>NC_064924.1:407799950-408424950 GCF_023897955.1 Schistocerca gregaria | reverse complement strand
TAGGGTATTTAGAGGAGATTTTATGTGACAATAATGTTACAAGAGCACTGTTTTTCCGCTAAGGGCCAAGAAGGTATTGATGGTAGTGATATACCTACATGGTGCTGTGTGATGAACATCGTTTGAAACAAGCTGCTGACAATGTCGTACGGTTACATTACTGCTCAAATGATATCTACGTGCTAATGACTGTCTTTGGTGGTGGTAAGTTCCTATGGGATCAAACTGCTGATATCATCGGTCCCTAGACTTACACACTACTTAATGTAACTTAAGCTACCTTATGCTAAGGAGAAAACACACACCCATGCCCGAGGGAGGACACAGCTTTAACGAAACGACCAACCAGATTTTCTGAAGTATTAATCGTCACCTGTACCTCAAATGATTCATGTATGCCCATAAAAAACCAAAATTCATCACACGACAGTCTGGACACCGTGAGTGAACATCACTAACGTCAAGACCATCTTAGATTCGTAGCGAGGAAATGGTGCACCTGCGAAATTTTTGTCACTAAACAAGTGTTTCTTTGTGTCTCTTCTAAACACTATAAAGTTTTGTATACTTAGTGGCTTTACCCGCAGATATCTGTGTAGGTGGAAGAGGGATCACACACCGCTACATCAATTCCGCAAGTATCTTTTACGATACAAGCTGGATTCTGCACGTCATTCTGTGGAACAGAGATTCTGCCGGATTGTTACATCGTTTACTTGGGGATACGTAAAGGTTAAGGCTGTCAGTATCACTCAAACCTATCGAGGTAAATAGATAAACCAGTATCTACGTAGTCTCTACCCAATGAATCAGTCCTCGATTGATTAATGTGATTGGTTTTTAAGACACTCCCCGGTGTTTAGGAAGTAGAGCCCTTCCGTGCCCTTTTCAGTGTCCTCCCGTTTGCTTTGTCACGTTCTCAGCCGCGAGCCCCTGAACTGGTTTTCTCTTTCACTCTTTGACATACTTCCTAACTAAAGGCAGTAGGCGCAGGACATCAGATTCACAGAACTCGACTTGAAATCCATTACGCAGACAGCTCAATACGTTACATGTCGTAATAAAATAAAGTCTTGCATTATTTGAATAAAGTCTTGCATTATTTGTTCTCGGGTCTCGAGGCACTGCATGTCGCTGATACAAAAAGGCTTCGTTACCTGTGAATTCTTGTAACTGTTTCTGAAATCTTTAAAAGTGACAGTGTACTCTATATATTACTGTTCGGTGATGGCCATTAACAATATAGCGTATCGTCAGTGTTTACCAATAACTGGAATCGTACGAAAGAAGGGAAAGGAGAAAAGTGCCTACTAGTAGATCTCGTGAAGCAAAATGGGGTTGTCTGGTGATGACGTCTGCATCTGACAATCGAATCACACTCAGAGAAGAGCGAGGCGAATAGTTTGGAATTAGATAAAGGTCTGAACATGCATTATTAACGATACCGCCTATCACCCCATAGCTCGCCAAATATCTCTAATCAGGAATAGAACCTGCAACTTCCGCCCATTGAGAGCTGTTGAATTGTCAATAATATCTGACTCAGACCGATATACATACGGCAGTTGAATCCTGGCAATAACAAAAAGCAAGAGATGGTAGAACTTGCTGAACTTAATAAAACTGTCACTCACGGACTGTGATCCTCGGCACATATCAAACAACAATCTACAGTCAACGACACTGAATTTTTGGTGAGGATCTACTACGCTGTGCAAATCTTGAAATACATCCGAATGTCTGTCACGAGGAATATAAGGTAATAAAATGTGTGGGCGTCGGAGACAAGTTTTTCGACGAAATAAAAGACATGTGTTTAGAGTAGGACTTCTAAAGATGTGAAATGAAATACGGACTAAATAACTACAGCATCGACACTTTTCAGTAGCCTAAGTGATGGATCGCATACCTCAATACAGAATTAGTTGCGAGGTATGATCTAGTTTACTAAAAACTTTTTTTCATATAATTGTGTTGTTGAAGGTCACAGCATACTCATAAACTCGCCGACTGTGACCTAAAGTATGCCATCCTGATGCTGAATTGGTTCAAAGACAGTGGCTTACGCCGTCTTAATAAATGGGATTTGAGAATTATGTGCTCCGTCGTTTAGTATATGGCGTAATAGTTCCGTGAACTTTTCTTGATTTATATATTTACGCAACGTGATTTTGAGACACCACCCATCCACACGACTAAACAGAATTAAATTGCTTAAAACACATATGTACGGTAGGTAACCAAAAATGCAAATCCTTCGTCCGTCTGTGACTTATGGGACTATGTACCCTACATAAATTTTACTTGAGGTGCATTATTTCTGTATCTTTTACAAAAATAATTCAAAACTGTTGTTTCCTGTCTCATGAGAATGTGATTCAACAAATTAACTGCAACATCAACGAAGACTATGCTTTCAGTCAAGAGAACATGGATAGACCTGTTGACGTATTTATGTCCTAAGACTTCCTATATCTTACGTTCATAAAGGGTAAGGAAATATTGGAAGAGACACTGCGAGAGCAAAGAGAATGAATATTAAGGATTATGAGCCACCCACCTCTCCCGACTTAAACTAAGGAATACTTACAAGAAGTGATAAATGATAAGGCAGACTACACGAAAACGCGAAGAGCCGCGAAGCCAGAGAATGAAATCCCGCATTCGAAGAATCTGAAATGTGGAGTTAGAAGACAATATAGAAAGACGGATGAAGTGTAGAAAGGAGATTTAGTGAAAAGAATAAGCGAGGGAAGATATCTGTAAAAATCTCTTACCAGAATGTGCTACGCTATCCGGAAATGGTTACCTTGAGACTAGTAGTAACAATCGAGAACAAAACTTAAAGAAGCGGTAAAATATTAGATCATGATAAACTTGTGGCGTAATATCCAGGGTCTGAAATGTAGGAAGAGGATATAAGAAGCTAGAGGATGATAAGGTAGAGATGAATCTTCGAAAGGTTCACCGCATTAATCTGTAGTGTAAAATCTTAATAGAAACGGCAGAAAATTTTATTACCCTTCCAAAATAATAGTAAACACGCGTAGGTAACGTGAAGGACACATGACGTGGTACGAAAGGCATGCGACAGGTGGCGTGTATATAAGGAAATTCTTATGTCAGATTGTCTGTATGTAGATAATTGCGAAAGCTGCTGAGTATAAGGACTTCAACGAAAGGCTGATTGTGAACACCTGTACAAGCTGTAAGGCGACAGGAGTTCTGTGAGACGTGCGAGAATTGTCGGATGTTTACATACAATTATCTTTAGTCCTCTAGTAGACGATTTACGCTGTAAGCTGATTGTAGAGAAAGCGTTAGGCGTTTATCCCTAAAAAGACTGCTGGCTCTCGAAAGCAGAATAGGTGCCAATCTTCGACTCAAGGGACAGCAAGCTACAATACCGTTGCAGACAGAACCGCACACGGCCCGTCGCAAGTTGTTGCAAATGTAGCTCCCAAGCAAACAGCCCATACATCCACCATTGTTGATCCAATGACATGGTCCCACAGTCATAGCGATCATTGTTGAGTCGCGTTTAAACCACGTAGCAATAGTTACGACGATTGACAGATCAATTACGCTCCCAGGTGCACCAGAACTGTGTTCGTTTCCGAAATCCGTGTGCCCAACGTATCCGCCGTGGATGAGTGGTGGCGATACGAGGAACATGGTTGAGAGCATTATTTCTTTATGATTGGGGACCACTTGTCTCCCTACATGGTTGGTACCTATCCCACTGGAATTGACATTTGCCAACAGAAAATTTGACCTTTCCGCTATACTGGTATGACAATCATGATGATAACTTCAGGTTGATGAAGTAGGAACGACATTTGATATTTATGAACCATATGAATCACAGTTTCGCGTGTTGTCGGGCTTCAGCGCATAGCTCAAAACCGCATCCTCCTGATCTACATAAATTGTCTGGTTTCGCTGAGTCATAAAATGTTACCCACATGTAGTTACAGAAGTTGGGAAAAGCTAGGAAACGCCAAAAACACAAAATGTTACCATGCCATGTTTCCAGTTGCCTCGGAATGGATAAATACAGATCCTGTATGGTATTCAAGGTAATCATATACCATTCTTCTTGCAGAATAGTGGCAAGTTCAGGGAACGTTGATGGAAGTGGATAGCCATCAACCACGTGTCTCTCGAAAGTAAACTACAAAGACTCAATAATATTGAGATCTGATGATTGTGGAGGACAGGGGAGATGCGACAGTCCACCCTCGTGCTCAAATGGCCAGTCCTGGACGATGCGAGATGTCTACACAGGGGCTTTGTCGTCTTGGAACTCAGCATAACCATTGGCGAACAAACGTTGCTCCCTAGGATGGGCCTAATCAGCCTAAACGGTCACATAATCCTTGACAGTAAAGCAACCTGTCCATTATATGTCCAATGCAACCTTGCACATCAACCATGGGACCCATGGAACAACACGGTACAGGTGCCCAAATCATCACTGAAGCCTCGTCAGGTTTCATTCTTGAGTCGCAAACTCTGCAGAAGTTGGAAACCGTGTGAAACAAAACTCATCTGAAGAAATGACTTTCTTCCATTGCTCCACAGTACAGGTTTCATGGCTTCGATACCAAGTCTTCCTGTTACGGGCATTCGCATAACTGAAAGTGGTTTTGGAGTTCCACCTCGCCCTGCAATTCCCAGCTTATGGAGCTCCGCTCGAGTCATTTTGGCGCTGACAGTGTTCGCGAGTGTGACATTTAGTTCTGCAGTGAGTTTTGCAGCTGTTGTCCTCTTATTTTCCGACACAATACTCTACAGTCACCGCTTGTCACTACCACTCAACGCACATTTTCGTTCGCATTGTAACTTAACGGATGAGGTTTTTCCGCTTTCCGACGGTTTCGGTGGCCGAGCGGTTCTAGGCGCTTCAGTCCGGAACCGAGCGACTGCTACGGTCGCAGTTTCGAATCATGCCTCGGGCGTGGATATGTGTGATGCCCTTAGGTTAGTTAAGTTTAAATAGTTCTAAGCTCTAGGGACTGATGACCTCAGATGTTAAGTTCCATAGTGCTCAGAGCCATTTGAGCCATTTTTTTCCGCTTTCCCTGGATATCATAAATCTCCGATACAGTTACCCTTGGGACATCAAAAAATTAGCCCACGTCCGAAGTCACTCACAACTACAACTGAACACTGTTCTGAGGACGAGTGGAATTTGGAACGTATTGAGGACTTTGCTCAGATCGCCGCTCCTGATTAAATACGACAGCGCAACCTGCAGGTTTGGCTAGCATCTGCATTTATGTCGAAGGATGCGTTTCTCTTAGTGTTCCCATATTTTTGTAAAATCCATGTACTTGGAAGATCGAGGCTTCAGAATTTGATTTGTTTGCCCGCCTAAGGTGGACCAACCCTGTAAGGTGGATGGTAATAACGTTGAATCGTGTCGACAATGAACGAAGCATTCCTATTTCTGACCCGAAAAATGATTTGCTATATGTCGATAAATTTCGTTAACTGGGTTAGTGGTTTTAAAAATTCGAATAAATTTAAAGGTAAGTGAAAATAAATAAATAAGAGAAGGTTGCCACCATTACAATGTTCAAAATTCTTTCGAAGGTCCCACAAACTGTAAAAAAAAGACAAAAAAAGACACGGATGTAGGAGAATTAAGCTATCCCTGTCCTGACGACGGCGAAAATCATCCCCAAAATAAGACCCACCAACTTGATTCCAGTTTCCAACACAAAACTCATTTACAGAACGTGGGAGCGTGTTCATAGTAGAACAAAGGCAGACGTAAAAGCGACTAAGCACCAATATCGAAAGCCACAGTTTTCTTAAGACTGATAATGATCTGAACATTTCTTTTTTTGCTGGCACTAAGTCGAGGAAGCTAAAGAAGCAGCAATAAGTGTGGCAAAGGCACTGAAGAAATGGATGGCAGCTCGAATAATTTATGGCAAGAAATTTAGAAATGAAACGTTCCTGAAACTGGCGAGAAACATAAACCTATTGTTTTGCGGCGATTGTGTGCCTTCTTAAGCACTTTTGCTTCCATCTTTCAGTTCGCAACTACATGTAAGAAAGCAGATGCAATAAACTCTTTCGAAGTCAGCCTCAGTGGCGTATGTCTACTGATCTCTTTTCAACAAAGCAGATAACAGGACATATAATTTAGGAAGCCGTATACATCAATCTCCAATGGGCACGTTGTTATTGCGGAGAATAAGAATCGATGTAACGAAATGGCGCTGATTGCCACAAAAAACCGAATGCACTTCTTTTAACACACGCTGCACTTTTACCTTACGACTAATTGCAGTTTGTATGGTGGGGGTGTCTCGTAACAATTTCTCTGTTCCCCTTCGTCTTCAACACAAGAAGAAATTATTGCTTCTGTCTCTACAAAGTGGAATATTTACAGTTTCATTACTGTTCCCCTTGCGTCTCTGCAAGAAATTAGAAATAATATTTCTTTAAATAACTTAAGTAGTTATCAAACAGCAGCAGTCGTGTAACGTTTGTGCGAGCCAAGTTCAGTATGTCGTTTGTTTTCTGTCCATGATGCACTGTGTCCTATTGGTCAAGATATTGTCAAATTTGTCGAATATCTGGTAGAATGGTCTGAAATTCAATGCTCTGGTTAATAAAAGGCAGTGCGGAACTGCATCGATAGCCCTCGGTAAGAGAACGAACACGTATTTCAATCTGCGTTACATATGGTTAGTTTCCGCAAAAGCAAATTTCTGAAATCTGGACCGGTAGCTGCGATCGTAATTACATGCGTCTTAATTTTCCCGATACTTCTGATAATTAGGAGACAACATTTCCGAGGGTATGAGCTGTATGTAGTAGCCCTTGATATTCCGGGTTTCAGCCATTTCGCAACTTCCTATAGCTCAAAGTCTCTTGACATCACAGTGTAAGGCAGGGGAGTGTGGTAACATTGACTCAGTTTCCATTCTTAAATCCTAGGAGAAAATATCACCTACACCCCTCTACACAGCGGAATTTATGTAGTTGTTTTACTGTCGTACCCTCGTCTCTCTGATGAGATTTCCTTCAAGCAATATGCAAGTAGAAAGCAGCAACACTCTTATACCTCTTCTGATAGGAAAGGCGAGTGTAACATTCCATTTCTGTCCTACACGTCAACAAACCATCAAACTCAACGCGCATCTGTTTGGATGTTCTTTAAACCAGTGCTATGTTCAATGAAATAGTGCCGATATCCTTCCGGAAGCGATGAAAGACGTACTTACAGTTACTGCTTCGAGTCATCAGTTGCCACGAAGCAAATTACTGAAGATTGTTTAACTATGATCTCAATTACATCGTGTAATTGGTTAGATATTCCTACTAATTTGGAGAGAACATTTCCGGGTATATTTACAGCAGCACTTATTTACCGGATTTTATCATTTTTCGGTTTCCTTTCGATCAATATTCGTTACTGGCACAGTGTATCGAACCAAGGAGAAACTATCACCCACACTTCTACATATTGGAATGTCTGCAGTTGAGTTACTGTAGATCTCTCATCTCTGTAAAGAATAAACTACTATTTATTTAAGACAGTTATGCAAGTAGGAAACAGCAAGACTCTTATAATGTTCCTCCGGGCAAGCCCGGTATTGCATCGATTTCAGTTCAAGACGAAGTACTTCTTTCACTCAGCAAAAAATAACTGAACTTGTCGCATATCTGATTGAATGTTCGGTAACCTCTGTGTTCCGTGTAATGAAGTTATGTACAGAACTGTGTCGATCGCCTGCCGGAAGTGACGAAACACGTGCTTCAATTTGCGCTACGGTTCACCAGTTTGCCCAGGGTGAGCACCTACATCCTGAAGGCGGGGACTGGAAACTATGATCTTAATTACATGCGTGTTAATTAGTCTGATATTCTTACTAATTTGAAGAGAACATTTCCGAGTGTTTGAGTACTCGATTGCGTGATTTTGGCCATTTCCTACTTTTTGTACATGTAGCTAGGAAACTGAAACAAAAAACGCACTGCCGACGCGTCATAACAAAATGTTACGCAGAACTAGCACTCTTTGATTTCGCGCGGCAAGTTGAGATTAATTAATAGTATTAAAGGGGAAAAGTGCTCTCCGAATGAGCACTAATGCATAGGTTTACTCAGTGCAGTAGTCTGTAATAGTGAATGAAAAGCACCAATTTGCTTTTGTTCTACAGTATTACTTTTATTATGTTAACCGGTTTTCGGCTTACAAGGCCACCTTCAGACATTAACTGAGTATTGTCACTAAAGTAGTTACAATGTTCTTTGGTGACAATAGTCAGTAAATGTCTGATGATGGCCTTGTAAGCCGAAAACCGGTTAACACAATGAAAGTAATACTGTAGAACAAAAACAAACTGGTGCTTTTCATTTATTATAATGTTGTTCTACCAAGAACCAACGGAAAATTCAGTTAACAGTCTGTAATATTTTTCGTTCTCTTTCGTCCGTCCCCATTAGCTAAGTGGTCAGCGCGGCGGAATGGCACGCCAGGGGACCCGGGTTCGGTTCCCGGCTTGGGCGGGAGATTTTCTCCGCTCAGAGACTGGGTGTTGTGTTGTCCTCATCATTTCATCCCCATCTCCGGCGTGCAAGTCTCCCAATGTGGCGTCGAATGAAATAAGTAATTGCCCCGATAGGGGAACGCCCGGCCCATAATGCCGTACGCCCATTATTATTATTATTATTATTATTATTAGTTCTCTTCGCACATATTATGCTGTGGTCAACATTGTGTACATACTTGACCGAATAGTACACATTTACACTCCTGAGTCTGTTCGTGGAGTCAGTTGTTGGTACACATACTATGATTAGACCCGTGTATTGCAAACACGGTACGGCCAAACTTTCAGGAAACATTCCTCACACACAAAGAAAGAAAATTTGTTATGTGGACATGTGTCCGGAAACGCTTACTTTCCATGTTAGAGCTCATTTTATTACTTCTCTCCATATCACATTAATCATGGAATGGAAACACACGGCAACAGAACGAACAAGCGTCACTTCAAACACATTGTTACAGGAAATATTCAAAATGTCCTCCGTTAGCGAGGATACATGCATCCACCCTCCGTCTCATGGAATCCCTGATGCGCTGATGCAGCCCTGGAGAATGGCGCACTGTATCACAGCCGTCCACAATACGAGCACGAAGAGTCTCTACATTTGGTACCGGGGTTGCATAGACAAGAGCTTTCAAATGCCCCCATAAATGAAAGTCAAGAGGGTTGAGGTCAGGAGAGTGTGGAGGCCATGAAATTGGTCCGCCACTACCAATCCATCGGTCACCGAATCTGTTGTTGAGAAGCGTACGAACACTTCGACTGAAATGTGCAGGAGCTATATCCTGCATGAACCACATGTTGTGTCATACATGTAAATGCACATGTTCTAGCAGCACAGGTAGAGTATCCCAAATGAAATCATGATAGCGTGCTCCATTGAGCGTAGGTGGACGAAACTAAAATGAGCTCTAACACGGAAATTAAGCGTTTCCGTACACATGTCCACATAACATCTTTCCCTGTATTTGTGTGTGAGGAATGTTTCCTGAAAGTTTGGCCGTACCTTTTCGTAACACCCTGTGTAGATCAGGAACAGCAGAGGTCCTAGGACGCTTCCTTGTGGAACACTTGATCAGTTTTACTCGATGATTTGCCATCTATTACTAGGAACTGCGACCTTCGTGACAGGAAATCCCGAATCCAGTCGCACAACTGAGACGATACCCCATAGGCCCGCAGCTTGATTAGAAGTCGCTTATTAGGAACGGTGTCAAAAGCTTTCCTGAAATCTAGAAATATGGAATCAACTTGAGATCCCCTGTCGATAGCGGCCATTACTTCGTGCGAATAAAGAGCTAGCTGCGTTGCACAAGAACGATGTCTTCTGAAACCATGCTGATTATGTATCAATAGATCGTTCCCTTCGAGGTGATTCATAATGTCTGAATACAGTATATGCTCCACGCTGTCAATGGAGTATTTGCGATGTTTTGTGTACGTGCTGTCTGGACCCGAAGCTTTCTTGCTCCTTACTCGCTCGATTGCTCGTCAGAGTTCGGTAGTTGTTGTTAATTCGGAGTAGTGTGAGGCTAATGTGAGGAGGAAGAGGCGAGTTAGCCGGCGCGCGCCCCTTCGAACAGCCGGGCTGCCATTACGAGCAGGGCTGGCCTCTCTCGTCCCGTTCGCGGCCCAATGGCCGTCCGACAGAGAGAGAGAGAGAGAGAGAGAGAGACGGACGGACGGGCCGCGCCGGCCGGTGTGTAAATTTCCAAAGTGCGCGCCGTGCGAGCGGCCTAATAAGCAGGTAATTAGGCCGGGATTAGCAGATGCACCAGGCCGGGCTGGCCGCGGCTGCAGCTGCCTGCGAGCGGGGCCGCTCCGCTCCGACTTCCTGCGGCGGGCGCCGCGCTGCCGCGCGCCGGTAGCCAGAGGCCGCTGCCCGCACCTGCCGGCCCGCCTAACGAGCCCCCCTCTGCTACAGAAATTAGGCGGCGGCAGTAGTCTAGCACCCACTTCTGGGATTAGCGGCCGTGTTCCCGCAGCAGCAGGAAGCGCAGCTCAGCCGGAAACCAATAGTCTACTTTTACGGGGACGAGGTTGTGGTGTGCGTACTGTAAGATCTTCGGTAGACATACCATCAGATTATTTGACTTGTCGCTCTAACCAAGTAGGCGAGTGTCATGAATATGTCTCGTGGTCTAATCGTGGCGTGTTTATCTTCTGCCGTTAGGCCAGACGATACAAATGCCACTTGCACGCTTAGAGTAGCAGAGTGACGGTGACCAACTTTAAACAGAACTTGATTAATTTTCACACACATTTATTAAAATAATAAAACGCGTAGACATTACGTAACTTCATTCTGGATGCTGTTTACAATTGACAATCTGAAGTTCCTTTGGTCTAGGATACGTTAATCTTATTCTCACATATCTCTGATACTTGACAATGAGTCTGTTCATTTATCTTCATGGCTATCCACAGCAATATGATAATCTAATTAGGCGCAGACTGAAACTTGACTACAGACTGGTACAGACTAATGCAGACTGGTACAGACTAATGCAGACTAATGCACACTGGCTAATCCGAGGTCTATACACTCGTTTAATACCTCGCGCGTTCAGGTATCACTGAGCGAGTGTGATCTGCGAGGAGAAAAGGTTCTACGTTAGCAGCAATCTCATTGGCTGCGTTACATATTAATACGCGGATCGGCGGAAACAGAATTTGGTCCGTCTCTAAGGGAGCGCCATCTCGTCGTCCAGAGACGGACGAGCGTTGCACCTGTGCTGTTGAGCTTAGCGGGGCGCGCTCTAGTGGGAAATTTGTGTACGCGCTGACTATGCGGAACTATGTACACAACAGAGGTGAAAGAATTTTGTCAGACTCGTACAGAGATATGGTTGGGTTCTACAAATGAACATGTCACTGTTATACTAGCAGCATTCTGGCACTGATGGGCCAACTGGGACCGACCGATCGCCGTGTCACCCTTTGCCAATGGTGTCCGTCGTGCGAGAGGCGTGGGATCAGCACAACGCACTCTCGTCCGCTGTCAGCTTTCTTGACCTTGGAGTCACTACTTCTCATTCAAGCGGTTTCTCAATCGGCGTCAGGAAGCTGAGTGCAAACCGGGCCAGTCTTCCGGTCGGGGAAAAATCCCTGACAGTATTGGCAATCGAAACGGATTCGCTGACCACTGTGTTACGAAGGTTCAAAATGGCTCTGAGCACTATGGGACATAACTTCTCAGGTCATCATTCCCCTAGAACTTAGAACTAATTAAACCTAACTAACCTAAGGACATCACACACATCCATGCCCGAGGCAGGATTCGAACCTGCGACCATAGCGGTCGCGCGGTTCCAAACTGTAGCGCCTAGAACCGCTCCGCCGCTCCGGCCGGCGTTACGAAGGTAAATAGTAATAGTAGTAGTAATTGTTGCTGTTGTTTGCTCATCCATCGCTCACTTTTACAACGATAATGGACGTGTCTTGGTATTATAGTTTAAGAAAGAGGGAAAAACCGGACATCCGCGAGTAGGATCTGATCTATGGGGTTCTGTACAAACTTAATTATGTATATAGATAGTTCATCTTTGGGCTTTCATGAGTGAGTTTGCGAGTATCAATATATGTGACACAAATGGCCGTACTGCGTCGACTTATAAGTTTAAATTTTTTACACTGACAAGGTGTCGTACGTGACATAAATTTCAACTTGACACGTCTACTTGTTCCCGAGAAAAAGGAGACCTAACAAACGGACAGATAAACGGACAACAAGTTATCCTGTGCGGGTTTCCTGTTTCCGAACGAGATACGGAAGCCTAATACATGCATTTACATACTTAAGACTCTAATTTGACAAAGCTGCACGTGTAAAAATATAGACATCCTATGGCACTGTTGAATGGCATATCCCGCAGGGGAAGTGGGGGGGAAGAAGGTGTTTAGCCACCTTTCGGAAAGGATGTTGTTCCTCAGCTCACATCATCAACCCGTTTCCTTTCAGATATGTGAAAGCTGTGTCGCACGTATATTTTCGGAGAGCAGCTGACTGCAATGAATACGTGTATAACCTACTTTTAAGTTGTATAATGATGAGAAACGGAACAGGTTGAAATCCGGCTTCGGTACATGGCATGCTCGTTCCGAATGGCGCCATGGGAGTCACCCAGCTTAATGTAACCATCCGAAGGATGCATCAGCATCAACAGTACCATGTGCCCTTACTTCATGAAACACTGTGCTGAGATTTGCAATTTAAACCAGGACCTTCGCGCAAAGACTGACGAACAGGAACTTTACGCCACCACCTCTCGTCCCCTCGCTGGGCAAATAATGGCAGTGAAAATTCCATTCGCCACTAGCACTCGAAACGGCTAACAGACGAGTCGAGTGCCATCACATAGGCGTGCCTTAGCGATTCGGTAACGCAGGCGGTTGTGGTACAGGCAGTCCGCCATAACCTTATAGTAGGAACAATCCCGGCATTTACCTCGAGTAAATTAGAGAGACCATAGGAAAACCTGAATTAGGATGGCCTGATTGAGACTGGAGCCGAGTGCACGGCAGACTGTTCATAATAATCCAACCTCTTTCGGGTCACCCCCTGTGTACAAACTGTTTTGCAAAGAAGTGATGTAATAATGTAAAAATCTAGTGCTACACTGGTCGTTTTAGACGCACTATACACATATTATTTCACAAAGAAACATTACACACGCTGTCTGCTGACGTCAATGCCATAGCTTGTTTCAGCTTTATGTATTGCGTCGCATTTGCATCCCTGAAAAACTGAGTCAGCATCGCTCTATAACGAGTGAGATGCTGAACTCAGAAAGACGACAAGGTGTTAATAGTATACATTATAGAGCTCTGAGAGTAACATTTTCCAGAAAAGAAAGAGAAAAAAACATTACACTGCGAGGATGTTGCGTGAAGTCACAGGCGTTACAATATCATTGTTACTTATCTGTGTTACATCTTTCACGAAACCCCCACTCTGCGTTTCAAAGTACTGCTACACTGTGCTGATACGTACTGCGCAAATAATGTAAGCAAGCTGCTGGGTTGATCTGTGAAATTGTTTACTATATGTGACTGCTTGTGTTTCGTTCAATTGATATTCAGTACAGGAAGTTGCCAAATACCTGGGTGCGAATTAACCGTCTGTAGGCTGGTGAGTTTTGAGGAAAAATGGAAGAACAAAGCAATGTATTCTATGATGATAAGAACGAATATGTTTGTCTAGAATACAAACTTATGGTTGTAAAGAAGTGGCTGACGAAAATATCCACGCGCGGTTGAATAGCAATCCCAGTGGACCGGCATCTGTGCAGATAAGTGGAACAGATAGAGTGAACAAAGTGTGTTCGATGGAGGAAGAGAGAAAAGTCAGAGCAAAAGAAAAACCTGTTACCACGAACACCGACGCAGTGAAACGCTAATACTATACCAATGTTTCTGACTCTCCCGAAAATAAGCACCTTCGTCAGGAAAAAAGTGAACGAAAATCAGGACATGAAAGACGTTGACAGTTATTTCCCAAAAGTTAACTGAAAGAAGACGATGCGAAATACAATGTATTTGAAATGAAATTTTATAAGCAAGTTGTCAATTTGTGGCCAGTGTAATTAAGTTGTATTTCAAAGGGTAGCATGGTCTTTGAGTACAGTAAACAATAAATTCCGGTAAATATTTTAGATTGTCCGTGCTGTCGATTATCCTTGCAGAGCCCGATCCGCACTAATTCAGATAGGAGGGGGCTTTGCTCTACTTTCATACAATTATTTTTTTGAAGTGGACGAGAAAATTTTAAAATTCAAGGTAGCCAGTAGGAATTGAGAGTATATATCATCGGGAATGCAACGAGCTGGCGAGGCAATTGAGGATGTGTGGTTCCTGGTCGCCACTGCCTTCAGTATGAAATATTGTCCTAGCTGGTACAAATGTGTTTGAAGTGTAAATTTTTCCTATTTAGTACCCGTCTAAAATGGCTCCACTTTCACGCATGTGGGTAATGTGACACATGTAATGACATTGTGCTGCTGAGGTTAAGACATGTAATGCGCCCATAGGGCCCTAGGCACCTAATCATAAATATGTAATTATCTCGCAGACGGCTAGTGTGCGGACCTATGTTTATTGAAATGCTTTTTTTGTCATATACTTTCATCCGTGTGAATTTTCGCTAGTAATTATGATGCACCTTGCATATAGTCTACTGTTTCCTGACAGCCATCTGACTATAGCCGAAGTTCAAGAGGACATAACTTACATGTTTAGAAAACTAGTGAGGGAATAGGAAGTACTACATTTCGAGATGAATATTAAGAGTAACAGTATATGCCACAGCAGTGAATCGACGTAATTTTTTAAAAAAAACGAAGAAAGGAGCTATTAAAAATATAGTTTCATACACTGACAGCGGATGGAAGGGATGTTATAGATGTATACAGTGGAATAACAAAGCAAAGATCAAAATTAAGCAGCTATATCCAGTTTTATGAAATGGTAGTATCTCCATTGTTACAGAGAAGGGAATTTAAGAGTTTTTTTATATTGCACTATGTCAGAAGAGGAAGAAGTGCGGACACTGACAAACGAAAGAAAATACGACCCAATGGTAATGATGTATTCATGACTTCATGACGGAGTTGAAAAACCCCTAAAATGGCAAGCATCAAGATTAAAGAGATCAAGCAAATGATGGAAACAGGTTCAAAATTGGCAGAGGAGATGTATACTGACAAACGAAAGAAAATACGACCCAACGGTAATGATGTATTCATGACTTCATGACGGAGTTAAAAAACCCCTAAAATGGCAAGTATCAAGATTAAAGAGATCAAGCAAATGATGGAAACAGGTTCAAAATTGGCAGAGGAGATGTATACTGACAAACGAAAGAAAATACGACCCAATGGTAATGATGTATTCATGACTTCATGACGGAGTTGAAAAGCCCCTAAAATGGCAAGTATCAAGATTAAAGAGATCAAGCAAATGATGGAAACAGGTTCAAAATTGGCAGAGGAGATGGAAGGAAACAACTAGAATGGTGTCGGTGTATGATACATGAACTGTAACAGAATATCTCAGAAAGCGTGCGCATGAATATGTCCAGCAAGAAGGAAAAGAACGGACTAGAATTTAGAAACTGTTAGGGCCGCGCAGGAAAACGATTGACAGAAGATAACTTCTGCAGATAAATAATGACGGCGACAGGGTTGTAGAAGCCCGCCAACGATAATGCTGTAAAACAAACTCTGCAACGTATAATATTTGAACGGTTTGTCATCAACATAAATTCATCAAAATTTGGGGAAGGTTAATAAGCAGACGGCTTTCTTCTTTTTAAGGCGTCAGTCATTCGGTTGGCTTTATGCTGTCCACCCACCTTTTCCTGTTCCGTGCTAAGCTTTTAATCTATGCGTAACTACTACGCCCAAGGTCTCCTATTGATAACTGGTTCCTTGTTTCCCTCCTCTACTGTTCTTACCAGTGTCACATTAACTACTCCCGGACGCTTAAGTGGATGTCCCACTGGCCTGTCTCTTCTTCTGCTTCTACCACTTACTTTTTCCTTCATCATTTATTTTTATTACTTCCTCATTTCGAAGTTCCTCTGAACTTTGAACACGCCAACGGTAACTTAAAGGCATTTTGCAGCGCGTGCGGACAGACGCTGCAGTTCCGAAGAGAGACTGGTGCCAAATTCCATCTTCGACGTGCGACGGACCACCTGTCTACAAAAGCTGCAGAATACTTGGTGTTACCAGCAGCACTTCCGAATACGTGTTGTAAACTGGCTACAAAACAGGAAAAAAAGCGCTAATTTACTTTCATCCAGCCTGTTCACAATATTTACAGTGTGAAGCAGTTGTATATTGGAGAGAGCTGACTTTATGCCGTATTTTTAAATCATGAAGTTCTGCAGAATGAGATTAAACGTAGTTTACCTCTAAATTATCTTGTAAATATTAACTACCATGTATGTTGTCTGAATATTAAGTTAACTCAGATTACAACCAAAGAAAAAAAAAGGTTAATGTCTTCGACGACCATTACTGAGACGGAGTACAAACTCGATTTGGTTAAGGATGAGCAACGAAAGCGTTCGTTTCCTTGTCGAAGCAAATAGCCTGATATTTGCCTTAAGCGATGTAAGAAAATAAGGAAATGGTCAAACAGATATCTGAAGCGCCGTTCTCTCGAACCTGAGGCCAGTGTGGTAACCACTGAAACATGTTTCTCTTTTCTTTAAAAAAAACAAAAAACAAAAAGAAGGACGAGCGCTCCATCCTTCTCCATAGCCCCATCTCACACTCGCCAAATGCGTTTCCATTATCCAAGACATACTGCGTAGCTGTCCTTTCGGAATTTTTCCTTTGATTCCTCGGTGTTCCAGAACAATTAGTATCAGAAAAACGAATAATGTTTACTGCTACTTCTTAGTCCTCGATCAAACAAAGAGGGTAGTTACATAAAGAAAATTAGTTCTACACCTATTCACATAAATAACAAAAAAATGAAATACTAACAGTAAATGAAATAATTCATTATATTGCATATAGTTTCCCTTTCAAAATTTTTCTACTGCTTCACCAGCATTCAGATGAAACCAAACTTAAAAAATAATCTGCCTCTCAGTAAACCGGGCTCCACACCGACATGCTGGACATCGCACTTCATGCTAAAAAAGAAAGTGATTCCAAGTAATGTTTTATTTCCCTCAAGGGGCAAGAATTCTTCTTCTTTGGATAAGAATGAATCTCGAAACAAAGAGCTGGGTGTAAGTGCTAAAAACTTTTTTTAAAGATTTTGCTGTACTTGCGTCATAACTTTTCCGTATTTTTCAATGCCATTGAAACAGATAATCCACTCAGTCTCCTGTCGATGGCTTCCTGTTTTTACAAATACATTATACGAAACGCCCCAATAACCACGAATAACTATTATTTTCTTGTGAAGGGGGATAATGTCCAATCCAGTATCCTCATCTCCTCCACTCAGACAGCATTTGCGACAGTTCTGTTGATAAGTGCTTGTCTCTTCCGCGTTCAATTCCATTTGGTTGCTGTTTCCCGCAAATAAAAGAGAGTGCGACTGTATACACGACCTGGCATTCCTTACAAAAACAGTGTCTGCCAGTTCTATTTTAAAACTCTTCTTTCTAGTAATGATAATGGCCGCTGCTACGTCTTGCCACCGACAACGCACATCTGTGAGGAGTTCTTTTTCGTGGTTATTTCCGCGTACATTCTTCCAGCTTCTGCTTGTAAACTTTAACAACCTATGAAGGAGTGCGGAGGTAATTGAAAACTATCCATGTATATGTGACGTTGACTTCCGTAAATAACTGTCCTCTAAACAATTGGTATGATTACAGTTAAACCCTTCTACTCGCTCAGGCAGATGAATGGCACGTTGCACACTGGGCGACTGCAGCAAGAAAAATAGCCAGTTGGTGGTGAAGTTGTCTCGATGTGGTAATATTGTCCAGATTTTCCTTAAATAAATGGCCAAACAATGTTTCGCTGGGTAATTCCCCCCCCCCCCCCTCCCCCTTCCCAACCTCCTTTAGAAAGTGGGGAACCACCTCGCTCACACAGCTTACACCCAGTAACAGAATTTGCTAATTTATTCCGGATGCCTCCTGTTCGTATACTCCTACATCCTCTTCAGATATACAACATGCTATGTCAATTTATATGATGAATCAATACGAGCCGGCCGCGGTGGTCTCGCGGTTCTAGGCGCGCAGTCCGGATCCGTGCGACTGCTACGGTCGCAGGTTCGAATCCTGCCTCGGGCATGGATGTGTGTGATGTCCTTAGGTTAGTTAGGTTTAAGTAGTTCTAAGTTCTAGGGGACTAATAACCACAGCAGTTGAGTCCCATAGTGCTCAGAGCCATTTGAACCAATCAATACGAACTTTATTGCTATACTGTGAGGAGCTGTTCTAGGCTGTTTGAAATGTTTCGGCACATGCAACTTATACCATCTGACACCTTATTATCGAGTGATTTAGTAGTCGTATGTTACAATTTACTGTTTCCACGATACACAAGTTAAAGGACGTTACCAAGAAAATCGTTTCACTTAATTAACCAATTATTGTTTCCCGACAGCTGGCGGCCACAGTTGATCTTGACAGGCGCAGGAAACGAGCGATACTTACCTGAAAAATAGTGATGGTAAAGTCAGTCCATGATACGTCACTGTACAGTTTGTCAGGATCATGGAGGTCAACATTTTGAGCAGCCACTGTAAAGGTACAGTATTGAAATAAGTAATTCGTTTTTGATTTAATGCAAATTCATTTAAACCTAAGTGATGGTAGACGAAATATATCAAATTTCAATACTCTGTAAATTATCCATACAAAGACATCGTAGGCCTTATGCTTGTATAATGAACATACTCGGGAAACAACTCAAGAAAATTTCATATTTCCTTGTAGAGTTTGCGTTCACTTCAACGATGTGTAATAATACAAAAACCACAGACAAGCGATCAGTGAATTCCCTTGCCGAATCCCATTGGTGAAGCTCTTTCTCCTCAAGATCGTGTATGAAAATTTCAAGTCATACACATCTTGCTGTGAGGCAAATTTCTGGGGTAGTATTTGTAGCATTTGGTTCATAATCACACAACCTTTTTTGGAACAGAGACACGTAGTTACGTCACTCTGAGGCAATCATTTACTTTATGTATCTATGGGAGCGTGTAGTTCATATTCTTCATTTCAAATCTCATTTGCTGCAATCAGACTAGTTTAAAATCTTCTTTTTATACTTATTCGCTGGAATAGTGGTCCGCCTTCCCAATAAACATTAACTTCCTCATATGAAAATACAAACAATTAATTTTCTTTTATCTAAGTTATTTATTGGCAAAGTCAAGAGATTTCTCCAAATTATCTAAATATGAATTAGAAAAGCTTCAAAAGAGTTACGATTTTTATGAATGAACAGATCTGTGGAAAAAAACAGAGAATTAAATATTAAAATGTAAACAGTCATGATCATCAAATCAGTGCATGTAAAAATTTATTAGCCCTGAACGTAAATGTGTACGAGGTCGACTCTAATCGATATTTTAATGATATGAAGATGGCTGAAAAATTTGCGTTCAAGACAAATAAATGCTACACGGAAAATTAAGATCGCTTAGGTCATAAAACTGATCATGTGAAGTCAAATCCGTCGATACTGCAACAAATGGATTTGATTTCCAGCACATGTTATAGGTTCCTCAGATCCCATACTCCGACATTATTACAGAAGGTGATCTACAAATATGCAGTAAATAACCTTTCCTCATTTCCGAACATTGCTTCAAATTAATGTTCATAGTAAAGAGCAACTACATGTGGTAATATAATCATATTAGTCGAAAAATCAACATTGTAGAGAAATATACATAGTTTGAAGTAGTAAACTGACTGTAAATACAATATTATTTTCAGAAAAACTTTTGACAAAAAAAGAGAGAAACGTATAGCTGTAGGTAAAAGAGTAAAATACCACATTGAGTGAAGTCACCAGATGAGCGGAACTTTTGGAGTGACATTTTGTGAGCACTAGTGAAACTCTTCATGGATTGGTTTTAATTTCATATCCTCTAACGAGGAACAGGAATTTGCTTGTAAACACAGCGTTTCTACGAAGCATCTCTTGTGCGTAAATTATTAAATCAGCTCGTGTGTTGTAACCCAAATAGTTTAGTTTATTTTTGACATACGACTTCTTTCGTGAAGTTACATCGTTATGTTTTTGTACTCTTTTCAGTACATAATACAAGTAAAAATCACAGCAGAGAACTCAGTCACTTTGTTCGCACTACGTCTATTTTGTCTTCGTAAATATATTGCCGTATTCCAAAATAAACGAACATACCCTCCACTAGTAAGCGTACTATATAAGCTGTATCATTTATACAAACCAGGGAAGAGTAACGGGTGCTTTTGTCAAGGAAACTATTACATTTCTGGACTGCCGAATAAGTTTTAAATTTACTAACTTTTGACTCTACTACGTCCCGACAAGACGTTTTCCGTGAAGTTACTCCTCCCAGCAGAAACATTGGGTTTGATGAGGATATAGGGCGATAAATGTAAATATAGGCTTTTCTACCTCAGAAGATGCCTCTTTAATTCCGATGTCAATAATGTTTCACCAAAACCTCCACTACCAAAACCGATGCGATGCCACTGTGTGTGAGTGTGCTGTATCTGTATTGGTTTTTCGCTTAACTGACCAGTAGCGACGTTGGGAATGCGCACACAAAGATCGGTTTCTATGGTTTAATATAGGTTTCCAAAATTAAAGTCACTGCACCGGAATCAAAAGATTCGATGAGATTGGAACTTAGATCTTTTCTGGAAAAAAGGTGTATCTTGTCCCGCCAAGGCACACTCACTCTAGCGTGCGTCGCCCAAGCCTGAGGCAGCCCTTCCAAACCCCGGAGGTCTGATACAGCGGATCAAGAAGGATAAAAGAATGAACAGCTTACAACCTTCCATACTCAGACGCTCGCCATACTTTGTAGAGTGACGGCCCGTGTCCATGTTAACGATGACCTGCTTGTCGGTTGGGGACGTTAAGCTCAGTGGAGTCACGCTGTGCTATTCAAGATAACAAGGTATCAGCATCAAAGTTCAGCCAGTTCTTTCTGTTCATCCCCGCAATATAACAATAGTCTACCAATCACCCAAGCCCTCAATATACTAAATACTCGTTGACGAGCTTGGGTATGTCATTAGTTCCTAGTTGGCAGCCAGAAATTTTGAAAGTAGGTATAGTAACTCTAACCTTTTCACATTCAGTCCCTAGTGAACTACAGGAAACGCTAACGAATGCTAATAAGGCACAGTAAATCAAGCGGAAACACTTCGAGAAGAGATAAAAAATAAGTAAAATAAACTACTTTTCAAATTCTTTCGTATCATATTCTGATACTTTGTACATGCTATGCCTTGTAGTTTACTAACGTTTTACTGTAGAATTTTTACACCTTAATTCGTCCAACTAACTGAATCATTTTCATTTACTACTTCTATGAATAACACGAAGTGTAGCGGTCTCTGCAGATACGCAGCCCTCGTTGTTACCTTTAAGAGAAGGGTTTGTCTCATTCGTTCTAATTCAGGTTCCTTCGTAAACAATTTATTTCTCTGGTGGTGTTAGTGATTACATCCGGTTCGTCCATCTGATAAATTCCGCCCCGCCGGCCGACTCGGCTCTTATGTATGGCGGGAGGTCCTTCCACCGTAATGCGAGGTAGCTATCCCCTTCGTCGTGTGAAAGCGCTTCGTGAATGCTTTTGAATGAAATGTTGCTTGTGTTATTGGATGTTTGTGAGTGTCTCGCAATTTCCTGTGTCGTATTTCGTTCACCAAAAAGTTTCAATTTGTACGTTTGATATATGCTTCAGAGAGAGCAAATGCATACACAACATGCGATTTGTGTTCGAATTTGTTGAGTAATATGACTGTTGAAGTAACAACAAAGAAAGAAAAATTGTAATGGAATACGTATGGAACAGTATGTTGAAAACTGGTATTGGTCTTGGCCCTGAAAGAATTTAGTTAAAAACAGGTGTACAATGGAAAGAAAATTATGTAATTACAAATAGAAAATTGTATATTACATTATAAATAGCAGCCACAGAGGGAAGTACACACAACCGAAGATAAATGCGAGGTGGTATTTTCTGAGCTGTTATCAGATGGCCGGCCAGTGTGGCCGTGCGGTTCTAGGCGCTTCAGTCTGGAACCACGTGACCGCTGCGGTCGCAGGTTCGAATGCTGCCTCGGGCATGGATGTGTGTGATGTCCTTAGGTTAGTTAGGTTTAAGTAGTTCTAAGTTCTAGGGGACTGATGACCACAGATGTTAAGTCCCATAGTGCTCAGAACCATTTGAACCATTTTTTTTTGTTATCAGATGCAACTGTCAATGCCGAGTAAACGCCATATAACAACGATGTTAGACGAACATGTTGCGGAAGGAAATGTAGTTCTGAAAATACGCCAGGAATTAGTTAAAAGAAAAGAATACGCGATAAAAAAGGATCTATAAAACATTGACCAAATTTTCTACGTATACCAATGTGGCTCTTTTGCTGGACTTTGGGAATCGTTTGTTTAAATGCGTGCTGCGATGTGGGCTGGTAAACACCTTTAGGTTTTTCTACTTAACTGAAATAACAAAAAAATCTCACACCGAAATTCTTGGATAGTCAGCACAGGAAACTGGAAGTCTATCCTGCGGAACATCAAATGCTCTCTTTAACATCACTTATCGTCGCCATAGTGACGTATTAAAATGATATCCATTCAATACTTCATGTTATTACCTAGGCAGCTGTTTGTTACCTGTCCTCGTAGCCAAGGTCGCTAACCCACGCCTTTGTAGTGGCGTTTGTCGTAAGAGGTAACCCGCTTTCCTCTCTCATCATCATAGTCATTCGACTAAAAAATAACGCAACTTTATACACGCATCCATTACACTCACAAACACTAATATGACACAAATCTCACTTATCTGCAATGAAAGGGGCCATTGTGCGAGGAGGAAGAACATTCCTCCCGACAAACGGTTGAAACCATCCTGTGGGATACCTCAACCAGCGACCTCATACGACACTTACCCATGCATTTGCTTGCTTGCCTAAGCTCTAAATCGAATGGCCACCTCCTATCGCTTATTACTGTTACTGAAATATAAAATGTGAATGAAACGTGAGTTACATAAGTTCATCTGTCTCTGAGCAACAGTTCTGTGTTAATTGGAAACTCAAGTTAGTTCCGATATTCATATTTTTGTTACTATGTATGGATGCCATTGCGTGTGCGCGAGGTTAATATGTGCGTGTGTGGAGGTGGTAACAGGAAAGGGGGGGGGGGCGGCGGGTGTTTGCGTGTGGATGGGTGTGGGTGGAGGGGATGGTGGGTAGGTCGAACGGAGAGGAGGAAGAGAGGTGTATCTGTGAGTGAGATGTTTTTAAGATGAGACTGTGTTACAGATTACGCGTTTATGTTTTTAACCAACTCTCTGAATTTTAAAAATGAATTTATAAATTCATTTCCCATTCACGCAACTATTATTATTTAAATACTGAAGAAGGAGTTTTTCTCGTTAATACAGCTCGACTAAATACGTCGAAAAAACTACTCTCATAATCTGCTATAAGAAATTTGATGTGCGTAATATTAGACCGGTAACAAATGGTCACACAATGATGGAGAGTTCGTTAGAAATACAACTTTGTTCTGTTCGGTACTCCAGTCGGCAGCGGATGTATTCGTACGCACAAGTAAGTTCTTGCATCACCACTATATACTGTAAATTAAGCTTAGAAATACGGTTAGAGAATAGCACAGATTTTGTATCTCCACTGCAGCACAAAAAATTAAAGGGAAACGAAAAGTAGTGACAGAAATATAATTCATAGGATGTATGTCATCTATTGCACAAGTTGCCTTCTCGTAACCAATGAAGAGCAATATGTACGAACTGGCATCTACTACTTAGCAGTGAGTAGCTGTCTTTCCGTTACATCTGAATGACGAAAGTCGCAAATTAGGAACTTTCGTTCGTAACTGAGCATGAAATAGTTTCTCTCATAAGGTTCTTGCGTATATTGCACTGTCGTTAAGTTAGTTGCATCACGTCGTTATGCAGCTTCTCTTAAAGGCAGTAAAGAGCCGATTCCCTGGGCAAGTAGCATGACACAACTAGAAAAAGACGCTCTAACTTCCATCACGTAACGATTGAGATTGAAGATGGGATCAAAACAGGTGGCCGGAGCTATCATTCAACTTTACGCCATCGGAAAATCTCCCTGTCAGGAAGACAAGAACAGCGAAAAAAACCGGCATTTTATTAGTAAGGAGCACAGAATGCCATCATTTGAATTTGTCAACTGTCTCAGTCTTAATAAATTTTGAAAATAATTCCTCTCACTAGATGAAAACAAGTACAATGTCTTCCATAACGGCAGCGAAAACCCGAGAAACTGTGGTGTAAAAGCATATTGTACCACCTGGCTACGTTCGAAGAAGGGAGATTTGTTGATTCGTGCTTTTTGGTGCCCGTGGTGAAGAAATGAGCTTAATTCCGTATTCTGCGAGTTTTATTTTTACAAAAAGTGTTAAGCACTACAACTTGCAGTGCAACAACTCGAATGGATTAATCGAGCGTTAGATGTTGTGTGGTCAATGAGATTTCCGAGTTTAAACACCAAACCCGAGACTTAACATGCAACGCTACTTACGTCGGTCAAAGAAAAGCGATGCGATACGTCAAAATTGAAAATATACTGCACTTTCATAAGGAGCGTTAATATACTGCAGAAACTGTTAACTTAAAAAATATGGTCGCCAGTCTGATTGGGCAATGAATGGACCGTAATAGTCTAAAATAAGCTCTCTGTGGCTCGTCTTACACGTGGTAACGCCAACGCAAGAAGAAAACAAATACTTATAACAATTAAGCTTTTCGACTTTAGAATTGCTAGAGTACTCACGAACAACGCGTAAACGCACACGCAAGGCTTTTCGAACTATAGGAACCAGTGTGTGATTTGAAACTGCACACTCAACGTGCACAAATAATTTAGAATTGTGATCTCGTAGTAATGCCTGGTCCACTTTGCCCATTAAGATATTATTCTTATTAGAAATCAGTCTTGATCACAAAATTTCATAGCATTAAAGGCTTGAAGTCACAACGAAGATTTTACAGGCCTGGTGTTGGAGCACAGCGCTGTTCAAAATACAATCAAATAGCTGTGTAAAGCATCATGAAGTGAAATTAACAAATGTTATTGCACTTTATCCGAAGAGTAAGAAAATTGTCTAGAATGTTTCATTTAATCTCCGTTTAATTAACAGTATTTTGTTTAATTACAACTTTCTGCAAAATCTGTAACATTAACTTTTCAAGCTCTCTGACCATTTAACCGCGCTGCTGCTACGGCCGCAGGTTCGAATCCTGCATCGGGCATGGATGTGTGTGATGTCCTTAGGTTAGTTACGTTTAAGTAGTTCTAAGTCTAGGGGACTGATGACCTCAGATGTTGAGTCCCATAGTGCTCAGAGCCATTTGAACCATTTTCTCTAACCATTTAAGTTTAAAGATAAAGGAAATAATGAACTACCACATGTGTAAGTAGTGTGCTTTTCTGTTTTAATAGAAATAATAGTTTCTTCAGTCAAAAGAATTTGAATTTTAACGTTTTCTGTCGATAAAAAATTGTTAATGCCAATGCAATGAAACGTGACAGCATTTCACCATTTAGAAGCATTTTGCTATTACGATTTACTTGGAAATTAAGGCAGTTCCACTTTTGAAACATTATGGATACTTTTCACAGCGAATTAACGTTAATTTTCAATTGAAAACAGTTTCATAAATTTTTCTTTTAATTTATTGTCTTTCGAAACTTGTCCATTCAGCCACCTAATCACAGGAAAAAGTCATATTACAATTGGTTTTGAAAATTCATGGGGTAGACATTATTTAAGTCATACCATGGTATGATGTAACATGGGATTAACAAAGAACTGATTCGACATAGTTTTTTAAGTTTGCTCTTATCTTTTGTTAAAGTATGTGGAAGACGTTCCTTCCGAGCACCGGTTTATTAAAACAATGAAATTTTTTGTTCATCTGCTGGTGGTGGTGGCAAGAACACTCTACGCCGAAAGCAGGCGAGAAGGCAACGGCTGCGTATGACACCAACTGCTCCCAGATTTCTGTCTGGCGTCTATGCGCAAAGGCCAGGAACTGACGTCAGTGTGTGACATCATAATAATGCCCGATTCACTTGAATCGTTAAGCTCTTATTCTTCCTACAAATTCGAATGCACTTCATGTACTTTACGAGACCACACAGCGCCACCTGCACCGAACTTAGCTGACGGCGAGCTTGTACATCAATCAATTTCCTCATTCCCTCTTACCACCTTTCTGTGTATTTTTTTTTCCTTTCTGTATTGCACCTCTACTTTTGTAATTATCTTTCTTAAGCCTGACAAATCGTATTGTAGTGTAAAAAGAAAAAAATGGTCGTACTTGTCATCTAGTACGTGCCATGATTTAAATGGCATGCTGCTTAGAGGACAAGCCTAACGTCAATAAGAGCATGTAAAAAAAAAAAAATAACAGTGTTCATGGAACTACGTCTGCACAAGCTAAGCACCGAGCTAGATGGCGCAGTGGTTAGCACACTGAACTCTCATCCGGAGGGACGATGGTTCAGACCCGCGTCCAGCCATCCTGATTTAGGTTTTCCATGATTTCCCTAAATCGCTTCAGGCAAATGCCGGAATGAAGCCTTTGGAAGGGCACGGCCGACTTCCTTCCCCTTCCCTCCTTTATCTGATGGGATCGGTGACCTCGTTGTTTGATTCCCTCCCCCCACACCAACCAACGAATCAACCAACTCCTTAAGGTGCGCAGGATACTATGTCCTCTTCCGCCCATTGCAACCAGCTTATGACTCCTCCCACCACACGACAATACTGCTTCAGCAACGGTTTCACTATAGGTATGTAATTAGAAAATTTGAAAGTAGTCTCTAACAGCTGTTTCCCTTGCCAAAAATATGAGGGACATTCAGAAAGTAAGATCCGACAAGTCGCGAAATCATAAAGGCAGTAAAAATCCCATGAAGTGTTACACAGATGAGTTGGGCAGTGTCTTTTGTATGCCTGTCGATTGCGTCAAGTCCCTCTTTTCAGTTCTGAGCATACAGTGAGCACGTTAAGATGCCTAGAACAATAGTGTTTCTCGCCAAATATGGGTGGCACCGAGACGTTTCGCCTGATTTCACGCAACCCCACAATATGTACCAGTCATGCACTTTCTTCTTCATGACAAACTGGAAATTTCTGGTAAAGACTATGGGATCAAATACCTAAGGTCATCGGTTCCTAAGCTTACACACTACTCAATCTAACTTAAACTAACTTAATCTAAGGACAACACACAGACTCATGCCCGAGGGAGGATTACAACCTCCGACGGGGGGAGCCGCGAGAACCGTGACAAGGCGCCCAAGACCGCACGGCTATCCCGCGCGGCTTTCTTCATGACAATTCTCAGTCGCACACTGCAGGGGCAATGACGACGCCACTGTAGCGTTTTCGAAGCTAAGTGTTTGATCACCCACCATACAGTCCGGACTTGACTCCCTCTGTCGTTCATCTCTGCTCACATGAGCGGCTGGCTATCAAGACAAAATATTTTGGCACAGACAACGAACTTCACACTAGCGTAGAGAAGTGGAGGAAAACACAGGCGGCTGTCTTCTATGACAACGGTATTGGAAAGTTGGCACAACGCTACGACAGATATTTAAGTCGGAGCTGTTACTACCAGAGAAGTAGCTAGAAGTTGTAGCAAACTGCACCTTACTTTCCGAGTAGCCCTCGTATTTAGCAAAAAGATCAAAGCGTTAATTATGTATCAGTCCAAAATTTACTTTTAAAACAGCTTAATACGATAGCAAGAAAAATACATAACAAAATAAGAAATACGGAGCGTTTCTATTGCTAACAGACACGAGCCTATTATTCCGAGAGAACAATGACACAGAATGGAGGATTCACATGCTAGGCAATGGCGTCTCGTATGTTAACATACACACTGAAAACGAGGTGTTAAACTGACAGAAAATCTTTGAAAATATTGTATAAAAAGTAGGAAAAGTGACATGTCTGTACCCGAAAAAAAAATTCTCTCATGCGACTCATAATTTTCTGGCTAATTTCCTGCAAACGAGCATGGCACTAGCGCCTGACCAAGCAAAAAACCAGTAACGTGATTAGGAACACGAAAACTCGATTATGTACTATGGACACTGGTCTCCACAATGCGTTCAGATGCCGAAAACTCGTCTTTTAAAAGAAAACTGAAAGAATACCTTCTCTCCTTAGATATCACAGATCTTCTTGACGTTTTTGTGCTCTAGTGGAAATACATACGTTACTGCCTCTAACTTATTTCGAAAGGTATTTCCTGAAGAATAAGAAGAGTTCTTGACATTGTGGACTTGAAACTGAAAAAGAATGCTCGAGAGGCAACGTGTACACTGCGGTTTGCTAAAATTACAAGCACAAGCAGAATAGTTCACAATTCGAATTAGGTTCAAATGGCTCTGAGCACTATGGGACTTAACATCTGTTTGGTCATTAGTCCCCTAGAACTTAGAACTACTTAAACCTAAGTAACCTAAGGACATCACACACATCTATGTCCGATGCAGGATTCGAATCTGAGACCTCTGCGGTCGCGTGGTTGAAGCTCCTAGAACCACTCGGCTACTCCGGTCGGCTTCGAATTAGGAACCTACCAATATATAAATGACTTGGATTACAGAGCTGTATATAAAATGTGAGCGTGAGAATTCAGTGTGATATGAAGACTGCACCGTAATGTTATCAGTGTCTGCGAACGTCGAGAGATGGAGTGAGAGAGGGTGTGAATGTGATCCTCAGACATGACTCTACACACAGTTTGAATTCATTTAAGTATTGTATTTACTGATGCATTTGCCACGCCGCCATCGCCATATTAGGTAAGTAGTACGCTAGGTGATTAAAAATAAATTTGTTTATTTAATTTACGTACATAACACATATTTTAAGGGGCGATCAAAAAGTTTCCGTCCGAAGCTGTACTGTCCAGAATCGGTAAACCAGTCAGGCAAAATCTCCGTGACACTGAGGCAATCGTACCACCGACGCACTAGATTGAAAGTACCCGTTTGGGAAACCCTCGTCTCGTGGTGCGTGAAGAAGCCCGTAACTGCCTGCTGCACATTCTCGTCCGACAGAAATTAGAACTCCTTCAAGGCCTTTTTTAAGACACCGAAGGTATGATAATCGTATGGGGAGATATCAGGACTACAGGACGGGTGCTCTAGTGCCTCCAACTTGAGTTGGCGTAATTTCTGCTTTACTATGTTTGCGATATGGGGACGTGGGTTGTGCACGCAATATGGTTTTCGATAGACATGCTGTCTCATACTTGATTATAATAATGCAGTGCCTGCGTTGTCAAGAAGCACGATCCAATGTTCCTTTAGACAGGGATGCAGGTCCAAAGGGACAGGCACTGTGGCGAAATACATGAAATGTTTTCGCAGTTGCAAATACAGCCAACTATCGGCTATACAATGGAACGACGACAACGAAAATTTATGCCGCACCGGGACCCGAAGCCGCATTTCCCGCTTTACGCTAGCGGTCGGGCTAACCGCTTTCACCAAATGGTTCAAATGGATGTGAGCACTATGGGACTTAACGTCTGAGGTCATCAGTCCCCTAGAACTTAGAACTACTTAAACGTAACTAACCTAAGGACATCACACACATCCATGCCCGAGGCAGGATTCGAACCCGCGATCGTAGCAGCAGCGCGGTTCCAGACTGAAGCACCCAGAACCTCTCGGTCACACCGTCGGCCGCTTTCACCATCCGAGCTCAACTCATGGCAACACTCCAAGTTCGATATGTTCCGTCACAACGTTGGCTCGTACACATTATATAATTCCCCTACGGGCCAGGACATTTTTAGTTGAAAGTGTCTACCCGGTATCGACGGATAAGTACGATATTGCAGTGTTTGTGTTGCTAGGAAGTGCGATGCGTAGGCTTCAGCTATTCAACTGTGTCTCCACAATTATGCTGTAGCTTTCACACTACGTAGCTGCGAGCCAAGTTGTTTGGTGCTTTTTCTACAGATACACAAATGTGTTCTGATTTATCTTCTGGCTACACAATCGCTTCCAAAATGTCAAGAGTGAGCTATTCGTGAATGTGTCACTGTCGCCTTACGAGTCTGTAAACAATGAAACGTCCCCTTTAAAAAAATTAAAAATGGCAGTGCTGAAAACCTCTTACGTTATTTGATTTTCAAACACCTGAGCAAAACTCAACGTACTCAGGCATTTCTCTCTTTACGTATTCTGATCATCACTAAACTGACACACAATATCTTTAGCGCAACGCAATCTGACTTTCCATAAACCCTAGAAAAGAATGACAGTGACTAACAATAACCTATACCTTTCATGAACCTTTCATGAATCGCTTACCTCACAAAAATCTTCGTTACTCGAACTACTGCAATACAGCGAGCTCCAATACTGCCAGCCAAATAAAAGATTGTAACTATTGAAGGCACTAACTACTGATAGGCATAGTTAGAAAATGAAAGATCTTGATAGAGATCAAACAACGAATTTACCTTAATAGTGTTCAAAAGTCATAATATACAGGGTGAGTCACCTAACGTTACCGCTGGATATATTTCGTAAACCACATCAAATACTGACGAACCGATTCCACAGACCGAACGTGGGGAGAGGGGCTAGTGTAATTGTTTGATACAAACAATAAAAAAATGCACGGAAGTATGTTTTTTAACACAAACCTACGTTCTTTAAATGGAACCACGCTAGTTTTGTTAGCACATCTGAACATATAAACAAATACGTAATCAGAGCCGTTTGTTGCATTGTAAAATGTTAATTACATCCGGAGACATTGTAACCTAAAGTTGACGCTTGAAACCTCCGACGTTCAGTTGCGTGTTGTAACAAACACGGGCCACGGTCGTCGAGCAGCATCTGCAGGAACATGCATTACTGGTCCGTGGACAATCCTCGCTAGCTCAGACAGGTAGAGCGACAGCGACCGTGGACTGTAGATGTGTGGTGCGGACTCATTGGCGACCACCTCATTGGTCCTCACTTCATTGCAGGGGCCCAAACAGCTGCAACATACATCGCGTTTCTACAGAATGATCTGCCAACGTTGCTCGAAAATGTACCACTGGAAACGCGTCGACGTATGTGGTATCAGCATGATGGTGTACCTGCACATTCCGCAATTAACACTAGGCTGACCCTTGACAGTATGTTCGACGGGCGCTTCATAGAACGTGGAGGACGCATAAATTGGCCAGCCCGTTCTCCTGATCTTACACCTCTGGACTTCTTTGTGTGGAGTACGTTAAAGGAGAATGTGTACCGTGATGTACCTACAACCCCAGAGGATATGAAACAACGTATTGTGGCAGCCTGCGGCGACATTACACCAGATGTACTGCGGCGTGTACGACATTCATTACGCCAGAGATTGCAATTGTGTGCAGCACATGATGGCCACCGCATTGAACATCTATTGGCCTGACATGTTGGGACACACTCTATTCCACTCCGTAATTGCAAACGGAAACCACGTGTGTACGTGTACCTCACCCCTCATGGTAATGTACATGTGCGTCAGTGAAAACCGATAAAAAGGTGTTAGCATGTGGACGTAATGTGCTGTTCCAGTCTCTTCTGTACCTAAGGTCCATCACCGTTCTCTTTGGATCCTTTCTTAATTCGGTGTTCTCCGATACACACGATCGAACAGCGGAGGAGTGGTACTCAAGCGTCAACTTTAGGTTACAATATCTCCGGATGTAATTAACATTTTGCAATACAACAAACGGCACTGATTACGTATTTGTTTATATGTTCAGATGTGCTAACAAAACTAACGGGATTCCATTTTAAAAAACGTAGGTTTGTGTTAAAAAACATACTTCCGTGCATTTTTATATGGTTTGTATTAACCAATTACACTGGCCCCTCTCCTCACGTTCGGCCTGTGGAATCGATTCGTCAGTATTTGATGTGGTTTACGAAATATATCCAGCGGTAATGTTAGGTGACTCACCCTGTATATAGCAGTTCATGACATCCAGTCTTACAAATTTCACAAATTTCCTTTTTCTGGTGGACACACGTCCAGATCGTCCGCTTATAGTAAACTTTCAAACCACTGGCTACGCGCTGTTCACATGCAACTGCGCAACACTACACAAGCGAATATTCGAACAATGAGTCCAACCAGCCATAGACAGAACACAGCGCAGTCAACGAATTTCATACAGAGCACTACGTGGCGTTACCAACATAAAAACCTAAACAGCCTACCTACAACAATGGCGTTTGTCTGAGGCATGCTAGTAGCGATGAGAATTTAAAACTTTAAGTTTGCTTTGCCTAGTGCTAAAATGCACTTCCTTACCACTAAAACACTGATTTAAATCATCGCCTTACGTTGACCTGGACGAAGTGGAGTCTATGACACTGTCCTGTGGAGGTGACTGGAATAGTTTCCTTGCTGGAGTCGCACCCACTCTGATGTAGCGGTTGCTCTTCAACTGTGCTCTATACGGAGGAGACGAAATCCTGTGTTCTATACAGCGACACCCCAAAACCCACGCTTCGTGTACACTATGTAGCTCAACAATTGTGGCTGCCAGAAAAATTCTCAAAACTATGCTACCATCATAGTACCACAGCACGAAGCAGGAGTCGGGGCAGTCTCTAAATTCTCCAACACTTCACGGCAGTTATTTGCCGATTGCGGTCTGAGCCTTTCGCCGGTTCTAGACAATGGAGGCGGGTGCGGCATCACATTTATCAATAGACCATTGCAGTTAAATTTGCGTCGATTAATCGCCGACCAACACAGGGCTACACCAGACGCAATGCTTCAGCGTAGAGGCAAAATTGCAGCCGGCACTGTACTGTCAGTTAACATGAGGGCAATATTGTGGCCATTTCTAGTACCGTAGCACAGTAGCCGCTCGTTGCTGCCCTGACCATTTCCCGGCCACGCCTCACTGTCGCTGCAATAGGCCGTGTATGGGCTGAAGAGCCATGGTGCTACGAACTCATTTTCCCTTTCAAAACATAGGAGACCGTCAAATGAAAAAAAGACAAAAGGAATAAGTAAGTAAACTGTTAATTTTTCCAAAAGTAATTTCGATAACTATTAACACATTTATTCCACTGTGGAAGATTGTACCAAGGCGTGCACCTCACCTGTTCGTCTGAAGCAGCTGGCGGCCACGAACTTCTTTCTTCCGGGCTACAAAAGTACGGAAGTAGCGCAGGAAGAGATGTGGACTGTATGGAGGATGTTTAAGCGTTTCCCAGCAAAATATTTACGGCTTAGTCTAAACAACAGACGGTAACTAGATCTGTCGCGAAAGTGAACTTCAGAAGATTTAAATGTTTTTTATAGGAGATAGACTTTAAACAATATACTTGTGGCGGAATATCCCTATTGTGAAAGAAAGTCGTCTTCGGCCGGCCGGAGTGGCCGTGCGGTTCTAGGCGCTACAGTCTGGAACCGCGTGACCGATACGGTCGGAGGTTCGAATCCGGCCTCGGGCATGGATGTGTGTGATGTCCTTAGGTTAGTTAGGTTTAATTAGTTCTAAGTTCTAGGGGACTGATGACCACAGCAGTTAAGTCCCATAGGGCTCAGAGCCATTTGAACCATTTGAAAGTCGTCTTTCGGAGATTATAGAAGGTCATACATATCGAACACAATGCGTGGATCAGTTGCCGAGCAAGATTTTTGGTATGTGAAGTATATGATACGATGTGACACTTTTCAAATTGTTTCACGGAAGGAAAAATTCCACCCCTTTCAGAGAAAAATTGACGTAGATTTTTCATTTACTGAAAATCGCTATAGATATTTATACCATATGTGAAATTCAAATTTTTCACTTGATTTGGTAGAAGTCCTAGATTTTAAAATGATTTTCTATCGCCGCAGAGAGCAGGGCACTGAGGTGGCTGCCGCAGACAATACTAGTTGCGGATGACACAGATTTTGTGACTGGACTGCGGATTTTTTGGTAGGAAGAACGCAGCAAGTTATCTCAGTGAAAGGAAAGTCATCGACAGATGTAGAAATAATGTCAGATGTAGCCCTGGTAAGGACGTAGGGACTCTTAGTGTTCATGTTGTACATATATTGTAGAAAATATTAACAGTGACCTCAGATTTCTTGCAGATGATGCAATTATCCATAACAAAGTACTGTACGGGGAAAAATGCTGCACAGATATGGTCAGATCTTGATAAGATTCGTAAAGGTACCAAAATTGGTAGCTCACTTTAAATGTTCAGGAATATACAATCGTATACTTCCGAAACGGAAGAGCGTAATATCCTATGGCTGTAGTATCAATGATTAACAGTTGGAATCGGTCAAGTCATACATTAGTGTAACAATTTGTAGGGATGTAAAATGGAACGTAACACATAATGTCAGTCGTAGGTAAAGCAGGTGACAGACGTCTCGACGCCTCGGATTGGGGGTGGGGAGGGGCGGGGGGGGGGGGGGGAGCCACCAAACTGCGAGGTCATCGGTCTCATTGGATTAGGGAAGGACGGGGAGGGAAGTCGGCCGTGTCCTTTCAGAGGAACCATCCCGACATTTGCCTGGAGCGATTTAGGGAAATCACGGAAAACCTAAATCAGGATGGCCGGACTCGGGATTGAACCGTCGTCCTCCCGAGGCAGATGACAGAGTTCGGTTAGCAAAATATGTGATAAATGCAATCAGTCTACAAAGCTAATTGCTTACAAACCTTTAGTGCCATCGACCCTACAATATTGCTCAAAGTACGCAGGAACTGTACCGAATAGTACTAACAAGGGATATGGAATGGATATAGCGAAGGGCAGCATGAATGGTCACAGGTTTGTTTGAGTCGTGGGAGAGTGTCACAGAGCTGCTGAACAAGCTGAAACATGCTGAAACTGGGAGACGCTTTAAGATAGATGACATCTACGCCGAGAAAGTCTAGTTAAATAGTTTCAAGAACCAGATGAAATGATGAGTAAAATGATTGAAATGGCGCTGAGCACTATGGGACTTAACTGCTGAGGTCATCAGTCATCTAGAACTTAGAACTACTTAAACCTAACTAACCTAAGGACAACACACACACATTCATCCCCGAGGCAGGATTCGAAACTGCGACCGTTGCGGTGGCGCGGCTCCAGACAGTGGTTCCTAGAAGCGCTCGGCCACTCCGACCGACGAAATGAGGAGTACACGAACATAGTATAATGCCCTACATATCGATCCCATAGCGATAGCGGAGATAAGACAAATTGCAGTAGGGTTTGAACAATGATTCCGCCGAGCTCCGTGTGTGAATAGAACGGAAAGAAGCCCTAATTCTTCGTGAATTAACAAGGGAACCTCCCCATCGCACCCCCTCAGATTTAGTTATAAGTTGGCACAGTGGATAGGCCTTGAAAAACTGAACACAGATCAATCGAGAAAACAGGAAGAAGTTGTATGGAACTACGAAAAAAATTAGTAAAATGTACAAACTGAGTAGTCCATGCGTAAGATATGCAACATTAATGAGATTCTGAGCTCAGGAGCGCCGTGGTCCCGTGGTTAACGTGAGTAGCTGCAGAACGAGAAGTCCTTGATTTAAGTATTCCCTCGACTGAAAATTTTACTTTCTTTATTTTCGCAAAGTTATGATCTGTCCGTTCGTTCATTGACGTCTCTGTTCACTGCAATAACTTTAGTGTCTGTGTTTTGCGACCGCACCGTAAAACCGTGCGATTAGTGGACGAAAGGACGTGCCTCTCCAATGGGAACCGAATACATTTGATCGCAAGGTCATAGGTCAATCGATTCCTCCACAGGAAAACACGTCTGATATATTCTATACGAGACTGGTGACGGCAAGTGCGTCACATAACAGGAATATGTTGTAGATCACCTAACTTGTACACTTAGCGAATGGGTAAAAAGGTTCTTCTACCTTGCCCGATTTAGGCTTTCTTGTGGATGTGATAATCACTCCCAACAAAGTGATGAAAACGTAGGAGTTTGTCACATAAACTGAAAATTAAACTTTTCACTCGAGGGAAGACTTGAACCTAGGACCTCTCGTTGCGTAGCTGCTCTCGCTAACCACGGGACCACGGCCCTCGGCGACTCCCGTTGTCCTTGATGTTGCCTATCTTCGCACGGACTACTCAGTTTGTATATTTTACTAATTTTTTTCATAGTTCCACACAACTTCTTCCTGTGTTCTCGATTGATCTATGTTCAGTTTTGCAAGGCCTATCCACTGTGCCAACTTATAACTAAATCTGAGGGGGGTGCGATGAGGAGGGTCCCTTGTAAGAAGTATGCTCCGCCATGCACTTCACAGTCATTTCTAAAGCATGGTTGCAGGTGTCGGTAGGCAACGTTGCGACTCGGGATCTAATTGCCAAGTAATTTAAATAAAACTACAGTGTACTTTATTAAGGCAGGATTCTTACGAGGTACAAGATAAGTCCCACCTAACTCGCCGCTACCGACGCCCAATCCAGCTCCCGCACGCCGGCGCCGGCAGAGGTGCGAGAACACGGCTCGGAGCTGTCGACTCCCACGTTAACGCGCGGCCTGGCCGTTCTTCGCCGCCACGGCTTGTTGCCTGTCCGCCGACAAGCAGACGGCTCCGTCATTCCCACGTGCGCGGCCGTCTCGGCGCGGCGAGGTAGCCCTCGCGCCAGCCAGTCCAGTCCAGTGGGTAACAATGTGGAGAGACCGGACCGGCAATTAAAAAACGGCGAGTCCGGTGTCGTTCGGCACGGCCGCTCCGCAGCCGCTCGATTAATTATATTCAATTAGGGCGAGGGGCCGCCTGTTCCGGGAAATCTGTTCTGCAATTATGGGCGGAGGAGCCGCTCTCCGCAGGCGCAAACGCCGACTCTGCACGCGAGAGACTGCCGCTACGTATCAATTCAGATTTCAATAATTCACCGAGCGCAACCGAAGCAGCGAGAAAGCGAGAGAGAGAGAGAGAGAGAGAGAGAGAGAGAGAGAGAGAGAGAGACAGACAGACAGGCCGAGAGAAGTGGTTCGTGGCTTGAGAACATTTAAGAACTATCGGAATGGAAACACAATTTCCTTCATGTTTCCGTTCGGGGAACCCGGGCGGAATGATTTACGTGAAATGTAAATGTCGTACAAGCGGCACGGTAGGTCAATGTAATAGACCCAGATATCTCGTACATAACTCTGTCCTCCCGTGCAGATTTCCATTTATTTCTTTATCGTGAAATAGCTCATTCCAGAATGAATCCGGGGAGGCAAGTGTGTTTCCGAACGAGGGTGTAGTCATAAGGTCTTAATTATCATATCGATGAAATAAAACTGCATAATTAAACTTTGGTTTGTTCGCTGGTTCATGTGTTCAGTTTTGGTACACACTGAAATCACCACTCCACAGTACTGTGGAGACACCGCACGTAATGACGCATCCAATCTCCAAGGGAATAGAGTTTCACTACAACATACTGGCAAGTGACGAACGAATGACATGTACATGTCCACTGCATCTGTCGGCTGCTATAGAGTTTCGTGTTTGCGTCGAGACTGACACGTCCCCTTCGAATGTGAAGAATGACTGCTGCTAAAACTTCTACGTAACTTGATTTTCAAACTCCAGAGTGAAACTAAACATACAGAGACTGTTTTCTCTTTACTTATTTTCAACATTTCTAAACGGACACACAATATTTTCGCGCAACGCCATCTGACTTTCAATAATCTCTAAGAAGAATAGCCCTGACTAAAAATAACCTATACCCTTCATGAATCACTTACCTCACAAAAATCTTCCTTACTTGAACTACTGCAATACAGCGAGCACCACTACTGTCAGCTAAATAAAAGATTCTAACGACTGAAGGCACTAACTTCTGATAGGCATATAATTAGCAAATGAAAGATTTTGGTAGAGAAGAAACGATGTATTTACCTTAATAGTGTTCAAAAGTCATAATATATATCTATATACCAGTTCATGACATCCAGTCTTACAAATTTACCGTCTCTGATGGACACACCTCCAGATCATTCGTTCTCAAAACACTGCCATCTCTCTCCCAACATCCACCACTGCTGGTGGCTCACCTCCAACTGCCCAACGCTACGGACTGTTCACACCTAACTGCCCAACACTACAATGGCGAATAACTCCCAACGAGTCCAATCAGCCACAGTCTGCACACAGCGCAGTCAGGGATTTTAATAGAGAGCGCTACGTGGCGTCACCAACATAAAAACCTAAACAGTCTACTTACAAGTTTAATGGAAATAAGGTGTGTGTATGGACTCTCAGAAATGGTGACACATTCGTTTCACTCGCAAAAATTCGTTTTTAATAACAAAACTGAACAAACTCACTCCTGTGAAAAAGTGGTCTGTTATGTAAATAGCTTCGAATATTGCAGAACATAACTTTATTACATTAGAGAAGATAAACTTCTTTGCCTATATCGCTAATAACAGTCTTTACTCTCGATAATCGGTTTGGTAATCACTGTTACCATCTTCAGATCTTGACAGATAGGTACGTTATTGCATATTTCTTAACAGAGCAGTATGATTTCAATTCATGAGGAAGAGTACTTTTATTGCCATTTTAAGAAATACGCAATAAGCTATCTTTCAACATCTGAAGATAATAACATTGATTACCGAAACCGAGAATAAAGGTTATTATTAGTGATCTTGGCAAAGAAATTATCCTCTCTTTTGTAATAGCACAGATCACCCATTGCGGCTCAAAATGAGTAAACGAGAAACAATACCTCTATTGCCTTAATAGCGGTGTTATAGAATCTTTTATAAATGGGAAGATGTATAAAAAGAATTCGAGTACGAAGGAACATGCGTGAATCGACTTTCTTCGATTCCGGTGGACACATTCAACATTCTTTCATCTTAGGATCTCCTGAAGGCTTTTTCTACCGATGTGTCATTAACTGACATTTAATTATAACAGACTGTACAAAGAATGACTTTTTGTGATAAATCTTCAATGCTCCTTTGCCTTAATATAGCATACTGTCATAATACGAAAACAACTAAATACGGCCGGCCGGAGTGGCCGTGCGGTTCTAGGCTCTACAGTCTGGAGCCAAGCGACCACTACGCTCACAGGTTCGAATCCTGCCTCGGGCATGGATGTGTGTGATGTCCTTAGGTTAGTTAGGTTTAATTAGTTCTAAGTTCTAGGCGACTGATGACCTCAGATGTTAAATCGCTTAGTACTCAGAGCCATTTTTTGAACTAAATGCGACGTAATCCAATATCGGGTCTCCAGAGTTCTTCATTTGTCAACTGCTGTTGAGTTTCGTAGACAGTTGTATGGAAGACACGTTAGTTTGTCGTCACTTCATAGTAAACTCTCAGTGACTTCAACTTCATCTTCCATTCTCCACTTAATGAATGGGTTGTGTGCCACATTGGTTAGGCTCCACTAGCCGCATCCTTCGGTGTCGTAGCGTGGGCACTTCATTGTATACACGGGCTGCATACATGTGTCTGTAAACAAATAAAAAGTTAATTATGTTACTTTCTTTTAGAGGTGATAACTAAAATTTTGCCGGCCTGGGTGGCCGAGCGGCTCTAGGCGCTACAGTCTGGAACCGCGCGACTGCTACGGTCGCAGGTTCGAATCCTGCCTCAGGCATGGATGTGTGTGATGTCCTTAGGTTAGTTAGGTTTAAGTAGTTCTAAGTTCTAGGGGGCTGATGACCTCAGAAGTTAAGTCATATAGTGCTCAGAACCATTTTGAACTAAAATTTTATGGCGACTGATCATTCAGATTAATATGATGCTGAGCTATCCAGATACAGCGCATCTCACGTTCCACTTAATAACTCTATTATATCTCTCTACTTCTTTCCAAACCCGCCTGAAATTTTTCTGCATTGATTGCTGGACCAACATAGCCCCGTTGAAAGTAAATGGTATAGCGGACTAAACAGTGTAATACCAAACAACAAGAAAGTAAAAGCAACAAACTTGTCTAAAACTCATAAATGCTTAGTTCGCCAAAATCAGGACAGAACAAAACATAAATTCACATGCAACGCATCGGCCGTAAAATGGGACTAAACGTACAACCGTTAACAACAACAACAACAACAACAACAAAAGAATTTCTCACTTCTTCAGATACATGGCTTAAGCTCCAAGAATAAGCACCAACTGATTCCTAGGTCATTTTGTACAACACACTCTCAAAAGAAAAGTACCAGTCACTCTTCGACCTCAAAACTTCCCAACAAGAAGAATTCGAAAAGTGCAAGAGGGTATGTAATCCATAAACCTACAATGAAAAATTTCCCTGCAGTATTATTCAAAAATTGATAACAGTGTAAAAAGATTTGGGGAACGCGGAAATATAGCGAGCTGATAGATGTAAAGACGATTTCTGTTATATTTAATATTTATTTCTGTTTTGTGTTACAATAATCGAAGTATTTTTATTACGAGAGTGATGTAAAACAGAAAAATGAAAGAGAAATGAAATACGAAGTGAGTAATAAATTGGGATCTGTAAACTCAACATCGGGATGTGAAAGAAGAAAACTGAGATACAGAAATGTCACCACTTAAGACTGACAGTGAAGATGCTTCTAATTACAGAACTTAAAGAGAAAGCTATTCCGTGTGCAGTTGTTGAATGTTGCATAAAAGTCTTCATTTTATGAATAATGCAACTATTTCTTTCTTTTGTTATGTGTAGTTAAAAAAATAAGAGCGTACTAAAGTTTAAAAAAGAATGTGAATTATGGTCTGTAACAATGAAATAATTAGATTATGGTCTGAGAATGGTTACACAGCTCAGGTACTTAGCAGGTATAAAGGTTGCGAGCCACTGGCTAAAACACTTAGACGTAACTTATTTGGCGAGAGAGTTCTCTACAAAGCTCGAAAATAGTATGAGAGGGAACAGATTGAAATATCTGCAGCAGATTGTTGAAAACAAATGTGTGGAAACGAAAATAATTGATACAGAACAGAACGGATGGAAAGACCACAACATAAAATGAAAATCTTGACTGTGATTCGCCTGGTAAGACCATCGTAGTGCAGAAAGAGCTTCACTAAATTTTAACTCTTCATTTGAAATATGCAATTATTTTTTACAGTAGCACAATGAAATAAGCTAAGCTTTTAAATCTTATTGCTCGTATTTCCCCTTTTTGTGCTTACTCTTTCAATTCGTGTAATTTATTTTTCTCGGTTAGCTATACTGCGTAATAAAATTGTGTTATTTTCCTTGGTAGTTTATTTGCAGTGACAATGCCGGTTTGCAGTGCTCTAACAGCCTCGCAGTGGAAAAAAACTGTGTAGCAGAAATATGCTACACTAGTGAATGGACCGTGTATGGTGGGAAGTGCCTGAGGCAATAGAATACAGTAGAGAGCGGATAATTTTATTTTCAAATCTCTTCCACCAATCACTGCGAAAAATGAAGGCTGCCTAAACAAGTAATGTGCAGAAGTTATTAAATGTAAGCCTGGCTTAATTTTCGCAGTCGTTTAAGAGCATAGTTAACCATAAGATGGTTGAGGTATTCTAACATACAGAACTGCTTATGCTACCATTAATTAAATGTGTGTGAATTGAACTGCGAGGAGAGGAGTCTGGAACGTGGAAAGAGGTCAACAACGTATATCTGGTATGAGAACAATAGAACAGAATGACTTAACTTTAAGAAGTGCTAATACTAACTGCATTGTAAACTAAATACGTTAAGTATGTTACAATGAAATATAATAAGAGCCCCTATGAGATACTCTTTAGTGCCGAAGGAATTTCCTGACAGGAGTCTGATTAGTTCTGTCTTGAGATTTATTATATTACTTACGAGCCATTTAACACCCTCAGCGACGTTTTTACACACATTTGCACTCATGTATTTGTTTCCTTTCTGTACCAGTGTTACATCTGAGAAGTTTTTGTACAGGCTCTGCTTGGTTCTAATATTATACTCAAGCCTTTAACTATTTTCTGAGGGAAGCTAAATATTCGTAACAAGGAACATTAATGAATATATTGTTTTTAAATAATAGATTTCAGCTATCAGTCGTCCATTGGGATTTTTATTGGCAGATCTAGATGTAATGCCAGTTGGTCGGGCAGGCATTACATGCACTGACCAAAAATGATAGTGCATTGAGAATGGCTAGTTTGCAGCTGAAATCTAGATCTGCCAATAAAAATTCCAAAGGATGGCTGATACCTGAAATCTATTGTTTACAAGTCAAAATAACAGTCGTTGCGTGCAACAGCCTCTGAATGGAGGGTAACCTGATGAATATATTGTTATTGTTGTGGTCCGAAGAATGGTTTGATACAGCTCTCCGCGCCTTTCTCTCCTATGGAAGCCTGTTCATCTCCACACAACAGCCGCGATATACATCCATTTCAACTTGCTTCTGGTACCATACCTTGGTCTCCGTCTACAATTCTCACACTCCGCACATCTCTTCATTACCAAACTAATAATTCTTTGAGGCCTCGCGATATATCCTGTCAACCGATCTCTTCGTTTAGTCAAGTTCTGTCATAAATTTCTTCTTTCCCCAATTCGTTTTAAAAACTCCTTATTACTTATCCGAGCTACACATCTAATCTTCACATTTATAAAACATATTCTCTTATTGTCTGATGTGCTTAGCATCCATGTTTCACTTCTGTACAAGGCTACACTCAAGACAAATACCTTCAGACAATACCAGTAACATTTATATTAGATGTTAAAAAAAATCCTCTTTCTATGAAATACGTCTCTTGCTATAGTCAGTCTGTATTTTATATTCTTTCTACTTCAGCCATAAACAGTTATTTGGCTGCCCAAATAGCAAAACTCATTTACTGCTTTTAGTGTCTGCCAGCTCTTGTGGGCGAACGGTTCTAGGCGCTTCAGTCCAGAACCGCTCTGCGGCTACGCTCGCAGGTTCGAACCCTGCCTCGGGCATGGATGTGTGTGATGCCATTGGGTTAGTAAGTTTAAGTAGTTCTAAATCTAGGGGACTGATGACCTCAGATGTTAAGTCCCATAGTTCTCAGATCCATTTTTCTTTTCAGTGTCTCATTTCCTATTCTAGTTCCTTCATCGCAGCTTGATCTAATTCAACTACATTGTATTATCCATAACGAATATCTATCAAAACATCAATGTTTTTCGATTTCATAGGATGTTTTAGAACTAATTATTTATGTCTTACAACGTATTTCTGTATAATATGTGTTTCCAAGTTCTTGCAACAGAAGTTAAACTAGTTATTTCGGAATTACATGTAACTTTGCCAGAACAACAGACTTTCCATCAACTGGAACTAATGCTTATTTCCATCTTACCAACACCAGATGTACATTGCGTTTGGACTAGTTCCTAACAACTACGGCTGCGAGCAATGTATAATTTGCGCGCCGAAATTTCATAAGCACAATCGTTATGGAAATGTGTCTGTATGACTGCCTTCGTTCCGTAAAGTTTCAAAGCTACAGAGCGCGGGATTGCAGGAACTGGAATGTAAGAGTGAAGAGGTAAAGAGACCGACAAGTGGGTGGGGGTGGAAGGGCAGAGGAAGGGGAGAAGGGGGGGGGGGGGGGGGAGAGAAGGGTTCGGCTGGAGCGGAGCGGGGGCAGGAAGGAGGGGGAGAAGTAGTGTGCGAGCGTATGTCATTACCACTCGTCTCGGAGGGAGGCATTAGAATATCGATAGACCAATCCTGTCTCAACAAGGGCGCAGCGGGGCCTCCATTAATGAGACGTTGAGCGTGAAACGCGCCGTTTCAAGCAGGCTGATTGTGTACTCTCCCCGCCATTCAGCCCAAGTTAAGTGCCTGCGCCGCCAACCTCTGATCCCCTCCATTTTCATTTTATGCCTTTCCAGTTTCACTGTGATTCCCCTCGTGAGCAGATTTACCTTCCCGGAAGTATCCTCACTTCCTTGTCTCCGTAAAGCTTTAACTATGCTTCTTGTACTACGGGTATATTTACACTGGCTGGCGGGAAAACTTGATGTGTATCCTTGCAGGGCAACACGTTTCAGTGTCCGCCCCCGGTAGCTGAGTGGTTGGCGCGACAGAATGTCAATCCTAAGGGCTTGGGTTCGATTCTAGACTGGGTCGGAGATTTTCTCCGCTCAGGGACTGGGTGTTGTGTTGTCCTAATCATCATCATTTCATCCCCATCAAAACTTAAGTCACCGAAGTGGCGTCAAATCGAAAGACTTGCACCCGGCGAACGGTCTACCCGATGGATGACCCTAGTCACACGATATTTACATATAATACGTTTCAGTAACAGAATTAAGTGACCACACAAACGACTGAATCACTGTTGAAATGTTCAAATTTGTGTGAAATCTTATGGGACTTAACTGCTAAGGTTATCAGTCCCTAAGCTTACACACTACTTAACCTTAATTATCCTAAGGACAAACGCACACAACCATGCACGAGGGAGGTCTCGAACCTCCGCCGGGACCAGCCACACAGTCCATGACTGCAGCCATGACTCGGCTAAAACACTGTTATTCACAAACTTGTTTACTACTATTCGTTGCTGACTCATCCCTCATGAGTTACAATTATTGTTAGTTTGTGACTGATTTTCACCCACTTGAGCTGCACTTTCCCTGTTGTGTGTCTCACAGCTAAGGCACGAAGCAAAGTCCTCGCGACGTCTCGGAGGCGCTGTGTTTCGTTTCTGTCTCTCAGTTGCAGCACGGAGATTCGCCGTTCGCATGAGATGACAAGCAAGCGGCGCTTCATACAATCTAGTCGCCGTACCGGAAGTTTGGTTATGTTTTTTTTTTATTCGTTCCCTCTCTCCTTTCACGTTGTATGCTTCTTGGTGACAAGAACAAGGAGGTGTAGGAAGCAATGTTGGACATGCTTCAATCTGACATTCGATACCATTATACAAAAGAAATACAGCCATAGCAGTCTAGTCTTCAAGATCCGGGTTAAGGAATTCTGTCGCAAATTACCTGCTTAATCTATTCTATCCATTCCTACAACAATGTTGTTCCTATGTGCCAAATAAGTGGCTCTGAGCACTATGGGACTATGTGGCTCTGAGCACTTCTGAGGTCATCAGTCTCCTAGAACTTAGAACTACTTAAACCTAACTAACCTAATGACATCACACACATCCATGCCCGAGGCAGGATTCGAACCTGCGACCGTAGCGGTCGCGCGGCTCCAGACTGTAGCGCCTAGAACCGCTCGGCCACTGCAGACGGCGCCAAATAAGTCATATTTACTTTTAACTATGTAATTAACCACTTCACATTACGGCCTTATGGCATGGTCTTACATAAGACATATTTTTTACGAATCTAAAACAGTAAACATCACTATTACTGACATAATGATAGCATTGTAATACACTGTGCAGTCACTATAATGTGACCACCTGTCAAAAGCCTGAATGAGCAACTTTTGCAGCGCGGACCGCTGCGATGCTTGCAGGAAGAGAGTTAATAAGGGTCTGGAGAGTATCGACACTGATGTGGAGTCGTCCGACTCCAGAGCCGTAGCCAGTTGCGCTAGGTTTCTCGGGCGAAGATACAAGCTGCGAACAGCATAATCGAGGTGTTCCCACAGATTCTCGATTGGGTTTGAATTCGGAGAGTTTTGTGGCCAGGGGAGTACGGTAAACTCACTTGGTCCTCTTAGAATCTCTTACGTACACTGCGAGCTAAGTGAAACATTGCATTGTCCAGCTGGTAGATGCCACCGTGCGTAGGAAAAACAATATACATGCAGGGGTAGACATTGTCACTAAGGGTAGACGCTTACCTGTGTTGATCCGTTGTGCCTTCCAGGATGACGAGATCATCCAGGGAATGCTACGCAAACATTCCTCAGACCATAACTATCTAGTCTTCGGCCTGGACCCTAACGACGAATGTTCCAGGGTGCGAGCTTTCAGAGGTCAACGGCCTCCTCTCCGACGGGGCATAAAGCGTGATTCGTCTGTAAAGGCCGCCTGTCTGCGCTCAGTGGTCGTGCTCCTGCGGTGCTGGCGTGCAAATTTCAGCCTTCGTCGATGGTGAACAGCAGTCTGCTTGGGTGCATGAACGAGACGTTTGCTGCTGCGTCTGAACGGTAATTGAGGAGACAGTTTTGGTAATCCCTTGGTTCACTTGGACGGTCAGTTCCTCAACAGTAGCACGTCTATTCGTCCCTTACACATCTGCGCAATCGTCGTTCACCCATGTCATCTATGGCCCGTGGTACCACAAAGTTGCCTCGGCGCCAGTTTCGGGTAGTGACCATTTTGCCATACACGGTATACTTTACCCATGGCATCACGCAGTTTACAAACCTAGTGGTTTCAGAAATGCTGCCACCCTTGATTCGAAAGCCAATGAGCATGCTTTTCTGAACGTCGGAGAAATCTCTCTGTTTCCTCATTACGACTACGGCTGTACTGTTTCTAGGGTCCCTCCGACACGCTTTATGTACCCTCCGGTGCTAGTGTCGCCAGCTCCCGTCTGCTAGTGGCAATTGGACGCTGACGCAGATCGCAGGCGGTAGTCACTCTAATGTGATTGAACCGCGTACTATAAATGGTAATAATAATAATGGTAGTAAGAGAACCCAGAATGAGATTTTCACTCTGCAGCGGAGTGTGCGCTGATATGAAACTTCCTGGCAGATTCTAACTGTGTGCTGGACCGAGACTCGAATTCGGGACCTTTGTCTTTTGCGGGTAAGTGCTCTACCATCTGAGTCACCCAAGCACGACTCTCGCCCCCTCCTCACAGCTTTACTTCTGCCTGTACCTAGTCTCCTACCTTCCAAACTTTACAGAAGCTCTCCTGCGAACCTTGCAGAACTAGCACTCCTGAAAGAAAGGATATTGCGGAGACATGGCTTAGCCACAGCCTGGGGGATGTTTACAGAATGAGATTTACACTCTGCAGCGGAGTGTGCGCTGATATGAAACTTCCTGGCAGATAACAGTAAGAGAATGTTTATAAGCGACATTTTAATATATTTAAGGCTGTTTGGAATAACAATACTGCCTAGGAAATTATAGTAATAACACTGCTACAAGGACTAATATAAATACTATTACCATCACCACCACCACCACTACTACTGCTACTACTATCAATAATAATAATAGTAATAGTGATGTTAGAAGACGGAAATGTTTTCATGGGTGTGAGATACTGAGATACTAGAGAGAGAGTGTTTAAAGAGAAAACTTTAAGTACACTGCAACAGCTAGAGACTTATGGAAATGTACTTAACTGTAACGAGATAAAAGGTGCGTTCAAAAACAAGATATTGTTGTTATTTCAGGACTGTGTCGTCAGATGTCATTCACAGCTAGAGATATGAGTCACAACTCAGAAATAGTGAGAGACCTCATTCCGAGGTTGAGTTCCTGCCACTGAATATGATCTACGTTAGACGGCTATGTGACGGAGCGGGACAGAAAAGATAGGACCGAGAGTTTCTGATACTTTGTTCAGATACAAGTGTTATGGTCGAGGAATGGTAGGACAGTCTCTTTACGTTCAGCAAACGGTAACAAAGACAGAACGTTTTGAATGTTCTTTGCTTGTCCTCACTTTGCCAGGAGAGTTGAGCAAAAGGTAATGAACCATGATCGAAATGAACATCGAGTACATATTGTACACAGGTGTTTGAAACGAGTCACTATCGCCGTGAACTTACTAGAAAACTTGCAGTATAACACGTATCAATCTATTAACATTACGCAAATTTCTTCAGCGGTGTAGTCGGTATGACAAGTATTTTATAACTTTCTACCAAATTCGAAAATAAAACAGTATTTGGATTATGGAGCATACTAATACTCGAACCAATGTATTCGTTTACTTGACGAATTTACTTTGCTCCCTACTTCAGTACAAACTTACTCTATCTCACTCTGCGTAATCCTGCGGTGTACATTGATATAACAGGAAAAGCGACTTTGCAATCTCGTTACTAAATCCAGTGTGTCTACCTTGTTACTGAGACAATATCCCTTGTTTAGAGGCGACCCATTCGCTCTTATTTGCCACGTTCCTGACCCAGGAGTTAGCAGGTATCGCTGGGTGCGGATCACCATCCAGTTATACAAGTAATCGACAGTGCATATCTGGCACACAGCAATGATTTCGATGCGTGTGCATAATGTCTAGGGAAGTGATGGTGTAGCGATCTCTGATTTATTTTACTGTGGTGTTCATTTTTCTTAATGTAGGTGGGAATCAACATTGTATTTTCTCATTCTCAGAAGAAAGTTGGTTATTGAAATTTCTTGAGAAGATCTCATAGCAACGATAAAACGCATTAGGTTTAATGATTGCCAGCCTAAGTCGTTTATTATATCCGTAAAAATCTCTCCGGTATTTCACGATAATATGTGCACAACGGGCTGCCCTTCTTTGAACGTTTTCGATATCCTCCATCAGTCCTATCTGGCAAGAATTCCATTCAGCGTAGTAATAATCCAGAACAGGACCAACAAGCATAGAGTAGATAGTCTCTTTTGCATATTTGTTACATCTTTATTAAAACGGAGTCTTTGGGTCAACCCCCCCTAAACATTTTCCATGTGCAGTTTCCAGTTTAAGTTTCTTGTAACTGTAATTCCTTGATATTTAGTTGAATCAACAATCTTTAAATTTGCATGATTTATCGTGTAACGGAAATATGACAGAAGTTTTTGGAACTCATGTCAAAGACCTCACACTTTTTATTATTTGGGGTCAATAGTGACTCTGCGCACCATACGGATATCTTGTTTGTACGGTTTTGCAGTTCAGTTTCACCTGATAACTTAACTAGACGATAAACGACAGCAACATCTGCAAAAAATCTAAGAGGACTACTCACATATTTTCCTAAATACGAGGGCGATATTTTTTTCAAGGTACAGTCGGCCGCGATATTGGAACCACAGTGAAAATCCTATCAAGATCTGCACTGATGTGTTCCGCATTATATCTAGTATGCCTGTCGATCGCGTCACATTGTACATTTCAGTTATGAGCGCACAGTGTCCACGTAAAAATGCCTAGAGCAGTAGAGTCTCCCACCACGTGTGAAGTGCATGCTGCCATTCGATTTCATCGGCTACATAACGTAGCTGTCATGCATGACAGAAAAGTGAGGCAGTGAAGGATGCGAGTGTCAACCGATGCTCTTGTTCAACGAATGGATCAAGCGAGTCGAGAAAGTCGTCTACGAAAGGCAATTCAGAACAAGAGGAGAGAAACGTTGTCATCAGGCATTGTCCTTCATAAAGGCTGCACACTGCAGCTGCAATAGGAACGCTCCTGCAGCGTATTCGATGGGAAGTGTTTCCCCACGCAGCCCAGACTTGGCTGTCTCTGATCTTCATCTCTTCGCTCCCATGAAACTGTGGCTATGGGGACAGCATTTTAACACAGACAACCAGCTGCAGACCAGGGTAGAGAATTGGCGGAAATCAGAGATGGCTGCCTTCTGAGACGAGGGTATTGTGAAACTGGTACTATGCTACGAAAGGTGTCTAAATCGAATCGGAGACTATGTAGTGAAGTAGCTGGAAGGTGTAGCTAAATGTTGCAAATAAAACGTTTTTAGTTTCCACTTTCTGTGGAATCCCAGATATCACTTCTGTTTCACTAGATGACTTCCCGTCAATTACTACTAACTGTAACACTTCTAGCAGGAAATCTCGAATCTAGTCCGACAACTGAGACGTCAATATGTAGACATGTGATTTGATTAAAGTCGCTTGTAAGGAACGGTATCAAAAGCCTTCTCAAAATCTCAGCTGCCGTCGTCCAATACCATATTACGCACTTTCTCGATTGTTTCACATATGGTTGAAGCTTTAAGTTATCGTTCTCTTGGATCGTCTTCCGTTTGGGCGGACACGACTGAATTAGGCGAGTTGTTCAAATGGCTCTGAGCACTATGGGACTTAACAACTTAGAACTACTTAAAGCTAACTAACCTAAGGACATCATACACATCCATGCCCGAGGCAGGATTCGAACCTGCGACCGTAGCGGTGGTGCGGTTCCGGACTGAAGCGCCTAGAACCGCTCGGCCACACCGGCCGGCTGGCGAGTAGTTCCTTTACTGTAGAAAACGAGGGAGATCTTTCTTTTTAAGTGTTCCAGAACTGTAGATAAATTTTTTGCTAGTAAACAGTTCGAAATTAATTAATTTTTTGACGGTGAGGTATACATTTTTATACACCCGAATGAAATTCCACACGACTACTTGAAAAAGCCTGCTAAAAAACGTATTCCGCAGTTGATGTTGACGCTTGACTTAAATTTCTGTAAAATTATCTCACAACAAAAATAAAATATGTTTGGCACCTACGCCATCTCTGTGCTTGGGAGAGAAATTGTCTCCTAAATTTTTTTAAATCCTGTCATTGTACCTCCACCCAGTGTCGTGGTCGCGTGTGTGTAGGTGGGGCTGCATACAAGTAAGTGTATGTGGAGACTCACTTGAAATGCAAGCACAGCCTTTCAATATATCAGTCACGCAACTCATCGTAATACTTCGTGACGACGCGCCTCACTTTGCCTTCTAGCCTGCGACGCTTTCTCAGAGTACTTCCAACGTAGTTAATTTTTAGAGGAACAATCGGCGTATAAGCGTAAGGTCATTTTTTCGTCCGTCAATAAGTTCACATGAAGACATTCAGTTAGCTTGAGAAGTCGCCGTCCTTCCACCTCAGTTCGAAACGCATAAAATATTTGTCTGAGCTCCGTGACCGATGAGTGAGAATACAGTCCGCAGAAAATTTTTCACGAAGAACAAAGAAGACTAAGGAAGAAAACGGATACCTTCGTCTCCATACCGTATCAGTGAATGAGAGCCAAATCTACTTTGTAGATCTTATGGTCATCGTAGCGATATTTTTGATTCTCATCGAACACAAAACTTACCTGTATCTAATCCATCATTTGCCACAGCGAACAAAAATATTCTTGAAACACGAGGAAAACGGTCCCAAAATAGCATAATAGTTAATCCTCGACATTCAGTAAATGTTTAAACGATTGTCTACTGCTTAGTTTGTAGTTAGCATCGTTATTGCGTTACTTTCGCCACCATTAACTTGCAGCATTACCTACAAAAGCCGCTCGAATTTCAGTATGACTGCCTATGTACCTTTGCTGTTTGTTTTCCTTTTTTGGCCCAACAGATCTCAAGATGGGATTTGCCATTGCAGCAGCCACTCCATATCTTAATCACATTTGGTACAGTGTAACAGCGATTTTCCCATCAGCACACAGTAAACGTCACTAAGCTGCTGTCGGATGTTACTTTCCGAATTGTTCTTCCATAATGTATTTGATTAGCAGTTTATGTAGGTATTATATAAAACCAGTTATTTGTTCGAGTTTGATATGACGAATAGTGATGTTAACTAGTTTTCAAGCCACTGCAGACTCATCATCAAATGGAAACATCACAGGAACATTATTTCTGTATCCAGTGTAGCAAGGTGCTAGGCTCATGTTGCCAGTGGAAATAACGGATATTTACATATAAGTTAAGACAATGTCTACGAAACGAAAACATCGTTATGTTTTTGGTGTGCACGCGAGAAGTAGGTAGATGCACTGCGTTACTGTAAACAAACACTGGAAGTAAATACATACAATATGAATTTCTCATGAATACCAAGGCGCACGGAATGCATGTATGTCCGCAGCTGGTGGTCGTGCGGTAGCGTTCTCGCTTCCCGCGCCCGGGTTCCTGGGTTAGATTCCCGGCGGGGTCGGGGATTTTCTCTGCCTCGTAATAACTGGGAGTTGTGTGATGTCCTTAGGTTAGTTAGGTTTAAGTAGTTCTAAATTCTAGGCGACTGATGACCATAGATGTGAAGTCCCATAGTGCTCAGAGCCAATGCAGGTACCCTAAAACATACAGACTTTCGGTTAGTAGACATTTGTTAACCTCTGCCTAAATTTTAATTATTTTATGTAGCACCCCGACACTAGCGTTCTTTTTATACTCCCCCCTCCCTTATGATCAGCCTGCTGTGATTCGAAAACTAATTGCTGGTACAAAAAAAAGTATCAGATTCAAAAAGCTACAGGTTTCACATCATACCTACGTACCATTCGGTGTCTGGCGAGGTAAAAGTCTCTGCTTGATTAAATTGACATTGCTTTGATAATTATTCATTTTAAGGTAATGTACGACGTTCCTTTCTTTCGAAAATAACTCACCTTAAAATAACTTACCCTTGTTCGTCCTTGAAGCAATAATGCAGCTTGACTCACAGTTTTGTATGAGCCATTCAAATTGACAACACTAAGTCAGATTTGTGTCTCATTGTCGATACTTCTTCCATATGTAGCATTTCAGTTGGTCCAGGGAAACTGACTTGACCCCGTCTGAGGTATTTCAGTATGAGAAAAACTTAACGTGACCGCCAGACATCGAACGCGAGACCCCCTACATTATTTGTAACGCTAACCAATACAACAAAGATTATATTTCTTCGTGGTGGTGTCTCTCGCTACATTATTAAGTTTACCTTCAGTCGGCCTCAGTGGCACAGCGTAAATACAACAGAATGTGAGCGTAATAGACGATTGTGAGATGCTGCGAATAACACCTGGGGTGCATGCAGTTTCTAAATTGTATTTAAACATGATATGTTATCCAACTTCGTATCAGTTTCGAAAATATTTTACTGTCAGGGAATCACCAACATATTTCTCTCGAAAGCAGTTCCCCCCCCCCCCCCCCCCTCTCTCTCCGTGATAGTGTTTGTGTGTGTGTGTGTGTGTGTGTGTGTTTCAATTAGTAGAGCATCTGCACGTAACTACACTATTTTGCATCTTAGAATGTGCTCGCTGGGCTCTATGTTTGACGCACCTTAGGTGACACAGTGCTCAAATATTTCTGACACTGAAAATATTTCTAAAGTTGGAACAAGAGACATATCTCACTTCGTTCACGTCGAAATGGGTTTAATATTAGTGACCGCTGATATGGTGGGATCTTTGTAGTCCACGTATGTCGTTTTTTATGTCTTATATATGTGCGTTAACAAGGGACAAGCTATCACTATGAAAATTTTGCTTAGATTTACAGCTAATTTAATATTTAGGAGTTATTTTGAATTAGAATTAGTGGTTTGTTTCTATGTGTGTGTGTGTGTGTGTGGGTGGGTGTATTCCTGAAGGACCAAACTGCTGAGGTCATCGGTACCCAAACAGACACACTAGTTAAACTAACTTAACCTCACTCATGTTGAGAACAACACACAAACCCATGCCCGTGAGAGGACTCGAACATCCGGCGAGAGGAGCTGCACAATGTTTCTATGTCTGCAAAGATTCTGTTATGTACAGAGGTAAATTCAGTCAAGAGAAATGAAAACCTAGGGAAGGTACAGTGCCATTAATTTTTTTAAATAATAAGAATTGTTTCATAAGTGACGATATGTTTCAGGAACCGTGATCTCAATTTTTATAATAAATGAAGAACAAGGTGTGCATCATAATTTCTTTTACTGACGACAACCGGTTTAGGTATGTGCTACAGATCACCTTCAAGTCCGACGATGCAAGGTGAAGTTTGTCTACAATGGAGAGCTTTATGTCATTCATACCACCCTGCGGTGCCAGACCTGAAGGTGATGTGCAGGTCCACACGAAACCGTTTGTCGTTAATACAAGTAGTTGCGATCTGGACGGTGTTAGTTCATTTATTAAGAACTATATTTGCTGTCAGTGGGAGTTCACTGTAAGAGGCAGTTGCTACTATACTAGGAAAGTATTTTCTGGGAAAATTCTCTACAGAACTAGAAAACTATCGTTAATGTACCTCGGGACACTTGTTACAAGCATTATAATTCGGTAAATAACATTATCTTCAGATTTAATTAATTACATGCAAAAATTAATCAAAAGGGAATTCTGAAACTCAATAAAAAATATGGAGCGAAAGCATTCTAGATATAAGACACTTCGGAATTTTCAACATATATTCTGACGCATATCTCTTTATGTGTGAGTACTATTGCAGAGCAATAAGAAAAAATGACTTAAAACTGTTTAAAGCAGAAATGCATTACTATATATATATATATATACTGCTACCGTAAACATTCATTAATAATCTAATCAGAATATTAAGTGTATTGTATAATGTCAAATCGCTCCACTAACAAGTACTACTTAGAATTTACTAAATGTATGGTTAGTTTCCACGGTTAAATCACAAGATGTTTTATGAAGAGAGTTCACGCTAAGCAGCTTATATGGGGTCGCTGAACTAGGTGATTTTTCTGATTTTATACATCTTCAATAAAAGTGAGGAAGAATTTCAGAATCTGTAAATGGAATGAACAGTCCAATGAGGACAAACTACGGATTGGGACTGAACCAGAGAAAGATAAACGTAATGAGGAGTAGCAGAAATGAAATTAGCGGTAAAGTTAACTTCAAATTGGAATCAATGAAGCTGACGAACTGATAAATTCTGCTAGCATCCAAGAAAAGTAGCACATGGTAGGTGAAGAAAGGAGGACATAAAAAGCACAGGTAAAGAGGATATTCCTAGATGTTCTTAAACATCACCATTAATTTGAGTAATAAATTTCTGAGAATGTACGTTTGGGGCACAGCACTCTATGGAAGTGAATTACGGACTGCTGGAAGATCGAAAAAGAGAGAATCGAAACGTTTGAGATTTGGCGCTACAGAAGAATGTTGAAAATTGGGTGGACCGATAAAATAAGAAATGAGGAGGTTCTTCGTTGAATCGACATGGATAGTAACCTATGGAAAGCACTAACAAGAAGAAGGAATAACATGAGAGGCCAACTGCTAAAACATCAAAGAATAGTCTCCATGGTACGTGACGAAGATGGACATTGGAATATATTCAACAAATAAATGAGGTAGTGCTGAGATGACGTTGGCAAAGGAGAGCAGTGTTGGACGGTTTCAAGTCAGTCAGAAGGCAGATGGAAAAAGAAGAAGAAGAAGAAGTGTGGACAAACTTCTCCAACTTTAGGAATTAATAGACGCATCTGTGATACCAGAATGTCAGAAGAACAATACAGTTATTCGCTCCCTGTAGGTCGAGAACTAGTACAGAAAAATTACACAATGACACATGGCCAGGAGACAATGAACAAACCATTGATTTAATGTATACACATTTGTCGAGTTAAATGATTCATTCATTCTTCATTTATTTAAATATCATGTTTCGTACAGCCGAAAGGTGGAGACCCTTCAAGGGTTGTGGAAGATTCAGAAGCTGAAAGATGCACCTCGACACCTATACTGCGGGACGGAGACAAGCTGGGATGGCTCCTTCAAGCTCTGGCGGACATCAACGTGGGTGTCCACCGATCCAGTGGGGCTTGTGTAGGGTACCATGGTAGCCAAGGAGTATCGTTCACTGGGTGCAGATCACGTAAGCCTCTTCAAGACGATCATGTTTACCGACGGCAGTGGCATATTTTCAGCAAGATAATGCGTAATATCACGACGACAGGAGTGCATTGGATTAGTCCGAGGATCACATTGGCGAATTCCAGTTGATGTCCTGACCTCACAACTCGCCAGGTCTGAACCCGGTAGAACACATCTGGGTCTTCATTAAACGTGGCGTCACAGCTCATCGCCCCTATCCGGAATTTAAGGGAATTAGGTGACTTCTCTATGCGGACGAGGTACCAACTCACTACAGTGACCTACCAAGGTCTCATTGCTTCCATTACACGACACGTCGCTGCTGTTATCCGTGCCAGTGGTGGAATACCGGCTGTTAGGAGGTGGTCATAATGTTCTGGCTGATCGGTGTATAATGGCAAAAGGTGAAGTTGTGGAAAGGCGAGCCTTCTGATGAGGTTTCATGTTGCTATTCGCAGTACTCGACAAAATAACGTTAGGTGCCCGCGATATCGTCTGCCTCCGTAGCTCAGTAGTGAGGGTGTATGGCTACTACGCGTAGGACACGCTTTCGATTCCCGCTACTGCCAGGAATGTTTTCTTGGTGATAGGACTACAATGGAGTGCATTGTGCCTGGCAGTTGCATAGCTAGTTGAGTGAGAAGTAGCGGTTACAAGGTCAAGAAAACCCACAGGGGCTGGGAGAGCAGTGTGCTGCTCCCACGCCCCTCCATACCTCGTCCAATGGCTCCAGTGGCAGAGGATGGCCTGGCGGTCGGTCGGTCCCTATTGGCCCATTAGGTCCGGGATACCGAGCTTTGCTTGCTCGCGGTGTCACGTCAAAGTGCTGCCGAAAAATAACAGTATAGCTGACCGAATGAAGACAGTCAACACTGATAGCTACAGTGACATGTGAGAGTGAGGTGAGTCCTAACTACTTTGGAGGTCATAAAATTCATTACGAAGAGAAAGCCAATAAAATTTTCCAGTTTCGTCTGACGTTTTCTTTTGCCTACGGAAAGCAGGCTACGTTTGTCATCAGGTGTGCATGAAGAGCAACAAGCGTCAATGCTGCAGCTACTCCATTTCTCATTTCCGACTATACCTTTTACTTATGATTTTGGGATAATCGGCACAGAGGCTGTTTCTCTTTTGCAGTGGCTGTTATTTTGTTACTTCCATCTAGCGGAGACGCAGTCACTGAGTCCTGTTAGGACAACGAGGTTTTCGGCGGTCAGCAGGTATTTCAGACGCAGCGGCTAATAAGGGCCACACCTACTTCCCGAGGTGTTGCAACCCACGTAACCATTGCGCCAGACGACACATTCTCGTCCCTCACGTAAGTTCTCTGTTATAAGTGTGAATATGTCCGCACCAAGTATAGCCGGATCTTTTGAACTTAAGTGCACTGCTTTTCTCCCAGTAGAAGACCTGGAAAAAGTTTATAATTGCAGGGCGTAGTTTACGTCTGGTAGAAGATAAAATGGATGCTAATATTCTCGTACGTAAGTTCCACTTTTGTCGTCAGCACTATTAGTTGTGTTATTCGAGATAATGCCCCGAGAAGAATATGACTACAGAGTTTTTGCTTGCACTTAACGACTGTAATGAGAGAAAGGAGAGAGTGTACTCTACTACGTGCACATAGCTTTCGCTTGTCAGAAGCAGGAATAGCACCAAGCTCAACATTTTCATAAACTAGGTGGCGGCGTTCTCGGCTTTGATTCATAAACCAGCTCCTTATCCTCTATCCATTATCTGAAAAGAATGTGTCGATTCCTTTCTTTCACTGTTAAAGCAACGAAAAAGCTACACCTGAAATTGTGACACCTAGTACAATAAAAAAAACTCCTCCTGAACAGGCCATGAAGGCCCAAAGGTACCGACCGGCCACCGTGTCATCCTCATGCCCACAGGCGTCACTGGATGCGGATATGCAGGGGCAGGTGGTCAGAACACCGCTCTCCCGGCCGTATGTCAGTTTCCAGACCGGATCTGCTACTTCTCAGTCAAGCAGCTCCTCAGTTTCCTCACAAGGGCTGAGTGCACCCCGCTTGTCAAGAGCGCTCGGCAGACAGAATACCTAGTACAATGGTGTACAAAAATTAAGGAGGAAAGTAACTTTCGCATGACGCGTTACTGCCAAATAACATAGTCGATGAAACTTCGGCAGTATATAGAAAGAATTTCTAAAATACAGCGCAGAAGGTAACTAAAAGAAATACACAACGAGACGAACGGAAATGGCACTTTTATTCAAAGACATAATTACACCAATGTCACCACGATTTGTGGTGGTTCCAGTGATTTTACAAAAGACGGGACATGGTTCTTAATAGGATATGTTATCACCAAGGACGGCAATGCGTACCCTGAAATGTTCTCCCATGCTGGTAACGTGGTAGGGTGGCATTTCTAGAGGTAGGGCGTTCCATTCCTCCAAGAACGGGGTTGACACCCTCTGGTTGTTCGTTCGTACATTTGGACGCGCTGCAGTACGTCTCTCCAACACATCCCACACGTACTCGTTGGGATTTAAGCCGGGGGAACGGGGAGTCCAGTCCATTCGCCGTATATTCTCTCTATCCAAGAGCACCTCCACCTGCGCTGTTCGATGCGTTCGCGAATTGTTATCCATAAAAACCAAGTCAGGGTCGCATGCAGTTCTGAAAACACGGGGATGGGGAAGGAGTTCACTGTCACATTAACATTGACCGGTGAGTCTATCGTGTTTCCACCTCCTGTCATGCAAGAGTACGTCCAACGTTGTCGAATATAATCGTCCTGGTGGTTCAGGTGCTATGGTGTGGAGAGGGACAATATTGCATAGGCATACCGACCTCCCTATTTTTGAAGATAACACTCTCACCGATTAACGTTATTGTGATACTATACTCCTTCCCCATGTGGGTGTTTTCCAAGGTGCTTTCGGCCCATATTTTACTTTAATGGATGACAGTGCTCGTTCACACCAAACGGTACAGGTGGAGTACCTCCTGGAACGAGAGGAAATATGAAAAATGGACTGGGTTGCCGCTTCCTTCGGCTTAAATCCCAGCGAGCACTTGTGGGATGCGTAGGAAGACGTATTGAAGCGTGCCTGTACGCACCAGCAATCATCGAATAGTTATCCACCGCGTGGTGGAGCAATGGAACGCACTTCCGCAAGAAATCCTTACCAACCTAGCGGCCACCGTGGGAGCACGTTACAGACCGTGCATTCCGATACTTAGCTATCACACACGATCAAGTTCCGTCTCTTACAACGCCCAGGGGACCGTTAAGAATAGCGGTGACCTCAGCGTAATTATTATTACTGTCTTTGAATAAGAGTGTTTTTCTGTTCGCATCATTGAGTATTTTTCAGCTACCTACTGTACTATACTGTAGCTGTTCTTTCTATGTGCGGTCTAAGTTTCATTGTGTCATGTTACTTGCCAGTCGCGCATAAAGCGAAAGCTACTTTCGTCCGTAAGCTTTGCGCACACGTTTACATAAATAAGTAAGGTACCAAATAGACCCAAAGCACCCTGCATTAGGTCGTCAGTCATCGGGATCCAAAGCAGCTCCAACTCGATTCTATCCTCAAAAACAAAGCATCTGAAAGGGAATCAAGAAAATATAAGACGTCGAATTTGGAGAGCTACGTGCCTGAACAGCACGTTCTTGTTGCTCTGTAGAGAACGCTGTCAGCTTTCGCACTGTAGTCTCCGAAGTCCAGGGAAAATACAAAACGATGGAAAATGCTGCCTGAAGGGGGAAACACCAATTCTTCCTGTGGAAAACAACGCAGTGCCCAACAATTGTTGCTGTCCACAAAAATAGGATAACCCTGCACAGAGAAATATCTTGTCATAGTAAATGACAATTCTATTGCTGCTGGGATAACCCTGCACAGGGAAATATCTTTTCATACTAAATGACAATTCTATTGCTGCTACCGAATGTCAGAGGGATATATTGCTATTCAGATACTGAAGTTTGATAAAATACATCAACGACTGCTCCCCGTAACAAGTTTCTAATAACAATATTTGTTAATCACGAATGTTTTGCAACAATAACCGATCTTCAGCTTACAGTTTACAATCTTAATTCGAGAGCACAGTTCTCAGCATGTTATAACGACGTTGCGTTCTAGAGAACTTTGCTAACGAGTTTTGGCTCCAAAACTGTCACTTGAAGCGCTCGCAGTTAATAAATATATGTTTATTAACTAGTTGCGGGGAGGATTTTTTTATACACGACAGATTAAGAGAAGTCATGAACAAATACAGTTATTTGTGGTCTATTCAGCTAACCTGCTAAATATCAGTGACAGAATCTTTTTCCCGGCAACGAAGTTTGAAACACCTTCATCAACACTTCGGTGATGTGTGTCTGACCTGGAGGAGTGACTATTACTCGAAGAAGGAGACATCCCTGTATATAGGATATGTGAAAGACAACAATAAAAGGATTGGTAAGAGGTTGAAATACAGCAGAAGAATTTTACAAACGTTTTCACGGAGTCTGTATTTTTTTATTCCCCGCATATGACTGTTAAATATTTTTTCATAGTGTGTTTCATCTATTCATCTATATCTACCATACGCAGTGTCATTAATAACACGTAATATCTTAATCTGTCCGAGCGAGATTTATCCACCTGGTGCTAATTTCGTAACCAGATTATTTATTCAAGCCTTCGCTCGTAAAAGGCCTCAGTTGCCTGTCGCTTCTGCTATTGAGAAGAATTTCTTCCTTCAATTATTATAATTAATGTTCTGTACCCAACCCGACGAGTTATTTTTTAACTTTCCTTTTAAAAACCACACTGTATTTGATGTCTTCTAATCTGAGTTTCTCAGTGTCCATTTTTCTCAGTTTTGTGCTTCAAATAAGCACTCTCATATTGCCTACGGGCGCATCACAACTTTAAGTACTAACTGACTCTTGTTGTCCTTTCTGTTACACCTGAAAAACTACTTTTAGGTAAGGAACACGTAGACGTAAGCGTATTCTGAATGTATTAAAACAGATTTTATGAAAACAAAAAGCTTCGTTGTTCTACGTGGAAGCTATGGCTCATATAAATAGAACATAGTGGCCTTAACCCAAAATTTCAATTACGAAGTGAAAATCTAAGACAAAGACAGTGTATTAGAGGTAACTTAGATATGTGTATTAGAGATACCTTAGATAAGAAGTTCCGGAAAAGAGATGTTTATACCAGGATATCCAAATTAATTTGTTAAACCCCTCTCTAAGAAAGAGAACAGAACAGTCTATCTCCGTTCTCTTCCCCCTCCCTACCGAAACCCTTTCCCTCTCAGTCTCTGCTTTTTTGAACTTTCCGTAAAGAGGAGAATAATTTCAGCAGACGTCGCTGTTAGTCGTCGGCCACTGAGACCAATTTATGTAAAGTACATTTACATGCACAACATTCTGAGAGAAAGTTACGTTATGTATCAGAAAGAAAAAATCCTACGTTCCAGTAGGATACATAATTTAAAATCTTACGCTACTCCGGCAGTTAATTAATCAGCCTGCAAGGCATACATTTCGCACAGCAATCACTTAATGCTGACAAAAATAATCAAACATGTAACTGCATTTGATGTTACTGTCTGATTGAGTCCATGTTACGATGAATATTTGGATTTTGCGTTGCATGTTCCTATATTCCATTTCCTCCTCTAAACCATCCGATAATTATATTACGTTATTTTTCTCTAACCTGTTGGAAAACAGTATCTAGTAATAACAGGTAAACTCCGGATTCTTTAAAGAAACTCGCATGTATTAAAGAGCTTAAAAGGTCTGATTACTTTAACTATGACCAAAGGTGTTAAACACTTGAAGCTAAGCATGTAGGCGTGAAAAAGTTTAGAACGTACTTGAACTAACTCTTTAAAGTATGAAGGAAGTTCCTGAGTGCTCTCATACTGAAACAATGGATAAATACAGTCTGGGTATTACACAAGATTTCGGGATTGCAGCCGGATCTCGTCGACTTCTTTCCACGATATTTCTTCTGACAACCTTACAGGCATCTTCAGGCGAGCCCGAAATCTTGTGGAATATTCGATACGCCGGGAAAACTTCAAGAGTCACAGTCTGGGTAATTTGCGCTCCATTTTAAGCAAAAACTAGTTTTTCAGGCATCTCAAAGTCTGTTGTTGTTGAGACTGGTTTGATGCACCACTCCACTCTATCCTGCGCAAGCTTCTTCATCTCCAAGTTACTACTGTAACCTACTTCCTTCTGAATCTGCTTAGTGTATTCATCTCTTGATCTCTCTCTACGATTTTTACCCCCCCACGCTGTACAGTACTAAATTGGTGATCCCTTGATACCTCAAAACATGTCCTACCAATCGATCCTTTCTTCTAATTAAGTTGTGCCACAAATTCCTCTTCTCCCTAATTCTATTCAATTCCACCTCATTAGTTGCTCGACCTACCCATCTAATCTTCAGCATTCTTCTGTAGCGCCACATATCGGAAGATTCTATTTTCTTCTTGTCCAAACTAATTATCGTCCACGTTTCACTTCCATACGTGGCTACACTTCATACAAATACTTTCAGATAAGACTTTCTGACACTTAAATCGATGCTAGAGGTTAACAAATTTTTCTTCTTTAGAAACGCTTTCCTTGTAGTTGCCAATCTACATTTTACAGCCTCTCTGCTTCTACCATCATCAGTTATTTTGCTCCTTAAATGGCAAAACTCATCTACTACTTTAATTGTCTCATTTACTAATCTAATTCCCTTAGCATCACCTAATTTAATTCGACTACGTTCCGTTATCCTAGTTTTGCTTTTGTTGATGTTCATCTTATATCCTCTTCTCAAGACACTGTCCATTCCGTTCAACTGCTCTTCCAGCTCCTTTGCTGTCTCTGACGGAATTACAATGTCGTCGGCAAACCTCAAAGTTTTTATTTCTTCTCCTTGTATTTTAATTACTATTCCAAATTTTTCCTTTACTGCTTGCTCAATATACAAAGTGAGTAATATCGGGGATAGGCTACAACCCTGTCTCCCTCCCTTCCCAACCACTGCTTCCCTTTCACGTCTCTCGACTTAGAACTGCCATCTGGTTTGTGTACAAAATGTAAATAGCCTTTCGCTCCCTGTAATTGACCCCAGCCACTTTCAGAATTTGAAAGAGAGTATTCCAGTCAACATTGTCAAAATCCTTCTCTAAGTCTACGAATGGTAGAAACGTGGGTTTGCCTTTCCCAAATCTATCTTCTAAGATAAGCCGTAGGGTCAGTATTGCCTCACTTGTTCCAACATTTCTACGAAATCCAAACTGATCCTCCCCGAGGTCGGCTTCTACCAGTTTTTCCATTCGACTGTAGAGAATTCGTGTAAGTGCTATATTTTGCAGTCGTGACTTATTGAACTGATAATTCAGACCTATCACCACCTGCTTTCTTTGGGATTGGAATTTTATATTCTTCTTCAAGTCTGAGGGTATTTCGTCTGTCTCATACATATTGCTCACCAGATGGTAGAGTTTTGTCAGGGCTGACTCCCCCAAGGCTATTAGTAGTTCTAATGAATGTTGTCTACTCACGGGGCCTTGTATCGACATAGGTCTTTCAGTGCTGTGTCAAATTCTTCACGCAGTGCCATATCTCCCATTTCATCTTATCTACGTCCTCTTCCATTTTCATAGTATCGCCCTCAACTACATCGGCCTCTACATACACCTTCCACCTTTCTGCTTTCCCTTCCTTAGAAGTGGTTCTCCATCTGAGCTCTTGATATTCATACAAGTCAATGTCTGTGACGTCGTATCACCGTGATACATGTCGATACTGTCTGAAAAGTGTGTTGCAAATTAACTTAGCAGTAAAGACGTAAGTATTTAAAACGTCGTGCCTGATGTTGCAGTTTTTTTGCGCGTCCTTTTAAGCAGTGCTAGTTCCACAGGCTTCTAAATGTCTATGAAGTCGTACCTCCTGAACTGTGTGTTGAACAATGATGTAATCTTGCAGGTACTTACAGTGGTCTACTGTTTGTAAACTGTGTTGCATATGCAGTCGGTAGTAAAGAAGAATAAATCAAAACGTCGTGGCTGAGGGCGAAGGTTTACTGTATGAACAGCGAAAATGTAGTAAGCGATAAACTTTTATCCTTTCATCATTTCGTGCGAGGCGTCAGCGAAAAAAGCATCGTTAGTTTATTCGAAGACACTAAGTGGTCTCATTCTTAAATACTAGATCCTAAAATAACGGTATTTGCACACCGTGAGCTCTGCTACCTTAAGACAAACACACATTTTTTAACTGCAATACTTGCCTTATTGTGTTAAACTGTCAACATACCGTATTTATGCGAATCTAATAGGCAATCGAATGACATGATTGAAAACTATGAAGAAAGAGTTTGTTGGCGCGTCACTGGCGGGCTAAATTTCTTTTACGCAATCATGGATGTATACATGGTCTATCAAAACAACAGTTTTTATGCGATCCATCGTTAAGTGGCATTGTTATTAAAAATAACGCCTAACTTGATTACCTATATCACATGGAACAAACATCCCATAAATTACACGCGTTATTCGTCGTCATTCACTAATGTCATCATTACTGGTATCCTCGGAAGAGTCTACATGAAAAACTGATTCATTTTCTCTTGCTACGTCTTCCTCGGTGTTGTTCCAGAGCACACCATATTCACTGCCGTCCAGAGTATTTGAAATACAGCATTTCTTCAATGATTTTACAATCACGGGTGTTTCGATACTTATCCAGGCAGCCGAAACCCAGTGCGGAGGAATGCAAGGTACAGCACGCTTAACTTTTCTACTCGGAATCAGTTCACGGTTTCGTTCGCAAACCTATTTTTCGTACCGTTCCTGAACGTAACGTTTGAAAAGTTTATTTGTGCTAAAGTCCAGGAGTTGTAGCAAAGAAGTCATTCCTCCAGGAATAATGAACACGGTCACTGACTAGGCTGTATGGGTCTTCTGTTTTACATCGTCGGTGAGATGATCGCGAAATGCATCAAGACAAAGCTCTGATGATAGTTTGTACCCGAATGTAATGCGCCATCGAATCATATGCACACTCAAATTTTGAATACTGAATAGGGTAAAAAGTGCTCATTAAATTCACGTAAATACGGTGATATTGCTCTTCTTAATGTGCATATTATAACAACATTTAAAATTTTAAAATATGGTAAATAATTATGCGAAATACTGAAAATCATATTTTTGTTGCCGTTGGGCAGACTACTGGTTTTTGGTTCCGGAATAGTCGCTTAATAATATAGATACCTTAATTCTGTATCACCTTATTTTAGGTCTCATATCCTCGGATTCGACGGCTCCGTAAACATAAGTGCGAAATTTAACTGTTGTTGTTGTTGTTGTTGCTGTTGTGGTCTTCAGTCCTGAGACTGGTTTCATGCAGCTCTCCATGCTACTCTATCCTGTGCAAGTTTCTTCATCTCCCAGTACTTACTGCAGCCTACATCCTACATTCATCTCTTGGTCTCCCTCTACGATTTTTACCCTCCACGCTGCCCTCAAATGCTAAATTTGTGATCCCCTGATGCCTCAGAACATGTCCTACCAACCGGTCCCTTCTTCTTGTCACGTTGAGCCACAAACTCCTCTTCTCCCCAATTCTATTCAATACCTCCTCGTTAGTTATGTGATCTACCCATCGAATCTTCAGCATTCTTCTGTAGCACTACATTTCGAAAGCTTCTGATCTTTTCTTGTCTAAGCTATTTATCGTCCATGTTTCAATTCCATACATGGCTACACTCCATACAAATACTTTCAGAAACGACTTCCTGACACTTAAATCTACACTCAATGTTAACCAATTTCTCTTCTTCAGAAACGCTATGAAATTTAATTAGGATCACCTATTCAACATTTTACAGTGAACGAAAACGTGAAATGATTTTTATGCGTCAATTTCGATTATTGCTCTCCACCCTGAGATTGTACTATTGCAAATTATATCAAACTACTGTCCTCTTTGGAGCATTTTATAACGTCAGCAATTGACATCAAAAAGATACTGCTCCTAAGGGCATTTTCCCATTGCTTTTCATGCCCTTTATGTTTAGAATTAAATAGTAAATACAGCAGTGTTCCTCAAGCGCAACAAATTACCTTCTAGTTAGCACGACGGTACAACGTCCGCGGCTGGAATTTTTTGGTCTCTCTTCCACCTGCAACTGAGAATAAAGATGCTCCGCCGTCATTGTGCTGCCTACACGTTACGCGCCACGCGCAATAATCTCGCGCTGCACAATGAAACGCTAAATCATGATCCTCTTACCGGCGGAGCTAACCCACCCATTTAGATTTAACGGCTGTATTTCCTCTCCTCACAGCACAAAGTTAAGTTTAATGGCTGAGAGACGAGAAAGAACACACCACCCGAACGTTTCTAACTTAAGACGACATACTAGGAAGGCTGATTTCCATAGTACATTTTCAGGCCCTTCCATTTTTGACACCAGAACTATAAAATTCTCATGAATCACGTATATAGTCCAATAAGCTTACCAGTTAGTTTCGTTAATGTAAATGGTAATTAGGGAGATTACAAATGCCGTAATGCTATATGAGGCCTGCCGATGGGGATGGTGCTGCGATTGGGACAGCGAACTCACATTCAGGAAGAACAGACATCAATCGTCTATCCTGCTAAACTTGTGCAGGTCTCTCATGGATTCCCTGAACAGCTTAGGGCAAATACCACGATGCTTCTTTTGTGAAGGACGCTGGCAATTTTCTTCCTCTTACTTATCCAGTCCGTCCCTTTTTTTCCAACCCGTGGACTGGACGTCAAATCTTACTCACCCTTTCACACTGCAATTCTCCTTCCTCGTTCTAAAGCCGTCACCTAAGAATATCCGTTGAGTAATTCCTTTCCACATCTTATTATTTTTGCTCTACTCTGCTGTTGTTTGCTGGTCTATAACACGCCTGTAAAATACAGGGTGATCCAAAAGTCAATAAAATTTGAAAATTTAATAAACCACGGAATAATGTAGATAGAGAGGTAAAAATTGACACACGTGCTTGGAATGAGATGGGGTTTTTATTAGAACAAAAAAAGTTCGCAAAATGTCCGACAGATGGCGCTGGACAGCAAAACTGCTACCGTGACGGGTGAGAGGTACGCCGATGTGTTACAGAATCGCGTCGTCCCCAGCCTGGCTGATAAACACCTGCTGGAACGTACGATGGGATGGCGCTCCACCCCATATTGCTAGACGCGTGAAAGATCTCTTGCGCGCGTCGTTTGCAGATGATCGTGTGCTCAGCCGCCACTTTCGTCATGCTTGGCCTCCGAGGTCCCCAGACCTCAGTCCGTGCGATTATTGGCTTTGGGATTACCTAAAGTCGTAAGTGTATCGTGATCGACCGACATCTCTAGGGATGCTGAAAGACAACATCCGACGCCATTGCCTCACCATAACTCCGGACATGCTTTACAGTGCTGTTCACGACATTATTCCTCAACTACAGCTATTGTTGAGGAATGATGATGGACATATTCAGCATTTCCTGTGAAGAACATCATATTTGCTTTGTCTTCCTTTGTTATGCCAATTATTGCTATTCTGATCAGATGAAGCGCCATCTGTTGAACATTTTTTGAACGTTTGTATTTTTTTGGTTCTAAAAAACACCCCATGTCATTCCAAGCATGTGTGTCAATTTGTACCTCTCTATCTACATTACTGCGTGATTTATTCAGTTTTCAAATTTGTACTGACTTTTTGATCACCCGGTATATAGTTCTAACGAATAAAGGTATAGAATGTTAATAACGCTTTTTTTTATTTAAGAAGCTTTAAGAGTTTTCACATAAAAAATTCCGAGGAATTATTACTTTTTAACACGCCCATTAGTTTCACTATCTGCTTCTATAGTTTACTTGTCTTTTTTTTTATTTTCAGAGTTCTATACTCCTCCTTAAAAATTTCTAAATGCCACCTAGATATCAATTCTAGACTACTTTTCGCGAGCTAGATTCTGCTTTCGGCTTTCTTTTATTACTCATTCTTCACTGCCACACAGACCTCCCATTACAGTCGTTTTATAAGGGCTCGTTTCTGTATCGTTCGCGATTTTTTCCCAATGTTGTTCGACGATTTGTATGTGTATCGTTGAAATTTTGTTTTTATACTGTGATCTTTGCTTTTTGAGGTAATTTTATCCAGCATATCAGTCACATAAGTCAGACTGCATCGACCTGATGAAGAAGAAAGGAAGGAAAATAGTTGAACGTTAATTGGACACGGGATGGGAATAAATTGGGCAGTAGCCGCTTTTGGGAAAAAATCTAACATGTGTTCGGAGATACTTTGGAAAAACGTAGAAAATCTAACTTAGTATTGTCGGATGGGTATTTGAACCTACTGAATCGACTCCTATCAACAACATTACTGCGTTTTAGCAAGCAGTGGTTATGTCACATAATAATCTAATGCAGTTAATAGATTTTCCTTGTAAAAATGATTATTGGTTGGAAACGATAACCTGATCCGTATGTAAGGGGACTACAATATAATTTTATGCACCAGTTTCCATTTAAAATTACAATTAAGTAAAATTAAAATTAAAATTTGAATTAAGCGTACCATTCTGACGTGGTACTGTCAAGATTTAAATTGCAAAGTTTTAGTGATAAACTACGCCCTTGTGGTATCATGTTAATTTTTCTTCTCCGACTTCGCTGCTCTTATCGTAGACTACATTAGTTCTGATTTCGCTACCTTTTTCAGTCATATAAATACATGATACTTCGTTTTCTTGTAGATGTCCAAATTAAGACGGTAGTCACATTGGTTATAAGTACGCTTCCGGTTCGCACGCCAGACTTAATTTTTGATACACAAAAACGGAGAAGTATTGCTGCGTAATTTCAGTAATTTACTGTGGCGGCGATGTTTCTCACAAGAATACCTCGTCTCAAAGGAGACTCTCAGAACCAAGTCGGATACACATCGACAGTTTGTCAACCCCTCCCCCTCCTTCCGCCGACTGTTCCTCTATTTTCTGCAAGATCTGGAGCAGCAAGCGGGAGTTAGTTGTAATAACGAGATTCCTGCCAAATTTCTGATAGATATTTTCACACATGGATCGTTAATACGACATCTGCTACGTCTCAGTTCACACATACTTACTGATCTGTGAAATATATACCGGGAAGGATGAGATGAATTTTCGTAGCTGTGATAGAAATTGCGATGCGAAGTAATACGGCACAATTCTGTCATTCCAACGGTACACCGACATTGCTGTGGTACAGCATCTCATTAGATAAGTACGATTAGATAAGTACGGAACGCAACAAAATAGAAAACAGACGCAAAACCGGCAAGAAAGGAATCCGACTGACCGTAGTACGCTGAAAATTAACGGACACTAATGAAGATGCTGTTAATGGAGTTCTGGCAAGATATTGGTAAAAACAACTTAGCGTCATGGCAGGGAAGGCTGAAGCAGCATGCGAAATCTATGATTAGTGGTTTTAGTGGAGTCCAGTAATGGCCCAGTAAGGATTTCTGCAGTGATTCTTTAGACGAGGCTAAGTGAATAGTAATGGGTAAGTCAGCGGTAAACGCAGACGTTACGACTCGGTTCTCTCTGTAATGACTCGGGAACACCAAGAATGCTGTAAAAACAACCCTGCTTACGGTCGCGTAAACAGAGTGAAGAGGCCGCAAGGTGGAGCCTAACGGCCTTGTACATCGTTGCTACGAGTTAATTATGTACTCGAGCCGTCTTCGCCGAGGGTTGTTATGTTTATGATATGCTCTGGCTCGTAGGCCTGGAAATAACCTAACTCTGAGTGCTCTGAGGAACCAAGCATGAAATCCAACAATACGGCCAGATATGTGCGGAATTATTGTCGTCGCTTAGGACCAAACGTTACGTTAAATCGAGTGGGAAACAAATTTTAGTATATGCCGGGTGTTTGGCTGTTATATGTACAGACGAAAGTGACGAGTAGAAAACAATAAAACAAGCAAATAATCCTAATAAAGGTCGGTTCGGAAACGAATGGTTTCCCCGACACAACGTATGCGCAAGTGCAGTCACGACAGTGTTACAACACTGATAACGTCAAAGGCTGCGTTTATGTCCACTATGATGAAAGGTACTTACGTGCTACATACAAGATTCTGTACCGGCACACTTTCGTGTTGCTGTTCGCGAATACGGACGAGGAATATTCGAAAAAAATGTGTGTGAAATCTTATGGGACTTAACAGTTAAGGTCGTCAGTCCCTAAGCTAACACAATACTTAACCTAAATTATCCTAAGGACAAACACACACACACATGCCCGAGGGACGACTCGAACCTCCGCCGGGACCAGCCGCACAGTCCATGACTGCAGCGTCCGAGACCGCTCGGCTAATCCCGCGCGGCGAGGAATATTCGACATCAAGTGTATCGGTCATGGCTTTCCATTACCATGACAAACCTACTCCCCCTCCCCCCCACCAGCCGAACGTCCTATGACTTGAATACTTTGGCTTCCTTGTGTGGGAATATTTAAAAGCTTTTGTCTATTCCACCACACAGTGGTGGGTGTCGACGGACTCTGGGAACACATTGTGGACGGTTGTCGATGTTGCATTCGTAACACGCCTGTGATTCTTGAATGTGTACAGGCATTGACAAGAAGACGTGCTGAGCCCTGGCTTCAGAAGAAAGAGTGTCCACGTGGGACATTTGTAATGTGCTTGTCCTGAAGTGCACATCTGCAATTTGGATCCTCGGGGATTCTGTTGCGAGGTGTTCGCGTACTCATTCGTAATACGTTGTATCGGCAAAGCCTTTAGTTCTCGTATCTGTATTAACCATAGAACACCAAAGGGAAGAAGATGTCGTATTGCTACTAAACTACCGTAAAGTTTGCTAATCCACATTTTGTTCAAATGACGTCATAATATATAGGTTGGGCATTATATAATTACAGTTATATGAGCTCCGACAGTATGTTGCATACCAAATTCTGTACAAAATGTCCTGCTTTAAACCCCACTGTAATCATAATTTTATCTGTGTTTTGTAATATATCGTTAATTAGGTGCATTTGCGTATTTCATTGTCCCGTTCTCGACGCTTCCGTTTGCACTAGCAATGGTGAAACGTCCTTTATAGGTCAACCGAAATACTTGTTCGAGAAGAATATAGCTAGCTTCTTCCGTTACGTAAGGAATTAGTACAGAAAATGTACGTCATTGCATGTGCACTAGAAACAACGAACAAACAATGGAATTAATGCAATTAATGTATATTTCGAAATAACCCTTAGTTGTCCAAGTAATTCAATGATTGACTAATTTATTCCTTCATTCAAACACCATGTCTTCCGTAAAATCTGAAGACGAAGAACTTACAAGGGGTATGATCAATACTATTGTTCAGAGATGTTACGGTTTCATCTATTACATTGCCGGCACTGAGCACTGTATAGTGTTCATGTACCTCTCTTTCTGTTAATATTGACGGAACAATACCCTGCGATACAGTGAGATGATGTTTTAAAAACTATTTGCAGATAGGAGTAAAGTCATGTAATAACCGAGAACTGTGCGACTTCTTGATCGAAATAACACAGTTAATGTATTTATACACACTAACAGACAACGACATTAGCGAATACTGATTAGAATATGGATATCTGACCGCCAGAACTGTATGATGAAAACAACATTGTGAACAGACGTTAACCCAGTACACTGACAGAGATTCTGGGCCTTTCTCGAGCATAAGACATTTATGAATATCACCAGTGATTATACAATTCAGAATCTACTTTACCGGTGACGTGACAGGACGTAATCTCCCAGACGTTATCGTTACACATGCGAGAAACTATAAATCTCATCCAGTGTGACTATCGTATTCTATTTGAAGATCTAGTTGAATAGAAAAAATCATGTAATTGTAAGACTTAAAGAGACACTGAAGCTGAAACAGAAAAACAGAAAAAAAGTTGACAAAGAAAAATTTAGCTTAGGAGTACGACAATGGCCTAGTTTACCATTCACACATTTTAATTTAAATCTTGACAGTAGTAAGTCAGTTTTTAGTTACGATTTTAATAATGTCATGTCTGCATGAACAGTACGTTTTTGAACAGGTCTTGAGGAATGGAAGTCGATTACCGAATAAAAAAAGTAGGCTTCCGCTGGACAAAAGGCGTACTGCTGCCATATCTTCGTGACTAACAGTGTTACAAAAGGCAGTCAAGGCGGTTAATGTCTCATTGGTAGCTAAACAACGTTTGCTGGATATATTTTTTTTTTACTTTTCTTCTGGACAGAAAGTTATTTGGGATGGTCTAAATAATTGAGACCGACTCTATACAGTCGCGAGCCTCATGATGCCTTCCTTTTTGGACGACATATTCATATTATCTCTTCCAATATACATCTCGCGTATTAATCACGACAGTAAAATTAGATAAATTTGAGCTTAATAAACTATTTTCGTATGCACCACCCACGAACGGAAGAGTAAGGGAGGAAAATACTTCTAAGTACCCTCAAATGTACATAATATGTTAAATTGTGGAGTACACATGTGTCTACAGAAATTAATTTCTTACGTTTTTAAAATATACAAACACACACACACACACACGCGTGCGCGCGCGAGCGCACAGTTGCACGCAAGCAAGCAGTTATCAAAGTATATTACCTAAGCTAACACTCCATTTCTTGTTTCGTAGTACTGGCTGTTTTTAATTTCTTGAAAAAATGTCTGTTCACACTTTGTTCAGATACAGATCGAAAGCTCGCTGACTTTATCAGAATGCTGTAACTGTCTGATTCAAGGAAAGCTAATGTTTACTAATACTGTATACAGAGGCAAATCGACAATCACGCCTGAAAATGCAGATACTATTCTTTTCCTAGTCTGGTGAGGTAGATCTACATCTACATCCATACTCCGCAAGCCAGGGCGGAGGGTACCTTGAGTACCTCTATCGGTTCTCCCTTCTATTCCAGTCTCGTATTGTTCGTGGAAAGAAGGATTGTTGGTATGCCTCTGTGTGGGCTCTAATCTCTCTGATTTTATCCTCATGGTCTCTTCGCGAGATATACGTAGGAGGGAGCAATATACTGCTTGACTCCTCGGTGAAGGTATGTTCTCGAAACTTTAACAAAAGCCCGTACCGAGCTACTGAGCGTCTCTCCTGCACCGTCTTCCACTGGAGTTTATCTGTCATCTCCGTAACGCTTTCGCGATTACTAAATGATCCTGTAACGAAGCGCGCTGCTCTCCGTTGGATCTTCTCTATCTCTTCTATCAACCCTATCTGGTGCGGATCCCACACTGCTGAGCAGTATTCAAGCAGTGGGCGAACAAGCGTACTGTAACCTACTTCCTTTGTTGTCGGATTGTATTTCCTTAGGATTCTTTCAATGAATGTCAGTATGGCATCTGCTTTACTGACGATCAACTTTATATGATCATTCCATTTTAAATCACTCCTAATGCGTACTCCAGGATAATTTATGGAATCAACTGCTTCCAGTTACTGACCTGCTACATTGTAGCTGAATGATATGCGATCTTTCTTTCTATGTATTGGCAGCACATTACACTTGTCTACATTGAGGTTCATTTGCCAATCCGTGCACCATGCGTCAATTCGCTGCAGATCCCCCTGCATTTCAGTACAATTTTCCATCGCTACAACCTCGCGATATACTACAGCATCATCCGCAGAAAGCCTCAGTGAACTTCTGATGTCATTCACAAGGTCATTTATGTATATTGTGAAGAGCAACGGTTTTACGACACTCCCCTGCGGTACACCTGAAATCACTCTTACTTCGGAAGACTTCTCTCCATTGAGAATAACATGCTGCGTTCTGTTATCTAGGAACTCTTGAATCCAACCACACAATTGGTCTGATATTTCATAAGCTCTTACTTTGTTCATTAAACGACTGTGGGGAACTGTATCGAACGCCTTGCGGAAGTCAAGAAACGCGGCATCTACCTGAGAACCCGTGTCTATGGCCCTCTGAGTCTCGTGGACAAATAGCGCGAGCTGGGTTTCACACGATCGTCTTTTTCGAAACCCATGCTGATTCCTACAGAGTAGATTTCTAGTTTCCAGAAAAGTCATTATACTCGGATATAATACGTGATCCAGAATTCTACAACTGATCGACGTTAGAGACATAGGTCTATAGTTGTGCACATCTGTTCGACGTCCCTTCTTGAAAACGGGGATGATCTGTGCCCTTTTCCAATCCTTTGGAGCGCTACGCTCTTTAGAGACCTACGATACACAGCTGCAAGAAGGGGGGCAAGTTCCTTCGCGTACTCTGTGTAAAATCGAACTGGTATCTCATCAGGTCCAGTGGCCTTTCCTCTTTTGAGCAATTTTAATTGTTTCTCTATCCCTCTGTCGTCTATTTCGGTAACCACCATTTTGTCATCTGTGCGACGATCTAGAGAAGGAACTACAGTGCAGTCTTCCTCTGTGAAACAGCTTTGAAAAAAGACATTTAGTATTTCGGCCTTTAGTCTCTCATCCTCTGTTTCAGTACCATTTTGGTCACAGAGTGTCTGGACATTTTGGTTTAATCCACCTACCGCTTTGACATATGACAAAAATTTCTTAGGATTTTCTGCCAAGTCAGTACACAGAACTTTACTTTCGAATTCATTGAACGCCTCTCGCATGGCCCTCCTCACATTACATTTCGCTTCGCGTAATTTTTGTTTGTCTGCAAGGTGTTCGCTATGTTTATGCTTGCTGTGAAGTTCCTTTGCTTCCGCAGCAGTTTTCTAACTCGGTTGTTGTACCAGGGTGGCTCTTTTCCATCTCTTACGATCTTACTTGGCACCTACTCATCTAACGCATATTGTACGATGGTTTTGAACTTTGTCCACTGATCATCAACACTATCTGTACTTAAAACAAAACTTCCGTGTTCAGCCGTCAGGTACCCTGAAATCTGCTATTTGTCACTTTTGATAAACAGAAATATCTTCCTACCTTTTTTAATATTTCTATTTACGGCTTAAATTATCGATGCAGTAACCGCTTTATGATCACTGATTCCCTGTTATGCGTTAACTGTTTCAAATAGTTCGGGTCTGTTTGTCACCAGAAGGTCTAATATGTTATAGCCTCAAGTTAGTTCTCTGTTTAACTGCTCAAGGTAGTTTTCAGATAAAGCACGTAAAAAAATTTCACTGGGTTCTTTGTCCCTGCCACCCGTTATGAACGTTTGAGTCTTCCAGTCTGTATCCGGCAAATTAAAATCTCCACCCAGAACTATAACATGGGGGGGAAATTTAAAGTGTAGTGAATTTGGAATGTATTATTACGTGGAGAGTCAGACTGTATTCCTGTGCTTCCAGACTAGACGAATTAACTTGAAACTAAAGTTCATGGCTAAGACAAGTTAACATCGGCATGAAATTTATGCGTTATTTGATTTACGTTCCGATTTATGCTATAATTTTATATATTTTATTTGTAGGAAGCAAGTAAGTTGAGAAATGGTGACGAATGTGAGATTACGTCTGTTGTCGACATGCGCAGTTAATAGTTTGTTGACAATTTGCATTACTTTAAATTTTTTATAAAGACATGGGACCCAACGAGTGTTAGTCAGGTCATAGGTAAATTTCGACGACATGTTTCTAGCCATCTTTAAGAAGAAATATTAGGAACTACTGCAACTGTCACAGTGGTATCGCATTTATAAAAATCAGTTCTGATAACGTAAGTGACAGAACACACGACCCATTTATCTTTGTCCTAAAATATCTCTTCAGTATGATTGAAAGCCTGCCTTAGACAAGTTTCTACCAACCGCTAATGGGGCCGTTGTACACAGCCGAAGACAGTATTTGTGATAACAAAATGGTGTATGTCTACAAGATATAGATAGCTGGCATCATACTTCAGAAATTTCCCACGAAAGTAACAGGTCTCTCGAAACATTTAGCAGTTTCAGTTTAAATTTTCGTGGAAGTATCTTCCATATTTAGGTAAATCATAATTTTCTCGTTTATCATCACATATGTCAAGATACGTTAATGACGATCGATAGCCCACTCGTAACTTCTCAGTTATTTCGATTTGCGTCATGTCAGTTTCGGTAACGGAAGGGGACTCGTGTCTGTGACTCGCACAAGCCTTAATAGGCATGCGTGTGTGTATGTATGTATGTACACTATGTGATCAAAAGTACACGTTTTTCATATTAGGTGCACTGTGATGACACCAGCTTCCAGGTTCTCCATATCAGCGACCTCAGGAGTCATTAGACATCGGGAGAGAGCAGAATGGGGCGGTCCGCGGATCTCACGGACTTCGAACGTGGGGAGGTGATTTTGTGTCACTTGTGTTATACGTCTGTACGCGAGATTTCCACACTCCTATACATCCCTAAGTCCACTATTTCCGATGTGATAAGGTAGTGGAAACGTGAAGGGACACGTACAGCACAAAGGAGTACAGGCCGACCTCGTCTGTTGACTGACTTAGACCACTGACAGTTGAAGAGGGTCGTAATGTGTAACAGGCAGACATCTATCCACTCCATCACACATGAATTTCAAACTGTAGCAGGATCCACTGCAAGAGCTATGACAGTTAGGTGGGAGGTGAGAAAACTTGGATTTCATGGTCAAGCGGCTGCTCATAAGTCACACATCACGCCGGTAAATGCCAGACGACGCCTCGCTTGGTGTGAGGAGCCTAAACATTGGACGATTAAACAGTGGAAAAACGTTGTGTGAGTGACGAATCATGGTACACAATGTGGCCATCCGATGGCAGGGTGTGGGTAAAGCAAATTCTCGGGGAACGTCATCTGCCAACGTGTGTAGTGCGAACATTAAAATGCGGAGGCGGTGGTGTTATGGTGTGGTCGTGTTTTTCGTGAAGGGGGCTTGCACCCCTTGTTGTTTTGCGTGACACTATAACAGCACAGGCCTACACTGATGTTTTAAGCGCCCACTTGTTTCCCACTGTTGAAGAGCAATTCGGGAATGGCGATTGCATCTTTCAGCACGATCGAGCACTTGTTCATAATGCACGACCTATGGCCTAGTGTTTACGCGACAATGACATCCCTGTAATGGACTGACCTGCACAGAGTCCTGACCTGAATCCTATAGAACACCTTTGGGATGTTTTGGAACGCCGACTTTGTACCAGGCCCCACCGACCGACATCGATACGTCTCCTCATTGCTGCACTCCGTGAAGAATGGGCTGCCATTCCCCAAGAAACGTTCCAGCACTTGATTGAACGTATGCTGGCGCGAGTGGAAGCCGTCATTAAGGCTAAGTGAGGGCTAACACCATATTGAATTCCAGCATTACCGATGGGGGGTGCCACGAAATTGTAAGTCATTTTCAGCCAGGTGTCGGGATAGTTTTGATCACATAGTGTATGTATTCCTAGCGTAACCGTTCACCCGCAAGGTTCTGAAACGAATGTAGGGTAACCAGAGTGGTTTTTGCAGAATAACTATGGAAAACGGATAAACTGAAAATTCGATATGGCTCCGCCAACTCACAACCAAACTGCCGCCTCCCTACCTAATCTAAACCTTGGCTACGCTACAGATCAGTCTGTTACCACAATGTACGTTACAAAACATAATCTGGACGCAAAGAAATATCCTCGGTGTTCACTTCTCTTACTGTTTGTGCAGATATGATGTCACACGCTACATAATCATTGCGGTACGCAATGAAGCTCACATTCGCGTATTTGCTTGACATTATTCAAGTATGGGGGCGATCTCGAATAATATGAAATATAGAAGTAAAAGCCTCAGACAGCTAAGATAGCTAAGTACAATTTCATTTTGAAGACCTAATTCGGGAGTCCGAGTTGCCATCATCGGGTCTTATGCAAATACGCATCAACATATCTCCATCATATCTACAATATGCCGTGTCACACCATAAAAAGTCATTCCAGGAATGTGAATCTTGTTTTACACTTTAAATGCCGATATATAAAGTTCTTCATGTTCCATGAATGAGTTTTTATGATCTGACACTGTGTACTATACATATTATTGAGATGCGCTGAGTTATGTTTGCACACGATCCGATGATGGCAACTTGGGTTGCCAGAACGGATCATCAAAATAAAGTTGTATGTAGCGAGCTTGGTTCTTTGAAATTTTTACGTATATATTTTACATTATCAGCAGATTCAGATGTCACAAAGAAACAGCCTAATAGCCACTCTCAAGTAGATCAGTGGGCCAGATTAAAGCTCGATAGTCCGGCTCGCGGGACAATTCAAGTCTGGCTCGCTTCCCTGCCGTACATCAACGGCAGTTGACCGATAGTTTTCACATATTTGTATGTAAGCCCATATAACAAGAATAATAGTTTCTAGAATGAAATTTTCACTCTACAGCGGAGTGTGCGCTGGTAGAGCACTTTCCCGCGAAGGCAAAGGTCCCGAGTTCGAGTCTCGGTCCGGCACACAGTTTTAATCTGTCAGGAAGTTTCAAGAATAATAGTGTTAAGCAGCTCACAGACTGGCGCAAGCCCTCCATTCCACAGGTAGCCTCACGATTCTGAGTGATCCCCCGCTACACTACTTCCCAAAACATTGTATGCTATGACGTGGCCGTCGGAAATCGCACCTGGGACCTCCAGGCCAAGAGTCAGAGAGCCTCCTCACCCATACATCGGTTTTTCCTGTGGGCATGCCGCGTTTGAAAAACCCCCAAACCGCATTCTGGAATGAACAAGCATCAGTCTCCTTTCTACAGGACAAACTTTACTTTATTTTATTTTATTTATTTAATTTTTTTTAGAATTTGCCAGAACACAGGCCACTAATAGACTTACAGCCAGTTGGTTCTACGACTAACTCGAAAATGTAGTGAAGCTCAGCATTTTAATAACATCTTTGCCAAGAGTGTTATAAAACTGCAAAAGAAAGTACTGTGATACTGCTTGTAAGTGTCTGTTTCAGAGGAACGAGTTACGAGAAGAATGTTAACACCCAATGATTATCGCTTGCGATTCATGCGGAATAATACCAGTGATCGGCGGAAATAATTGTGTACAGGCGTCGTCTGGCTGGTACAGACCCATGAAGGTAGGATACGATAAATGCTGCAGTAAGATATGTGTGCCATATAAAATAAGGTCTTTGTGACTTAACAACATAACAGAGACGTTTGTTCAAAATATATTTACAGAAAGCAGAAAACAAGAAACCATTCAAGTAATCAACTTACTGAAAAATAACATAAGAAATACACAAAATTTATGTCTCATAGTCAGTGGTGACTATAAACGAAGGATTAAACTTCTTTCCCTTTTTCAGCAGAATGTAGGCATTTTTTGAACTGCTGTCAGATAAAATACGTATGTGGACCAGTATCGAAATCTGTGTCCTTATCTGTCATCACATGGCTTAACACATTCTTTAATATCGAGCCCTTTGTAAGATCAATATCGATATGATATTTCTTTTTCGAAGCTATCTATGGTATGGTCTTGCAGAATATTTGCTGTCCCTTCTTAAAAGTCGCATACAAATTCTACAAACAAAGTTGAGGTGGCGTATGTCTAGCATTCGAACCGTCGGGAATCAATTTAAGGAGATAAGTAAACATGCTATGTTACGTTCGAATCGTTGCCTTCAAAAGGTCTGTCTATAGGCGTGCTGTTGGATGTGGATGTCCATTGTTACAATTCCTCGGTTCCCTAGGAATGGAAGGTAATTGCGATTAAAGCGGGCGAGCAATACGTGTCGGTAGAGTACTGATTTGTATCTCTATAACTGTCGGACTGAGATGAGTTTTCTTAGAAGTAAGGCAATGGCTTAACGACGACGACGACGATGATGATGATGACAGATTGGTTGTGGGTTAAGCGACTAAACAGTGAGATAATCTTTCTCTTGCTCAGGAGATGGATCATTTGCACTTACTGACCACAGCCAGAAATCTGATCACCTTATAGAAATAGTTTAAATAGATATAACCGTATTTGGGGTGGGCCAGTATTCAGGTCAGAGAACTGATGGTGGCTCCCTCAGTGCTCCACCATGATGTGAGAAACCTCAGCGGCATCTGATCGACGAAAAGCTGGTTGTTATGGAGGAAATGGGCCTTCCAACCGGGAGTACAAGCGAGAGGATTAAAAATAAAGTAAAAATCAGTTGTATCGACAATAATAAAATAAGATTACAGTTAATTGGTTAAGTAGGCTGGTGGGGCCACTCAAGTGTCTCGTGGGGTTCTGTGTGTGATGGGCACTGTCCCCCCTACAGCCGTTACACCCCGATGTGCTATAATCAAAGTAGTCAATGAGGTAATGGCATCCACTGTCTCGGAGGTAGCACTTTACTTGTTCATCTCAGCACCCTTAGGTGTTGCCTTCCTCAGAGTACTACCCTTAAAATATAAAGTAGAGTGGAGCTCCCTGCATCTTAAAGTAATTGAAACAGAATAAATGAAGGATTGACAAGGCAATTGGCAGAGGAGTCTAGAGTCGCCCAGACTACTCGTGAGGCGGGAAACTCGCCGATCCCAAACATTCTGCACGCACCACAAAAGTAGTTTATAACTTTATATCTGAGAGTAAAATCCATTTCATCTGAAAAAAATCAAAAACCAGTTCAACTATCTGTACGTCATCTGACATTATTAGAGACAACGAACCTGGAAGACCAGTCAAAAGAAGGGAGAATACCACCAGAATGGAAACTACTTCATTTGAGGGTCTGTACCACAGACCAGTCGGGATGAGACCAGTAAATGTGGTGTACAGTAGCGCGATCGCCACCCTAAGAGGTTTCGGGAAGGAAGCAAAGGGCACATACAGCTAGTCTTCAGTTGACGAAAACTATGGGGCAGCCGTGTCACCTTTTTATCAAAGAGGAGGCCAACAACGGGGACTGTGCAACAATTTCTAAGTGCTGGACACCCAAGTAGAATTCTGGGTATGGATGGACCTTCGTATGTGACAAAAAAATGCGTGACTCACGTTTTCGTGGAAAAGAAATGGAAGCCATTGTGAAAGGGTCCAAGGGCCTTTCGGATGGTATCTTTGAGCTGGAGCTGCTCGACATACATTGCGTGGATGACCACTGGTCTGACAGATCTAACTAGCCCAGTTAAGGAGAGGAGGGAAGAACACTCTGCAGGGTGCCTTGCAGAACGCTGTTCCCTTGGATCCATTGGACTGAGTTTTGAACCACCTCTAGCCTGAAACAACCAGTGGACTAATACAAATCGTTACAGTACTTTGAAAGCCCCATTTCGGGAAGGTAAGGAAACAGTCATGTCACCAAGGGGGGGCCTACGCCATACGTAGGTCAAAAAAGACGGCAATAAGACGCCGGCGTTTAAAAAAAAGCTTGTTGTATTGCTGTTTCCAACTTAAAGAAGTGGCCGATTGTTGATCATCAGTCATGGAAACCATACTGATAGAGGGCAAAAGGCTCCACGATTCAAGATCCCAGCATAATCTTCTGCCTGCCATCCTTTCAAGCAGTTTGCAGAACGTTTAGATGAGGCTAATCGATCGATAAATATCGCTGGAGTTCTTGATTTGTTTAATGATTTTGTCGCGCCATTGTAAAGGGAAAAAACCTTCTAGCCAAGTATAGTTGAAGATGCTGAGTAGATGGAGTATTTGAGTAACATTCCGGCGTTCGATCGTCTGATGATGAAACGAATCAGATCCTTAGGGGGTGTTACGGTAACAGGCACATCAGCAGGTTGATTAGAAACGAGTAAGGTCTGGGACTGCGTATCATTTGGCATCTTCATGAAAATGGAATCGCTTCGTGATTAGTAAGGGGAAGAGAGTTCACGAAATACATTTTCAATATTCTCCACAAAGGACAATGGCTTAGAATTGAGAAAGCACCCGCCCAGTCAAATGGTGAGTCTTAATGGAAAGTTCTGTAGAAGAGTTTTTGACAGGCTTTCTATTTGCTTTCGATGGTGCTGAATCCGAATTTTCACAGTCCCACCAACATTTTGGCTGGGAAGTTGCTCAAAAGAGAATAAAATTTCCCGTACAATCGATCTTAGTTACTTTTTTCGTCAGACCAACCGTAGGGCGTGAAGCGCGTTTTCAACTTCGAGCCCCATCACCAAAACCCAAATCCACATCCCTCAATATCCTATGATGTTCGTCCACAGAATAAAATGAAAGCTTTACCACAGTTAAAAGATGTGCAAATAACTTATGTAAATGACATAATAATTATGCTTTATTTGGCATTTGGTAATAATAATAATAATCGCAATATTATGTCATTAATATAACACCAGGAAAAAAATTGAAGGAAGTTACATCCCCTTTGCACTTCTTGCAGCTCTACCCTCGTCTTTACTCGACTCGTCTGCAAAATGGAAATATACATGGGAATGTTACAGCTAAGTAAGACAGCGGGAAATAATTGTTTATCTATTATAATAATAAATACTCATAATAAATTAGAGCTGAAATCAATGCACAGTGTTTGTTACAAAATGAGGCTGTCAGATTAACTGCGGGGAAATTACAACAGCAACAATGTGAAATACACCTTACCTTCGTTTGAAGCAATATGTGGCGAGTAATATAATAATTTTAAGAAAATTTAATGAAGTTACACCCTCTTCGCGCTTCGTGCTCCACTACCCTCATATTCACTTTATGCGCCTGCAAAATGGAACATCATGCATGGATATGTTACAGCAAAGTAAGATAGTAAATGATTAACTTCATTTCATACCAGATAATAGGTAAATAATTATTTAGCTACTATAAATTATAATAAATTAGAGTTGAAACCAATATACAGTGTTTGAAGCAACAATTAGATCATGAGATTTCAAAACGGTAAATTGTAATAATAACACTGTGCAATATGGCTTACCTCCTCCTCCGTTTGTAGCAGTCTCCTGTCCTGTTCTAATTCTATCCCTACTTCTTCTAAGTTTTGCGAATAGAGGTACGACTGTATTACAATTGTTGCAGGGCTTCGAACAATGGAGGCCTCTTTTACGGCAGCTACAAAAGTAGCCACGGAACCCATTTCGCATCTGCATGAGGTAAATGTTAGAATAACATCGGGTTCTGGCGGCTGAAGTATAGTGATCGGAAGCAGGAGATGCTTGGACCTTCTCCAACATCATCCTTCAGGATTTTTATTTTTTCCCAGTCACTATTGTACCTGGTTTTACACCCGAAGAATATTTTCGCAAACAGCATCCTTGGTTGGTGGCAGAGAAGTGATTGTGGTAATTGTTCCGGACGCCGATGGGGTGAAGTTTCTATATCTGAGATGGTTAACAGGCTGTCTACCTACACATCCATAAGGACTGATAAGGAACCGTTTACCGTACTCCACCACTGACTTATAGTCAGCGTTCGGATCTTTGAATGTGTGCTATTGCAATTCAGGGTTTCTCTTCATTGTAGTGATGAATTTCACTTCTACCAGATTGCAGAGTGTCACAGCCACTGATTGCACGCTGAAACAAAGTTCTCTCAAGCATTGTGGTCAATTCTTTGAGGAGAGGAAAACTGCTGAGAGATTGTCTATCTTTCTCTCTCTCTGGTTTCATCTGTGATACATTACTTGTTGATTGAGGCTTGTCAGAACGACGAGAAGGACAACTCCAATAACAACGATGGTTGGATGTATGGGGCCGAAAGACGATGCGGTGTCCATAATCATGTTATTGGAATCTTCCACAGCTTTCTTGGAAGCTATGCCTGTTTTGGGCAATTTGTCCGTTATCACTTCCTTGATCTGTGAATTAGAAAGTTATCTTGAGTGATACATGATACCATTGTTTCGCTGAAGATTATTTCTGCAGAGCCGTGTTTGTGGAACCTTCTCGCTCCTTGGTGCTGGTACCCAACTTGTCAGGGTAACCATCAAGCACTACAACTGATCTTGAACTGTGCTTTGATTGAACGAAGGAAACGTAGTTGTCACAGATATCTGAAAATGGCTGTCCACTGTCCAAAACAAATTGGTGCAACTGGTATCCCCCCTCCGGTGGGGGAAGTCAGTAGTATCTCACGAACGTCTTACATCTTCACCACGGAAAGCATAAAGTAACCACCATTCTAATGTGGTCGAGACACTGCTGGAGGACGAAATTTGGCAATGGATGTGCAACAAAGTACGCTAAGGGCACGGAAGGAAAGAGCCTTTGAAATAGCGCTAAACTGAACATGCGCTATACGCTATACGGTTGATTTGACGAAAAAAAAAGCACTGAGATCTATTTTGTGGGAAATTTTAAAGTGTGTTTCTAAATAGACAGTTTGCCGAAAATTGCGTGGTTTCCGAAATGCAAGCGAAAAATCCAAAAGACCAAAATGTTTCTCATTTCGAGGCCGAAATTTTGGACTTTGAAATTCAGTACCCTCGAAAACATATGGAGTGCTTGTCAATAAATTTCCACAAAACTTTTCGCTATTTGGCCTTTCTGAGCACCATATAAGCAGACTACATTTTTTAGTGACGCTAGATATCCTCCAATGTACCACCTACTCGGAACGAGGCTCACCTCATGAGCGACACCCAGCCAGAGCAAAGGCCACCTCGTGTGATGACCTTTGCCCCAAGTAGACAAGCGCTTGCTCCTGAGCATGTGCGGGGAGGCGACAGCTAGGGGAAGCAATAGTGAGATCCGTGCATGTATGGTCAGGATACCGCCACCCCTCTCCATCCTCATGGACTTGCTGTCATGCTGGGTATTGGGCTACCTTCCCCGCTCACCCCACATTTCCGTAAAAAATTTTGGAAGGGTAGAATCAAACCCACATATGGGGACTGAAAATTAATTAAATATGATGTAAAATAAAGTGGTGGAAGTAATAATGTACGCTCCAAGTGCGAGCTAGGTTGTCAGTATTGAATCTGTCGCAGAAAATAATTCTGAGAAAAGATGTAGTCAGAGAACAAAACTGCAGCACAGGAAAGAAAGAAGTACTGCAGTAGCTTGGGACGCCATGCTTGCCATGTTTATTCACAAAAGAGCCGTGAGCCCCATGAGGGGTGATGATGATGATGATCATGATGACGATGACGATATTTTCCGATATGTGCTTTGGTTATCAACAAATCTAGCTCGTCTTGATGGCAGCCAACGGACTTTTTCGCTTAACCTTACATTTAAACTATATGTACTAACAAGTGCATCTATAATTGAGGAATAATAGCATGTTTGCTTCGGAAAATTACACTACTGCTTTACCTTAACGTTTGAAACACAATAGGCTAACTGCATTTGAGGAGAGGAAAAGGAAGCAAAAATCTTTATTTGCTTTAGATTTACTGTCTCACAGGCATCATGGACTCGAAACAAATGGAAATTTGAGTCTATTGTGCGTTTTACTGATTGCTAAATTTGAATCAGCTACTTCCCAAACCGGCATTTCCCCGTCATATTATTATATAATACAGCATATTATGCAGAAGAAATTTAAAATAAAACTGATGTTGACTTATTATTTAGCACTGCCAGATCTAACAGTGGATATATAATCTAAGAAATGTAACTAGAGCTGTTTAAGATTACATTATTTTTAATCTTTTCTTATCTAAATTATAGGAAAGGGTCTTCTTTGTAACTCAATATTTAAAGGAAGCAAATTCTTCCTTCTGTATCTGTTTTCTTAAACGTTCTCTATCAGTCAACTAGAATTAAGCTCATGTCCACTAAATGAGCGGTGATACTGGGAACGAAAGAAATGAACGTGCGATGATATGGCATGATATCAGGCAAGCAAAGCTCAGCTATGCTGAACGCCTGTGTAGTGTAGACCTACATGTCGTGACTAATGAAAATTTGTGCAACACTAGGGCTGGAACACGGATTTCCTGCTCGGGAAAAGTAGGAAATCCGGATCTTGACTACCGATGCGGTATACGTTTTCATTACCAGTAGTCACGACACGTTCTCCTTTAATTTGACACGTGTTTTCGTCCGTGCAGTTTGTGTCCACATCGTTGTAGACACTATAGTCGACAACATTATGCTCTTGTTAATTTTCTCTAAATTTAAACATTCACTTTGTTAGTAAAATAATGTGGCGTGTACTTGATAAAATCCATCGTTGCTTCTTTTGTCGTTTACCGGCCGGGGTGGCCGAGCAGTTCTAGGCGCTACGGTCGCAGGTTCTGATCCTGCCTCGGGCATGGATGTGTGTGATGTCCTTAGGTTAGTTAGGTTTAAGTAGTTCTAAGCTCTAGGGGACTCATAATCTCAGACGTTAAGTCCCACAGTGCTCAGAGCCATTTGAACCATTTTTTTCGTTTGTCGTTTGATTCTGCAAATTGAGCGATGAAATTATGATTTTTATCGGATTCATTCTGAGTGCGGGTCATCTGTTGGTAAGTACACTTAACCTCTCACTTCGGTATAAGGTTGCGGATAAAAATTACTTGCAGTGATTTCTTTTCAGAAAAGATAGCTTTTATATACACATTTTTCACAACGAATCATTAAGTGTTGTGTGATGCTTTAGTTGGTTGATATGAGTTCACTAACCTTTATTAGCAAGAGCATACCCAGGTTCCGACTAAAAGTTCCTCGTTGATTGGCGAAATAATTAAGAATTCCAGAATAAATGGCCCTGGATGCAAATGCTAATAGTCATTATCCATTAAATGTACCACCTTTCTTCAACTTGATACTGAAATGATTCGTCTGTCTGTATGGCGAGGCAATGTAGGAGTTCAGTTTGTGAAGATCTTAACTACAATAGACTTCCGCGAGACCCACTCCCGCCTCGTCAACTTCTCCCATACCCACCCCACAACACCCCCTTCGCAACCCTATGGGCGTGCTCATGATTATTAGCACAAATTATTGCGAAATCCAATATTCTTTACGATAAATGTTGCGATTATATCGTTCTGTTAATTTACGAGAGGCTGTCCTTAAAACAGCGAGAGCTAAAACTAAAATATGGCCGAACAGGTCTCGGAAGACCCTTATGGTGCTGACCAACCGCCGTGTCACCCTCAGCCTAAAGGCATCACTGGATGAGGATATAGAGGGGCATGTGGACAGCACACAGCTCTCCAGGCCGTTATCAGTTCTCGTGACCGGAGCATCTACTTCTCACTCAAGTAGCTCCTCAATTAGCCTCACAAGAGCTGAGTGCAACCTGCTTGTCAACAGCGCTCGGAAGACCGGACGGTGACCCATCCAAGTGCTAGCCAAGCCCGACAGCTCTTAACATCGGTGATCTGACGGGAACCGGTATGTCGCAAGGCTGTTGGCGAAACAGTGAGAACTAACAACGGAATAAACACCAACGATCTTCACTTTTCTGCGTTCATAGTTGACTGTGTGCATGTCATTTCATGTATACACTAGCCAAAATTTCAATGTAGAATCATCCGTTGTCCACGCTTGTCACATGTTGGACGTAACTACGACCACTTCCAGTACATTCCGCAACCATTATCTCTCGCTCTCGCCGCCTTCTCGAACTGATGCACTCCAAAGATATTATTTAATCGACAGCTTTGCTATTTTTGTCATATTGAATCTACAGTCACTTACGGCATCGCAAAGACACAGAAAGAAGCCATATGCAATAAATGAAAAGTGGTAGTTGGTTTTGTTCTAGTGTAGAACAAAAGCAAACTAGCACTTTTCATTTATTGTAATGTTGTTCTTTCAAGAACCGACGGAAGATTCAGATAACATGGAAACACATACAGTTCATTTCAAATTAATAATTCTTAACAAAACCAAAAATAGTTGCATTTGCATCAAGTAAAATATTTCGCTTCAACTCTCAATATGTCTCGGTACAAATCAAATGGTTATCGAATTTTAATGTAAGACAAAATGTATTTTACTATCAGTGCAAAATTATTTAAATTTAGCTCACGCTGTTGAATATAAAACACGTATACAAACTTGCAACTTTTTATGATTGCACAGCAAGCTTGTATTTATAAAAAAAGGTAGATATTTTCCGTTTTTATTTCACTAGAAATCCATTCATTTAAGTATACAGTGCGTCTTACGATGATTATACGTAAGTTCCTTCGTATTATGAGTCTTCTGTGATTAACTAATATCCGTTACCACAATTGTACTACACGTACTCTAATTACGATTCACATCTTTTAAGTGTCACCCTTTTAAAAGATTTCGCTAAAAACATGCTTATCTCAGTGAACATTCGCAGCGACTTGCTGAAGTTAACTACAGCCCAGACAGCATGTCCACTTTTACAGCAGCGATAGTAAGCAATGTCTACAGTCAACATACAAAAAGCAGTTTTCTGTACCGTAAACGATCATTCAAATTATATAGTTGCGCAGTCCTTAGCTACATAAAAAGCAGTATAAACAAGTATTTGCAATTTTATGGAACTGAATACATAATTCTTCTCGAACGTAGTTATAAATTATACCTGAAAAAATGATTTTTGTGATCCTTCTCCCTTTTCGTATTGCCTTACAGGGACGTAGCTCTATGGCAATAAACATGTTTTTCAAGATTCTGCGTTGTACAAAATAGTTTCCTTTTAATTTCTCCACCCATACATGTTTCGGTTTGTTTTCACTGTCAACAATGGATTTTATTTATTTTTATATCTAAGAATATATACAGTTTTTCAATTATGTCATTACATTACCTTAACAGCACATGATACTAGCGAAAAGTAGGAAATAAAATTTCATGTCCTTAGTTAAAAACTGCACATATATGTATGAATTTTTTTCACCAGTATTATACTCTACAAAATGGTACGTGATTCATAACTTCCTTCTTGAATTAAGCAACCAATAAAAATTTGAAAAATAATCTTGCCAAACAACTAGTTACAGTGAAAGATTATAGAAAACGAAACAAAACAGTATGGCATATACACGGTTAAGACGTAATCTTCCGCGAACTAATCCGTCGCTGAGGGTAGAGTGCTGGAAATAAGAAGTCTAGTCGCATGGCTGTAGGTGCTGTGCCCATAGGATTACGCCACCATTACATCTCACAGTAGCACTTGCATCCAATGTTCTCAATTACTTGTTGGCTGTAGTCCAGTTTTTGTCTTCGTCTACACTTTTTGCTCTCTAGCACCCTCTCGCACCGTTGTCGTGACACATGTCTTATCATCCTGCCCTTCTTCTTGTCAGTGTTCTTCGTACCTTCACTTCTTCTCCCATTCTGCGGAGACCCTATTCATTCCTAATCATGTCAGTCTACTTAATTTTCAACATGTTTCTATAGCATCAGGTCTCAAACATTTCGAGTATCTTTGTTTTCGGTTACCTACAGCAATAATTCACATCCGCATAATCCTTAGCTCCAAATGTACATTCTCAAAAATTTCGTGGTCACATTTCGCCCGATGTTTGACACTAGCAGATCTCTTTAGGCTAGGAATGCTTCCTTCGCCATTACTATCCTGCTTTTTGTATGCTCCTTGCTTCGTCCGTAATGTGTTATTTTTCGTCCAAGGTCGCAGAACTCCGTTACTTCCGCTACTACGTGGCCAAGAGTTTTGATGTTAAGTTTACGGCTAATCTCGTTTCTGCTATCTCTCATTAGTTTCGTCTTTCAGCGGTTTACTCTCAACCTGTATTCTGTACTCATCAGACCATTTCATGCAACACGTCACGTAATTCTTGTTCGCTTTCATTGAGGATAGCGTCATCAGATAATCTTATCATTGATACCGTTTCACATCAAATTGCATTCCGAGACTTGAGAACTTCTTTTATTTACATCATTCTTTCTTCGATATATGGATCGAACAGTGGAGCGAAAGGACGAAATCCTGTCTTACACACTTTTTAATCCGATCACTCCGTTCTGGGTCACCCATTTGTATTGTTCCCTCCTGGTTCTTGTGCTTATTGCGTATCGTATGTCTTTCTCTGCATCTTACTCCTATGTTTTTCAGAATCTTGTACCTGTCGAACGCTTTTCCTAAGTCGACAAATCCTACGAATATATCTTAATTTTTCTGAACTGTTACTTTCATTATCAACTACAACATCCGAACTGCAGCACTTGTGTCTTCGCCCGTGCTAAGGCCAAAGTGAGCGTCATCTAACAGTTCATCAGTTTTATTTTCTGTTTTTCTGTGCATTGTCCTTGTCAGCAACTTGGATGCTTGAGCTGTTAAGCTGATTATGCGATAGGTCTCGTGCTTATCTTACCACTACCACCCGCACATTCCACCGGAATCTGCAACTTTCCTCATGGTACCAGTACTACAGTTCCTTCTAAAACTAAGCACAGTTCGAAAACCACAGATATAAACTCTCCTTCCGATATCCAAGGTAGGATCGTTCTTAACAACCATCACTGTTGCCGCAGCTATCTGCGTAGCCCGCAGCTGGAGGATGGTGGGATGAAGCGGATGCTGCTGACATCCGTGACCTCCGATGTAGAGGGCGTTAACTGTCACAGCCTACCTCGAATACATGTCACTGTCAAACGCATCACTGCTGCTTCTGCTGTCGAATTCATGTTCACTAGTTCTGTTCATACGTAGTCCAAGTGAATGGTCACCTCGGTGCATAGATACAATGACGGAAAAGAATCGCAACACCAAAAAATAATTAATGTAGAATAACGAAATTTAGGGGATACATTTGTCTAGATAACACACACAGGTGATTAACAGCGCGCTGTAAATGCAGGCGCCAGATAAGCCATCGCAGATGTGAAATGTTGGAACACTAATAACTGATGTAACAATCAGAATGTTGAATGCAGGCATGTAAATGTGCATGCATTGTGTTCTTCAGGTGCTGGATGTCAGTTTGTGGGATGAAGATCCACGCCTGTTGCAATTCAGGGACAGTTAATACTGTTTGTGGATGATGCTCGAGTTGTCCTCCAATGAAGTCCCGTGTGTGCTCGATTGGAAACAGTGATTGGGCAGGCCAAGGCAACATGTCAACACTCTGTAGAGCATGTTGGAGTACAACAGCGGTATGTGGAAAGGCATTATCCTGTTGGATGCCGTGTCCTGGAATACTGTCAATGACTGGCAGCACTACAGGTCGAATCACCAGACTGACGTACAAATTTGCAGTCGGGGTGTGGGGGATAATTACGGGGGTGCTCCTGATCGCACGCCAGACCATAAGTCCAGGCTTAGGTCCGCAGCACGCTCACAGGTTGGTTGCACGCCCTCAACTGGCCCTTCGTCTAAAAGATGGCCATAATTGGGACCGAGTCAGAACCAGCTTTCACCAGTAAACAAGACAGACCTCCCCCACAGTGAGCTCTCGCTTGACACCACTGAAGTCGCAAATGACGGTAGTTTGAGATCAGTGAAATGCACGCTACCGTTCATCTGGCTCGGATCTAGCCTTGAAGTAACCGATCTGTAACAGTTCATTATGAAACTGTGAACATAACTCCTGCTCAAATTGCTACTGCAGATGCAGTCTGATGCTCCAGAGCCACACGCCGAACACGATGCTCTTACCTGTCGGTAGCGCCACAAGGTTGTCCGGAGCCCCGTCTTCTTGCAATCGTACATTCTCGTGACCACCGCTGCCAGCGTTTTGTACATTGGCTACATTCCTGCCAAACCTTTCTGCAATATCGCAAAAGGGACGTGTTATCCGACCTCGTTCAAAGTCAGTGGGTGTGGATAGTGGCGTTTTTGTTGCCTTAAAGGCATTCTTGGCTAGCATCAACTCACCGTATTCGATCTCAAAGGTAACTAATACTCACAACCGTTATAGCGCGTATTTAAAGCAAATCTGATTTTCATCCTCATAGTGACTCTACTAGCGCCTCTCTTATGCGATTGATGCGAAATTTGAACTTATATCACCTTTCTGAGCGGTCTAGAGGCTGCAGTCATGGACTGTGCGGCTGGTCCCGGCGGAGGTTCGAGTTCTCCGTCGGGCATGGGTGTGTCTGTTTGTGCTTATGGTTAATTTAGGTTAAGTAGTGTGTAAGCTTAGGGACTGATGACCTTAGCAGTTAAGTCCCATAAGATTTCCCGCTCATTTGAACATTTTTTCATCTTTCTGATATAGAAACACACTTACCAACTTTCGTTTATGTCGCACATCTCCTTCTTGGTGTTGCGAGTTTTTCCGTCAGTGTTTATATTCAGTACAAAAAATGTTACGGCATTGCATCAGTGAAGACTTCTCGTGACTTCTCATGCAATATGGTTTACAAAGGACATTACAACATAGTGTGGTAGGAGGTGTCTTGTACACCACAGTCGCTTGTTCATCGACTTTTTAAAGACATCATTGTTCCTTTCGACCGCAAAAATATTTCATGAATAAAGTCACACATTGCGGTTTTCTCTTTTGGCCATTTCCAAGTGGATCACGGCTTTGGAGGTGTCTTGTACACCACAGTCGCATGTTCATCGATTTTTTAAAGACATCATTGTTCCTTTCGACCGCAAAAATTATTCATGAATAAAGTCACACATTGCCGTTTTCGCTTTTGGCCATTTCCAAGTGGATCACGGCTTTAGTACATATCAAAATCTGAAACTATTCGGCATACTTAGCTCAACTACTTGGTCTATCTCCTATTACTCTGTGTGTAGCATATTTGACATTATTTTCATAAATAACATCAAAGAACTGTATCTATTCAATCCCTGACACTCGTACATACTGACGTTTGAATTCTGTCTAATACCCAAATTTTGACAGGTGCAAAAGCACGTAAGTTTCACAATTTTGCAGTCGAAAATGGTAAAAGGTCGAATGTGTGTTGGTGAACTTTGTAAAAGGAATATTTTAACAGTAGGAGGTAACAATCATGTATTTTAAAAGGTTTTGTATAACTTTTGGCGTTGCATCCTATAGAGGTATGGGGAATAAAGACTGTGCCCTGTTAAATAGTGAATCATACTGTGAAGACATGATGCATTGTAAATCTTTCTCCTACGTTCAGTAAAACGTGAACCCGACCACACTTAACAGATGCTTCCCAGTCTCCCTGCTGGGGCTTGTGATTTAACACTTTCGCGGGAGCATTTTCTTGTAGCGACTCAGTGAAGTTAATTATTTTGTCATATTAGAACTGTGATCACCTGACTACATTAGTTTGTGATAATTTCATTTTTGTGATTTAGCACCAAAAACTATGGTGGGTAGTATTCTTCCCACCGTCCTTAACTAAGTAGCTGTGGGTTGCCGTTCCACAATTTTCAAAATGCCCTTAGCAATGCGCCGGATTTGAAAATTTGGTGATTTTTGTTCGTTCCTACCAGTGTATCAACGAGCACCAAGTCACAATGACAACAATAGTCTTCTCACGACACTGATTTAGTAGTTCTTCTGGTTCTGATACAGCGAGCTATCACAATATGTTGGGCACATCCAGTGGAGGTAAGATATTATTCCATGAACGGAGTGAAACAGCCCACAAAAAGAAATATTAATTTTGTGGCAAGTATATCCCTCATTTTTCGAAGAAAAAAACCTTTGTTAGTAAGCGTTATTCCCATTGGCCTTATAAACAACATTATTTTGAAGTATGTACATTTCCTAAGCCCCCATGAGAGGCATAAGAGACATTTCACGACATTTAAAAGCCTATGTTCCACAACAAACAAAATACAGCTAGTGCAGCAAACTACCACTAGATGTCAAGAGCGTACAGAGGTTCCTATGAACGCAGTAAAGAAATAAAGTTGATGGTATATATGCTTCCCCCTGGTAGCGGAACCTGGTTTTTATTTTTAATTCCAACATCTAAAACCTACAGGTGTACTGTGTGAATTATTATGAACTGCATGCTGAGAGTATTTTTTATTGTAATGCATATGAAGGTTTCTTACCGCTTCATTCACGAATTGGAAATACTGCTGCTTGTACACCTCTACGAGAGCTGTTATTTTATCCTGACGACCTCTACGAGATAGATACATAGCATTCGGAAGAATGTTCGTTTAGAACGTGAACGACGGTTCGTGATGTTTTGGAAGCAGGTTCTCGCGAGATGTATGGCATTATTCTTCGAATATCACCCAGTTAAAATTTTTCAACATTTCCTTCACACTGCCTCGACATTTAAACAGACTTGTGACTGGTCGTACCATTCTTCTTTGCGTACGGTTGACAGCTTCCATTAATCCGACTTGGGCCTACCATTACTTAAACTGCCGACCACCGACAAAGACTTCGAAAACCTGGACGTTTGAGTCAGATCGGATTATTTTCCCAGACACATACAGTATCTCGATAATACGGTGGCCGATGAGCACAATGTTTGGCCATCGGGAGGGGACGTGAGGCAAGGAATGTTTCCTTGTTTGTCTTGAAGTGCTGACAACACCAGCGTGAGCGCTCCTCTTACCGATCATTGAAATTAAACAGTAATTTATTTACCTACTAAATTCTGCTTTGATCAAGATAAACTACAGTTATAAATATCTTTATCAAGGCCAAAAGTTAATGAGCGTGGAAATACAAATTTAATTTAATAACATTGTATGACAAATTTCAAACCAATTCTGAAAGCACTGTATAAATTCAGAAAGCACTTGAATGCTAAACGGAAGGACTACTACTCAAGAAGTAACTGGCGTTTCAAAAATGGAGCAGCTCGCAGATACAAGGATGCTGGAGACGATAGACTCAAGAGCTAAAAAAAATAAAAAATAAAATAAAAAAAATATCTTGCTACAAAAGCAAATCCACATTGCGGGAGAAACTCGCTAATCATGAGTACTGCGGAGTAAAAGCAGTGCAGATGCACTTACTCAAAAAGCAGCGAAAGAGACCCTTAGGCTGGGGCCTGACATCTCTCGATATCTCTGCGATATACCGTTGTCACACGATCCAAAACACCGAGTGTCGTCTCCTGTCTACGATCCATCCTTCTCCTAAACGCCATTGCTTGCAGAGGAAGATCCACGAGTTTTGCCAACGTGGCAATGGAGAATTTCACAGCACTTTGCGAAACGCAAGAGGAGGCCAGCAGATTTTTCTGAACAAGTACAATTTGTATTTCCGTAAATTGACTGGGAGTTGACACTAGATGGGCTCTTACTTTCATTGGCTAAAAATTTGTCTGGGTACAAAATGCAGCTAGTTTCCTACGCTGTGTATGGTAAAATGTCTGTGTCTAATTTTCTGCATAGGTTTCTGGCCACTTCCCAAGGACCTCTTTTAGTTCGCACAGCTCTGTAAAGGCGCTTTGCCGTACCCCAACCTGAGATCTTCGTTACGTGAAGTGGTTTTCTCACATGACAGCAAAGTTCTTGAGGGAATTCGGTGAAACCTCCCGAATTTCTGCTACTTGACCACCCAATGCCTAAAGCCTGCAGCTGACCTCCCTCAGCACGTTTCAGCAACGGAGAACTTTACTAGTTCAGTCTGCAGACTTTACAAGCCCTGTTCCTGGGAGAATACAACAGCAATGAATTTATTTATCGCTTAGCGATAAGTGGCTAGTCAGTTACATCATGAAAGAAATAAACGGTAAAAATTAAAATTTTTATGTTGGCTGTTTTGTCCAACATAACCAGAAATTGCTTTATCCGATACAACCCGAAGACACTGATCTTGGTAGTTGGCGTTCCCATTGTTATTACATGGGCTATCTATTGTCACAACGTATAATACAGAGAATAATACCACCTGTATCTAAAGATACAATAAAAATGCATTCGTACTTGCTTGCAACCTAAAAAAAATATTCCAAAGTTTAGTTCGTTCAGTGCACAGCTCACGAGGTACGGATAAGCTGTTGCCACTCTGATATAAAATCGCATGAAGGGACGTGTTGCTACTTACTGTCACTAGCACTGAGTTGTCAATACAATCCACTGTTCGATACTGTCTTACCGTCCGGCAACTTTGGTAGGTGCGAATCGACTTGGTGAACCACACGTTGCCAACCAGCGACTATAACAGGTACTTATAGGGATGCGTGGTTTCTCTTCTTTCGGGCAGCGCCTAGTGGCCGCGCGGTTTGAGGTACCATGTCACGAATTGCGAGGTCCCTCCCGCCGGAGGTTCGAGTCCTTCCTTGGACATGGATGTGCGAGTTGTTCTTAGCGTAAGTTAGTTTAAGTCAAAGTAGTGTGTAAGTCTAGGGACCGATGACCTGAGCAGTTTGGTCCCTTAGGAATTCATAAACATTTGAACATTTGTTCTTTCGGACATGTCCGAAAGAACAGAAATCAAGCGTTCATGTAACACATTCGTCTCGGTGAACAACGAATCCACAACACTCGCTGAGGATGCACATCGACGTTCGACCTCTGGCGGGAATCTAAAATTAGCAAGCACGGAGGATATGGACAGGAACTGCGCGTAGGTGTCGCTAGTTGGGAATGTGACTCAGCCGAGGAGCATGCCTAGACAGTCCGCGCATTTCCGACAAACACTGTGCCCGGATGGGAGATCCCGGGTTCGAGTCCTGTTTTCACTCGTCGCCTCTGATTCCTCTTAAAGTCCCTATGCGACTGATATCGCTATTTCCTTCTCTATACTTACTTTTATTACCCATCCACCTTCAATTTACGTCATATGTAACATGTTCACTATACCGCAACAGCCGACAACGAACCCCAAACGACACGATGTGAACAGTAGTGACTTGCTGGTAGATTAAATCAAAACTCAGCTTTCATGTCCAGGATCGGTGAGCCACGAACCTCTTAGCAATGGGAACAGCACCACACACTCCCACACGACACAGAGACCGCCAGCGGGCCTGGCCAAACTACGCGCCACCGAGATTTCCTCGCTGCTACACGCCAACCGACCAACTGCCCAGGCCCAGAAACAGTGAAAGGACCAAGTATATGTCGGCCGATGAGACGATCCACGGTCGTTCCGCTCCAATCTCCCTCCGTCGGACAGTTCATGTTTGTCGCCAGCGGTCGGTGAGCACTGACTGTCGCGCCTCACCGGCGCCCCTTCCCCCGACTGCCGCTGCGTCCCGACTGCACTGTTGGTCCGTCCCGAACTGACTGCCAAACACACGACGACCCGGAAATATTATCGGTCGCTCCAGAGATGGTACGACAGTGCACTTATCGGTACCCGCTGCTGCTGCCACTCATGGGCAAGTAAGGCAGGAAGTTAGTGACGCCAGTAAATGGAATAAGAAAACGAGGCGGCAGTACCATAATAGAAGATGGCAAACAACAAATGGAATAAACGCGAGCGGTGCACGGCTCACTGCTGTCGTTCATTTCTTTTCGTTTCCAATTTAAAATCACGAGGAATCGAGTAGAGAAGATTTAGAAGGGCTGAAATGTCGTTGATGGATTTGTTACTGAGGTGACACCCAACGAGAGGTCACAAAACTGTCTGGCCGACGCCTTCTCTGTTCTGCTTCTCTACTGACAAAATAATACTCCCAGCCTCCTTTTATACTGGTGGGTCCGCCTCTGGTGACATCTAGTGGTCAATTCCGTATTACAATGGGGTGTTCGGATACTTTTGATCAGACAGTGTATTTGAAGAAGACGCGAGAGGATGGATAGCAAGGATTGCTCTCATCGAAAATATTTCCTGGAAGAAGCAATGACGGAGGAGTAGGATTAGAATTCGGCGTGAAGGGATATTACTGACAAGATTTGCTGTTAACATTCAAGTCATCACTGAAAGTGAGGAAAATTGGAGGACCTATTGAATGGAACGAACAGTCTAATGAGCGCAGGCTACGGATTGATAATAAACTGAAGAAAAGCGAAGTTAATGAGGAGCAGCCGAAATGACATTATCTGTGAACTTAACTTCAAAATTGGGGATTACGAAATAGGCGAAGTGAAGGAATTCAGCTAGGTTGGAAGGAAAATGACACATAAGGAAAGATGCACGGAATACATAGAAACCGGACTAGCAAAGGACATTCCAGATCAAAACAAGCCTACCAATATCAAACATCAGCCTTAATTCGAGGGTGAAATTTGTGAGAATGTACGTCTGGAGCTCGTATTGCATGTAAGTGAATCGTGGACTGAGCGAAAGACCCAAAAGAAGAGAGTCGAATCGTATGAGATGTAGTGCTACAGAAAGATGTTGAAAATTAGGGATAAGAGAAGAAATGAGAAAAGTGTCCACGGACTCGGCGAGGAAGTGAATGTATAGGAAACTCCTACAAGAAGAAGGGACAGGGTGACAGGAGATCTGTTAAGACATCCGAGAGGGAGCTGCAGAGGGTAAAAACTGTAAAGGAAGACAACGACTGGAATGTTGTTGTTGTTGTTGTGGTCTTCAGTCCTGAGACTGGTTTGATGCAGCTCTCCATGCTACTCTATCCTGTGCAAGCTTCTTCATCTCCCAGTACCTACTGCAACCCACATCCTTCTGAATCCGCTCAGTGTACTCATCTCTCGGTCTCCCTGTACGATTTTTAACCTCCACACTGCCCTCCAATGCTAAATTTGTGATCCCTTGATGCCTCAAAACATGTCCTACCAATCGATCCCTTCTTCTAGACAAGTTGTGCCACAAACTTCTCTTCTCCCCAATCCTATTCAATACCTCCTCATTAGTTACGTGATCTATCCACCTTATCTTCAGTATTCTTCTGTAGCACCACATTTCGAAAGCTTCTATTCTCTTCTTGTCCAAACTATTTATCGTCCATGTTTCACTTCCATACATGGCTACACTCCAAACAAATATTTTCAGAAATGACTTCCTGACACTTAAATCTATATTCGATGTTAACAAATTTCTCTTCTTCAGAAACGCTTTCCTTGCCATTGCCAGTCTACATTTTATATCCTCTCTACATCGACCATCATCAGTTATTTTGCTCCCCAAATAGCAAACCTCCTTTACTACTTTAAGTGTCTCATTTCCTAATCTAATTCCCTCAGCATCACCCGATTTAATTGGACTACATTCCATTATCCTCGTTTTGCTTTTGTTGATGTTCATCTTATATCCTCCTTTCAAGACACTGTCCATTCCGTTCAACTGCTCTTCCAAGTCCTTTGCCGTCTCTGACAGAATTACAATGTCATCGGCGAACCTCAAAGTTTTTACTTCGTCTCCATGAATTTTAATACCTACTCCAAATTTTTCTTTTGTTTCCTTTACTGCTTGCTCAATATACAGATTGAATAACATCGGGGAGAGGCTACAACCCTGTCTCACTCCTTTCCCAACCACTGCTTCCCTTTCATGTCCCTCGACTCTTATGACTGCCATCTGGTTTCTGTAGAAATTGTAAATAGCCTTTCGCTCCCTGTATTTTACCCCTGCCACCTTTAGAATTTGAAAAAGAGTATTCCAGTCAACATTGTCAAAAGCTTTCGCTAAGTCTACAAATGCTAGAAACGTAGGTTTGCCTTTTTTTAATCTTTCTTCTAAGATAAGTCGTAAGGTCAGTATTGCCTCACGTGTTCCAACATTTCGACGGATTCCAAACTGATCCTCCCCGAGGTCCGCATCTTCCAGTTTTTCCATTCGTCTGTAAAGAATTCGCGTTAGTATTTTGCAGCTGTGACTTATTAAACTGATAGTTCGGTAATTTTCACATCTGTCAGCACCTGCTTTCTTTGGGATTGGAATTATTATATTCTTCTTGAAGTCTGAGGGTATTTCGCCTGTCTCATACATCTTGCTCACCAGCTGGTAGAGTTTTGTCATGGCTGGCTCTCCCAAGGCCGTCAGTAGTTCTAATGGAATGTTGTCTACTCCGGGGGCCTTGTTTCGACTCAGGTCTTTCAGTGCTCTGTCAAACTCTTCACGCAGTATCGTATCTCCCATTTCGTCTTCATCTACATCCTCTTCCATTTCCATAATATTGTCCTCAAGTACATCATCCTTGTATAAACCTTCTATATACTCCTTCCACCTTTCTACCTTCCCTTCTTTGCTTAGAACACGACTGGAATACAACCAACAAATAATTGAGAACGTTATGCAAGAGTGCCTTGAAATGAAAAGATTGGCACGGGAGAGGGGGAAAAAATAAAACGGCTTTATTAGTCGTCTGGAAGTTTGAGGAACGGGAAAATATAGACGTATCTGCTGAGTTACAGCTCTGACATCACTTAAAGTTTGACTAACGCGTGGCGGGGCTTGTATCTTGTTTTTACTGCCACTGCATTCTTGCACTCTCTCTACACTGCAACATGGACAGCCAAGTCGTAAAACACGACGAGAGGCGGTAAAGAAGACGAAATGCCGGCAGTCACGAACGGCACAAGTGTGGCGAAATATCGGCGCAGAGGCGGCCGCAGGCTTCCATTAATAACAATAATTTCTGTGCACAGCAACCTGTTGGGCACGAGTTATAAATCGAGGAGATGCCGCTGGCAACGTCTCGTTTCCTCTAGCTCCAGACGAAGCCTATACCAGAGGTTTGAAGCACTCCGTGTCGGATTCAGTCGGTACTGCTCTCTGTTCACTGCGTACACGTCGAAGAAATGAATCTTGGGGAAAATTGATTGCATAGGTTCAAAGGTGCATGATGTGTGAAACGATCTTGAAGCTGCTAACGCATTTTGATTTATTTAAGTGATCTTACACTCTTACGTAGTTCCTTTGGCAAATTGTGGGGACCTCGAAGTGAGACGCTGCGATGGTTAAGACACTAATACATGGCTGTAAGTACCCAGAATCACTTTATTTGTAGTTTCTATAAAATAACTTACAGTGAATGTTACGATAGTTGCTTTGAAAGGATGGCAACAGATATACTTTTTGTTTTTCTCGTTTCCTTCATCAATGGTAGGGTTGTCTCGATGTATATCTCCATTCCTATCGCTTGTCAACCATCCGCTTTGCGTCAGCATAACTGCTGCCTTCTACATCATCAACAGCGTGACTTATGGAGGGTGATTCGTATTAAAGTTCAAAAACACCCGAATGCCGCTGAGACAAATAATTTAATATAAGACACAGCGGGTCGCAAATATCGGGAAATACCCCAAAAATTGATAGGAAGTGTTGAACATGTGACGTCACCAGATGACGCACCTAGCCGCACGTGCAGCGGTCGAGCTTGGTAGTGAAGCCATGATTGAGCGACGCAATCCCTTCATTCGACCACACAGAGCAAATTTCGAACAACTTTTGTAATAATAATCTGTTACAAATTCAGAAGTTGCAAAATTATTGTCCTCGCTGTAGCCAAGTAAAAGCAGGTCTTATTTTGTGTTTCTTTCCTTTTGACTCTTTTTTTTTTTTGTCAACAGGCATTATTTAGTAAAGAAAACGTATGTCATTTACCGGTAACAACGCAGTTCGGAAGTTTATACTCACTACCTTGTGACACAATAAGTTAGGTTTTTGGTGTACTGTAGCTTGCAATAAACCAGCAGAGACCGCTAAACCGGTAAATAAAGTAATGAAACTTCCCGCAGTGGAAAGACATAACTGTCTAACACAATGAAAAAAACACTGCCTGCCAGACGCAAGATTCGAATCCTGAACTTCACTAGCGCACGTGGGCCCAGAGCCACTCCAAAGTGAATACTTGACTTGGGTTGGAACGATCAGGTGCGACAGACTAACAGGCTCAGATACCGCACGTGCGGCGAGATACTTCATCTGGAGACTTCATACACTCCTGGAAATGGAAAAAAGAACACATTGACACCGGTGTGCCAGACCCACCATACTTGCTCCGGACACTGCGAGAGGGCTGTACAAGCAATGATCACACGCACGGCACAGCGGAAACACCAGGAACCGCGGTGTTGGCCGTCGAATGGCGCTAGCTGCGCAGCATTTGTGCACCGCCGCCGTCAGTGTCAGCCAGTTTGCCGTGGCATACGGAGCTCCATCGCAGTCTTTAACACTGGTAGCATGCCGCGACAGCGTGGACGTGAACCCTATGTGCAGTTGACGGACTTTGAGCGAGAGCGTATAGTGGGCATGCGGGAGGCCGGGTGGACGTACCGCCGAATTGCTCAACACGTGGGGCGTGAGGTCTCCACAGTACATCGATGTTGTCGCCAGTGGTCGGCTGAAGGTGCACGTGCCCGTCGACCTGGGACCGGACCGCAGCGACGCACGGATGCACGCCAAGACCGTAGGATCCTACGCACTGCCGTAGGGGACCGCACCGCCACTTCCCAGCAAATTAGGGACACTGTTGCTCCTGGGGTATCGGCGAGGACCATTCGAAACCGCCTCCATGAAGCTGGGCTACGGTCTCGCACACCGTTAGGCCGTCTTCCGCTCACGCCCCAACATCGTGCAGCCCGCCTCCAGTGGTGTCGCGACAGGCGAGAATGGAGGGACGAATGGAGACGTGTCGTCTTCAGCGATGAGAGTCGCTTCTGCCTTGGTGCCAATGATGGTCGTATGCGTGTTTGGCGCCGTGCAGGTGAGCGCCACAATCAGGACTGCATACGACCGAGGCACACAGGCCCAACACCCGGCATCATGGTGTGGGGAGCGATCTCCTACACTGGCCGTACACCTCTGGTGATCGTCGAGGAGACACTGAATAGTGCACGGTACATCCAAACCGTCATCTAACCCAATCTTTCTACCATTCCTAGATCGGCAAGGGAACTTGATGTTCCAACAGGACAATGCACGTCCGCATGTATCCCGTGCCACCCAACGTGCTCTAGAAGGTGTAAGTCAACTAGCCTGGCCAGCAAGATCTCCGGATCTGTCCCCCATTGAGCATGTTTGGGACTGGATGAAGCGTCGTCTCACGCGGTCTGCACGTCCAGCACGAACGCTGGTCCAACTGAGGCGCCAGGTGGAAATGGCATGGCAAGCCGTTCCACAGGACTACATCCAGCATCTCTACGATCGTCTCCATGGGAGAATAGCAGCCTGCATTGCTGCGAAAGGTGGATATACACTGTACTAGTGCCGACATTGTGCATGCTCTGTTGCCTGTGTCTATGTGCCTGTGGTTCTGTCAGTGTGATCATGTGATGTATCTGACCCCAGGAATGTGTCAATAAAGTTTCCCCTTCCTGGGACAATGAATTCACGGTGTTCTTATTTCAATTTCCAGGAGTGTATTTCAACATTTGTCATGCACGTTTGTGGTATTCCCCAAAATTTGCGACCGCATGTGTCTTACATTAAATTACTTGTCTCAGCCTCATCTGCGTCGCTTTCTATCAACGACTCATTTCGTAACTACTGTACGTCGACTATTCGTTACGTTATTTTTCCTCGTTGTTTCTTGCACGATGATTTATCTTCTTGATCAACCAATCCATCTGGTCTTCAACAGTCTCTTGTGACACGACACTTCTGTTTCCCCGAATGCCCACGATTCACAATAATATAGCTGTGCTCCAGACAAAGGTTTTCATGGAACTATGTCTGTTCTCAAGTTTATGTTTTTGGAGGTAGACGTTTCTTTTTAAGGAAAGGGTCTCCAAGTGAAACGTATGCGGTTTAGTCGAAACAACATTGGCAACAATTGGGCGGGAATTTTATGGGGAGGTTGTTTCCACTACGCTGTATAAATTTGCAGTGAAGCCCTCGCAGAAAGACATTTGTGGCAGTCGATCTCCTCCGGACGAATCCATCAACAAAAAAATTAGGAAGGCGTTGACAGTCTTGTCCGATACTGGGTTAAATGTATTAACAGTTACCGAGACTACTTTCGAAATACTAAAGAGTTTACTTTCTTTTTTCCACATGTTTTGTTTTCATTTGACTGCCCTTGATAGACAACTGCATAATATGTGAAGAATCTGAAGTTATCATTAATATTGTTTTCAAGGTCTTTATTGCACCACATGAACAGGAAGAATCGTAACAGACTTCCCTGGTGGATACCGGCAGTTATTTCTACGCCTGTCGGACACTCTCCATCCATGATAACATGCTGTGTGCTCCCTACTAAGAAATCCTTAAACCAGTCACAAATTTCATTGATACCCGATACGATCGTGCTTTTGATAATGAGCACAGGTATGGTATTGGATCAAACGTTTTTCGAAAGTCGAAAAATACTGCATCTACTGGACTGCCTTCATCCTTAGATTTCAGGACGTCACGTGAGGAAAGTGCAAGTTTGTTTTCACATTACCGATATATTCGGAATCAATGCTGGTTGACATGGAGGAGGTAATTTTGTTGGAGATACCTCATTACCCACACAACAGAACACAGACATGTACAATACTTACATGCATGCAAATTTTCGTATTGCAGGTAAAATAGATAACATTAACCAAAAGTAAAGAAATAATATCTGGAAAAAAATTTCCACCACAGGTTTAATTAGTGAGAGGCGATATAGAAGTCACCAGTTTCATAAAATGATCACTGCCCTATAAAAAATATCTCTTGCCCCGACATGCTCCCAGGTGCCATCGCTAGATTAGAAACATACGAAGGGCGTTCAATAAGTAATGCAAAACATTTTTTTCCCTAAATGCAAGTTGGTTTTAGGTAGGATCCCAATACGCAGCACTATTCTGTTCTCTTTTGGATACAAAACACTATATTTCAGCATAATCTCCATTCAGTGCAACAGTCTTACCCGAACTCAATGGGAGGGCCTTTATGCCGGCATGGTACCACTAGGAGCCAACGTCTTGCTGCATCAATAACCTCCCCTTCATCTACGTACTGCTTCCCGCAGAGTGCATCCTTTTCGGGCCAAATAGATGGAAGTCAGAAGTTGCGAAATCCGGGATGTAGGGTGGGTGAGGAAGAGCAGTCCAATGAGGTTTTGTGAGCTCCTCTCGAGTGTGCTGACTTGGGTGCGCCTTGCGCTGTCTTGTAGAAAGAGAAGTTCGTTTGCATTTTTGTGAGGACGAACGCGCTGAAGTTGCGTCTTTAATTTCATGAGGGTAGCGTAATACGCTTAAGAGTTGGCCATTGCACCATTAGGGGGGACATAAAACAGAATAACGCCTTCAGAGTCCCAGAAGACAGTCGCCATAACTTTACCGGCTGAGAGTGCGGCTCTGAATTCTTTCTTCAGAGGAAAGGTGGTGCCACTTCATGGATTGGTGTTTTGTTTCTGGTTCGAAGTGATGGACCCAAGTTTCTTCGCCAGTGACTGTGAGCTACAAAAACTTGTGACGGTTAGCCTCGTAAAGCGCAAGCAATTCGCATAGTTGGTTCTTCGTTGCTCCACTGTCAGGCTTCGAGTAACCCAGTGGGCACATACCTTGACTACCTTCTATCACCTCGAATGAGAGTGTCCGCACGTTCCAACATTGCTCTGTGCTGCCGGCCGGCACGTGAGATCGGACAGGTTTGCGCGACCTTCTTGCGATGATGACGAACGCCTCTCCCAACGACTCACCGTGCTTTTGTTCACTGCCAGGTCTCCGAAGGCATCTTGAAAGCGCCTATGACTATCTATAGTGCTCTGATATTCCGCCATAAGAAACACAATGGGAGCTGTCAGGTTGTAATGCACCTCCGTTACAGACGCCGTTTTCAAGGCCACGTATGGCGCCGCCACTTCACCGGAACTTCATGAAACTAAAGGGTCTGAAGCAGGAATATTCCACGACGCTCTACAATAAATTCTGCATTTTTTTAAACGAAATTGGAGGAAAAAAAGTGTTGCATTACTTATTGACCCCCCCCCCCCCCTTCCCTCGTACAGCAATAGAGTGCTTGTCAAGTAAGAAAGTGGCTGTGTCATTCGTTCCGCGCAGAGTAAGGTGGATACACTTTGCGACATCACCAATGGATTCTCTGTCCCACACCAAACCCCTCCCTGGCACGATACAGCAGATGAGGGAAAACAACGCTATCGGCTGGTACGTCACGGAATGCACTTTCCTTTGCTACTGCACATCAGCCTATCATCCGCCTTCGTACGTACACACCTCTCTGTCAATATGTTTTTAATATCTAATACATTCTTGATGTCTCTCCAAGGCAAAAGAAAGCGATTTCATTGATACAGTGCTGTTTATTCTAGCTCTGATAAACTATTATCACCTTGATCTAAAATCTGGCGTCAAGTAATAACAGAAGCAGGGTCAAAACCAGCGTACACTGGACTTTGAAAGTCACAACTGCCGAACGCTATTATTATAGAAAATCTGCTGCCGTAAAATGTAGCCTACATAGGCTAAAATGGTAGACCGCTTCTGTGAATTCAGGACTAGCTATAACACGCCGAGTCCAGATACCGATGGGCGTGCGTCCCTGTTTCCACGAGGTTTTGCGACCGTCTCCTAGATTTAGCGAATTCACAGCAATTTATTACAAATTAATCTTCTTAGTTGATCAGTGCTGAATATTTTTGCTTGTTTTATGCATAATGAATTCTTCACTGGTTGAATCTGCCTTACAACCAATAACAACACCACACTCGTAACCAAGACAAATTAATTTACATTCATGCAGGACTTTATCGAGTTCGATAAATGCTCGAATTTGGGGAAACTTCGCCCAGTATCCTCATACTGCTGACAAAGGAAGTATCTCAGCCTGCTGTTAAAGCTCGCACTTGTCTCAAAAACTACTCTGCTCAGCTGCGCCGTAATCAGTTACGTTTCGACTGAAATCCAGATCCAATAATTACTCTCCCGACAACCAGTGACTGTGAGCATGGAAACAATATTTTCAATATTTCTTTCATTTTGTACTAGTTTGCTTCCCACGTCCTTACCACACAGGTTTGTATTGTGCAGACTTTTAGTATGCGACTGTGTTATGTATTTTCTTAGAAATAATTGACGGTAAATGGCTATATACACATATCAAAAACAGTTTTGCATCACCTCTGTTCCGAGACTTCGGGAACCTGTACATAAAATTGGGATAGAGATCAACATAAACATCATTTCCGCCCTTTTTATTGCTCATGAAAACCACGCATTGCATGTTGTACTACCATACAGCGAGACTTTCAGAGGTGATAGTCCAGACTGCTGTACACACCGGTACCTCTGATACCCAGAAGCATATCCTCTTGCATTGATGCGTGCCTTTATTCGTCGTAGCATACTGTCCACAAGTTCATCAAGGCACTATCCAGATTGTCCCACTCCTCAACGGCGATTCGGAGTAAACCCCTGAGTGATTGGTGGGTCACGTGGTCCATAAAAATCCGTTTTCAATTCACAGGATGTGCACGATGGGGGCGCGAATTGTCGTCCATGAGGACGAATGCCTCGCCATTGTAGTGCTAATATGGTTGCGCCATCGGTCGGAGTGTAGCATTCACGTATCGTACAACGGTTACGGTGCCTTCCATAACCACCAGCGAGTACGTCGGACCCACATAATGTCATCCCAAAACAGCAGGGAACCTCCACCTTGCTGCACTCGCTGGACATTGTGTCTAAGGATTTCAGCCTTACCGGGTTGCCTACAAACACGTCTCCGACAATTGATTGATGGCCATGCGACACTCACCGGTGAAAAGAACGTGATGCCAATCCTGAGCGGTCCATCAGGCACGTTGCTGGGCCCAACTGTACAGCGATGCATGGTGTCGTGGTTGCAAAGATGGATCTCGCCATTGACGTCGGGAGTGAAGTTGCGGATCATGGAGCTTATTGCACACAGTTTAAGTCGTAACACGACGTCCTGTGGCTGCACGAAAAGCATTATTCAACATGGTGACGTTGCTGTCAGGCTTGCTCCGAGCCATAATCCGTAGGTAACCTTTGGGCGGCTGAGCGAGGCATGTCATCGACAGTTCTTGTCTCTCTGTATCTCCCCCATGTCCGAACAACATTGCTTTGGTTCACTCCGAGACGCCTGGACACTTCCCTTGTTGAGAGCCCTTCATGGCACAAATTAACAATGGGGACGCGATAAAACCACGGTATTGACTGTCTAGGCGTGGTTGATCTACAGACAACACGAGCCGTGTACCTCCTTCCCGGTGGAATGACTAGAACTGATCGGCTGTCGGACCCCCTCGCTGCTCGTGCATGGTTGTTTACATCTTTAGTGACATCTCTGAACAGTCAAAGGGATTGTGTCTGTGATAGAATACTATCTTTGGGAGCTGTGGGAACCGTGGTGATGCAAAACTTTTTTTGATGTGTGTAGACGCTAATGTTGGATTTTCGGGAGCCTTCATAGTGTTATGTTTAATTTCCTTCCGCGATATAGGAACAAAGTTAGAACAGGTGGACGGTTTCAGGAACTTAGGATGCATATTCTCACAGGATGGCAACATAGTGAAAGAACTGGAAGCGAGGTGTAGCAAAGCTAATGCAGTGAGTGCTCAGCTAGGATCTACTCTCTTCTGCAAGAAGGAAGTCAGTACCAAGACTAAGTTATCGGTGCACCGCTCAATCTTTCGACCAACTTTGTTGCATGGGAGTGAAAGCTGGGTGGATTCAGGTTACCTTATCAACAAGGTTGAGGTTAGGGATATGAAAGTAGCTAGGATGATTGCAGGTACTAGTAGATGGGAACAATGGCAGGAGGGTGTCCACAATGAGGAAATCAAATTCAAACTGGGAATGAACTCTATAGATGTAGCAGTCAGGGCGAACAGGCTTAGATGGTGGTGTCATGTTACACGCATGGGAGAAGCAAGGTTACCCAAGAGACTCATGGGTTCAGCAGTAGAGGGTAGGAGGAGTCGGGGCAGACCAAGGAGAAGATACCTGGAGTCGGTTAAGAATGATTTTGAAGTAATAGGTTTAACATCAGAAGAGGCACCAATGTTAGCACTGAATAGGAATTTGATAAGGGGGCTATGCTCCAGACTGAACGCTGAAAGGCATAATCAGTCTTAAATGATGATGATTAATGATGATGATAGTCATTTAGAAGTTTGTTAGCAGAAATTTTGAGGTAACTCCTTTCGCTCCTCTTTCATGTAGCCAGAGTCACAATCTGTTGGCATTGCCTGTCTATGCCATAGCTACTTGAACGTAGTTTTATAAAGATAACGGTTACGTACCTGGCGACTCAAAAAGAAAGACCACGTTTTCATTTGTTTATTACAGACAAAATTTGAAAGACTCATTACGCATCTCATTGGATAGAGAAAGGTTCAAAGTTTTAACAGCTGCATTGCTGTTTGCTTTTAGAAACTTCTTTTTATAACCTTGGTAGAAACATGGTGACTGCATCACAAGAGAACTCATTTTGTGAGTTGGAATTTTTGCGAACTCAATCCATTGTTCAAGTGCAACGTGCGTTCCGTCGCCGATTCAGCAAGAAGCCGCCTCTGCTTGGAATTTGGTTGCACATGCAAAGGGAAGAGCACTGGTTGTCCACATACGTCTGATGAAAATGTCGAGCTTATCCGAGGTGCGTTCACACGGAGCTGTCGGAAGTCCACAAGACGGGCAGGCCAGGAACTTCAACTTCCTCAAACAGCTGTGTGGCGCGTTTTGAAACGACGCGTGCGTATGAAGTTTTACAGGTTGCAGTTACCGCAGCAATCACGTTCCGGCAACCATAGCAGAAGGTCTGAATTTTGCATTTCAGTGCTCCAGGATGCGACAGAGGACACTTTTTCCGAAAGACTCATCTTTTCGGAGTAATCGACGTTTCATCTATCAAGTCTCTGTATATCCATATTTTAAGAGATGATTGCAGGAGTCGGCTGTTCGATTCAGGATGACAAATTAAACACCTTTCAGCCGTGTGATTTCCAAACTTATTTTAATTGGCGACAAGTTTCAGCCGAGTCCCGCAACAATCTCTAAAAAGATGGAATGCAGAGAAACTGCATATGTTTTGTGCCGTTCCTGTTTATAAAGTTTATGGACCTTTCTTATTTGCAGAAGAAACTATGACATAAATTTCATACCTGTACGTGCTGCAAAAACGGTTGTTTCCTCAACTTCACGAAGATTCCACTGATTTCATTTTTATGCACGGCGGCGCCCCGCCTCTCTTTCACCTTGAGGTGATCACCTTAACATCATCCCACAACGTTGGATTGAAACAGATGGACAACAAGATCTTGTTCATTGCTTTTGACCTCCAAGACCACCAGACACATTGCGATTTCTTTTTTGTTGTGTGGGGCTCACCTATGAGAGCTACTCTTCTAAATCGAATTATTCAAGCTGTCAGTTCAGTAAACGGGGGCCTTTTGGTTCGTGTGTGGAATGAAATGGACTACCGTTTCGAGGTTTGTCGAGCAACGCATGGTGCTCATGCTCAGAGTATAGTGTCTGGGCAAACATAAAGCTTTGAACCTTTCTCTGTCCAGTGTCATGTGCAATGCGTTTCTGTCTTTCAAGGTTTGGCTGTAATAAACAACTGAAATCTTGTATTTCTTTTTTAATGAGCCCGTACTTGTCAGAAATGCCAAAAGTTTTGTTTTAGGTAACTCCAGTATGAGAATATTCGGGTCGCCTGAAATATTGCCAAACCCCCAAAGACTGAGTAGGTTCATTTCGTTATTGGAGACGGGACTAGTGACAAACGCTAGAGCAACAAATAAATATGAATTGTCACGGGAAAAAGCACTAACGAGAGGAACATAAAGTGTTTCCTCCAGTCCTGTGGTGTAACGGTTAGGGACTCCTCTGGTCCCCGCTTCAGGCGTCCACGCTCTGCGGCCACGGCATTCAATAAACAACGACCGGAAAGGCTCTAGATGAAAAGTGTCCATGCCCCCTCCCCTTCTCCAGCCACCAGTCAACGCCCCCACAACCGTGTCGAGGGGCCCAGCAACGCTAATTTTAGACGCTCGTCGGGAGTGGCGCCCTGGGTGGAAATAACTTAGTTAAGCCCAGCGCCGCCTTATCGCGCCGGCATCGTCTGCTGACTCCGCCGCAACCCACCGGGCGTCCTTGGTTCGAACACTGACAACACGTCGTGTTTCCGATACGCATCCGGCGGCAGCTCTTTGATGATAATTTTTCCACTTTTTTTTTCCACTGGCAACTGCTGAGAGACATGTTCAAGCGCAAGAGCTAAACTCTGCTGGGCGAACAGTTAAAGTGAAGAATTACTACTTCCAGAGCGGCACTTGATGGCATACAGGAGAAATTTTCCTGCTGTGGCACAGAAATGACAACAATATCAATAAAATTTTGTCTCTTACATAGTTTATGTATTTTAGGCTGCACAACATGAACAATTTAACATCCATTGCCTGAAAATGTCCTCCTTTAAACTTCTCTATTCATTACAATCTTCAGCTATACACATCCACATTGCTCCTCTGTGTTTTCTAATATCATCTATCCATCTTCCATCAGGTCGTTGCCTTCGTCTTTTCTTATCTTCTTTAATCCATCAAACCATTTTCTTCTTTGCTTTACCATTCAGTCACTTTGCTACCTGACTCATCCAGATTCATTTAGTTTCACAGTAAAGGCATAATTTTGCCCTCCACTCCTGTCTGTTGATTGTTCCATATCATTATTTCCCCACCTCTCCTAGTAATCTCCAACATGCGTCTCTCATGGCTTGCTGAGTAAACCTATATTAGAGTGATTTTCACATAAAAAGTCTATGTCTCAGTCTCATAGTAAAACGTGATGATACCCAGCGGCCTGAGCTTTTCTTCTTCTCCTTCTGTTCGTTTCTTTTGCTATCAAACCAGTTGCTCCCTCCAAATGACCCGAATAGATAACTCAAATGGTTCTACGTTTTATAATTCATACAATTAATTTATACATTTTTGTATGTAGTCGTTGTGGATGATTTCAATCTTATTGTAGCTGATTTAGGCTTACTTTTACACTTGCTCTACAGCATTGGATTCTTTCATTAGTTGTTGAAACTTAGTTTTTCAGGAGGCAATCAGTGCAATGTCTCTTATAGAACAAACATATTTTGATTATTCACATTCTTTCTTCGTTTCCATGTTTCAAGAACATGAAAGCTTTGCGCTGAGATTTCTGAGGAACTTTTAGGCAATATGAACCTCCTTGACTGATTCCTATTTCAGTTCCAAATTTCTCACAGTCTGTTTTAAGTTTAGCAGAAGTATTTAAATCTCCAACTCTTCTTGAATGCACAAATTTTAGTATATTGAAGAATGTAAACACGCTTCAACTTACGTATCTCAGAGAATCACGCAGTCATAACTATTTCATCCATAATTATTCTATTCTATCTCGTCATTTTCAGTGTAAACCTTGGTTTACATAAAGAATGTTGTCAAATGAAGCATGCCAGCCCACAAAACAATTAATTGGGTTTAAATGCCATGGTAACACACAATATAGCCTTTCATTTCACATTGATTCCTCGCTATGCGTCAGAGGTTGACAAGTTAAAAGTCGAACGTGAAGCTGATCCTCGTGAAGGACGTCATAAAATTGTAGCCACTGATGAATACATCGAGGAAGTATAGTAAAAACAATACAGATTTGGAAAACCAACTATAAAACAATATCTGCTGGCCTCTATATATTACTTGGCAGAGTCCAATAATTTTGCACGATTAATTAGTTACAAGAAAGCTATGGTCAATAAGGATGCTGAATAAATACAAATGTGGGCACGAATTTCTCAGAAATGATTGATAATCTTTCACCAAAAAGGAGAAAACTGAGTTTATCTGTCTGAAAGTTATTTATCAGCATGCAAAAAGATTCTTTTCATGAATCATCATGCTAAGGAAAAATTAATAACGGATGAATACTTTTCAAGTCTTCTCGATCAAATGGATGAAAAAATACACGAAAAAAACTTCTTTCAACAAGACAATTCACCTGGTCAAGTCCAGTGAACAGGATATGGCAGCATGGTAGAACGAAATTACAATACAGGAAAACTAATTATTGACTCCACAAATATTCTTTTTATAAAGTTGTTGTTGTTGTTGTGGTCTTCAGTCCTGAGACTGGTTTGATGCAGCTCTCCATGCTAATCTATCCTGTGCAAGCTCCTTCATCTCCCAGTACCTACTGTAACCTACATCCTTCTGAATCTGCTTAGTGTATTCATCTCTTGGTCTCCCTCTACGATTTTTACCCTCCACGCTGCCCTCCAATACTAAATTTGTGATACCTTGATGCCTCAGGAGATGTCCAACCAATCGATCCCTTCTTCTAGTCAAGTCGTGCAACAAACTTCTCTTCTGCCCAATCCTATTCAATACCCCCTCATTAGTTACGTGATTTACCCACCTAATCTTCAACATTCTTCTTTAACACCACATTTCGAAAGCTTCTATTCTCTTCTTGTCCAAATTATTTATTGTCCATGTTTCACTTCCATACATGGCTACACTCCATACAAATACTTTCAGAAATGACTTCCTGACACTTAAATCTATACTCGAGGTTAACAAATTTCTCTTCTTCAGAAACGCTTAGCTTGCCATTGCCAGTCTACATTTCATATCCTCTCTACTTCGACCATCATCAGTTATTTTGCTCCACAAATAGCAAAACTCCTTTACTACTTTAAGTGTCTCATTTCCTAATCTAATTCCCTCAGCAACACCCGACTTAATTCGACTACAATCCATTATCCTCGTTTTTCTTTTGTTGATGTTCATCTTATATCCTCCTTTCAAGACACTGTCCATTCCGTTCAAATGCTCTTCCAGGTCCTTTACTGTCTCTGACAGAATTACAATGTCATCGGCGAACCTCAAAGTTTTTATTTCTTCTCCCTGGATTTTAATACCTACTCCAAACTTTTCTTTTGTTTCCTTTAATGCTTGCTCAATATACAGATTGAATAACATCGGGGAGAGGCTACAACCCTGTCTCACTCCCTTCCCAACTACTGCTTCCCTTTCATGACCCTCAACTCTTATAACTGCCATCTGGTTTCTGTACAAATTTTAGGTAGCCTTCCGCTCCCTGTATTTTACCCCTGCCACCTTTAGAATTTTAAAGAGAGTATTCCAGCCAACACTGTAAAAAGCTTTCTCTAAGTCTACAAACGCTAGAGACGTAGGTTTGCCTTTCCTTAATCTTTCTTCCAAGGTAAGTCGTATGGTCAGTATTGCCTCACGTGTTCCAACATTTCTACGGAAACCAAACTGATCTTCCCCGAGGTCGGCTTCTACCAGTTTTTCCATTCGTCTGTAAAGAATTCGCGTTAGTATTTTGCAACTGTGACTTATTAAACTGATAGTTCGGTAATTTTCACATCTGTCAACACCTGCTTTTTTTGGGACTGGAATTATTATATTGTTCTTGAAGTCTGAGTGTATTTCGCCTGCCTCGTACATCTTGCTCACCGGATGGTAGAGTTTTGTCAGGACTGGCTTTCCCAAGGCCGTCAGTGGTTCTAATGGAATGCTGTCTACTCCCGGGGCCTTTTTTCGACTCAAGTCTTTCAGTGCTCTCACAAACTCTTCACGCAGTATCGTATCTCCTATTTCATCTTCATCTGCATCCTCTTCCATTTCCATAATATTGTCTTCAAGTACATCGCCCTTGTATAGACCCTCTATATACTCCTTCCACCTTCCTGCTTTCCCCTCCTTGCTTAGAACTGATTTTCCATCTGAGCTCTTGTTATTCATGCAAGTGGTTCTCTTTTCTCCAAAGGTATGTTTAATTTTCCTGTAGGCAGTATCTATCTTACCCCTAGTGAGATAAGCCTCTACATCCTTACATTTGTGCTCTAGCCATGCCTGCTTAGCCATTTTGCACTTCCTGTCGATCTCATTTTTTGAGTCGTTTGTATTCCTTTTTGCCTGCTTCATTTACTGCATTTTCATATTTTCTCCTTTCATCAATTAAATTCAATATTTCTTCTGTTATCCAAGGGTTTCTACTAGCCCTCGTCTTTTTACCTACTTGATCCTCTGCTGCCTTCACTACTTCATCCCTCAGAGCTACCCATTCTTCTTCTACTGTATTTCTTTCCCCCATTCCTGTCAATTGTTCCCTTATGCTGTCCCTGAAACTCTGTACAACCCCTGGATTAGTCAGTTTATCCAGGTCCCATCTCCTTAAATTACCACCTTTTTGCAATTTCTTCAGTTTTAATCTACAGTTCATAACCAATAGATTGTGGTCAGAGTCCACATCTGCCCCTGGAAATGTCTTACAATTTATAACCTAGTTCCTAAATCTCTGTCTTACCATTATGTAATCTATCTGATACCTTTTAGTATCTCCAGGCTTCTTCCATGTATACAACCTTCTTTTATGATTCTAGAACCAAGTGTTAGCTATGATTAAGTTCTGCTCTGTGCAAAATTCTAACAGACGGCTTCCTCTTTCATTTCTTATCCCCAATCCATATTGACCTACTACATTTCCTTCTCTCCCTGTTCCTACAGTCGAATTCCAATCACCCATGACTATTAAATTTTCGTCTCCCTTCACTACCTGAATAATTTCTTTTATCTCATCATACCTTTCTTCAATTTCTTCATCATCTGCAGAGCTTGTTGGCATGTAAACTTGTACTACTGTAGTAGGCATGGGCTTCGTGTCTATCTTGGCCACTATAATACGTTCACTATGCTGTTTGTAGTAGCTTACCCGCATTCCTATTTTCCTATTCATTATTAAACCTACTCCTGCATTACCCCTATTTGATTTTGTGTTTATAACCCAGTAGTCACCTGACCAGAAGTCTTGTTCCACCTGCCACCGAACTTCACTAATTCCCACTATATCTAACTTTAACCTATCCATTTCCCTTTTTAAATTTTCTAACCTACCTGCCCGGTTAACGGATCTGACTTTCCACGCTCCGATACGTAGAAAGCCCGTTTTCTTTCTCCTAATAACGACGTCCTCTTGAGTAGTCCCCGCCCGGAGATCCGAATGAGGAACTATTTTACCTCCGGAATGTTTTACCCAAGAGGACTTCATCATCATTTAACCAAACAGTAAAGCTGCATGCCCTCGGGAAAAATTATGGCTGTAGTTTCCCCTTGCTTTCAGCCGTTCGCAGTACCACAACAGCAAAGCTGTTTTGGTTAATGTTACAAGGCCAGATCAGTCAATCATCGAGACTGTTGTACCTGCAACTACTGAAAAGGCTGCTGCCCCTCTTCAGGAACCACACGTTTGTCTGGCCTCTCAACAGATACCCCTCCGTTGTGGTTGCACCTATGGACGATTACCTGTATCGTTGAGGCACGCAAGCCTCCCCACCAACGGCAAGGTCCGTGGGGGGAGGTTTATCAAGTTTAATACTTTTATTTGGAACACATAGTTCCTTCCCAGGCAGTGCATACAGGGTACAGTAATGCTTAATTGAAGTAATACAGTAACACACAGGTTTATCGATTTTAATACTTTTATTTGGAACACATAGCGAGCGCCGGAAAGTTCTTGCGATTCACTCTAGCCCATCCTTTTTATCTAGAAAGTACTGCGGCATACTCTCCTGACTTCGCTCAATGAAAAGTATATTTCTGAATGAATCTTGCACTCTAAAGCTTAGCAAACACTGCTTAAAACTTCCTGACGTATGAAACTGAGTGTTGAACCGCTTCTGAAACTCAGGCCTGTGTTATCGGCTAGCAATGCTCTTACCAAGTGAGCTGTCCAGGCTTTACTCATAATCTGTTTTCACTGCTTCAATTCTGAAAATTAGTCTGTCTCTGATCTCAGATTTTTACAGAAATAAGAGCGATGCAGGAGATCTTCGGTTGAGTTGCTTGAAGCTTGAAGATACCACCAATTCCAGAATCAGAGATCCAGGCGACTTTCTATGATTATAATTCAAATATATTTCCATTCACATAACTGCTATCAGTTGCCAAATCTGTTCTCCTTAACTAATTGTGATGCTTTTAATCCTTTCAGAGTTCCTTCCCAGGCAGTGCATACAGGGTACAGTAATGCTTAATTGAAGTAATACAGTAACACAATTGAGAATCCTAGTGCAGAGGTAGCTATCTGCAAGTATCTAAATTTGATAAAAGTAATATTTTATTAGATATTTTTTTTATCGAAATGAAGTTTATTGTTACCCAACTATCTTGAATTCAGTGTGTCTTTCACATATTGCACATACGTTGAAGCGCCAAAGAAACAGGTACAGGCATGCTTATTCAAATACGTGCGATGTGACACATCTCAGAGGTAGCGATGAAGTGGGGAGTTTCCCATACGATTATTCCACGAGTGTACCGAAAATATCGGGAATCCGGTAAAACATCAGATTTCCGACATTGCTGCGGCCGGAAAAAGATACTGCAAAAACGGTACCAATGCTGACTGAAGAGAATCGTTCAACGTGACAGAAGTGCAACCCTTCCGCAGACTGCTGCAGATTTCAATGCTGGGCCATTAACAAGTGGCAGTGTACGAACCATTCATCGAAACATCATCGGTATGGGCTTTCGGAACCGAAAGCCCACTCGTGTATCCTTGAAAAGCGTACGGCTGTTGATGGTTGGAAACCTGTTGCCTGATCGGACAAGTCTCGATTCAAGTTGTATCGAGCGGATGGACGTGTACTGATGTGCAGACAACCTCACGAATCCATGGACCCTGCATGTAAGCAGCGGGATGTTCAAGCCGGTAGAGGCTCAGTAATGGTGCGGAGCGTGTGCAGTTGGAGCGGTATGGGACCCCTGATATGTCTAAATATGACTCTGAAAGGTGACATTTACGTAAGCATCCATTCAAGTCCATTGTGCATTCCGACGAACTCGGACAATTGGAGCAGGACAATGCGACACCTCACACATCCAGAATTGCTACAGAGTGGCCCTAGAAATATTCTTCTGACTTCAAACAATTTCACTGGCCGCCAAACTCCCCAGGCATGAACATTACTAAGCATATCTGGGATGCCCTGCAACGTGCTATTCAGAAGAGATCTCCACCCACTCGTACTCTTACGGATTTACGGACAGCCCTGCAGGATTCATGGTGTCAGTTCCCTCCAGCACTACTTCAGACATTAGTCGAGTCCATCCTACGCCTATTGCAGCACTTCTGCGTGTTCGCTAGGACTCTACATGGTATTAAGCAGGGGTATCAGTTTCTTTGGCTCTTCAGCGTAACTGAAAAATATACTTGGAAAAAATACGAGAGTTATTCGGAAAGTTAGGAACGATCGTCGCGAAATGGAAATTACAGTGAAAATCTGAAGAAGTTTTGCACAGGTGTATTGGGTAGTGTCTCTAGTATGCCCGTAGATCGAGTTACGTCGTTCTGTTTAGTTCTGACCACGCAGGAAGCACATAAAGATACCTAGAACAATAGTGTCTCCCGCCAAGTACAAAGGGCCTGGTGAGAAATTTCCCCTGAAGCTATGCAGCCAACATTACATACCTGTCGTGCGTTTTGTTTTTCAAGACAATTCTGAGCGGTATTCTGCAGGGGCAATGAAGATGCTACTGCATCGTTTTCAATTGGAAGTGCTTGATTACCCACAATACAGCCCGTAATTGTATCCATCTGAGTTTCATTTCTGCTCACATGAACCGCTGGCTATGAAGACAACATTTTGGCAGAGACAACGAGCTATAGGCTAGCGTAGATAATTGGTGGAAAACACTGGCGGCAGCTTGCTATAACGAGGGTATTGGAAAGTTGGTATACGCTACGACAAAAGTCTAAGTCGGATCGGCGACTATGGAGATAAGTAGCTGGAAGTTGTAGCTAATTGTTGCAAATAAAACAGTTTTAATTTTCACTGTGGTTTCCATTTCGCGACATATCTTTCCTTACTTTCCGGATACCCATTGTATTTATGATTATTTTTGCACGAACTCGGTGTTTAAGAACATATTTCTTTAAATTATGAATTAATTATATATAAATAGCCTACGGAAAACACTAAGTTTACTTATAAAACATAAAATTTGTAGAGGAGATGGATAGCTACAAAAGTACATAAAATATATAAAACTACAAAATGTGCCGAAATACAACTTCAGCTGAATGTCCGTAATGTTAATTACCGCCTTATGGTAGCATACATGAACTCAATGATCACCTGTCAAGGCTGCCAATAGGCAATCTTCAACTATATGATTTACGTTTTGCCCAGATCCTCCACAATCGCACTTGGGAGACACTATTTTTCCTCATCTACGAGTATTGGGCGAGTCGGCACATCTACCAAGCTAGTTCGAATTCTCTTGAGGGTAGAATACATTTTGCGAAGATTGTCAAATCCGCTTGGTGTGGTGGTGAGGCAAGGTGCACTATGAAAGGCAAGGGGTGTATGTGCGGTCCATTCCTTTTTCCAGCGATCTGCCATGCTGAATCCACTTTTATCCAAAACTGTTGCACGGTTTAGTGTTGGCTGTCTAGAGTGCAGTCTGGTTCCGTCACTGTCGGCTATATCTATTGGATTTATTGAAGAGGGTCGAGCTCGATCTATGTGAGTTCTCTAATGAGTGATTTGTCTCGTCAAAGGTGGGGAGAAGCTGTATAGCTTGGTGCGAGTAGTCAACAATTTGGGGTCGTCTTAATGTGCCTGTTATAAGGATACAGTTTGACTTAATCGGACATCGATGCGACTAGGGTGAGTACAGCTGAGTCAAACCGGTGCCCGCCATTCCGCTACCAGAAAGACTATACCTAAAGGTAATGTCCATAGCGTGGCACCAGAAGACCGCCATGAAGTACCAGCGAGTTCCTGCGAAATGTTGTTGCGAGTTCTAAGTGTGGCTGTTGTGTTTTATGCTCAATGATATATCCAGGATGGCATCTAGATATTTTCGATGGGGTGGTAGTTTGTAATCAAAGTAAGTACTGAGCTCTGTTTAAAGAAGTAAATTAGTGTTACAAATGAACAGTTTCAAAGTAAAACAGCTAAAAAGTCTGCTCTGCTTAGAAAATACACTGTACCCATTGGATTTGCTTTTATAGATGTTGTTAAATCATTTCAAGAATAGTAAAAGATTGAGATAAGAGATAGCGTGAACTGCATATCTCGAAGTTTTAGTAAATTAGTGTCTTTTGCTTCAGGAAATAACAAAGGGAACTCAGGATCATCATTTAATTTATCCTCATTATTTAGTTTTTTTCCCAATAACAGCTGTAGCATTTACTTCAATTTTAAATTCTCATGGTGGTCTACTTTATATTTCTAATGGTTGCATATTTTTTCATTAATATGATTAACAACGGTGTTACATTGTTTTCAGATTATATGATTCTAAAATAACATTCAAATCAAGGAAATGTAGCAATGCATAAATATTGGTGTTACAGAGTTGAAATTACTGTAAACGCTTATAAACGGCAGTTTGTTAGCAGCAAACAAATTCACAATCCAACCTGAAGCTGGTATAACTCCATCCACCACTGAGAGTCTTAACCAACTCAAAATAAGCGGCTTCGTATAAACTTAAGTGGGCTGCAGGTAGGGTCTACAACTCACTAGAGATTTTAACACTTGTTAACCGACGGTAGGAGCTATACGAATGCACCAAAAACTCATATATGCCAGATAGTCTAGCACCCTCTAGCACTGGGCCTCTCAACTGTCAGGAACGGCATTTTGTGATGGAAATAATGTCGTCCAGTCATTAGCTGAACGTTGTCACCTATCCAGAAGAAACACAAAACAGTTGTAGAATAATTTAAGTATCCGCCACAGTCACAATTATTTCTGACGAAATAACCGTTCTCGACCGACGCTAGCCATCCTCAGATTATAAAATACAGACCGTGGTCCAGTCCACCACTGTGCAAACCACTTTGTCTCCCTAATGTCGGGCGAAAACAGACTCTTTCGCTAGAAGTACAACATCTGTACAAAAATTTCCGACACTGGTTTTAGGCTTTATTCCTGGCGTATAAGCAATGTCAACACTTAACAACAGGGGTAGCTTGAATTACTCAGCTATGAGAAGGCAGGAGGTGCAGCCGTGTTGTGTCAACGTTGTTGTGTAATAAATGGCAACAACAGCTCTGTATCAAGAGTTCAAGGCCTTCTCCATGATGCCGTCTCGCTCACGGTGGCTACCCCCCCCCCCCCCCCAAAAAAAACGATGATGCCTGTCCGACTTGGTTTAAATACCAAAGGGGGACAGTTCTTTTCCGAAAAAAAATCACACCTAACGAAACTTGTTGGGACCTACCCGAAAACGACAATGTGCAGAAGTTCACATGAAATGTCAACGGTTTGACAATATAACCGACATTAAAGCAAATGTGAGGCGCGAGTTGAACAACACAGGAAAGAAGGACTTTTCCGACACTTTCATGTGTTTACACGAACGTTCTGTACGTTGTGCTGAAGTGAAGGTAGGCTATGTGGAACACCTAAAGCATTAAAACTATTTTTTATTAATTCAGTCTCGAAATTTTTTCGACTGATAGGATGCAAAAGATTTTCCCAGACATAACCTAAACTACAACGGATAACTGTCGCCATTATCTGCAATGATACAATGCCATCCAACATTTATTTAAACAACTAACAGTTTTATTTAGCTGATGTTTTAGCATATGCACTGAAAATAAATAGCTAAATAGTTTTTATAGAGCAACATCTGTAACTTCTAACTGTTCCTGAATTCAGATATATTTACTCTAATCTGCATTTGTATATGGTCTGCGCTCTGGCAGCACAAGTATAATACATATAAATGTTAAATGCCACTCCACATACACAACGGCAACACCATTACAATGAAACAACGACTTAGTATATTCCTGATTATAATTATTAAATAAGGGTCGCTTAATCACGGAAGAAGTTGTACGAAGTAGGAGTTATTAATGTAAGACGATTTCACAATTACCAAACTTTCATTAGTATTTAAAAACCATCATGTAATCTCCCTGCAGTGTTGCTCTAATACTTGTATCTCTTCTTTCCACGATCTACCGTGTAAAACGCATCTCACCTTTTTAGCAAAATGTAACGAAAGTCCTTTTAGCGTATGTTGTACTTAATACCGTTTAATATAACCAGTTGGTAATGCTAGCAAAGAGTTAAACAATAGCTGATGCCGACCGGAGTGGCCGTGCGGTTCTAGGCGCTACAGTCTGGAACCCCGCGACCGCTACGGTCGCAGGTTCGAATCCTGCCTCGGGCATGGATGTGTGTGATGTCCTTAGGTCAGTTAGGTTTAATTAGTTCTAAGTTATAGGCGACAGATAACCTCAGAAGTTAAGTCGCACAGTGCTCAGAGCCATTTGAACCAAAAGCTGATGATGGGAAGAAAACAAGTGTGTGTAAGCTTGGTATATAACAGGAAAGTTGTAATACGTAACCCCATAGTTCATTGATTTACTACAAACTGCTAAATTATATCAACTTAGTGTTTTAGAGCTACGTTTTACTATGAGCAAAAATTTTAATTCTTACTTTAAACTTTACTCTATTTGAAATGATACCTCCTAACAAGAACATGCATAGAATGACATCTTAGTTAATGGTTTTCTTTCACTTGTTCAACCTTGCAATTATGTTGGTCAGATATGCGATTGGAGCAGCAAGTTTGTGTTTCGTGCCGAAATTACGGCAAAAGCGAATTGTCTCTTGCTGACAGTTTCCTCGGCAAACTGGCATCTGGTAAAATTCTCAAAATCTGTCTCACAATTTCTGGCTCATACCCCAACACATTTACTTGGTACAGGTGACAAGGCACATAAGAAAAAAAAATTGCAGTACGTCATATTGACCACCCAGATGATCTAAGAGCGAACGTACACTTCATACATCAATGAATCCTGCCTCACCCTTCAAAAATTTCATATAACTAGGTGAAGCCATGGTCTTCACAATACTTAAGAATATCGCAACATACAGAATTCTTGATGTAGCTGGACTCGACAAAAATGAAAATTTCTACAGTTTCGGAAATAAAGGGGAACGATACCTGTCTTTTGTTATCTTTCCCTGTATATTGCTACAGGGCTCAAAGAAAAGAAACTGATGGGTTCTGCCGACATTTCTCGTTGGCCGTTGCCCTAGCATTTTATCTAGAAAGTTTGAGAAAAAAAATGCATTAGATCCTTGCACTACACGATCACGAAGCCTTTTGCTTACTAATTGAGAAAAACAAAAGACACCTACTCACTGGCGCAACAATCTCACACGGTCCGTACAGTAGGCACGCCTGCTTCCGACACCCTACGATTTCCAATACAAAATTAAGAATATGCTTTGTACATGATCGCTGACTACAGGAGTATCTGTCAACACCCTCCTGACTACTTCACATGTTTTTTCAGTACCACAAAACATAATACTGTTTCGTGAGCACATGAATAAATACCTTTTTTCATATCCAAACAGCTGAATACTTACATTTACACAACACCAAAAAGAAACCTTATGACTAACCCCAATCCTGGGTCAGGTATGCCTATTTCCAACACCCAACACTTTACATCTTAGATATGGCACATAACCTAAATGCTTATTGGCTAGTTTTATCCTTATGACAGGATACACCGCCAGTGTTAACTTTGCTTATCTTGGGCAGAAGGTCATTCTTTATTTGTTGATATTTCAATGTAATTAAGGTATGAACCTGGCACATATTAACACCTATTTCTCGCTCGTATGTGACTCAGGCCTGGTCCCGGCTGAGGTTCGAGTCCTCCCTCGGGGATGGGTGTTTGTGTTTGTCCTTAGGATATTTTAGGTTAAGTAGTGTGTAAGCTTATGGACTGATGACCTTAGCAGTTAAGTCCCTTAAGAGTTCACACAAATTTGAACATTTTTTTAACTCAGACTTGACGATTTCTTTCTCGAGATGGATTCCAGATTTACACTATTTTCACCTCTTTATTATTCCGCACTCTTCATTGGACTTGTTCAAAACCTGGACGACAGGATCTGTCGTCAATATGACGTTGTCTCTGACGGCGCCGATTGCTTATGTAGTTTTGGAATTTGTTACTGCCGTTTCTCTCGCCAAGATTTCTGTCTGTGCACTCATCGCCTTTTGAATTTTCGTACTAGTATCTTCTGGGCTGAAAAATTTGCTTCCTGTCCTCCCTTACGTACTCGTACAGGTCAGAGTGACAAGCTCCTCAGAACCAGAGAAGTGAACGGTCTCAACTACCTCTGACACAGGAGGCTCTTCCAGTGCCTGAATCCTCTGAAAAAGATGATTGTTTACTTCCTCTACCATTTTCCCTAGTGTATATATGTTAGATTCAGCTTCTTTTGAGGCTCGTATATCGTATATCTCACACTGTCAGTGCCCCGATTTGTGGTCCTTGTCATTCCGGTTCTAGTTTATCAAAGGTTCGCCTGAACGTGACAAACTCCTCAGAATCAGAGAAGTGAACGGTCTCAGTTACCTCTGACACAGTTCGCTCTTCCAGTGCCTGAATCCTCTGAGAAAGATGATTGTTTACTTCCTCTACCATTTTCCCTAGTGTATATATGTTAGATTCAGCTTCTTTTGAGGCTCGTATATCGTATATCTCACACTGTCAGTGCCCCGATTTGTGGTCCTTGTCATTCCGGTTCTAGTTTATCAAAGGTTCGCCTGAACGTGACAAACTCCTCAGAATCAGAGAAGTGAACGGTCTCAGTTACCTCTGACACAGGTCGCTCTTCCAGTGCCTGAATCCTCTGAGAAAGATGATTGTTTACTTCCTCTACCATTTTCCCTAGTGTATATATGTTAGATTCAGCTTCTTTTGAGGCTCGTATATCGTATATCTCACACTGTCAGTGCCCCGATTTGTGGTCCTTGTCATTCCGGTTCTAGTTTATCAAAGGTTCGCCTGAACGTGACAAACTCCTCAGAATCAGAGAAGTGAACGGTCTCAGTTACCTCTGACACAGTTCGCTCTTCCAGTGCCTGAATCCTCTGAGAAAGATGATTGTTTACTTCCTCTACCATTTTCCCTAGTGTATATATGTTAGATTCAGCTTCTTTTGAGGCTCGTATATCGTATATCTCACACTGTCAGTGCCCCGATTTGTGGTCCTTGTCATTCCGGTTCTAGTTTATCAAAGGTTCGCCTGAACGTGACAAACTCCTCAGAATCAAAGAAGTGAACGGTCTCAGTTACCTCTGACACAGTTCGCTCTTCCAGTGCCTGAATCCTCTGAGAAAGATGATTGTTTACTTCCTCTACCATTTTCCCTAGTGTATATATGTTAGATTCAGCTTCTTTTGAGGCTCGTATATCGTATATCTCACACTGTCAGTGCCCCGATTTGTGGTCCTTGTCATTCCGGTTCTAGATTATCAAAGGTTCGCCTGAACGTGACAAACTCCTCAGAATCAGAGAAGTGAACGGTCTCAGTTACCTCTGACACAGGTCGCTCTTCCAGTGCCTGAATCCTCTGAGAAAGATGATTGTTTACTTCCTCTACCATTTTCCCTAGTGTATATATGTTAGATTCAGCTTCTTTTGAGGCTCGTATATCGTATATCTCACACTGTCAGTGCCCCGATTTGTGGTCCTTGTCATTCCGGTTTTAGTTTATCAAAGGTTCGCCTGAACGTGACAAACTCCTCAGAATCAGAGAAGTGAACGGTCTCAGTTACCTCTGACACAGTTCGCTCTTCCAGTGCCTGAATCCTCTGAGAAAGATGATTGTTTACTTCCTCTACCATTTTCCCTAGTGTATATATGTTAGATTCAGCTTCTTTTGAGGCTCGTATATCGTATATCTCACACTGTCAGTGCCCCGATTTGTGGTCCTTGTCATTCCGGTTTTAGTTTATCAAAGGTTCGTCTGAACATGACAAACTCCTCAGAATCAGAGAAGTGAACGGTCTCAGTTACCTCTGACACAGTTCGCTCTTCCAGTGCCTGAATCCTCTGAGAAAGATGATTGTTTACTTCCTCTACCATTTTCCCTAGTGTATATATGTTAGATTCAGCTTCTTTTGAGGCTCATACATCTTGTACATCTCACACTGTCAGTGCCCCGATTTGTGGTCCTTGTCATTCCGGTTTTAGTTTATCAAAGGTTCGCCTGAACGTGACAAACCCCTCAGAATCAGAGAAGTGAACGGTCTCAGTTACCTCTGACACAGTTCGCTCTTCCAGTGCCTGAATCCTCTGAGAAAGATGATTGTTTACTTCCTCTACCATTTTCCCTAGTGTATATATGTTAGATTCAGCTTCTTTTGAGGCTCGTATATCGTATATCTCACACTGTCAGTGCCCCGATTTGTGGTCCTTGTCATTCCGGTTCTAGTTTATCAAAGGTTCGCCTGAACGTGACAAAACCCTCAGAATCAGAGAAGTGAACGGTCTCAGTTACCTCTGACACAGTTCGCTCTTCCAGTGCCTGAATCCTCTGAGAAAGATGATTGTTTACTTCCTCTACCATTTTCCCTAGTGTATATATGTTAGATTCAGCTTCTTTTGAGGCTCGTATATCGTATATCTCACACTGTCAGTGCCCCGATTTGTGGTCCTTGTCATTCCGGTTCTAGTTTATCAAAGGTTCGCCTGAACGTGACAAACTCCTCAGAATCAGAGAAGTGAACGGACTCAGTTACCTCTGACACAGGTCGCTCTTCCAGTGCCTGAATCCTCTGAGAAAGATGATTGTTTACTTCCTCTACCATTTTCCCTAGTGTATATATGTTAGATTCAGCTTCTTTTGAGGCTCGTATATCGTATATCTCACACTGTCAGTGCCCCGATTTGTGGTCCTTGTCATTCCGGTTCTAGTTTATCAAAGGTTCGCCTGAACGTGACAAACTCCTCAGAATCAGAGAAGTGAACGGTCTCAGTTACCTCTGACACAGTTCGCTCTTCCAGTGCCTGAATCCTCTGAGAAAGATGATTGTTTACTTCCTCTACCATTTTCCCTAGTGTATATATGTTAGATTCAGCTTCTTTTGAGGCTCATACATCTTGTATATCTCACACTGTCAGTGCCCCGATTTGTGGTCCTTGTCATTCCGGTTTTAGTTTATCAAAGGTTCGCCTGAACGTGACAAACTCCTCAGAATCAGAGAAGTGAACGGTCTCAGTTACCTCTGACACAGGTCGCTCTTCCAGTGCCTGAATCCTCTGAGAAAGATGATTGTTTACTTCCTCTACCATTTTCCCTTGTGTATATATGTTAGATTCAGCTTCTTTTGAGGCTCGTATATCATATATCTCACACTGTCAGTGCCCCGATTTGTGGTCCTTGTCATTCCGGTTCTAGTTTATCAAAGGTTCGCCTGAACATGACAAACTCCTCAGAATCAGAGAAGTGAACGGTCTCAGTTACCTCTGACACAGTTCGCTCTTCCAGTGCCTGAATCCTCTGAGAAAGATGATTGTTTACTTCCTCTACCATTTTCCCTAGTGTATATATGTTAGATTCAGCTTCTTTTGAGGCTCGTATATCGTATATCTCACACTGTCAGTGCCCCGATTTGTGGTCCTTGTCATTCTGGTTCTAGTTTATCAAAGGTTCACCTGAACGTGACAAACTCCTCAGAATCAGAGAAGTGAACGGTCTCAGTTACCTCTGACACAGTTCGCTCTTCCAGTGCCTGAATCCTCTGAGAAAGATGATTGTTTACTTCCTCTACCATTTTCCCTAGTGTATATATGTTAGATTCAGCTTCTTTTGAGGCTCGTATATCGTATATCTCACACTGTCAGTGCCCCGATTTGTGGTCCTTGTCATTCCGGTTCTAGTTTATCAAAGGTTCGCCTGAACATGACAAACTCCTCAGAATCAGAGAAGTGAACGGTCTCAGTTACCTCTGACACAGGTCGCTCTTCCAGTGCCTGAATCCTCTGAGAAAGATGATTGTTTACTTCCTCTACCATTTTCCCTAGTGTATATATGTTAGATTCAGCTTCTTTTGAGGCTCGTATATCGTATATCTCACACTGTCAGTGCCCCGATTTGTGGTCCTTGTCATTCCGGTTCTAGTTTATCAAAGGTTCGCCTGAACGTGACAAACCCCTCAGAATCAGAGAAGTGAACGGTCTCAGTTACCTCTGACACAGTTCGCTCTTCCAGTGCCTGAATCCTCTGAGAAAGATGATTGTTTACTTCCTCTACCATTTTCCCTAGTGTATATATGTTAGATTCAGCTTCTTTTGAGGCTCGTATATCGTATATCTCACACTGTCAGTGCCCCGATTTGTGGTCCTTGTCATTCCGGTTCTAGTTTATCAAAGGTTCGCCTGAACGTGACAAACTCCTCAGAATCAGAGAAGTGAACGGTCTCAGTTACCTCTGACACAGTTCGCTCTTCCAGTGCCTGAATCCTCTGAGAAAGATGATTGTTTACTTCCTCTACCATTTTCCCTAGTGTATATATGTTAGATTCAGCTTCTTTTGAGGCTCGTATATCGTATATCTCACACTGTCAGTGCCCCGATTTGTGGTCCTTGTCATTCCGGTTCTAGTTTATCAAAGGTTCACCTGAACGTGACAAACTCCTCAGAATCAGAGAAGTGAACGGTCTCAGTTACCTCTGACACAGGTCGCTCTTCCAGTGCCTGAATCCTCTGAGAAAGATGATTGTTTACTTCCTCTACCATTTTCCCTAGTGTATATATGTTAGATTCAGCTTCTTTTGAGGCTCGTATATCGTATATCTCACACTGTCAGTGCCCCGATTTGTGGTCCTTGTCATTCCGGTTCTAGTTTATCAAAGGTTCGCCTGAACGTGACAAACTCCTCAGAATCAGAGAAGTGAACGGTCTCAGTTACCTCTGACACAGGTCGCTCTTCCAGTGCCTGAATCCTCTGAGAAAGATGATTGTTTACTTCCTCTACCATTTTCCCTAGTGTATATATGTTAGATTCAGCTTCTTTTGAGGCTCGTATATCGTATATCTCACACTGTCAGTGCCCCGATTTGTGGTCCTTGTCATTCCGGTTCTAGATTATCAAAGGTTCGCCTGAACGTGACAAACTCCTCAGCATCAGAGAAGTGAACGGTCTCAGTTACCTCTGACACAGGTCGCTCTTCCAGTGCCTGAATCCTCTGAGAAAGATGATTGTTTACTTCCTCTACCATTTTCCCTAGTGTATATATGTTAGATTCAGCTTCTTTTGAGGCTCGTATATCGTATATCTCACACTGTCAGTGCCCCGATTTGTGGTCCTTGTCATTCCGGTTCTAGTTTATCAAAGGTTCGCCTGAACGTGACAAACTCCTCAGAATCAGAGAAGTGAACGGTCTCAGTTACCTCTGACACAGTTCGCTCTTCCAGTGCCTGAATCCTCTGAGAAAGATGATTGTTTACTTCCTCTACCATTTTCCCTAGTGTATATATGTTAGATTCAGCTTCTTTTGAGGCTCGTATATCGTATATCTCACACTGTCAGTGCCCCGATTTGTGGTCCTTGTCATTCTGGTTCTAGTTTATCAAAGGTTCACCTGAACGTGACAAACTCCTCAGAATCAGAGAAGTGAACGGTCTCAGTTACCTCTGACACAGGTCGCTCTTCCAGTGCCTGAATCCTCTGACAAAGATGATTGTTTACTTCCTCTACCATTTTCCCTAGTGTATATATGTTAGATTCAGCTTCTTTTGAGGCTCGTATATCGTATATCTCACACTGTCAGTGCCCCGATTTGTGGTCCTTGTCATTCCGGTTCTAGTTTATCAAAGGTTCGCCTGAACGTGACAAACTCCTCAGAATCAGAGAAGTGAACGGTCTCAGTTACCTCTGACACAGTTCGCTCTTCCAGTGCCTGAATCCTCTGAGAAAGATGATTGTTTACTTCCTCTACCATTTTCCCTAGTGTATATATGTTAGATTCAGCTTCTTTTGAGGCTCGTATATCGTATATCTCACACTGTCAGTGCCCCGATTTGTGGTCCTTGTCATTCCGGTTCTAGTTTATCAAAGGTTCGCCTGAACGTGACAAACTCCTCAGAATCAGAGAAGTGAACGGTCTCAGTTACCTCTGACACAGGTCGCTCTTCCAGTGCCTGAATCCTCTGAGAAAGATGATTGTTTACTTCCTCTACCATTATCCCTAGTGTAAGTGTATATATGTTAGATTCAGCTTCTTTTGAGGCTCGTATATCGTATATCTCACACTGTCAGTGCCCCGATTTGTGGTCCTTGTCATTCCGGTTCTAGTTTATCAAAGGTTCGCCTGAACGTGACAAACTCCTCAGAATCAGAGAAGTGAACGGTCTCAGTTACCTCTGACACAGTTCGCTCTTCCAGTGCCTGAATCCTCTGAGAAAGATGATTGTTTACTTCCTCTACCATTTTCCCTAGTGTATATATGTTAGATTCAGCTTCTTTTGAGGCTCGTATATCGTATATCTCACACTGTCAGTGCCCCGATTTGTGGTCCTTGTCATTCTGGTTCTAGTTTATCAAAGGTTCGCCTGAACGTGACAAACTCCTCAGCATCAGAGAAGTGAACGGTCTCAGTTACCTCTGACACAGTTCGCTCTTCCAGTGCCTGAATCCTCTGAGAAAGATGATTGTTTACTTCCTCTACCATTTTCCCTAGTGTATATATGTTAGATTCAGCTTCTTTTGAGGCTCGTATATCGTATATCTCACACTATCAGTGCCCCGATTTGTGGTCCTTGTCATTCCGGTTCTAGTTTATCAAAGGTTCGCCTGAACGTGACAAACTCCTCAGAATCAGAGAAGTGAACGGTCTCAGTTACCTCTGACACAGTTCGCTCTTCCAGTGCCTGAATCCTCTGAGAAAGATGATTGTTTTCTTCCTCTACCATTTTCCCTAGTGTATATATGTTAGATTCAGCTTCTTTTGAGGCTCGTATATCGTATATCTCACACTGTCAGTGCCCCGATTTGTGGTCCTTGTCATTCCGGTTCTAGTTTATCAAAGGTTCACCTGAACGTGACAAACTCCTCAGAATCAGAGAAGTGAACGGTCTCAGTTACCTCTGACACAGGTCGCTCTTCCAGTGCCTGAATCCTCTGAGAAAGATGATTGTTTACTTCCTCTACCATTTTCCCTAGTGTATATATGTTAGATTCAGCTTCTTTTGAGGCTCGTATATCGTATATCTCACACTGTCAGTGCCCCGATTTGTGGTCCTTGTCATTCCGGTTCTAGTTTATGAAAGGTTCGCCTGAACGTGACAAACTCCTCAGAATCAGAGAAGTGAACGGTCTCAGTTACCTCTGACACAGGTCGCTCTTCCAGTGCCTGAATCCTCTGAGAAAGATGATTGTTTACTTCCTCTACCATTTTCCCTAGTGTATATATGTTAGATTCAGCTTCTTTTGAGGCTCGTATATCGTATATCTCACACTGTCAGTGCCCCGATTTGTGGTCCTTGTCATTCCGGTTTTAGTTTATCAAAGGTTCGCCTGAACGTGACAAACTCCTCAGAATCAGAGAAGTGAACGGTCTCAGTTACCTCTGACACAGTTCGCTCTTCCAGTGCCTGAATCCTCTGAGAAAGATGATTGTTTACTTCCTCTACCATTTTCGCTAGTGTATATATGTTAGATTCAGCTTCTTTTGAGGCTCGTATATCGTATATCTCACACTGTCAGTGCCCCGATTTGTGGTCCTTGTCATTCCGGTTCTAGTTTATCAAAGGTTCGCCTGAACGTGACAAACTCCTCAGAATCAGAGAAGTGAACGGTCTCAGTTACCTCTGACACAGTTCGCTCTTCCAGTGCCTGAATCCTCTGAGAAAGATGATTGTTTACTTCCTCTACCATTTTCCCTAGTGTATATATGTTAGATTCAGCTTCTTTTGAGGCTCGTATATCGTATATCTCACACTGTCAGTGCCCCGATTTGTGGTCCTTGTCATTCCGGTTCTAGTTTATCAAAGGTTCGCCTGAACGTGACAAACTCCTCAGAATCAGAGAAGTGAACGGTCTCAGTTACCTCTGACACAGGTCGCTCTTCCAGTGCCTGAATCCTCTGAGAAAGATGATTGTTTACTTCCTCTACCATTTTCCCTAGTGTATATATGTTAGATTCAGCTTCTTTTGAGGCTCGTATATCGTATATCTCACACTGTCAGTGCCCCGATTTGTGGTCCTTGTCATTCCGGTTCTAGTTTATCAAAGGTTCGCCTGAACGTGACAAACTCCTCAGAATCAGAGAAGTGAACGGTCTCAGTTACCTCTGACACAGTTCGCTCTTCCAGTGCCTGAATCCTCTGAGAAAGATGATTGTTTACTTCCTCTACCATTTTCCCTAGTGTATATATGTTAGATTCAGCTTCTTTTGAGGCTCGTATATCGTATATCTCACACTGTCAGTGCCCCGATTTGTGGTCCTTGTCATTCTGGTTCTAGTTTATCAAAGGTTCGCCTGAACGTGACAAACTCCTCAGCATCAGAGAAGTGAACGGTCTCAGTTACCTCTGACACAGGTCGCTCTTCCAGTGCCTGAATCCTCTGAGAAAGATGATTGTTTACTTCCTCTACCATTTTCCCTAGTGTATATATGTTAGATTCAGCTTCTTTTGAGGCTCGTATATCGTATATCTCACACTGTCAGTGCCCCGATTTGTGGTCCTTGTCATTCCGGTTCTAGTTTATCAAAGGTTCGCCTGAACGTGACAAACTCCTCAGAATCAGAGAAGTGAACGGTCTCAGTTACCTCTGACACAGGTCGCTCTTCCAGTGCCTGAATCCTCTGAGAAAGATGATTGTTTACTTCCTCTACCATTTTCCCTAGTGTATATATGTTAGATTCAGCTTCTTTTGAGGCTCGTATATCGTATATCTCACACTGTCAGTGCCCCGATTTGTGGTCCTTGTCATTCCGGTTCTAGTTTATCAAAGGTTCGCCTGAACGTGACAAACTCCTCAGAATCAGAGAAGTGAACGGTCTCAGTTACCTCTGACACAGTTCGCTCTTCCAGTGCCTGAATCCTCTGAGAAAGATGATTGTTTACTTCCTCTACCATTTTCCCTAGTGTATATATGTTAGATTCAGCTTCTTTTGAGGCTCGTATATCGTATATCTCACACTGTCAGTTCCCCGATTTGTGGTCCTTGTCATTCTGGTTCTAGTTTATCGAAGGTTCGCCTGAACATGACAAACTCCTCAGCATCAGAGAAGTGAACGGTCTCAGTTACCTCTGACACAGGTCGCTCTTCCAGTGCCTGAATCCTCTGAGAAAGATGATTGTTTACTTCCTCTACCATTTTCCCTAGTGTATATATGTTAGATTCAGCTTCTTTTGAGGCTCGTATATCGTATATCTCACACTGTCAGTGCCCCGATTTGTGGTCCTTGTCATTCCGGTTCTAGTTTATCAAAGGTTCGCCTGAACGTGACAAACTCCTCAGAATCAGAGAAGTGAACGGTCTCAGTTACCTCTGACACAGTTCGCTCTTCCAGTGCCTGAATCCTCTGAGAAAGATGATTGTTTACTTCCTCTACCATTTTCGCTAGTGTATATATGTTAGATTCAGCTTCTTTTGAGGCTCGTATATCGTATATCTCACACTGTCAGTGCCCCGATTTGTGGTCCTTGTCATTCCGGTTCTAGTTTATTAAAGGTTCACCTGAACGTGACAAACTCCTCAGAATCAGAGAAGTGAACGGTCTCAGTTACCTCTGACACAGGTCGCTCTTCCAGTGCCTGAATCCTCTGAGAAAGATGATTGTTTACTTCCTCTACCATTTTCCCTAGTGTATATATGTTAGATTCAGCTTCTTTTGAGGCTCGTATATCGTATATCTCACACTGTCAGTGCCCCGATTTGTGGTCCTTGTCATTCCGGTTTTAGTTTATCAAAGGTTCGCCTGAACGTGACAAACTCCTCAGAATCAGAGAAGTGAATGGTCTCAGTTACCTCTGACACAGTTCGCTCTTCCAGTGCCTGAATCCTCTGAGAAAGATGATTGTTTACTTCCTCTACCATTTTCCCTAGTGTATATATGTTAGATTCAGCTTCTTTTGAGGCTCGTATATCGTATATCTCACACTGTCAGTGCCCCGATTTGTGGTCCTTGTCATTCCGGTTCTAGTTTATCAAAGGTTCACCTGAACGTGAGAAACTCCTCAGCATCAGAGAAGTGAACGGTCTCAGTTACCTCTGACACAGGTCGCTCTTCCAGTGCCTGAATCCTCTGAGAAAGATGATTGTTTACTTCCTCTACCATTTTCCCTAGTGTATATATGTTAGATTCAGCTTCTTTTGAGGCTCGTATATCGTATATCTCACACTGTCAGTGCCCCGATTTGTGGTCCTTGTCATTCCGGTTCTAGTTTATCAAAGGTTCGCCTGAAAGTGACAAACTCCTCAGAATCAGAGAAGTGAACGGTCTCAGTTACCTCTGACACAGTTCGCTCTTCCAGTGCCTGAATCCTCTGAGAAAGATGATTGTTTACTTCCTCTACCATTTTCCCTAGTGTATATATGTTAGGTTCAGCTTCTTTTGAGGCTCGTATATCGTATATCTCACACTGTTAGTGCCCCGATTTGTGGTCCTTGTCATTCCGGTTCTAGTTTATCAAAGGTTCGCCTGAACGTGACAAACTCCTCAGAATCAGAGAAGTGAACGGTCTCAGTTACCTCTGACACAGGTCGCTCTTCCAGTGCCTGAATCCTCTGAGAAAGATGATTGTTTACTTCCTCTACCATTTTCCCTAGTGTATATATGTTAGATTCAGCTTCTTTTGAGGCTCGTATATCGTATATCTCACACTGTCAGTGCCCCGATTTGTGGTCCTTGTCATTCCGGTTTTAGTTTATCAAAGGTTCACCTGAACGTGACAAACTCCTCAGAATCAGAGAAGTGAACGGTCTCAGTTACCTCTGACACAGTTCGCTCTTCCAGTGCCTGAATCCTCTGAGAAAGATGATTGTTTACTTCCTCTACCATTTTCCCTAGTGTATATATGTTAGATTCAGCTTCTTTTGAGGCTCGTATATCGTATATCTCACACTGTCAGTGCCCCGATTTGTGGTCCTTGTCATTCCGGTTCTAGTTTATCAAAGGTTCGCCTGAACGTGACAAACTCCTCAGAATCAGAGAAGTGAACGGTCTCAGTTACCTCTGACACAGTTCGCTCTTCCAGTGCCTGAATCCTCTGAGAAAGATGATTGTTTACTTCCTCTACCATTTTCCCTAGTGTATATATGTTAGATTCAGCTTCTTTTGAGGCTCGTATATCGTATATCTCACACTGTCAGTGCCCCGATTTGTGGTCCTTGTCATTCCGGTTCTAGTTTATCATAGGTTCGCCTGAACGTGACAAACTCCTCAGAATCAGAGAAGTGAACGGTCTCAGTTACCTCTGACACAGGTCGCTCTTCCAGTGCCTGAATCCTCTGAGAAAGATGATTGTTTACTTCCTCTACCATTTTCCCTAGTGTATATATGTTAGATTCAGCTTCTTTTGAGGCTCGTATATCGTATATCTCACACTGTCAGTGCCCCGATTTGTGGTCCTTGTCATTCCGGTTTTAGTTTATCAAAGGTTCGCCTGAACGTGACAAACTCCTCAGAATCAGAGAAGTGAACGGTCTCAGTTACCTCTGACACAGTTCGCTCTTCCAGTGCCTGAATCCTCTGAGAAAGATGATTGTTTACTTCCTCTACCATTTTCCCTAGTGTATATATGTTAGATTCAGCTTCTTTTGAGGCTCGTATATCGTATATCTCACACTGTCAGTGCCCCGATTTGTGGTCCTTGTCATCCTGGTTCTAGTTTATCAAAGGTTCGCCTGAACGTGACAAACTCCTCAGAATCAGAGAAGTGAACGGTCTCAGTTACGTCTGACACAGGTCGCTCTTCCAGTGCCTGAATCCTCTGAGAAAGATGATTGTTTACTTCCTCTACCATTTTCCCTAGTGTATATATGTTAGATTCAGCTTCTTTTGAGGCTCGTATATCGTATATCTCACACTGTCAGTGCCCCGATTTGTGGTCCTTGTCATTCCGGTTTTAGTTTATCAAAGGTTCGCCTGAACGTGACAAACTCCTCAGAATCAGAGAAGTGAACGGTCTCAGTTACCTCTGACACAGTTCGCTTTCCAGTGCCTGAATCCTCTGAGAAAGATGATTGTTTACTTCCTCTACCATTTTCCCTAGTGTATATATGTTAGATTCAGCTTCTTTTGAGGCTCGTATATCGTATATCTCACACTGTCAGTGCCCCGATTTGTGGTCCTTGTCATTCCGGTTCTAGTTTATCAAAGGTTCGCCTGAACGTGACAAACTCCTCAGAATCAGAGAAGTGAACGGTCTCAGTTACCTCTGACACAGGTCGCTCTTCCAGTGCCTGAATCCTCTGAGAAAGATGATTGTTTACTTCCTCTACCATTTTCCCTAGTGTATATATGTTAGATTCAGCTTCTTTTGAGGCTCGTATATCGTATATCTCACACTGTCAGTGCCCCGATTTGTGGTCCTTGTCATTCCGGTTCTAGTTTATCAAAGGTTCGCCTGAACATGACAAACTCCTCAGAATCAGAGAAGTGAACGGTCTCAGTTACGTCTGACACAGGTCGCTCTTCCAGTGCCTGAATCCTCTGAGAAAGATGATTGTTTACTTCCTCTACCATTTTCCCTAGTGTATATATGTTAGATTCAGCTTCTTTTGAGGCTCGTATATCGTATATCTCACACTGTCAGTGCCCCGATTTGTGGTCCTTGTCATTCCGGTTCTAGTTTATCAAAGGTTCGCCTGAACGTGACAAACTCCTCAGAATCAGAGAAGTGAACGGTCTCAGTTACCTCTGACACAGGTCGCTCTTCCAGTGCCTGAATCCTCTGAGAAAGATGATTGTTTACTTCCTCTACCATTTTCGCTAGTGTATATATGTTAGATTCAGCTTCTTTTGAGGCTCGTATATCGTATATCTCACACTGTCAATGCCCCGATTTGTGGTCCTTGTCATTCCGGTTCTAGTTTATCAAAGGTTCGCCTGAACGTGACAAACTCCTCAGAATCAGAGAAGTGAACGGTCTCAGTTACCTCTGACACAGGTCGCTCTTCCAGTGCCTGAATCCTCTGAGAAAGATGATTGTTTACTTCCTCTACCATTTTCCCTAGTGTATATATGTTAGATTCAGCTTCTTTTGAGGCTCGTATATCGTATATCTCACACTGTCAGTGCCCCGATTTGTGGTCCTTGTCATTCCGGTTTTAGTTTATCAAAGGTTCACCTGAACGTGACAAACTCCTCAGAATCAGAGAAGTGAACGGTCTCAGTTACCTCTGACAAAGTTCGCTCTTCCAGTGCCCGAATCCTCTGAGAAAGATGATTGTTTACTTCCTCTACCATTTTCCCTAGTGTGTATATGTTAGATTCAGCTTCTTTTGAGGCTCGTATATCGTATATCTCACACTGTCAGTGCCCCGATTTGTGGTCCTTGTCATTCCGGTTCTAGTTTATCAAAGGTGCACCTGAACGTGACAAACTCCTCAGCATCAGAGAAGTGAACGGTCTCAGTTACCTCTGACACAGGTCGCTCTTCCAGTGCCTGAATCCTCTGAGAAAGATGATTGTTTACTTCCTCTACCATTTTCCCTAGTGTATATATGTTTGATTCAGCTTCTTTTGAGGCTCGTATATCGTATATCTCACACTGTCAGTGCCCCGATTTGTGGTCCTTGTCATTCCGGTTCTAGTTTATCAAAGGTTCGCCTGAACGTGACAAACTCCTCAGAATCAGAGAAGTGAACGGTCTCAGTTACCTCTGACACAGTTCGCTCTTCCAGTGCCTGAATCCTCTGAGAAAGATGATTGTTTACTTCCTCTACCATTTTCCCTAGTGTATATATGTTAGATTCAGCTTCTTTTGAGGCTCGTATATCGTATATCTCACACTGTCAGTGCCCCGATTTGTGGTCCTTGTCATTCCGGTTCTAGTTTATCAAAGGTTCGCCTGAACGTGACAAACTCCTCAGAATCAGAGAAGTGAACGGTCTCAGTTACCTCTGACACAGGTCGCTCTTCCAGTGCCTGAATCCTCTGAGAAAGATGATTGTTTACTTCCTCTACCATTTTCCCTAGTGTATATATGTTAGATTCAGCTTCTTTTGAGGCTCGTATATCGTATATCTCACACTGTCAGTGCCCCGATTTGTGGTCCTTGTCATTCCGGTTCTAGTTTATCAAAGGTTCGCCTGAACGTGACAAACTCCTCAGAATCAGAGAAGTGAACGGTCTCAGTTACCTCTGACACAGGTCGCTCTTCCAGTGCCTGAATCCTCTGAGAAAGATGATTGTTTACTTCCTCTACCATTTTCCCTAGTGTATATATGTTAGATTCAGCTTCTTTTGAGGCTCGTATATCGTATATCTCACACTGTCAGTGCCCCGATTTGTGGTCCTTGTCATTCCGGTTTTAGTTTATCAAAGGTTCGCCTGAACGTGACAAACTCCTCAGAATCAGAGAAGTGAACGGTCTCAGTTACCTCTGACACAGTTCGCTCTTCCAGTGCCTGAATCCTCTGAGAAAGATGATTGTTTACTTCCTCTACCATTTTCCCTAGTGTATATATGTTAGATTCAGCTTCTTTTGAGGCTCGTATATCGTATATCTCACACTGTCAGTGCCCCGATTTGTGGTCCTTGTCATTCCGGTTCTAGTTTATCAAAGGTTCGCCTGAACGTGACAAACTCCTCAGAATCAGAGAAGTGAACGGTCTCAGTTACCTCTGACACAGTTCGCTCTTCCAGTGCCTGAATCCTCTGAGAAAGATGATTGTTTACTTCCTCTACCATTTTCCCTAGTGTATATATGTTAGATTCAGCTTCTTTTGAGGCTCGTATATCGTATATCTCACACTGTCAGTGCCCCGATTTGTGGTCCTTGTCATTCCGGTTCTAGTTTATCAAAGGTTCGCCTGAACGTGACAAACTCCTCAGAATCAGAGAAGTGAACGGTCTCAGTTACCTCTGACACAGGTCGCTCTTCCAGTGCCTGAATCCTCTGAGAAAGATGATTGTTTACTTCCTCTACCATTTTCCCTAGTGTATATATGTTAGATTCAGCTTCTTTTGAGGCTCGTATATCGTATATCTCACACTGTCAGTGCCCCGATTTGTGGTCCTTGTCATTCCGGTTTTAGTTTATCAAAGGTTCGCCTGAACATGACAAACTCCTCAGAATCAGAGAAGTGAACGGTCTCAGTTACCTCTGACACAGTTCGCTCTTCCAGTGCCTGAATCCTCTGAGAAAGATGATTGTTTACTTCCTCTACCATTTTCGCTAGTGTATATATGTTAGATTCAGATTCTTTTGAGGCTCGTATATCGTATATCTCACACTGTCAGTGCCCCGATTTGTGGTCCTTGTCATTCTGGTTCTAGTTTATCAAAGGTTCGCCTGAACGTGACAAACTCCTCAGCATCAGAGAAGTGAACGGTCTCAGTTACCGCTGACACAGGTCGCTCTTCCAGTGCCTGAATCCTCTGAGAAAGATGATTGTTTACTTCCTCTACCATTTTCGCTAGTGTATATATGTTACATTCAGCTTCTTTTGAGGCTCGTATATCGTATATCTCACACTGTCAGTGCCCCGATTTGTGGTCCTTGTCATTCTGGTTCTAGTTTATCAAAGGTTCGCCTGAACGTGACAAACTCCTCAGAATCAGAGAAGTGAACGGTCTCAGTTACCTCTGACACAGGTCGCTCTTCCAGTGCCTGAATCCTCTGAGAAAGATGATTGTTTACTTCCTCTACCATTTTCCCTAGTGTATATATGTTAGATTCAGCTTCTTTTGAGGCTCGTATATCGTATATCTCACACTGTCAGTGCCCCGATTTGTGGTCCTTGTCATTCCGGTTCTAGTTTATCAAAGGTTCGCCTGAACGTGACAAACTCCTCAGAATCAGAGAAGTGAACGGTCTCAGTTACCTCTGACACAGTTCGCTCTTCCAGTGCCTGAATCCTCTGAGAAAGATGATTGTTTACTTCCTCTACCATTTTCCCTAGTGTATATATGTTAGATTCAGCTTCTTTTGAGGCTCGTATATCGTATATCTCACACTGTCAGTGCCCCGATTTGTGGTCCTTGTCATTCCGGTTCTAGTTTATCAAAGGTTCACCTGAACGTGACAAACTCCTCAGAATTAGAGAAGTGAACGGTCTCAGTTACCTCTGACACAGTTCGCTCTTCCAGTGCCTGAATCCTCTGAGAAAGATGATTGTTTACTTCCTCTACCATTTTCCCTAGTGTATATATGTTAGATTCAGCTTCTTTTGAGGCTCGTATATCGTATATCTCACACTGTCAGTGCCCCGATTTGTGGTCCTTGTCATTCCGGTTCTAGTTTATCAAAGGTTCACCTGAACGTGACAAACTCCTCAGAATCAGAGAAGTGAACGTTCTCAGTTACCTCTGACACAGGTCGCTCTTCCAGTGCCTGAATCCTCTGAGAAAGATGATTGTTTACTTCCTCTACCATTTTCGCTAGTGTATATATGTTAGATTCAGCTTCTTTTGAGGCTCGTATATCGTATATCTCACACTGTCAGTGCCCCGATTTGTGGTCCTTGTCATTCCGGTTCTAGTTTATCAAAGGTTCGCCTGAACGTGACAAACTCCTCAGAATCAGAGAAGTGAACGGTCTCAGTTACCTCTGACACAGTTCGCTCTTGCAGTGCCTGAATCCTCTGAGAAAGATGATTGTTTACTTCCTCTACCATTTTCCCTAGTGTATATATGTTAGATTCAGCTTCTTTTGAGGCTCGTATATCGTATATCTCACACTGTCAGTGCCCCGATTTGTGGTCCTTGTCATTCCGGTTCTAGTTTATCAAAGGTTCACCTGAACGTGACAAACTCCTCAGAATCAGAGAAGTGAACGGTCTCAGTTACCTCTGACACAGTTCGCTCTTCCAGTGCCTGAATCCTCTGAGAAAGATGATTGTTTACTTCCTCTATCATTTTCCCTAGTGTATATATGTTAGATTCAGCTTCTTTTGAGGCTCATACATCTTGTATATCTCACACTGTCAGTGCCCCGATTTGTGGTCCTTGTCATTCCGGTTCTAGTTTATGAAAGGTTCGCCTGAACGTGACAAACTCCTCAGAATCAGAGAAGTGAACGGTCTCAGTTACCTCTGACACAGGTCGCTCTTCCAGTGCCTGAATCCTCTGAGAAAGATGATTGTTTACTTCCTCTACCATTTTCCCTAGTGTATATATGTTAGATTCAGCTTCTTTTGAGGCTCGTATATCGTATATCTCACACTGTCAGTGCCCCGATTTGTGGTCCTTGTCATTCCGGTTTTAGTTTATCAAAGGTTCGCCTGAACGTGACAAACTCCTCAGAATCAGAGAAGTGAACGGTCTCAGTTACCTCTGACACAGTTCGCTCTTCCAGTGCCTGAATCCTCTGAGAAAGATGATTGTTTACTTCCTCTACCATTTTCCCTAGTGTATATATGTTAGATTCAGCTTCTTTTGAGGCTCGTATATCGTATATCTCACACTGTCAGTGCCCCGATTTGTGGTCCTTGTCATTCCGGTTTTAGTTTATCAAAGGTTCGCCTGAACGTGACAAACTCCTCAGAATCAGAGAAGTGAACGGTCTCAGTTACCTCTGACACAGTTCGCTCTTCCAGTGCCTGAATCCTCTGAGAAAGATGATTGTTTACTTCCTCTACCATTTTCGCTAGTGTATATATGTTAGATTCAGCTTCTTTTGAGGTTCGTATATCGTATATCTCACACTGTCAGTGCCCCGATTTGTGGTCCTTGTCATTCCGGTTTTAGTTTATCAAAGGTTCGCCTGAACGTGACAAACTCCTCAGAATCAGAGAAGTGAACGGTCTCAGTTACCTCTGACACAGTTCGCTCTTCCAGTGCCTGAATCCTCTGAGAAAGATGATTGTTTACTTCCTCTACCATTTTCCCTAGTGTATATATGTTAGATTCAGCTTCTTTTGAGGCTCGTATATCGTATATCTCACACTGTCAGTGCCCCGATTTGTGGTCCTTGTCATTCCGGTTTTAGTTTATCAAAGGTTCGCCTGAACGTGACAAACTCCTCAGAATCAGAGAAGTGAACGGTCTCAGTTACCTCTGACACAGTTCGCTCTTCCAGTGCCTGAATCCTCTGAGAAAGATGATTGTTTACTTCCTCTACCATTTTCGCTAGTGTATATATGTTAGATTCAGCTTCTTTTGAGGTTCGTATATCGTATATCTCACACTGTCAGTGCCCCGATTTGTGGTCCTTGTCATTCCGGTTTTAGTTTATCAAAGGTTCGCCTGAACGTGACAAACTCCTCAGAATCAGAGAAGTGAACGGTCTCAGTTACCTCTGACACAGTTCGCTCTTCCAGTGCCTGAATCCTCTGAGAAAGATGATTGTTTACTTCCTCTACCATTTTCCCTAGTGTATATATGTTAGATTCAGCTTCTTTTGAGGCTCGTATATCGTATATCTCACACTGTCAGTGCCCCGATTTGTGGTCCTTGTCATTCCGGTTCTAGTTTATCAAAGGTTCACCTGAACGTGACAAACTCCTCAGAATCAGAGAAGTGAACGGTCTCAGTTACCTCTAGTGTATATATGTTTCCCTAGTGTATATATGTTAGATTCAGCTTCTTTTGAGGCTCGTATATCGTATATCTCACACTGTCAGTGCCCCGATTTGTGGTCCTTGTCATTCCGGTTTTAGTTTATCAAAGGTTCGCCTGAACGTGACAAACTCCTCAGAATCAGAGAAGTGAACGGTCTCAGTTACCTCTGACACAGTTCGCTCTTCCAGTGCCTGAATCCTCTGAGAAAGATGATTGTTTACTTCCTCTACCATTTTCCCTAGTGTATATATGTTAGATTCAGCTTCTTTTGAGGCTCATACATCTTGTATATCTCACACTGTCAGTGCCCCGATTTGTGGTCCTTCTCATTCCGGTTCTAGTTTATCAAAGGTTCGCCTTAACGTGACAAACTCCTCAGAATCAGAGAAGTGAACGGTCTCAGTTACCTCTGACACAGGTCGCTCTTCCAGTGCCTGAATCCTCTGAGAAAGATGATTGTTTACTTCCTCTACCATTTTCGCTAGTGTATATATGTTAGATTCAGCTTCTTTTGAGGTTCGTATATCGTATATCTCACACTGTCAGTGCCCCGATTTGTGGTCCTTCTCATTCCGGTTCTAGTTTATCAAAGGTTCGCCTTAACGTGACAAACTCCTCAGAATCAGAGAAGTGAACGGTCTCAGTTACCTCTGACACAGGTCGCTCTTCCAGTGCCTGAATCCTCTGAGAAAGATGATTGTTTACTTCCTCTACCATTTTCGCTAGTGTATATATGTTAGATTCAGCTTCTTTTGAGGTTCGTATATCGTATATCTCACACTGTCAGTGCCCCGATTTGTGGTCCTTGTCATTCCGGTTTTAGTTTATCAAAGGTTCGCCTGAACGTGACAAACTCCTCAGAATCAGAGAAGTGAACGGTCTCAGTTACCTCTGACACAGTTCGCTCTTCCAGTGCCTGAATCCTCTGAGAAAGATGATTGTTTACTTCCTCTACCATTTTCCCTAGTTTATATGTCTTAGATTCATCTTCTTTTTAGGCTGGACACATTGCCTTTAGTCGGTTTGGTCATGTTACCCAGTTTTTCGTTGACTAAGTATGATTTGGAAGCAAAGCTTTTGAACAGTACCTACATACTATCCAGAATTGCTTTCAACCAGTCTTCACTTTCATATCTCTTCCCTGTGATTTACTTCGTATCAGTTTCTACTTTTCTATATATTTTCTCTAATTTCCTTCTATCAGCTTGTGATTTCTGCCTCTTTCCTGTACTTCCATTCTTTTAGCTTCTGTTTTTATCAACATCTCTTTAACCCATAATGGAATGTCGGCCGTGGCTACAGAATTTATTTATTTTGTATAAAGGCCATTTCAGTTTCTTATGCCTAACTTTGCTGCGAAATAACAGCTGTTTTCTGGATGTCAGTCGATCGAACAGACGCAGACATTTCCTCCTCGGAAAAATGTGAGACAGCCTCCAGTAATTTCACAAAAATTTCCTGAATGTTAATTTTTTCTTGCTTCCTTCAAACGAGTCCTACTGACCCTACCCGTAACACAAATAAAATAAATGGATCACAAAGACTGCAAAGTATCGCTTCACTAATAAATTTTACCAAAGGAAACAGGCACTAAAACATGATCAAGAAACCTTCAACACAAAATACACTAATTTATCTCCCATAACCCGAAAACAGAATGAATAACAAACGACATAAAACAATAGATTCAACGCTAGCAATGACTGTGCTGCATCCGCAGTAAATGCGCAAGCAAATCAAAGAAAAGAGCTGGTCGCTACAACTCCTGTAGTCTAAAATACGTTTCTGCGTGATATTCTGCCTACAAGATGCTGAGGAAACCAGAGGAAAGTATCTTAGAAAAGGGTCGCTATGAAACTAACATGCATTAGCAGCTGCTTTGAACTATCAAATAAAACATATCAGCGCTATCCACTCGACCGCACAGGTAATACAACGATGTGCAAAACCTAAGGACAAAAGTAAGTTCCGCATGATGTGTCATTGCCAAGTGACATTGCTTGAAGAAACTTGGACTATACACAGAGAGAGCCGCTACAGTATAGCGTAGTATAGTACAGTATAGAAGGTAACTGAAAGAAATACGCAATGTGACTAACAGAAATGACAGTTTCATTCAAAGATAGCACTTACACTGAAGCCACAGCGTTTGATGATGATCCTCTGGACAGTGCAAAAGAGGCGACATGGTTGTTCATAAGGCGTGTGATCACCAAGGATGGTAATACGTACTCTACAGCGTGCTACCACGCTGACCCAAATTTGGTAAGGAGTTCTTGTGCTGGGGCGTTACATTCGTCCATCAGTGCAGTTGACAACTACTGTGCGGTCGTTGGTGGATGCAAATGTGCTGCAATACATCTCACCAACACATTCCACATGTGCTCGATGATACTTCATTGTCATCCATAAAAATAAAATCAGAGCCCAATGCACCCCTGAAAAGAAGTACGTAGGTTGGAACTTAAATAGTGTCAACACTGCTGTGGAGACACTATGCTATGAAATGTACTATTGTCGCTGATAGCACACGTTGTTGACATATCTACCTTACCTCATAGCAAAAGGCCTCACCCGTCTCACGTCACTGGCATGCACTCAATCGAGGGAAACATAGTCACTTGTGAGCGAGCAGTCTAACGTAAGGTGTTACTATTGTTTTGAAACGGGAACAAACTGAGTTGCATCAAGACTGAATGTGCCAGAGGTCGTATAGCACAACAGTGTCACCAAGGCCTTCAGGAGGCGTGCGGGGAATCGGCATTGCCGTACAGAACACTGGCACTTTGGGTAAAAGCCTTCAACGAAGTTCGGCAAACAGTGGCAGACATGCATCGGGCAGGTCGTCCTATCGTCTCTGAAGAAGAAATGCATGCTGTTGTCGCGTTAGTGGACAGTGATCGAAACCATACGATTCGTGTGCTCGCCCACGAAACCGGATTGGCGCATATGAAATGGCTGAAATGGCTCTGAGCACTATGGGACTTAACTTCTGAGGTCATCAGTCCCCTAGAACTTAGAACTACTTAAACCAAACTAACCTAAGGACATGACACACATCCATGCCCGAGGCAGGATTCGAACCTGCGACAGTAACGGTCGCGCGGTTGCAGACTGCAGTGCCTATAACCGCTCGGCCACTACGGCCGGCTATTAGCTCATACGACTGTGCTTCGCATCCTGAAGGAACGCCTGGTCATGCGAAAAATTGCATAACGATGGATTCCGCATGACTTGACGGAAATGCAGAAATTGACGCATTTCGACGCTGCTCGGTCGCACTTGGAGCGCTATGAGCGCGAAGGAGAGGATTTCTTACGCCGTATCGTAACACTGGATGAGACATGGGCCACATTGTACGAGCCAAAATTGAAAGTCCAATTCAACGAACGGCAGCCTCATTATGGGTCGCTGCGAAAGTCAAAAGTGCATCAGAGGCCCAGTATGATGAAACTCGCGTGATTCTCGTGCACGACTGTGATGGTGTTATCCTAACGCATCACGTTACTCCACGGCAGACCGTCAATGCACAGTATTAATGTTTGTTTTTTGGGCATCACCTGCGACCAGCTTTGCGAAAGAAGCGGTGACACTTCCTGCGCAACGCATCCATCACTTTACACGAGAGTGCGCGGGCGCATACAGCGCAAGCTGTGGCTGCTCTGCGCGGTCTATGGGACTGGGAAGTACTGTACCAGCCACCATACTCCCCGTACTTAAGTCCACGTGACTTTGATTTGATTCCGAAGATGAAGGAACCAGTTCGTGGCACTCGCTTCAGAGCTGTTCCAGAGATTCGACAGGCAGTAGACCACACCACTCGCACCATCGACAGAATTGGCTCTGCTAGCGGTATACTACGCCTTCCACACCGCTGACAACGTGTTCTGCACAGCGCTGGTGACTACTTTGAAGTACAGTAACAGTTGCAAACGCGTAACTCTTTTGTATCGGTTGTCAATAAATAGTTGCCACTATGTAAGTTCCAACCCTCGTACATGGGTAAGAAGTATAGTGACACAATAGCGTTGACCAGTGAGTGTACCGAATTCAAAGACGTGGAGATTAGTACGGCTGTGCAACATTATGCCTCACCACACCCTAACACTTGGAACACCAAAACCATCATGTTCTACAATGATGTGGGGAGATATAATGTTGTTCTTGTAGACTGTTAACCTCGCATCAAAGCCAGTGATTGTGGTTTATGCAGGACGTGACGCCACCCCATTTTTTACTAATCGTGCCATCGTACCTCACTGCAATACTTCATGAGCAACGGATTCGTCAAGGAAGTCCGTGGGATTTCTGGCTGTGCGGATGTTTAAGGTTTCTTTTTATGCGGAAACCATCGTCAAGTTGCATACGTTACGTGAATATATTATCAAAGAACATGACGCAATCCAAATGGAGCCACCGAGGAGAATGACATACCGGTGTGTTAAGATCCGTGTTAACCACATGCAACGCCGCCGACAGTATCTGAGTCTATGTAACAGACAGACGGAAATGAGAGAACAAATTAGCCCATATCTCTTAGCCCACATCTCAACAGGTACTGGTTTCCGGACATATATTTATAGCAACTTTTCTTCCAGTTTTGACCACTGATACCTCCTGCAGGAATATGCACCACATTTTTGAACGAGCTATATTAACAATATACTCACTATATCCAATCGTACTTTCTATTCTGTCCGCTGTCACTTCTATTTTCCGCAGTTATAAGCATCTCACAAACACGTTTCTTTTACCTGATCCACGAAAGCCTCTGAACATTTACCATGTTACTTCTTGACTTTTTTTACGTCAAAAATTACGTCTAAAATCAAAGTTGCATTTTGCCTACAGATTCAGAAAGAACCGCAGAAGCCAACTGAGTGTATATATTAAACATTGTTGATCTTAAAGTTTAATTTGAGCACTTATATGACGTAGACTGACTCAGTACATTGCTTGTTAAGGAATATTAGTTTTTGTGTCATAAAGAAACTTAAATTAAATTTTAAGATCGTCAGTATTTAAAGTATAAATGCAGATGACTTCAGCAATTCTTGCACAACCACTAAGGACAGGATAGCTTTGACTTAGCCTAATTTTCTCTAGAAACAGAAATGTAACGTGACGAATCCTGTGCAGCTTTTGTGCATCAGACGAAGAAAAGCTGTTTGTGCCACACTTGTAAATGCTCAAAATGGGAGTGACAATAAGTAGAAGGAAAGAAGGAGGAAGGAAGATTGGTTATAGCGTCCTGTCGACATGGAAGTCGTTAAAAACGGAGCACGAGCTCTGATTGTGGCAAGAATGGGGAAGGAAATCGGCCGTACCCTTTCAAAGAAACCATTTGCCTGGAGCGATTTAGGGAGATCACGGGAAACCTAAATCTGGTTAGCCGGACCCGCATCTAACGAGTAATAACTTATAAATATACAATGTGCGATATGTAGTGACTAAACGAGCTGTTACGAGGGCTCCTCGGAAAACGATAGGTCGCGTATTGCAAGCCACAGAGATAATCAAAACTGTTTTTTTTTTTTTTTTTTTTTTTTTTTTTGCAACAGTTAGTTCAACTTCATGCTACTTATCTCTATAGTCGCCGATCAGACTTAGACGTTTTTCGTAGCGTTGTACCAACTTTCCAATACCATCGTTATAGAAGGTAGCCGTCAGTGCTTTCCGCCAATTCTGTACGCTAGCCTACAGCTCGTTGTCTGTGCCAAAACGTTGTCTTCATAGCCAGCGGTTCATGTGAGCAGAAATGAAATTCAGAGGGAGACAATTGTGGGCTCTATTGTGGGTAATCAGGCATTTTCAACTGAAAACGGTGCAGGAGCATCTTCATTGCCCCTGCAGAATGCGGCTGAGAATTGTCTTGAAGAAGAAAACGCAAGACAGCTATGTAATGTTGGCTGCATAGCATCAGGTGAAATTTCTCAATAGGCCCATTGTAGTTGGCGGGAGACACTATTGTTCTAGGTATCTTTATGTGCTCCCTGTGTGCTCAGAACTAAAAAGAAGAACGTAACGCGATCGACGGGTATACAAGAGACACTGTCCAACACACCTGTGCAAAACTTCATCGGATTTTCACTGTGGTTTCCATTTCGCGACCGATCGTTCCTTACTTTCCGAATAACCCTAGTATTTTGGACAAGCATTATCTGTGTCAATGATATACTAATGATTTAAATATGTATTACGCCAAATGAAGACGGGGGAAACCCCAAAACGCGTATCGTGATAAATAAAAGTGTACAAAAAGTGGCTGAGTGGTGTATTTCTTAAAATAAACGTGGTAGTGAATCACAGACTGTGAGAAACCAAAACAAAAGAGAATCTCAGCATTTGGAATGTGGTGTTATAGAAAAATGATGACAATTTTTGGACCAATAAGACATAAATGAGCAGGTTGTTCACAGAATCGGCGAAGAAATAAATATATGGAAACACTCACAATAAGAAGGAACGGAATGGTAGGTCATGTGTTACGACATCAGGAAACAACTTCCACAATAATAGGGGGAGCCTTAGAGGGTAAAAACTGCAGGGAGGACAGTTATTCGAATACATCTAACAAACAATTGAGGACGAAGGCTGTAGGTGCCACTCTGAGATGAAGAAGTTAGCAAAGGAGGGCATGAAACCAATAAGGAGATAGATCACTAAAAAAAAGTATGTGTCTGTTTAACGAACTGCAGCCTACGTTTCATGCTCCACGCACTTGACATCTTTACAGCAACTCAGGTCTTCAGTTTCATTCTGGCAGTGTACGGTGTTTCGTCTGCTACGGACGACGACGGAAGGCCAAGTCCCCGAGGGCGCTCGACTTCCTGTGGGCAGCGCGCGGCGCGTCGCGGCTATGGCGCAGCCGCTGCGGCCGGAAGGAGCCAACCAGGGCAGTGGCCGCGATAAGCCTGCAAGGTAAACAGGGCCGCCGCAGAGACCGCACGCCTTCCTGTATTGCCACCGCAGGTAAGCCAGAGACGGGAAGCGGCTCTGGGATCCACAGGAAACGTGAGGAACCTCGTGGGGCCACCGGCCAACTCCAGCATTTGGAACTGTGCGGTATGAGCACCGATATACCAAAACATTGTTACCACTGCCTACAGCGAGACAGAATGCCGTCTGGTGGCGCACTGGTCACGTGACACTGTAAGGAATGTATATAAGCAGAATAAAGGGAATGGAAAAGCGTAGTATATACCGATTTCTAACCGATTTGTATGTGCCGACATGAGACGTCAAGGGAATATCAAATCTCCCAGTCTTGACAAAATCCGCGTCCGCCACCTAAAACACCTACCACCTTTCGCAATTGCTTACATTACTACAACGTACAACCAGTGGCTGCCCCTAACCTACTTCCAAAGCGTTTGGAAAACTGATCAGGTTACAACCTTACCCAAACCTAATAACAACCTCGACCTTCCTCAAATCAATTGGTCCATATTGCTCGCCGGACGGAGTGGCTGTGCGGTTCAAGGCGCTACAGTCTGGAACCGAGCGACCGCTACGGTCGCATGTTCGAATCCTGCCTCGGGCATGGATGTGTGTGATATCAAAAATGGTTCAAATGGCTCTGAGCACTATGGGACTTAACTTCTGAGGTCATCAGCCCCCTAGAACTTAGAACTACTTAAACCTAACTAACCTAAGGGACATCACACACATCCATGCCCGAGGCACGACTAGAAACTACGACCGTAGCGGTCGCGCGGTTCCAGACTGAAGCGCCTTGAACCGCTCGGCCACACCGGCCGGCCTGTGTGATGTCCTTAGGTTAGTTAGGTTTAACTAGTTCTAAGTTCTAGGCGCCTGATGATCTCAGAAGTTAAGTCGCATAGTGCTCAGAGCCATTTGAACCATATTGCTCTTTTTTCTAGGGAAAGTGCCGGAGTGTCTTATACACAGAGCCGTCTCCCAATTTCTCAAAGACAACACCATAATCACCCTTGAGCCTTTTGGCTGCTGTACAGAGCACAGCATCACCCACTAATCGCTACGTCTGGTGGAACACAAATGCAAGGCAAGAGACGGAAACACGGTGCAGGAGCATTCTTTCTCGATACTAAGGAAGTGGTCGATCAAGTCTGACACGATGCTTTGATATACAAACTGTCTCAGTTAGACATTCCATGACACATGATCAGCATGACTGACTCCCTCCTAATGCGGAGGCAATAATCTGAAGCAAACATGTTAGCACGATCGTGTATGTTGTGGCCGGGGTGGTGCAGAGCTGGATTCTGGGCCCCGTAGGTTACACATTCTACGCTAAAGCCGTGCCAAAATTGTCGAGTGGTGGAATTGCCCTATACGCAGACGAAATGACGGTATACATAAAAGCACCAGTAACCTAACTTTACCATGGCAAAGCTGCAGCAACATATTGGCGCAGCCACTCAATGGAAAATAAAAACAAATCCAGAAAAGATCAAACGTCCCCTTAGAAAAATTATACAAGACTGTGCTTAAACTGAAACACAATATTTTTGGCGCAACGCAATCTGACTTCCAAAAATCCCTACGAAAGAATGGCCCTGACTAACATTAACCTATACGTTTCACAAATCACTTACCTCACAAAAATCTTTGTTACTCAAGCTACTGCAATACAGCAAGCGCCACTACTGCCAGCTAAATAAAACATTCAAACTACTGAAGGCACTAACTACTGATAGGCATAGTTAGCAAATGAAAGATTTTAATACAGAACAAACAATGTATTTACCTTAATAGTCATAATATATATATCAGTTCATGACACCAATTCTTACAAATTTCAAAACTCCGCCATCTCTCTCCCCACGTCCACCACTGCTGGCGGTTCACCTCCAACTGCACAACGCTACGCGCTGTTAGCATCCAGCTGCCGCTGCCCAACACTACAATGGCAGACAACAATGCAAACCAGCCACAGACTGCACACGGCACAGCCAGTGATTTTTCATACAGAGCGCTACGTGGCGTTACCAATAAGAAAAAGTAAACAGCCTACTTACATAGCCTCCATGCTCCCCACAAAAAAAAAAAAAAAAAAAAAAAAAAAAAAAAATTACAAATTGTTTTGGGCAGTGGCCAATACAGATTTGAAATTTTTTTTCATAATTATGATTACAATAGCAAAGAAATCAAATGCACACACTTATTGATACAATGTTTGTCAAAAGCTAAAATTTTCTCACAGTCCATATAGACAGTCCTGATCATTCATCACAGTAAAATAGTAGTGTTTTTCTCAAAGACTGAGCAATATAAGAAAATGCACACAGAAGTAGTGGATTTCCATGCAGTCTTGAAGAAGTAGTGTTGTCCTTCCAACGGAAAGACAGTGCTGACTCTTGACATGCAGACAGGTAATGGGCCACAACAGAGCAAACCCACAGCAGAGTCAGTCGAAGTTTTGAAGAATATTGGTAGGTAGGTCAACACAGAGTAGACCCATTGTAGTCCTGGTACAGATTACGGTATTGGTGGGCCATCAGAGGTGCAGACCCACTGCAGTCCTTGTAGAAATAATGGTATTGGGGAGTCATCAAAGGTGTAGATCCACTTCAGTCCTTGTAGAGATAGCCAGCAGCCATCTGTTTGACTGTGCAGGCGCACAATCACCATTGAAGAGTCTTGCGGATAATATAGCAAGTCCATAACCCACCACTTGTCCACTCACAAAGTTTTTGGAATTGTCCTTAGAACCAGCAATGCTGTTAACCAGTCCCATGCTGAATTATCAATACACTTGCAAACACTATGAGTCACTAATTCTCACATATTGTCCATATACTATGACCAACAGAAACGTGTGCAGTGAAATGTAATTTACAAGTTACTTAATTTGATGAACTGGTGTCAATTACAATTTTATAACAAGAGAATACAATAACAAAGGTACAAAATGTATCATTAAAGAACATAACAATACAGATAACATTTGTAGTAGTACAGGCTTTACAAAAGAATCGAAATAGCAAATACATCAGTGTTACAAAAAATTACGACATAAGTACATACATAAAAGATCAGAATAACTTTTGAAACATCAACTTCACACATGAGCATTAGAACAAAACAGAATAAATAACGTGTAAACATCTTTACAAAGTAAATAACATGTTATTAACGCAATTATATTTGAGGATAACAGTATTCCTCATCATAGTGAATGTAGCTTAGTATTAGAAAAAATCTGCAACATAAGTCTTATCAGATAAATATATAAAGACAGGAAGCACATAAATACACAAGGCTACACAAACACATAGTGGGATAACACAAGGAAACGGCAGGGTTTGTTTTACTTCAGTATTTTGAAAACAAAACTTTCTTTACTTCTCGGAGATCTCCCTTCATTCTTCATTATTTCCAAAAAGTCCTATCTATACCTGCTTTCTGTACTTTTCTCATATAACCTCTCAGTGCATTTCTTCAAATTCATAGCAACTCATTCTCTTATATAGGTTACCCCCTCTTAGGCTAACTTAAATCTACTAAGCTCAGATGCTTAACTAAGGGACGAGGTAATGCAGCAGCACAAAACAATTTACACAAACAGCAATGATAAAAAAATGGAAATTGGCAAAAAAGGCAGCAATATTACAACTAATATAAGGCAATGCGCAGCAAACAAGAAAAATAAATCAGTAATAAAATTGGCTTAACCTAGTAATAAAAAGTGACTTTCAGTAGCACTATGAATGGCAAACAGCCGCAGCAAATGCTATAACTTATAGCTAAACATGACATAGCTCAAGCATAAAAAATGTTACACTAAAGACAACAATGCAATAAGGACAATGTCTATTCACATCTTAATGTCTATGCAATTAAAGTGGTTCACCACAAAAACTAATGCTACAACAAATTACCAAGTACTTGAAAAGAAAATTATATATACAGTTACTGTTACTAGTCCCTTCTTATTCTTCTTTCCTTTCCAAGTGCTCCTTTTCTTTGACGAATGTGAATCATAAAATTATTAATTAACAGATCTGTTGACAGAAAGTTTTCACATTAGTAAATGCATTTACTTTTATTTTATAAAACCAATGGTGCAACACAGCTGGAAAACAGATATCAAATGAAATAAGCATTTATGTAAAAAGAATAAAAATATCAATCAATAGTGATGTGGCATTTCATAAGTTAGTAGAAATTCTCTCAATTCAAAAACCTTCAACACAAAATACACTCATTAATCTCCCATAACCCAAAAACAGAATGTATAACAAACGACATAAAACAATAGATTCAACGCTAGCAATGACTGTGCTGCATCCGCAGTAAATGCGCAAGCAAATCAAAGAAAAGAGCTGGTCGCTACAAATCCTGTAGCCTAAAATACGTTTCGGCGTGATATTCTGCCGACAAGATGCTGAGGAAACCAGAGGAAAGTATCTTAGAAAAAGGTCGCTATGAAACTAACATGCATTAGCAGCTGCTTTGAACTATCAAATAAAACATATGAGCGCTATCCACTCAACCGCACAGGTAATACAACGATGTGCAAAACCTAAGGACAAAAGTAACTTCCGCATGATGTGTCATTGCCAAGTGACATTGCTTGTAGAAACTTGGACTATACACAGAGAGAGCCGCTACAGTATAGCGTAGTATAGTACAGTATAGAAGGTAACTGACAGAAATACGCAATGTGACTAACAGAAATGACAGTTTCATTCAAAGATAGCACTTACACTGAAGCCACAGCGTTTGATGATGATCCTCTGGACAGTACAAAAGAGGCGACATGGTTGTTCATAAGGCGTGTGATCACCAAGGATGGTAATACGTACTCTACAGAGTGCTACCACGCTGACCCAAGTTTGGTAAGGAGTTCTTGTGCTGGGGCGTTACATTCGTCCATCAGTGCAGTTGACAACTACTGTGCGGTCGTTGGTGGATGCAAATGTGCTGCAATACATCTCGCCAACACATTCCACATGTGCTCGATGATACCTCATTGTCATCCATAAAAATAAAATCAGAGCCCAATGCACCCCTGAAAAGAAGTACGTAGGTTGGAACTTAAATAGTGTCAACACTGCTGTGGAGACACTATGCTATGAAATGTATTATTGTCGCTGATAGCACACGTTGTTGACATATCTACCTTACCTCATAGCAAAAGGCCTCACCCGTCCCACGTCACCGGCATGCACTCTATCGAGGGAAACATAGTCACTTGTGAGCGAGCAGTCTAACGTAAGGTGTTACTATTGTTTCGAAACGGGAACAAACTGAGTTGCATCAAGACTGAATGTGCCAGAGGTCGTATAGCACAACAGTGTCACCAAGGCCTTCAGGAGGCGTGCGGGGAATCGGCATTGCCGTACAGAACACTGGCACTTTGGGTAAAAGCCTTCAACGAAGTTCGGCAAACAGTGGCAGACATGCATCGGGCAGGTCGTCCTAGCGTCTCTGAAGAAGAAATGCATGCTGTTGCCGCGTTAGTGGACAGTGATCGACACCATACGATTCGTGTGCTCGCCCACGAAACCGGATTGGCGCATATGAAACGGCTGAAATGGCTCTGAGCAGTATGGGACTTAACTTCTGAGGTCATCAGTCCCCTAGAACTTAGAACTACTTAAACCTAACTAACCTAAGGACATCACACACATCCATACCCGAGGCAGGATTCGAACCTGCGACCGTACCGGTCGCGCAGTTGCAGACTGCAGTGCCTATAACCGCTCGGCCACTACGGCCGGCTATTAGCCAGCTATTAGCGCATACGACTGTGCTTCGCAGCAAATGCTATAACTTATACCTAAACATGACAAAGCTCAAGCAGAAAAAAGTTACACTAAAGACAACAATGCAGATAAGGACAATGTCTATTCACATCTTAATGTCCATGCAATTAAATTGGTGCACCACAAAAACTAATGCTACAACAAATTACCGAGTACTTGAAAAGAAAATTATATATACAGTTACTGTTACTAGTCCCTTTCCAAGTGCTCCTTTTTTTTGAAGAATGTGGATCATAAAATTATTAATTAACAGATCTGTTGACAGAAAGTTTTCACATTAGTAAATGCATTTACTTTTATTTTATAAAACCAATGCTGCAACACAGCTGGAAAACAGATATCAAATGAAATAAGCATTTATGTAAAAAGCATAAAAATAACATTCAATAGTGATGTGGCATTTCATAAGTTAGTAGAAATTCTCTCAATTCTCGTAGAAAGACGCTTGTCATTATCAGGTGTGCACATGTAAGAAAGTATCTGTCCAAGTAATGAGTGTGTCGTTTTTGCGATGCTTTCTACAAAGGAATGTCAATAGCGAGGATAACGGCCTCTTTTTTTTTTTTTTTTTTTTCTCCACCATTGCCTCTGACCAGCACACACTAATGGCTTTCTTCTGTCAGGTGGTTGTCGCGCAGCTGGGTGCCCACGACGCATTACGTGCAGGTGGACACTTAACTGTCTTGTCGAAATATTTACGACACCAGTTTCCGCTACAGTGGCAGTCTCATGTAGAAAATATTTCATAGGTCAAGAGTTTGCGTTACACATCTGTAGAAACAAAATCCTATTGATATAACAGTGTCCAAAAAATTTTCGTCGGCATTGTAATACATTCACGCATTTACATACATTTCATAACTCTTAAAGTACGATTCTCGGTTTCCGACATCGTTTTTCACAAACCAGAGTCCCTAACCACTACTCTTTATTCCTTACCTTATTCGTCGACACTTCTTCAATATTTCATCATAACAGATACATAGCATAATCAAATAACTCATATAGCATCAGCTTATTGACCACAAACATACCACAACAGCATAATACACATAGTTATCGTAATAATAACATCATAACACCTCAGTCAAATCTCAAAATCGTAGTAGCTTCCTCTAATAATTTCAAAACCTAAAAAAAATTCTCTGCTCATGTCAAAAGTGTCACCTGCCTCAAACGTACTTTAAAAATCATGATCCCATACCAAATACATCATTCAAAGCTCTCATAGCATCACAATGGTTCGGAAAAAAATATGAAGGGTTCACACAGTACAGACAAAATACAATTTCATAAGTGTGAAGTTATCCAAGTGTGTAATTACGTAAACATCTGTCACTGATGTAGTAAAAAAAAGTTTGTCTCTCAGTTAAATTATCAGATAGCTGTGTAATTTATGTGTTAGAGAAATATGGTACACTTGTGTAAAGTTGTATAATTAAATACCATATTAGGTAGGGCTCCTTGTGCTTGCCAAACACATGGTACACAAAGTAAGCGTGTACCCCCCTGAGGATTAATGTAATTATACCCTCAGGTGTTACAGATTACAGCAATGGAATGAAATGTATCACAAAAAACTTTCTTTTTAATTCAACAATATTGATAAATAAATGGTTTACGTACCAAATTAACCACTCAAATGCGTGCCCTGTAGTGCTAAATGTGCGTTTTGCTGTAAGATAATTCTGTGGAACTGTCGTAGTTATCGTCCTGTGTAAGCAAAGTTCTGCTGAAGTCAATGTACTTACCTCATCATAAACGAAGGTGAAATGCTTTCCGTATAGATATCGTAGTTATTACGTACCTTACCGCGATCAAGAGAGTACTATAATGTAACGTATTGTTGTGCTACGATAAAGGCTGTCTCATTGTAGCTATACCACAAAAATTACTACTAAAACATGTTTTACTTTCCAGAAAAATTCAGAAAAACTGTGCAGATATAAAACAGATAAACTGCAAAAGCAACACTGTAAATTATCACTCATTAGTAGCGTCGTGATAAAATCGTGTAGCTCTCACATAAACTAACCACTGTGTCATCTGGTATCTCACAGAAAGTACTTTAAATCCAGAATGTATTTTCAAGTAAACCAAAATGTTGCATTAAAATCTCATTAGCAATACTGGTAAATGTTCTAAGTATGTAAGCCTTATAGTCGTTACGTAATCGTGCAACTAACAAGCAAGAATGTACACACACAATAACACTGTGACGTCTGTTCACAATAACAATGCACTCGTAAATACTGTCTAAATACACTCCTGGAAATGGAAAAAAGAACACATTGACACCGGTGTGTCAGACCCACCATACTTGCTCCGTACACTGCGAGAGGGCTGTACAAGCAATGATCACACGCACGGCACAGCGGACACACCAGGAACCGCGGTGTTGGCCGTCGAATGGCGCTAGCTACGCAGCATTTGTGCACCGCCGCCGTCAGTGTCAGCCAGTTTGCCGTCGCATACGGAGCTCCATCGCAGTCTTTAACACTCGTAGCATGCCGCGACAGCGTGGACGTGAACCGTATGTGCAGTTGACTGACTTTGAGCGAGGGCGTATAGTGGGCATGCGGGAGGCCGGGTGGACGTACCGCCGAATTGCTCAACACGTGGGGCGTGAGGTCTCCACAGTACATCGATATTGTCGCCAGTGGTCGGCTGAAGGTGCACGTGCCCGTCGACCTGGGACCGGACCGCAGCGACGCACGGATGCACGCCAAGACCGTATGATCCTACGCAGTGCCGTAGGGGACCGCACCGACACTTCCCAGCAAATTAGGGACACTGTTGCTCCTGGGGTATCGGCGAGGACCATTCGCAACCGTCTCCATGAAACTGGGCTACGGTCCCGCACACCGTTAGGCCGTCTTCCGCTCACGGCCCAACATCGTGCAGCCCGCCTCCAGTGGTGTCGCGACAGGCGTGAATGGAGGGACGAATGGAGACGTGTCGTCTTCAGCGATGAGAGTCGCTTGTGCCTTGGTGCCAATGATGGTCGTATGCGTGTTTGGCGCCGTGCAGGTGAGCGCCACAATCAGGACTGCATACGACCGAGCCACACAGGGCCAACACCCGGCATCATGGTGTGGGGAGCGATCTCCTACACTGGCAGTACACCTCTGATGATCGTCGAGGGGACACTGAATAGTGCACGGTACATCCAAACCGTCATCGAACCCATCGTTCTACCATTCCTAGACCGGCAAGGGAACTTGCTGTTCCAACAGGACAATGCACGTCCACATGTATCCCGTGCCACCCAACGTGCTCTAGAAGGTGTAAGTCAACTACCCTGGCCAGCAAGATCTCCGGATCTGTCCCCCATTGAGCATGTTTGGGACTGGATGAAGCGTCGTCTCACGCGGTCTGCATGTCCAGCACGAACGCTGGTCCAACTGAGGCGCCAGGTGGAAATGGCATGGCAAGCCGTTCCATAGGACTACATCCAGCATCTCTACGATCGTCTCCATGGGAGAATAGCAGCCTGCATTGCTGCGAAAGGTGGATATACACTGTACTAGTGCCGACATTGTGCATGCTCTGTTGCCTGTGTCTATGTGCCTGTGGTTCTGTCAGTGTGATCATGTGATGTATCTGACCCCAAGAATGTGTCAATAAAGTTTCCCCTTCCTGGGACAATGAATTCACGGTGTTCTTATTTCAATTTCCAGGAGTGTAGATTTAATTGTCAGGAAGTCATTTCTGAAAGTATTTGTAAGGAGTGTAGCCATGTATGGTAGTGAAACATGGACGATTTATAGTTTGGACAAGAAGAGAATAGAAGCTTTCGAAACGTGGCGCTACAGAAGAATGCTGAAGATTAGATGGGTAGATCACATAACTAATGAGGAAGTATTGAGTAGAATTGGGGAGAAGAGAAGTTTGTGGCACAACTTGACCAGAAGAAGGGATCGGTTGGTAGGACATGTTCTGAGGCACAAAAGAATCACCAATTTAGTATTGGAGGGCAGCGTAGAGGGAAAAAATCGTAGAGGGAGATCAAGAGATGACTACACTAAGCAGATTCAGAAAGATGTGGGTTGCAGTGGGTACTGGGAGATGAAGAAGCTTGCTCAGTATAGAGTAGCATGGAGAGCTGCATCAAACCAGTCTCAGGACTGAAGACCACAACAACAACAACAACAACAACAAGTTCAAAAACAACTGAAAATGCCTGAACTACCAACTTTCTCTTTAAAATAGCGACAGTGACGAATAATGTATGAATTAATTCAATGAACTGTTAAATCATACTGTGACACTGTGTGGGTCAGCCACAGTAGCCCTCCATACTTAAAGTTTTGAGAATGCCCATTCTTGCAGCGAACGTAGGTAGTTTCTGGTTACCTATCACATGGGAAAACTTTAACTCTGTGGCAGTTTGAGGTGTCCATATGTCTTATATTACAGTGCTTAACACTATCGAATATTTGAGATGCAGGCAGGTTGGATCCAGACAATCTTGTCATTGACGTAGGCATCATAAATTATATGGAAACTGCTGCAATCGTTACCAAGAAGAATTTAAATGTGCTTACGTTGATTACAGAACCATTTTCTAACCAAATTATGACGGTTAAAATCTATAATTGATAGGGTTGTTACAAACACCATAAAACATATTTCAACTCTTAATCTGTCATGAATAATACGTCATATCTAGAGGTACCACACGCCATAAGTTGTGTTAACCGCGTATTACAGCATGCTCACATTGGTTTGTCTTGTGCACTGGTCTGTGAAGCTCTACACTGGTTTGAAGCTCTTAAACTACTGTCTCCGTAATTATTTGATAATATACCTTTCTTGAAGTTCTGAAATAATTTCGTTCCAATTAGATGTATTTCCACTGGAATCGATACTATGAGCAGTTGTAATCGTTCAACTGTTTTGTTGTAGTGCTTCAGTGGATGTATGGTGACGACTGAATACTAATTTTCTTATTCTGAGTGTCAATAATACCACTGACAATTACACTCTCCAATGGAGATTTAATAATTTTTTGTATTTCGAAAATGGAATTGAAAATAACATTTTGTTTTAAATGGGCATAAGTCACTGACAAGTGCCCTTTTAAAACTGAGCGGTTTGGCAATGGTCCGATGCATGCAAACATTCAGGTCATAAAAAAGGGTCAACCATTTTGTATGTTTATCATGAAGGAACCAGTGGAAAGGGTGCCAGTAAAGTAAGTTCCTCTTTTTATTTGATTATCTAAAGTCTATCCCCCAGAGTATCACAGAACTTCGACAGTTATGCTATAACTGCATGGGGTAGAACAAAAACCACATGCTGTTTAGATTCATACTTTCACTGACGGCTTCTAGACGTATCACGCTTATTCAACAGTATTTCCTTATGGGAGGATACAGCTTCTTACCGTCCGATCGAGACTTTGGTATTATTTCAAAGAATGATGCGATATTCACTGTTCATTAAATAACACAGCACATTCTACAAATCAGCTCAAAACCCGGAAAACTTATAGTTACAGACGTTAACACATCCGACATGCTGGATTTTAAAGGCTGGTGGGGAATGTATTACAAAAAGACGACAGTTTCTAAAGAAAAAAGGAAGAAGCCAATACGTGGCTTTAGTTATCAGTTTCTTTCACTTTGTGTATTCGAGGTGCCAGAGCTGGATCCATCAGACGTTGGACGTATATCAGTGGGTTAGTGAGCCACATACTCTTCATAGCACATCAGCGGAAACATGTTCATCCACCAACAAATCCCCGCCCACCCTGCAGCGCGGGTGTCATCAGTATATTCCAGGTGTGCATATGCCATTATGACGAACTTTCGAGTTGGCCTACTGCCAGCTGTAAAGCGTATGGCGATGACTAGAAACAGTTCACCACAAGTGACAAAACATGAGTTTTATGTACCTTTTCAAATATTTCTATAAGTTTCTCTTGAAAGTTTAAAAGGATTGTGTTCATTTCCTGTGGCTCAGAGTCTTTTTTGTAACATTTAATTGACTAATGTGGCCAAATATCAACATTTTATTCTGTGTCTTCTTCTTGTGAGACAATTTCTTTTTTAAAAGGGCAGATGTTCTTGCATTTTAAAAGTTCATAACATTGTACATATTAGTATGCACCAATAAGGGGCACCTATACCACTAATTCATTTGAGCAGATTTTCTTATTTTCTGTAATTTTTCTTCTATAACAGCGTTTTTTAATTTCCCACTAAGATAGTTTTCTCGACTGACATCCTTTTAAAGAAAGACCATTCACTTAACTAACGTGAGTTTTTTTATGATTCCTGTGCTCAGTAAACTTGACATTCTTTCTAATCCTCTATCCTCAGCCTTTATCACATGCTTGGTTAAGCTTATACGTTCCATAACCAACATATATGGGCTAGTGTTATGTGTCTCAGTGACGTGTTATAAGCATCATCATCATCATCATCGTCATCATGATCATAATCTTCCTCATTGAAATCTTGTTCTTCTTCTCCTTCCCCTCTAATATCTCTACTTTCATAAAAAATATTGTTTCTTTTAGCTCTAATATCTTCGCATTTTCCATCTAATTTGTTCAGTCTGTCTTATTCTACGTTCTCTTCTTCTTCTTCTTATTATTACTAGCATTATACTCTCTGAATAGCTGTCCTCCTTGAATCAACCTCTGTAGAAGCGGAGGAGTAGGTTTACTCGTAAATACTGTTGCCAGTTCAGCCTTGGCTTCAGATTGCCATTTTTGCTGCAGTGGCTGCAGTGTGTGGATATTTCATTAAGATTACAACTAAAACTGTCAAGATTTTTTGCAAATATTAGACACAGTCGGACTGGAGTCACCGGGACAAGCAGTTTTTATTGTTCGACAGAAACTTTGTAGTGTCGTAAAATTTATTGCATATTTATTAGCGATCTTACTCAGTGAAGTACCCGCTATTACTTCCACTTCTTCACTGTATGTTACATATATGCCTGCTGCACATAAATTCGTGTGTTTGACGGCCCTGTGGTGGCTGACTGGGATACTGCAGGTCTAATACCTGACATCCATTCCACACAAATTTTTATGTCGAATTTTACGAGCACACTACTTGAACCTATTTTTTGGCCTATGAACAAATGCACAGGAGTCCAGCTCCCAGAAAGACCAACGTACATTTCTACATTTTTCAGTTTCCGTGCAGAACATGTGTGTGCATTATAGATAATTTTCAACACAGGTGAATTTTGAATCTTATTTTTCTGAATGGGTTAAAGCACATGTCTGCTTCTCGCATTTTTCATGTTTCCCACCATTCTAAATTGGTTCATGTGGCTATGGCTGCAAAGCTATCAAAACCAACATTCTACTGGTAGATATCAGAATTACTATTCTGCATTTTGTGTTAAGCAGCTGAATTGACAATTGGAATGTAGCATCTCTGTGAATGGAGCTATGACCAGCAGACTGTGGCACCACTCCAGGGCGAGTGGGACTTAATAACCATGGCCCAATCCGGCCTGTCACAGCTCGCCATTGAATGTGACCAGCTGTCATCAGTTGACAGTGATGCGACTCCCAGCGGTTGGTGTGCTCGACTCTTATGTCAGCTGCTAGCTGTGAGGTGGTAAAGGCATACTGGAACAAACTTATTTGTTTAAACTAAAATATGAGAGGGGTGTGCAGGATTGTTTAAACGAGCAGGATTCGCTTTTTTAAACTTAAAGAGCAGTAATGTCAAAGGAAAATCACGGATTTTCTTCTACCTCCTGCTGGTCCCAGACCAGTTTCTATACTTAGAATAGGTGATCTGACTGTTATGAACAGCTCTACACGTCGAAGTAAAAATTTCCTTGGGAAAAAAATACGTTGCTGAAAGTAGGTCAGCAGGCAAGGCCACACTACTTGCTATTTGTAGGATGAAAACCATATTTATGGAGTCACAGGCTCACACTCACAACTTTTGGCTAATAGACAGGTTTAGAGCTTTGGGAGTAACAAACACCTTTTGTCCTGACTATGAATAGCAACCCATGCAGTTACAAAGTCGCATGATGGCTGGGGAATACGTCGTAAATATGCCATCAATGCTGACTGTACCAGTATCCTACATCCGCCATCTTTGTTTCCAGTACGACAATTTTCACCAATTTATACTTCGTAAAATACTATAGGGAAGTCATAGGAGTGGGAATATAGCCCACTTGCACAACAGGCATATTTTTGAATTTCCCATCATATGTTGCATTTCCCTCTATTTTACACACCGCCTATACCAGAGGAGTGGAAGACGATACCCTTTGTTCCAGAACTGGGAAACCCGGGGAAAGGTGTGAGTTTGGGAGGCAATACCCTTAAATCCAGAACAGTAGAGGGGGAAGCTATGAAACACTACTTAACAGAATACTGAGATTAGATAATAGCTTTATTCCAGAAAAAGTTGGATTGTAGAAGAATAGCGGGTTTAGAGCATAATAGCCCTTTGTTCTAGAACAAAGAAGGGTGAGGGGGAAATGAAGGGGATTGTGCATCCTTTGTCCCTGAACGAGCATAGCCTAACTACTTTCATCACTCATTTATTCTACAAATATGTTGAAATTTTGAATGTGATGTGTTCTCCTGCATTACTTGAAAAAATGGTTTCTGATTCAATTCTGTTCGCATGTATAGCTCTCCACATACACAACCCCCTTCAATAGATATTAAAATACCTGTTCGATAGGAGTTTCTGACTCTTCGATAGCCAGTGCGCTTTTAACAGAACTTTCGTCCTCCTTTCCTGCTCCCTTCTCTCTGCACTTCCTCCTCTTCTCTCTCCATGTGGTTAGTTTTTGTTGTGCCTTCTCACTAGGCTCTGATTCTGATGGGAGGTGACCTGTCCTCAAGACTGAAAGAGGACCTAAGCTTGTGGACCTATGACTTAGCTCATTCATGATATTCTGGGGGTCCTTTACGAAGATGTCTCTGGTTCTGTGCTGTTTCCAGCAGTAAATGTGGTGAAGTTTGTCCAGTTCTCTCATAACCCTTTCAGAAGGGTTTGAGACCATGTGGCACCATGAAATGTACACCACTTTTATTCCTTTGTGTAAATGACAACGCACGTGGAATACAACTGTCGGCCACTGTCACCTTTGCCATGCTTCCAACTGCCTGCAGGAAGTCATTGCGGGGAAACATTTACTATTGTGTCAGCAATTGCATTCCACAATGGAGTGAGTGTCGAAAACTTTGATGCTAATTTAATGGCTATGAAAATATACTGTAAATCTCTTTTTGTTCAAGGGAGTGAGCTCTAAGACCATGGTAGCCAACTCAATTTCCACAGACATTATGGAAAACGGATGAGCGACATTACTGGCAATAGAAAGTTTTGTCTTTTGGTGGACTTTCAATGTTGCCGGAATTCTCTTTATTCGCCTTTCCATGTGTTTGAAATAAAAACACCCCCTGAGTTCGATCAGACACTTCATCACGATTTAATGCCTATAGCTGTAGCGTACATATCAAGAAAGCTGATTTATACGTACGTCTGAGATGCGGAGTGCCCAATGGGCATTCTCAGGGTTCCTTCTGTGGAACAGCACGTTGTTTTGATTTGGTAGAAATGAGGCGTAGTGAGTCGCCTCTGGTCCTTCCACTTGGCCTTCATAAATTTCCACCCCTGGTCCTTGTCCTGCAATTGTGCTATGTCCGAAGGAGTGTGTGATGTACAGACGGTAGCAGAGCCAGGATGGGGAAGATGTAGCCACATTTATTTGGTCCAAGCCTTGACCAATTTATTATTTAACAATAATTGGTTACCCATCCACGTTAATACAATTAACATTTTAAAAGGAAATTTTAGCATTAAAATAAAAAAAAATCTAGAAGAACATGCATCCCCTACTCTGAAACATTACGTAAAGGTACTGTTAGTAAAGGGTATATTACATAGTACAACAGTGCAACATGTACAAATATTAACAATTACACCAGAAAAATATTGAACTTATTTGTACTACATGCAAATGAAATCTAAAAAATCCAATTTGGCAAGAGTGCAACAAATTCCTTACTACCTGCTTAAAAAATCTGGCAATGATAGTTTTTTTTGTACTTCCTGATTTCACTTAAGCTTACGTAAACCCTACTCAAATGTCTCTTGTTTTTCTCTCATGTGACACCAGTTCACCTTTCGTGACAAATACACAAAATTTCTAAATTATTTTATATCAGTGACAAGACAGAAATAACATTAACGACTGGTGACATGAGTAAACACTGTCAAGTTTTCAATTTCACGACGATTGTGATATCTAGCAAATTTTCATTTCAATACTCGCCCACGTGTTCCAAAATCAATTCTGTCAGTCTCGAGAAGCAACAACTTCATACACAAATATGGCAATATCAAGAAATAGATGGGTTTATCCCAAGCAATATTAGTAGAACTAAAATTTGCAATTTAAACGCACCAATTTTAACAGAGTCTAATGTAATAATAATTTGGGCAGAACTTTCATAAAATGATCGATGATACTGGATACTGTGCCATGCACTATGAAACAAATTAAGAATTATTCCCATTAGACACCTAGCACATGATGTTCTCTGAAGTATTTCAAATCGCAAAATGTTAGCTACAAGTACCAACCACATAATAAAGTAATGATCATTAAACATAATAAAAGTATATGAAAATTTCGGCCTTAGCCAGGTGATGAGAACCACACCAATGCAGTTTCCTTTTACACTCTAGTGCTAGGCCCAAAAAACAACAGCTGGTCATGGAGAACCACGCTAAGCAAGAGAGCATTCCGTCCTCCCCAAATGCTCGCAAACAGCCACACTCGTCGCAATCCTTAACCGGCAGGCACCAGTTGACTCCCCGCCGCTTCCGTCCTGTCGCCAAATCCCGACTGAGCCGCCCTCCAAAACAGAGCTGTTGCTGCGCGCACCAGCGCCAACAGCGCTCAGCCATCACGCCCCCTATCGCTGCGGCGAAAACAAGTGCAAATAATCTCGCGGGTAAATCAAATGAGCTGAGCCGTGACACGGCAGAGAGTGGTTCCTACAAACTATTCGAAAGGGACATGTTGTAAATACAGTAAACTAAAATTATTTTCTCTCAGGTACATACTGTTGTTTCAAACTTTAACCAATGGATATGCCAGACAGAACATCCACCACCATATTTCCTGTAATTGTTACATTTATGATGTAAGCACCTCTGGTTCTGTTACTGAATAATTCTTCAGTGACTTATTGAGTATCTGACTTGTGAATGCTATAGCTTGTGGAACCGTAGCACCCTATTTGACATATTCTTGGAGCAATATTACACCAAGACCAGACCACAAACCATCAAATGACAAACAGAATTCTTTCACCATGTCTGGATGTTTCAATGTGAGTGCTGCTAACAAAGCATATTTTGTTTCAACAAACTCACGCTGGGCTTGCTTCTCCCAATCCCAGATTGAACATTTACTGGCAAGGGCACAAAGATTCTTCTCATACCAATGAATCTGATATAGAAGTTCACTAAGTCTAGGAATCCACGCAACAGCCGTTTATTAAAGGATACTGGGAAGTCTTATATCGCTCTTTCGAGGCTGTAATATTTTCTCTTGCCAAATTGTGGTATGGCAAGATTTATGCTGTTGCCCTTCTTTTAGAAAGCAGAAAGCAAGGTATTCAAAGTCTCACTGTGGTCTGTCCATTACAGTTCTGCGATTAAGATGTTATTGACATATAGCATGACTCCTATGTTTTAGTTCTTCCGGTATTATAATGTCGAATCCCCTTGTAAAAGATGATGACAGTATATTTAAAGAAAAGTAATGTTTCTGAAACTGGCAGGCTGTACCAAAATTAAGGAAAACTATGTATTTCCAACACGAGGAAGGCAGTTTCCAGTTCAGTTATGGTATTAATCTATCAAGAGTATAGTACGAGACTGGACTGCCCTATCCTTTTTCAGAATATACAGGGGCAGATTGTTGTACATGCTGAATGCTTCCTCGATAACACCTTGTTAAAAAACATTGCGAATTTCAGTCTGTACCTCCTCTCAGTAGCCCCACCGTATCGAATATGGTTTAACAAAAAATGCCTTGGAACTTGTACCCAAAGTCTTTGATAGTACCCGGCACTTCTAAGATCGATTATAATTTATCTCTCGCAAATGCTGTCTGAACGTGACATATTTTTTCACTAATCACGTCTCGCAAGTTTCTCTCATCTGACATGCTGTTCTGTGAGGTTATTTCAATCCTGTTGTGATTTATGCAGTCATCTCTTCCTAACTGCTCTTCATATCAGGCCAGTAATCCTACAGGCTCACTACCTGGTCCACCTACATCCAAGCAGTCATCAAAGATTGACCGTGCACACACAATGCCACAGATTTTTCTTTCAGATCAGCAGCACTCTGTTACTGATGCAGAAAGTCTCACCCTAGAATGTAATCCATCATAAGTAATGTTACCATGAAGAAATTTGCATTCATTACGTTTGATTGGCATAAAAAATCATTCTGCATCTGACTGTTAAAGTTGGCATCTTTTCATGTGGTCGCTCCAGTTATCTTCATCTTTTGTAAGCATAATGCAGGCCAAACCTAGTTCTCTTGTCATCTATGATAGACATTACAGGGAAGTTATAGTCGTGTAACCACGGCGCCACAGGCCGTGCACTGTGAACAGGTGCTCGATCGGGTTGAAAGATGCAATCGCCATTCCCGGACTGCTCTTCAACAATGGGAATCAAGAAGGTGCTTAGAAAGTCAATGTAGGCCTGTGCTGTAATAGTGCCAAGCAAAACAACAAGGGGTGAAAGCCTCCTCCACGAAAAGCACGACCACACCATAACACAACCGCCTCCGAATTTTACTGTTGCCACTACATACGCTGGCAGATGACTCACCAGACATTCGCCATACCCACACCCTGCCATCGGATAGCCACATTGAGTACCGTGATTCGTCAATCCACACAACGTTTTTCCACTGTTCAGTCATCCAATGTTTAACTCCTTGCACCAAGCGAGGCGTCGTTTGGCATTTACCGGCTTGATGTGTGGGTTTCGAGCAGCCGCTCGACCATGAAATCCAAGTTCTGTTACCTCCCGAATAACTATCGTAGTACTTCCAGTGGATTATGATACAGTTTGTAATTCCTATGTGATGGTCTGGATAGATGTCTGCCAATCACATATTACGACCCTCTTCAAATGTCGGCGGTCTCCGTCAGTCAATAGACGAGGTCGGCCTGTACGCTTTTGTGTTTTTCGTATCCCTTCAAGTTTCCACTTCACTGTCACATCGGAAACAGTGGACCTAGGCATGTTTAGGAGTGTGGAAATCTCGCGTACAGGCGTATGACAAAAGTGACACCCAATCACCTGACCACGTTCGAAGTCCGTGAGTTACGCGGATCGTTCCATTCTGCTCTCTCATGATGTATAATGACTACTGAGGTTGCTGATATGAAGTACCTGGCAGTAGGTGGCAGCACAATGCACCTAATAAGAAAAACGTATGATTTTGGGGGGTGTCCGGATACTTTTGATAACATAGTGTATAACAGCGTACCTGGCAGTAGTTGTTTCCTCGTCCTCTTCCGATAGAATCTTGCTAATTTCTCCAAAATCTATCTACGTCACCTTTCTTTCCTTTCTACTGGTTTTCATATTGTCCTCACCACTAGCTGCCCCACTCGTCTGTAATTGCATATTGTTCTCATTCTCTGTCTCGTTGCGCTCATTGTTATGCGGGTGTGGTCCACAAATTTTCACTAGACACAGAGATGCGCCCTCGTTTGGCTGTGCCAAGTTCTCTACAAAACGATGTCGACCAGTGTAATCTTGTCACAGGTACCGTCCGTTACACCCACTGCTCGGTGCCTACCCTTGGTTGCGTGGGTCTCATCGTTAGCACCAACATGGTTTAACTCTTTCATAATTAAAGTATTGTGGACAATTACTTCGCGGTTTATCATATACCTGTTATTGGGCATCTGCCCTGTCTTGCCCTACAATTGTGCGCAGTATGCAACTCCTCTGCCATACCCAAGCTCCTGAGGTGAGAATGGAGCGATTTAACACCTAACTTATGTCGTCTCACAATAACAGTCTCATGACACAGTAGATTTTCAAGTTTTGCCATGTGTACTGGTATCAACTCTGGCGGATGATATGGAGAATTTACATATTGAGTCTTCCTGATCATTTCTTTAAAGAATGAAATATGATCACGACAGTCAGAGTCAGTATAATTAGGCATCATTAATTTACTAACTTGACCTGATCTACGTTTCGAGGCCAGAATTCAACTTTTCGAACCTCTTACAATCACGCATGATTTGCCTCATCCGTGCTGCTGGTTCATCACATAAATGACTGTAGACAAACTGTAAGTTAGCTAGTAGCCACCATGGTATTGATACAGCATGTTCCAGTTGTTCTATGCCTACGTATATGTGCGGTTCAGTTTTTTGGACGGGATAAAAAAAATGGCTCTGAGCACTATGGGACTTAACTACTTTGGTCATCAGTCCCCTAGAACTTAGAACTACTTAAACCTGACTAACCTAAGGACATCACACACATCCATGCCCGAGGCAGGATTAGAACCTGCGACCGTAGCAGTCGCGCGGTTCCGGACTGCGCGCCTAGAACCGCTAGACCACCGCGGCCGGCTGGACGGGATAAATAGAGTACTTTTGTGCAGATACAAAGTTCAACATCCTTTCATCTTGACCTCCTTTATACATATCTCGTCTAAAATCAGATACCATAAGAGGATAGTCGCATTTTATATGACAGAGCCTACGCTCCAGCTCTTGCAGTTTATCATTCTCTTTCCTTTGTCTCATATTACATCTCTCGTCTGGGGCTGAAGTTAATTTACAAACCCACATCACTCCACACCAATGCATTTTCTGTATCTCTCGTTCATTACAGATGCAACAAAGCCTCCCGGTAATGGCGGTTTATTTCGGCCATATTCCGTGTGAACAAGAGAAGAGATTGCACCTTCTCGCTATAGCCTACAGCAATGGATTGCCTGTGATCCGAGTCACCGTTATTTCATAAGGATTCAACATTGGTGGTAAGGACATCATGCCTGTTGGTCATCTTATCAGTTTTGCCCTTCTTCTGCGACACCCATTCACAAATAGTCTCCAAGACTTTCTTTCGCTCAGCACATACTTCTACAACAGTCTCATGGATTGCAAATCCATCAGCAGGAGCTCCGTTTGAACACTGACTGTTATCACCTTTTATAGCTGTGACTCTCACCTCCAATGGTTCTCGCCTTTCTTCTTGACTTTCGTGCAAATCCATCGCAGTGTTCAGGATTTCAGGTTTCCATTGGCATACTCCCTCTACTTCAGTTCTAACTTCTCCAGTTTCTTGTCGGAATGGCTACATGATAGACTGACTCTCCGCAACTATCACATCCATTTGCTTATCCTGTTCCTCAATATGTTTCTCAATCCTCCTATCCTGCTCCCAAAATACAGACTTCCTTGCCCCGCTTTCCGTCATGTTCTTGGAACAATTATTTAACAACACTAATGTTAGTGAATGCAAGGGCTGATCTCTCCACAACACTTGTTGCCATTGCCAGAACTGTCACTTTTTAGTGTGCTGCACCGATTCCATTACCAGTTTCTCATGTCAGGGGTCTGAAGGAGAGATCATTTCCCAGGCCTCTAGAATAATTTGCTCATCTATTATATCATTTGCTTGATCGCTGGCTGTGCCTTGCGATAAACTAGTCTCATACAGGTCGAACACAAGGGCCTCGCTATCCTATATCAGGAAATTAGCTGTCTAGTTTCTCGTTTCGCTCATTGTTAGTCGCGTCTTTGATTTTGACTAAGTGGTGACGCTCACGCTACACAATAAACAACACCCCTTTTTCGACTACGTTTACCAGGTGCCAGAAATTCTTAACCACACAGATATGCATGAATCATTACAAGCTGCGCGCGCACACACACACATACAGTAGACGCTGAAATAAAGTCCACCCAAAAATACAAAAATATCAGACAACACACTTTGTTCAGCAACAAATCAACGTAGCTAAGCAACAATGATTAAGGGCACATACATAATGTGCGACTCCTGTAATCAGAAAAACAGATTATTAAACGATGTCATACTGTCTACTGTTTTACGGAAACTTGCAAAGTATGGATAAGCCTGAGCAGGGTTTGTCCACATGAGAGGTGGCTGTACTCTTCGAATTTATTTTGACCTTCAGCACCGTTCTCTCACACCCATGTCTCACTCACTCACGTAATATTAGTCATCCTGAACGCGTATTGGATGTATTACGTACCACACAGCGTATTCGAAGAAATATGTTTCTAATTTAGAACAGATAACTGCAATAGGAATTTACTGATAACCCCATCGGCATTTACCAGGCAGGAAAAACATCATGAGCAGTGCAGTATCATCTGTTGTTTCCTTAATTTAATTCACACAACGCCCAGCTTCCTTTTAATACAGGGTATGTTGAAGACTCATATTGATTTACATTCCCTGGTAATTTCGGTGTGACAGGGTGGGGAAGCGGTTATGAGGTGCCGGATTACAAACAGTCACGTCTAAATCTGCTAGTCATGAAATTAATTTATTTATTGACACCAATGTCGAAAACTTTACGGGGTACAGTTCTATGCAAGAACATATAAGAACAATGTAACATATAGTGATATAATGATTGCTTAACGATCAGTTACTCATGAAATGTTAAACACAAAAGATGAAATAATCACAGGTCACAGTGTTGAGGTTGGAGAACCATAACTGGAACCAGTGGGACAGCGTTTTCGAATCAATCGAATACGAATGCATTCAGGAGCTAATCTAAACTAGTTGGCTAAATACTTGCAAACTAGTAGAGTGCAATGGAGAGTGCCAGGGGGGAATGCCTAGTTGGACTAGTGGAGCTGGTGACGTACACATACAAGTGTGCCGGCCTGACTGGCTCAAAATGGTTGGTTCAAATGGCTCTGAGCACTATGGGACTTAACTTCTGAGGTCATCAGTCCCCTAGAACTTATAACTACTTAAACCTAACTAACCTAAGGATATCACACACATCCATGCCCGAGGCACCATTCGAACCTGCGACCGTAGCGGTCGCGCGGTTCCAGACTGTAGCGCCTAGAACCGCTAAGCCACCGCGGCACCCCCACAGACGAAGCTACTTGCAGTAGGATTGTCTACTGTGGAAAGCTGCATCAAACCAGTCTTCGGACTGAAGACCATAATAAGAACGACAACAACGACGACAACATTACAAAATTCTGTTTTCAAAGAATACTTAGAAGTACGTTTGGAAACGTACGTGTAATTGTTGCATCTGCAACAATTACACGATAAACGTATAACAAAAATTAATAACGAAAAGAAATTCACGGAATACATGACTTGTATTCCAAAAATATGCCTTCTTATAACCAGTGAAGGACAATATCTTGAAACCGATGTTTATTAGCATAGGCTACACGGAAATGAGTTTAATGTCTTTTTATTTATCTGAATGATGAAAGGCGCAAATAAGACGAACTACCATTCGAAACTAAGCATGAAATAGTTCGTCTTAGAATCATCTTGTTCTTGATGGTGTGTGAATAAGTTGTATTACTTCGTTATACAACTACCCGTTTCAAAAATGAAGGTGCAACTATGTGAACAGCAGCATGGTGCGACTTGAAAAATGCCCCTCTCAGTTAGGAACCAGGATTAGGTACCTATTAAAACTGTGATGCGGAGAACGGAATCAAACAAGTCTTCGTAGTAAAGACCACAACAATCAGCAATGGGCAGGCAAGTAGGTACCCAGATCCAACCGTTCATAACTGTGTTTGTAGATTTGGCACTATCAATATTTAGTTTGAAATTTTTACATTAAGATTAAGAACTTAACAATTTACACTCTGACACTTCTAAGTTTTTCTTTCGTCCATTTTAGTTCATTGACGCAAAGCCTCACACAAAAAGTATCTGCCTACTCAGCAAGAAAAGGGAAATAAATCATTCACGTTAATATATAATTTGTCGAGCATAAAAAGCAAATACACTCAACCGTATTCACACTTTTAAAAACGTCGAAATTGTTTTGTAGATCATATCTGAAGATTTTTTGTGATGTTGCACGGTCTGACAAAAGCTGATTTCTTCTTTTTCTTCTTTCTTTTCACACTACACTGGGTACGTTAAATCAATCAACTTTTTATGTTCAGTGTGTTTCAATTAGGATTATTCATTTGGTTTCCATTTTGACTTGGACCCTCTCTTTCTTTTATTTTATTTTTCTTTTGCAAATTTTATCTATGAGCATATTTTTTGTGATTTGGAGTTCACTGGTCTTTCTCTGTTTCCTTAATCCAAATTGGTTCCGTTAGTAAAGGGTTTAATTTTTGAGGTTAATTTGTTGTTGTGGAATCTGAGACCAAGGATTTTTATTAATATCTTCCTTTTTTATCCTCAGCATTTCAACATGCCCATTGTTGGTGATGGGCAAGGTTTCGGCTATATACAGGGCTTCCCACTTGGTTACTATATTGTAATGTCTTATTTTTGCAGTCCATGACACGGACTTTTTGTAATATGTGGTTTTGGTGAGTTGGAATGCCAGTTCAACTTTACATTTTCTCGATCCCATTACGTGTTTCTCGACGTCATTTCAGCTGATCCATTCTTCAAGATATTTGAATCTTTGACAGTCTGTATTTTTTGTTCTCCTACTTAAATATGTTTTGGTGATTTTTTATGTTTATCATTATTTCGGTCTTTACAAATGAGATTTTGAGACCTATTTATTCAGCTTGCTTTTGTAGTTTGAGGGTTTTTGGCTTCTTCCCAAGTCTCGGCTAGTAGGACAATATCTTGTGCACAGGCTAGACAGCTGATTTTGATGCCTTTGCTTTTTGTTCCCAGCCGGACTCCACTATGGATCTTCGTATTCCATTTTCTGAGTACTTTTTCTTGGGCACAGTTTAATAGCAGTGGGGACAGACATTATCCTTGCCGTACACCAGTTTTTATCTCATAAGTGTAGGAGAATTCTCCCCTGAATTTAAGTTTGGATATGTGTTCGTAAGGGTTTCTATGATTAGGTCTTTGGTTTTGTTTTCTAAGTTTAATGCTTTTAGTATAGAGATGAAGCATTCTCAGTATTCTGAGTCGTATGCTTTCCGAAAGTCAATGAAAGTGAAAATATTTGATTTTGCTCTTCATTTTTAATGGGACATGAGGCTTTGAGGGTTTAAGATTTGTTCTGGGCAAGATCTTCCTTTTCTGGAAACCCGCTGCTGTTCTCGAAGTCGATGGTCTAATTGGGGTTCTGCCCTGTTTAGTAGGACTTAGAGAATATTTTGTATGTTACATCTAAGACTGAAGTCCCTTTGTAGTTGTTTTTGATCCTTTCTTATGGAGCCTTCTTCTATTCATTTGAGATTATTTCGTTTATCAAAATTTCCTCAAGATTTGTTGAGGTCTTATAATCTTTTTTTCTATGTTTTATTCACAGCTGAGAAGGCTTCTGTAACATTCCGCCAATATTTTCCAGTTATTCCTGTTGTTGTGGGCAATATTTCCACTTTTGTCTAGGAGATGTAGCGTCGGTTTGTTGTATTTGGCCATTTTTTGTTTAAGAGTCTTGTATAAGTTCCGTATGTTTTTTTTGATGAAGTCTTTGTTGATAAGAAAGAGGTGTTGTTCTACTTGGGATTTTTAAAATTATTTTTATATTTTTCCTCAGCAATTTTCTTCTGTTTAAAAAGCTTTGTCTGTTATAATCATTTTTCTGTGATTGCCACTGTTCTTCTTAGTCCAAGGAGTCTGTTGCTTTCTTTTGTCCACTAGGTATGTTTTTGGCTTTGGTTATGGGAGCCAACTGTGCGGCATTACTTATTGGGACTTCGTTTATTTGATGCCAGGTTTGGTTTTGCATGTCTTCAGTTGCGAGGGTAAACTGCTTCTTTTGGAGTTGTTGATTTCATTTTTCTTATGGGGATTATAATTACTTTTATTTTAAAAGGTAGTGATCAGTATCTTGGTTGGATCCTCTGAGAACTTTGAAATTTTGTATTTCTTTATGAAACTTCAGTTTGATTGCCACTTGATCGTGTTGGAATCGTACCTAGCTATGGGTTTGGTGAGGTCCACGTTTTCTGTTTTCAAGATAGCTTTTAAAAGGCTGTGGTTGTCAGAATCATGCTTGCGTGGCATAATTCTATCAGTCTGATGCCATTTTGGTCGATTTATTTTTACGTTTTTCCATTGTATTTAAGGTTTAAGTATCACAGAGTTTGAAATTTCCAGTATGTGCTTTTGTTAGCCGATTATCCGTGTCTGATCTGTCTGGACAACGTGTAAACTAAAAATATTTAATTGTCTGAACAGTTTTTTTTAGCGTAATACATCGACAGTCGTATGAAATGTTCATTAATTTACGTTACAGAATTTTTCCTAATTTTTGTAAAGACTATTTTGTAATTTAGTCTGATAGCAACATTACATTGAAAAACACAAAATATCTTCAGAAAAAAATTTTCATCTAGTTTTCCATATGTTTTAATGTGTCGAGTGAAGCATTAATTAGCCTTCAGGCTTAAGGTTTAGTTTTCTTTGGATCCGACTTGTATAATTAATCCATCTGTAGAATAAAATAGTTCTGACGATAATTATATTGGCTCGCTTGGAAAGCATCCGATGTTACAGCTGATACAGAAAATTAGTGGCATGCATGATACATGTGGTATGGTTCGTGCGTGGAAAACTAAGTATACCAGTGGATGGAGAAGGCGATCTTCTATATTAGAGGTCTAGTATCCTTTTAGAACACTTCACTGCCATGGTCGCAAGTTTTGTTACATAGATAACCAGTTCAGCCAGTTCAATGGCCATCTTTAGATCCATAATCCCAGAACTTTCAACATATTAGACATTTTGTAGAGTCCCTAAAGAACTGTTTGTTAACGGCTGTAAGAAGTTAGACTGACTTTCGTTTCCCACATGTTACAGTGTAGCTTGACTATCGATGTGATTCTCTTTGCAGTTTTGCATTCGTGCCAAAGAAAGGAATTGTGTAGTAAGGAGATACGTCATGGTAGAAATATGGCTGCAAAACACGCTCAGCGTTAGAACCGATTTCAGAATGGGAGACTGTGTGTGTGTGTGTGTGTGTGTGTGTGTTTTCGTGGTAGTCTGACATGAATACAGTTCTCGCAATGTCGCAGTAAAGATAAGGGCAAGGAAAACTTGAAGTGGATTTAACGAAACTAATGTCGTATTCTCTGCGGTAGAGGTGTCGTTGTTCTTGTAATATATACAACTAGATTAGCAGAAAGGAAACATTAACTGTACAAGAAAATGGACACCGTCGTCCCTGGGAAACTATGACTTTTTTATTTTCCTTTTTTTCGACTAACGGATAAAGATAAGATTCCAGGCTTGTTTTACAGACTGTAACAATGTTCAAATGCTATCGGGTGTTGTGAAGTCACCCGAAATTAAGTCCTCTTCTTTGAATTCCAGTTTTTTTCCTAACCTAGATTCAGGTGAAAAGTGGATTGTTCTCTCAAGAAATGCTGCTGTCAGTAACTATCCTGACAAGAGCTAGAAACTTGAGTACTTCAAAAGCAAGGAAGTCCAGTGTTTAACGTCACATTTGCAACCAGATCGGTAGAGACAGACACAAGATACGATAGCACAAGAATCGGTACAGTAATCGCTTGTGGTCTTCCCGAAGGAACTAATCCAGCATTCTTCGTAATCGATTTAGAGAAAATCTAGATCATGAACCTGGGATTTGACTCTCCCTCCTCCCCAATGTAAATCCAGTGCATTAATGATAGCACAATTTCTCCCGGTCCAAAAAGTTCGGAAATCTCTGCAGTACATCATGGAAAAAAGGAAAAGAACATAATTTCTCTTAAAAATAAGACGCATGTATTGATTTTCCTGTTAACCTACAAAGGTTTTACCTTCAATTCAAAAATTGTTGAAATGGCTCCAAGCACTATGGGACCTAACACCTGAGGTCATCAGTCTCCTTGACTTAGAACTACTTAAACCTAACTAACCTAAGGACATCACACACATCCATGCCCGAGGCAGGATTCGAACCTGCGACCATAGCAGCAGAACGGTTCTGGAGGGAAGCGCCTAGAGCCGCTCGTCCACAGCGGCCAGCTTACCTTCAGTTTCCGAACATAATTTTCCTTTTTATACTTTAGGAGACAAATTGTTTAATGGCATCCATAACTTTAATTTCCCTAGTTCTTCCATGATGAATATAAAGCAGGAATAGATGGGCAAGTGCAGATTGTGTCATTTTTGATCTGAGATAAGTTTTAAGACTATGTAAGGCCGTGAATGATCTCGCGGAGGATGCTCACAGTGTAAGTAGACTGTTTAGGTTTTTTATTGGTAACGCCACGTAGCGCTCAGTGTGTGGCTGTTGGCATTGTTGTAATACTCGCCATTGTAGCGTTGCGCAGTTGGAGGTGAGCCGCCAGCAGTGGTGGATGTGGGGAGAGAAATGGGGGAATTCTGAGAGCGGACGATCTTGACGTGTATCCATCAGAGACAGTACATTTGTAAGACTGGATGTCTTGAACTGCTATATATATAGGGTGATTCAAAAAGAATATCACAACTTAAGGAATTTAAAACTGTGCAACGACAAAAGGCAGAGCTAAGTACTATCTGTCGGCGAATTAAGGGAGCTATAAAGTTTCATTTAGTTGTACATTTGTTCGCATGAGGCGCTGTGCCATTTCAGCCAATAAAGTTTTTGGTCCCTTTTTCTTCGAAGGTGCTACTGTAACTGGACTACAGTATCTGGAGATGTTAGAGAATTGGCTGTTCCCTCAGCTCGAACAAGAAGCACAATTCATATTTCAGCAGGATGGAGCGCCACCACATTGGCACTTATCTGTCCGTAACTACCTGAACGTCAACTACCCGAGGCGATGGATCGGCCGCCAGGCAGCCCGTGACAGAGCACTTCATCACTGGCCTCCAAGAAGCCCTGATCTTACCCCCTGCGATTTTTTCTTATGGGGGTATGTTAAGGATATGGTGTTTCGGCTACCTCTCCCAGCCACCATTGATGATTTGAAACGAGAAATAACAGCAGCTATCCAAACTGTTACGCCTGATATGCTACAGAGAGTGTGAAACGAGTTGGAGTATCGGGTTGATATTGCTCGAGTGTCTGGAGGGGGCCATATTAAACATCTCTGAACTTGTTTTTGAGTGAAAAAAACCTTTTTAAATACTCTTTGTAATGATGTATAACAGCAGGTTATATTATGTTTCTTTCATTAAATACACATTTTTAAAGTTGTGGTATTCTTTTTGAATCACCCTGTATTATGACTTTTGAGCACTATTAAGGTAAATACATTGTTTGTTCTCTATCAAAATCTTTCATTTGCTAACTATGCCTATCAGTAGTTAGTGCCATCAGTAGTTTGAATCTTTTATTTAGCTGGCAGTAGTGGCGCTCACTGTATTGCAGTAGGTCGAGTAACGAAGATTTTTGTGAGATAAATGATTTGTCAAAGGTATAGTTTAATGTTAGTCAGGGCCATTCTTTTGTAGGGATTATTAAAAGTCAGATTGCGTTGCGCTAAAAATAATGTGTGTCAGTTTAGTGTTAATCAGAGTAAGTAAAGAGAGTAATGTCTGAGAACGTTCAGTTTTGCTCAGCTGTTTGGAAAGCAAATAACGTAAGAAAAAAAATGGCTCTGAGCACTATGGGACTTAACATCTGTGGTCATCAGTCCCCTAGAACTTAGAACTACTTAAACCTGACTAACCTAAGGACGTCACACTCATCCATGCCAGAGGCAGGATTCGAACCTGCGACCGAAGCGGTTGCACAGTTCCACACTGTAGCGCAGGGAATCGCTCGGCCACCCCGGCCGGCTACACGAGGCATGTCGAAGTTAAAACCTACTGCGTGTACTGCAAACAACTCTTCGAAAATCGTGTAGCTGGAGGATTTGCTTGGGAGGACGTAACAAATATCTGTTCAAAGAAAGGTGACGAATTTCAAATACGTCTTTCTTAAATCTTTGTTCATGAGCCAATTGTTCAAGTACAAACGAAGTTTGCGTGTGTTAGAATGTCGTTGGTATTTTTCCTGGTCATGAGATATCTGGTCCTTTCAAATTCAGAATAATCATTGATTTTCTCTATCGCTGTCCTAAGATTCGCAATCTTTGTTTTTCTAATCTCTACAGAACGTCTCACTCCAGGTGCATTAAAATTTAGTTTCAGTGTAGATCTGACAAGTTCTTCGCATAATCCAAACACTTTTATAGTGACTGTCATATAAAAATTAGTTTCAAACGTTTCGAGCCGCTTCGTATAGGACCACAGGACTGATTGTCTTTCGTCTCTGAGCTCCCTGCATTCAACACTTCGATCAACATTTTCTACGGATAGCCACAGTTTTCAATGAGTAGTTTCAGTGATGTTACCCTTAAAGTCCAACGGCTAGGACGCATTGGAATCAATTCTCGAACTTCCAGATTTGGATATCCTTCATCGACACCAAATGGTAGCACAACATTTCCATAAAGGTTTCTTTATTTTATAGAATCCAATACTATATTTGAGACGTCTTTCACAGTTATCAAGACGTTGCACAGTGAAAAGCAACTTCTGGAAACTTCCTGTAGTTTAAGATCCAAACAATAACGTATGTAGTGTCAACAATAGTTCTTCGACTCGTCTCGAAGAAGGTTCCCTTAACACCCTTTCTCCTCGTGAAGAAGGTTCACTCCTACTGAGACCCTTAGGATGTTTTACAGTAGTGTCCAGTGTTTGTGTCTCGGAGTCCAGCTCAGTATAAAACCCTGGAAAAAGTTATTTTAGTTCGAGCGTATCTGGATCGACACAGGGGACATAAGTTAGCCACAATTCCGAAAAATATAGATGTTTAATTTCCTTAATAATGTCTCGTTGGATCGTGGGAGACATAATTTTCAGTGTTTCATTTTGTATCGCTGCCACAATTCATGTGTTGCGACGCTTCAGCCAGATCTTCAGGTTTGATACATGATTCTTCGTCTCATCGAGAAGTGTCGTAAGGTTTCCAGTTATCATTTCATGTGTCTTTCCTGATCTACCCAGGATCCTGAGTGCTTTGATAATTACTTGTGCACAGGTTTCCGGTTTCTCGTGATCGGCGATACGCGCTACTTTCGCTTTTATGGACAGCTCCGATAGACTCTCGATGGAAGAGACTCTTCTCTTATATCCTGAATCCTTCTGTAACTTTTTCCAGTTACAGAAAGCTTCTTTAAGAAAAGCCGTTGCTTTCTGTGGTCTTCTATTACTCACTCTGCGCATAGAAGTGATGTAGTCATGCTGTCTCGCGTAAGACACAAACCATTTTGATTTACTAAATTTTCCCTTCTTCCGAGGGAACTTAGCACAGGAGAGGACGGAGTGTAGTTTGAGTTGTAACACTTTTAACATTGTTTGACACATCATAGCGTGAAGGGTTTGACGTTTTGGTTCAGCCATAAGCAAAAAGTGCACACAGTCAAGATATTAATCGCATACTATCTCCACATCATATATATTAAGCGGATTTGGGGGGGGGGGGGGAGGAGGGTAGGGGGCGGAGCAGAAACCGTATGACACCCGACGCACAGACTTTTAATTGGGGAACTGAGTGCCCTTCGTCCCCTTTCCCCTTCCCCCTATTCACTCGCCATTGCGAACAGATGATTTTCTTCAGCAGCGGAATAAGAGAGCTCAAGAGGCTATTTCTCCGCACGCCAGTCTCCACAGATGTAGAATTCAGGCACTTTGGTTCAAATGGCCCTGAACACTATGGGACTTAACTTCTAAGGTCATCAGCCCCCTAGAACTTAGAACTACTGTAACCTAACTAACCGAAGGACATCAGACACATCCATGCCCGAGGCAGGATTCGAACCTGCGACCATAGCGGTCGCGCAGTTCCCGACTGTAGCGCCTTTAACCGCTTGGTCACCACAGCTGGCTCAGGCACTTTCCTCACACATTTATTCCCCGGCCGATGAAACTTAGTAAGTTTAATGCTTGCACAGCACATTAGTACTTTTTTTTATTTATCTTTAGTTCAATGCATTTCCACAACGTACGACATACCTCTTCATTGGGTGCCCCGTGAGAATGTTTCTAACCGTGCCACACCTCATATAATTGTTGTTGCGCCTTACAGTGTCAAATTGGCCAATCCTATGTTTCCCACATACTCCTCACTGTCTACCGAAGTCTCTCTGTAACGCTGGTAGCAACCTTCGCTCAAATAAAGCTGAGTACGCCGAAGGAATGGTCCGATGTAGATCTAATTGTAATTCACTCACTTGCTGTAAGGGCGTATTTATACAGGAAGTACCACAATTAATAGCGAAAACTGACACAAGTAGAAGTATACGACAGCAGAAGCGGAAACGTTCTAGAGAACGTGGGTCTTCATACCAACCATTTTTCGAGTAACTGCAGTTGTGTGTTCACGAGCATCCACTGAGTTCAGTATTAAATATTGTTTTAATTAGTATTGAGGCATCTGAAGTATAAACTTTTCGATGAAACTGCTATCTAATTCGGCTCAAATATCACCTGTTGCCCATGATTGGGCAATGTGGTAGGTGCATGACACTGCACTGGCCCATTTTACTGCTTGTATAAGAAGATTCCTAACGTACCAATCGATTCAGGATAGATAGATCGCGCAGGTCGTTTGCCTTGGCCTCCAAGAACACCTGACTTCAATACATTGAAATTTTCTGTCTAGTGTCAGCTCAGAAGTGAAATGTACATAGCTCCCTTTAAAATGGTCGAAGAACTGCAATAACAAATTGTACAGTCTCGTCAATCTAAATGCAAGAACAATAGACTGAACAGCTCCTTTAACAGACACAAATGTAAAGTGAATTGTAACATATGAAGTGTTGAAGTAGCATTTACAAATATGTGTTGCAGAAACAAGTACGTTGCACTGCAGTTGAAGCAAACACAGATACTCCCAATATTGGAGAAGAAAGAGCGGTCAAATTCCGAAACCTATCGAGGACTAGGCTTACTCAATACAGTTCACAAGTTACACTTCAAAATCGTTGCAAGAAGATGCAGCAAAACTACTGAATTCAAAAGAGAATCAGTGAGGATTGGCAAGAGGATGAGCCCGTACAGATGACGAATGTGCTTGAAGCAAATTATTAGAAAACGAAGGGACTGGGCGTAAGTTTCAGGGATAATTTAACTCTAATATCGTATTTTGATTGAATTTGATAGAATGTATTCTGATACCCAGCCCTTGTTTCTTGAAACGTGATCGATACCAACAGCAGTTCTTTTCGTTCTCGTTAATTCCGCACAATTTACAGTGGGTAATAAAAAAGGTTAGCGGCAATTCTTATGAAACTCCAGTCTTATTTGTGTGTCACGTGTTATTAAGATGGAAATCACTGACAAAGGAATTCCACAGGTAAACTGATCTACCTTTGTTGTATTCGTTCATAGCTGATAGTTATATGGTTACTTTGTGACGATGTATCTGATCATTGCAGAATGTTTAGAAACTGACGGAGCGCAAATCGATACAAAGTAAATCATAAAAGTATAAAAGAGCTTAAAGTGTTTGCAGAAGAGTTTGCTCAATAATTGGCTCTGAGCACTATGCGACTTAACTTCTGAGGTCAGCAGTCGCCCAGAACTTAGAACTAATTAAACCTAACTAACTTAAGGACATCACTCACATCCATGCCCGAGGCAGGATTCGAACCTGCAACCGTAGCGGTCGCTCGGCTCCAGACTCTAGCGCCTAGAACTGCTCAATAATTTGTAGCTGTGCAGTTAACTAACGAAAAGTACAGTCACGAGTATTTTTTCTTATGTAATTATGTATTTATATGCACATATTAATACTACTGACAGAAAATCTATTTCTTGTACCCAGCCCGACTCACGGTCCTATGTTTCTGAGGTATATGTCACGTTTAACGTTTCACTGCACAGGAACTATATTGCAGCACATATATACTGCAACCATATACACAATTTAAAAGAAGTTTTGCATCATCCCAGTTCCCAGCACTCCTGAAGATAGACGCTGACTGTGGATCCATGCCTAGACGGTCAATACCGCGGTACGATCGCGTCCGCATTGTTACTTTGAGCCAGGAAGAGCTCTCAACAAGGGAAGTGTCCAGGCTTCTCGGAAAGAACCAAAGCGATGTTGTTCGGACATGGAGGAAACACAGAGAGACAGGAACTGTCGGTGACACGCCGCCCAAGCGCTGCTGCTGCAGTGGGTGAACGCTACCTACGGATTATGGCTCGGCCTGACAGCAACGCCACCATGTTGAAAAATGCCTTTCGTGCAGCCACACGACGTCGTGTTATGACTGAAACTGTGCGCAATAGGCTGAATGATGCCCAACATCACTCCCGACGTCCATGACGAGGTCCATCTTTGCAACCACGACACCATGCAGCGCAGTACAGATGGGTCCAACTACATGACGAATGGACCGCACAGGATTGGCATCACGTTCTTTTCACTGATGAGTGTCACATATGCCTTCAACTAGACAATTTTCGGAGACATGTTTGGAGGCAATCCGGTCAGGCGATCGCAGAGCACCAAGGTGGAGGTTCCCTGATTTTTTTGGGATGGCATTATGTGGGGCCGACGTATGCCGCTGGTGGTCATGAAAAGCGTCGTTAACAGCTATACGATACGTGAAATCCATCCTCCGACCGATAGTGCAACCATATCGGCAGCATATTGGCGAGACATTAGTCTTCATGGACGACAGTTCGCGCCCCCATAGTGCACATCTTGTGAATGACTTCCTTCATGATAATGACATCGCTCTACTAGAGTGACCAGCACGTTCTCCAGACATGAACCCTATCGAACGTGTCTGGGATAGATTGAGAAGGACTGTTTATGGATGACTTGACCCACAAACCACTCTGTGGGATCTACGCCGAATCGCCGTTGAGGAGTAGGACAATCTGGACCAACTGTGCCTGGATGAACTTGTGGATAGTATGCCACGACGAATACAGGAGTGCAACAGTGCAAGAGAACGTGCAACTGGGTATTAAAGATACCGGTGTGTACAGAAATCTGGAGCTCTGAAGGTCTCGCTGTGTGGTCTGTGTGGTGGTACAACATGCAATGTGTGGTTTTCATGAGCAATAAAAAGGGCGGAAATGGTGTTTATGTTTATCTCTATTCCAATTTCTATTCTATTTCCAGCTTTCGGAACTCTCGGTACCGAGCTGACGCAAAACTTTTGTGATGTTTGTATTTGTAAATAGATAAATTAAATGAGACACCAAGAATCATTACAAATCTGTTATTAAAATACCTGTAATTAAAAAAATTTCTTTATATTACATATCGCTGAAGGTGTTTAGCGTGAATCATCGAAACGTGTTTGGCACACACAAATAAAACACATACAAAAGACGGAATTTTTCTTACCCTTGCGATAATGCATATTGAAGTAGCAACTGAACCAAAAGTGTGCATTTATTAACAGTGGGAAAGGCGTTTGTTCCCGCCAGGGGGAGTGGTAGTACAATAGCAATGTACTCGTGAGGGAGCAAAAATTTTGAAGCTAATTCTATTATCCAAAGTGTGACAAAAACTGCCGCCTAGGTTCCCATGCTCCTGAGAGCCGGTGGCGAGGGATCGCTCGCGGTTGCTCTACGTGAGCCGACCGACACGCAGCGATCAGCCCTGCGCCCACACCGCCCCCTCGCAAAGCTCACGTCAGCAGCACGCGAGGCCCACCGCTATCGAGCGAGCCGAGATATCTGGCGCCCAGAAAAAAACACGCCGCGCCGACCGCAGCCCAGATAGCAGCGGATGTTGTCACCGGGACACAGCGCGGCCTGTTGACGCCACCCTTGCGTCGCTAGTACCCACTACGCTCTCTGTGTCTCTGTCACACACACACACACACACACACACACACACAGACGCACACACACACTTAGAGAACATACGTCCAAAAATATCTTCTTCTAAATTGAAGGAACCTCACAACACTTGTTGAATCAACAATATCTTTGTTGTTTACACGACCAGTTTCGGAATACTAGAAATCCGCCATATTGTACCTTGCTCGTTTCTTTTGCCTTCGGAGGGGTCGAAATGAAAGAAATAAATGACATCTATCTGTTACCGTCTTTCCCAGCATCAGATTAGGAGACCCTCTGCTGATAATCCGCTACTCTCTGATCCGTCATGGCGTCGGATTCTTCTTCATGTACTCCAGGGACACCGAATGCTGGTTAAAACGAACTGGTTAGTGAAGAGTACGGGGGGAGGCTATACACCAGTAACAGGCAGTAAAAGAAAACTGTATACTCTCGTAAACACACTGAAATGACAGGCAGTCTCGATACAAATAGATAGTAATTAGTCTGTCCATAATTTCTGACTACAGAGGCGATTCGCAGGTTTACTGTGGGCCAAGCCACAGTTACATGGAAAGACACAAAATACGAAGAAATATAACGATAACTATTCCAGTCGCAGGAGAGAGTTATCATTCAGCTTATCAAAGATGAATTGCATGATTCGAATCACAAGTTATGGTAGACTCGTGAACGGAAACATGTTGCAAACGCACCGACGGTGGTAGCACGAGAAAGACTAGCGAAGTAACATCGATGAAACCGGGAGGCTGAGCTCTTGTGATACAAACCGAATATTTACATCTTAAACTAGGTCGGCTTTGCTATGAGCTTTCTGCAGTGGATAAACAGATCAAAACCAAGTGCAACGGTGCCTGGTTGCTTCCACGGTTGTGCAAACGAACACGTGCAGTACAAAACGGCGTACATTGCTGCACGATTGCTGGTCACGAAATAAAGTCTACAATGTGCTTCCACGAACTGACCCTTCCAAGCACTCCCACGAACTGAGAGGTGAGAGGGCTATGCTCAGCAGTTTTGTAACATCCAGTCGTCTCACGCTCTATGCTCCCTCCGACAGCAAGAGGTAGCTGCTGCCAATTTGAGCGCGGGTGCAAATGCGGGCATTCGCTTAGACATTCAGCCAAGGTGTTGCTCGAAACGCCGACGCACAGGTTTGCCGTACTGTGTTGGGACCAGATGTCTGGCCGTCGGAGAATACAGTGTCCCACGTCGCAACCATCGCCTTGGCGTGGATTTTTGAAACCAACGTTCACTGGATGGTCTATGTTTTTACACTCATGAATTTATTTATTAAATGTTTGGCGAAATCAGAAATTTCTCCGTCCACGCCGTTTGATAACCCTGTACTAAGCCAAGCTGTCTGTGGCTACAGATGGCATGAGAATTTTAGTTTTAATGTATAACTAAGCAAATTAAAATCATCGTGTTTTTGATGAAGCAGTGTGTGCGCCGTTCATACTACCATTCAACTCCTAATTGTACAAGCAGCCTAATTATGTGATTGGAAAAACATTTTTATTTGTATTTTACCCACTCTCTTTGTATAGAGACTGATTCGGACCGCTACAGAAACTTCGACACGTGATCTAAACGTTTCTGGAAAGTCTCTGTGTTACAGTATGGTGTACACTGTAAGGATGTCCGCCCCGATAGCTGAGTGGTCAGCGAGACGGAATGCCGTCCTACGGGCTCGGGTCCGACTCCCGGTTGGGTCGGAGATTTCCTCCACTCAAGGGCTGGATGTTGTCTTGTCTTCATCATTTCATCCCCATCCGGCGCGCAGGTCGCCCAACGTGGCGTCGAATGTAATAAGACCTGCACCAAGGCGGCCGCAACTGCCCCGCAAGGGGACTCCCGGCCAATGACGGCAAACGCTCATTTTCACTGTAAGGATCAAAAGAATATGTTCCAAGGCTGGACAAAGCAATCATTAAAAATTAAAAATTTAACGGATAAGCAACTATACGCACTTTGTTGTTGTTGTGGTCCTGAGACTGGTTTGATGCAGCTCTCCATGCTACCCTATCCTGTGCAAGCTTCTTCATCTCCCAGTACTTACTGCAACCTACATCCTTCTGAATCTGCTCAGTGTATTCATCTCTTGGTCTCCCTCTACGACATTTACCCTCCATGCTGCGCTCCAAAGCTATATTTGTGATCCCTTGATGCCTCAGAACATGTCCTACTAACCGGTCCCTTCTTTTTGTCAAGCTGTGCCACAAACTCCTCTTCTCCCCAATTCTATTCCATACTTCCTCATTAGTTATGTGCTCTACCCATCTAATCTTCACCAATCTTCTGTAGCAACACATTTCGAAAGCTTCTATTCTCTTCTTGTCCAAACTATTTATCGTCCATGTTTCACTTCCATACATGGCTACACTCCAAACAAATACTTTCAGAAATGACTTCCTGACACTTAAATCTATACTAGATGTTAACAAATTTCTATTCTTCAGAAACGCTTCCCTTGCCATTGCCAGTCTACATTTTATAGCTTCCCTACTTCTACCATCATCAGTTATTTTGCTCCCCAAATAGCAAAACTCCTTTACTACTTTAAGTGTCTCATTTCCTAATCTAATTCCCTCAGCATCACCCGACTTAATTCGACTACATTGCATTATCCTCGTTTTGCTGCTCTTCCAAGTCCTTTGCTGTCTCTGACAGAATTACAATGTCGTCAGTGAACCAGAAAGTTTTTATTTCTTCTCCATGGATTTTAATACATACTCCGAATTTTTCTTTTGTTTACTTTACTGCTTGCTCAATATACAGATTGAATAACATCTGGGAGAGGCTACAACCCTGTCTCACTCCCTTCCCAACTACTGCTTTCCTTTCATGGCCTTCAACTCTTATAACTGCCATCTGGTTTCTGTACAAATTTTAAGTAGCCTTTCGCTCCCTGTATTTTACCCTGCCACTATTTGAATTTGAAATAGAATATTCCAGTCAACATTGTCAAAAGCTTTCTCTAAGTCTACAAATGCTAGAAACGTAGGTTTGCCTTTTCTTTCTAAGATAAGTCGTAAGGTCAGTGTTGCCTCACGTGATCAAATATTTCTACGGAATCCAAACTGATCTTTCCCGAGGTCGGCTTCTACTATTTTTTCCATTCGTCTGTAACGAATTCGTGTTAGTATTTTGCAGCTGTTACTTATTAAACTGATAGTTCGGTAATTTTCACATCTGTCAACGCCTGCATTCTTTGGGATTCAAATTATTATATTCTTCTTGAAGTCTGATGGTATTTCGCCTGTCTTATACATCTTGCTCACCAGATGGTAGAGTTTTGTCAGGACTTGCTCTCTAAAGATCATCAGTAGTTCTAATGGAATGTTGGGTACTCCCGGGGCCTTGTTTCGACTCAGGTCTTTCAGTCCTTTGTCAAATTCTTCACGCAGTATCGTCTCCCATTTCATCTTCATCTACATCCTCTTCCACTTCCATAATATTGTCCTCAGGTACATAGCCCTTGTATAGACCCTCTATATACTCCTTACACCTTTCTGCTTTCCCTTCTTTGCTTAGAACTGGGTTTCCAGCTGAGCTCTTGACATTCATACAACTGGTTCTCTTTTCTCCAAAGGTCTCTTTAATTTTCCTGTAGGCAGCATCTATCTTACCCCTCATGAGATAAGCCTCTACATCCTTACATTTGTCCTCTAGCCATCCCTGCTTAGCCATTTTGCACTTCCTGTCGATCTCATTTTTTAGACGTTTGTATTCCTTTTTCCCTGCTTCATTTACTTCTACTGTAGTTCTTTCCCCCATTCCTTTCAATTGTTCTCTTATGCTCTCCCTGAAAATCTGTACAATCTCTGGTTCTTTCAGTTTATCCAGGTCGCATCTCCTTAAATTCCCACCTTTTTGCAGTTTCTTCAGTTTTAATCTACAGTTCATAACCAATAGATTGTGGTCAGAGTCCACATCTGCCCCTGGAAATGTCTTACAATTTATAACCTGGTTCCTAAATCTCTGTCTCACCATTATATAATCTATCTGAAACCTTTTAGTATCTCCAGGATTCTTCCATGTATACAACCTTCTTTCATGATTCTGAAACCAAGTGTTAGCTATGATTAAGTTATGCTCTGTGCAAAATTCTACCATGCGGCTTCCTGTTTCATTTCTTAGCCCCAATCTATGTTCACCTTCTACGTTTCCTTCTCTTCCTTTTTCTACTGTCGAATTCCAGTCACGCATGACTATTAAATTTTCATCTCCCTTCACTACCTGAATAATTTCTTTTATCCCATCATACATTTCATCAACTTCTTCATCATCTGCAGAGGTAGTTGGCATGTAAACTTGTACTACTTTAGTAGGCGTGGGCTTCGTGTCTATCTTGGCCACAATAATGCGCTCACTATGCTGTTTGTAGTAGCTTACCTGCCCTCCTTTTTTTTTATTCATTATTAAACCTACTCCCGCATTACCCCTATTTGATTTTGTATTTATAATCCAGTATCACCTGACCAAAAGTCTTGTTCATCCTGCCACCGAACTTCACTAATTCCCACTATATCTAACTTTAACCTATCCATTTCCCTTTTTAAATTTTCTAAGCAAACTGCCCAATTAAAGGATCTGACATTCTACGCTCCGGTCCGTAGAATGCCAGTTTTCTATCTCATGATAACGATGACATCTTGAGTAGTCCTCGCCCGGAGATCCGAATGGGGGACTATTTTACCTCCGGAATATTTTACCCAAAAGGACGCCATCATCATTCAATCATACTGTAAGGCTGCATGCCCTCAGGAAAAATTACGGCTGTAGTTTCCCCTTGCTTTCAGCCGTTCGTAGTACCAAAACAGCAAGGCCGTTTTGGTTAGTGTTACAGGGACAAAACAGCCAATCATCGACACTGTTGCCCCTGCAACTACTGAAAAGGATACTGCCCCTCTTGAGGAACCACACGTTTGTCTGGCCTCTCAACAGATACCCCTCTGTTGTGGTTGCACCTACGGTACGGCTATCTGTATCATTGAGGCACGCAAGCCTCCCCACCAACGGCAAGGCCCATGGTTCATGGGGGGGGGGGGGGGGAGGGGGGGGCTCAAGTTATTATCTTACGCATTTCATAACTCAATGATAACTTGGTTTCATCTATGCATTTAAACGCTGTTGGTGTGTCGCAGTACTCATATGTATTTTTTATGACGATAGACTATTAACCATTAACTAAAATGTCAGCAGTCTCAAAGATGGCTTCTTTCTTCATCAACATGAGTACTTCTAATTCAGGAGAATGCACCACACCTTACGCACAGACAACCTAGCATGAGTGTACACCTCTGAGCGATGCGGTGTATTATAGCTTGCTCACTTTCTTACTTTTTTCTCTCCATTTTTGTTTGAATAACATCCTCTTTTCCATACACTGCTCTTCCTGTCTCATAACTCATAACTCAGTCTAAAAGGGTATAATTTGGCTAATGTGGTGTACACCAGCTGATGACTTCGATTTAATTGTTTCTATCCCTCATGCATTTGCTTGAACAATCCTTTTTATCATCATCGATCCATTATGTGAGGAAAATAATTTATGATCTAACAGTTATCGCTGAAATTCGACTTCAGTTGTCAAGTATTCCTTTCAACTGTACATCTCCTATAGTGACCTTAATTACTGGATGCAGATGATGTGTCATCACTACCTCTTGTTCCTGTACTAGCGACTTTGATATTTTTTGTACTCGAGTAAATTTACTCAGCTGATTACAACTTGTTCTGCAGGTGTCTTGGCAGCCTCCCCTGCAGTTAAATCTAGTCAGTATTGTAAATATCTATTACAAACTTCCTCACTCCTTGCATTCGGTGGCTGATTTCTATGATTTCTCCTTCTTCTCTCTTCTGCGGTGGAGCAGGTTTATCCTGTACGAAATGCTGTACATTTTATGGCTCAGATAATCTTTACAGCTTCCTCTTTGAGGTGGGTGGTTACAAAAATGATTTTCTCTTCCTGATTAACCGTTGAAATTAGTTCCTCCTCTGGATGATCTGTTTCTGTTGTTGTTCCTGTTATTACTGTAACACCGTGAAGGTTCGTTGAAGTTATTTTCACTCTCTCTCCATCGCTCCGTAGGACTGTGCTCGTCAAAAGCGAATTCAGATTCATGCAATGTCTTCTTAAATGCTTTGATATCTTCATTGGATTTACCTGCTAGTATCTGTTGGTAATTTGTCGGTAGTTTCATAGAGCAGTACAAAATAATTTCGCATAGGCTACAAAGAACGTCTGAGAATTCATTCTTTACATCTACAGCTTCCGAAAACTTCACTGGACTCTTGGCTTCTAATGCTGTTAAATTCTTTCACAGTATCATATCATCCTTAATACATTCTTGTGCTTCTTCTGACCTGTAATTCACGAGGAAACCTTCTCTAAAGTCACTGTACGTCGTACAAGTCATGGCTGTTTCCTTCATTCTTTCCGCAGCTGCTCCTTCAAGGTGTGCAGAGACAAACTCTAATTTATATGCCAAGGACCAAGAAGATGGTAATGACAGATAAAATTGCGCAATCCAAGTTTTAGGGTGAAGCATGTTCCCATTATCTTTATAATTTTGGAACTTCTAGACAAATAATGTGTTTGAAATCGAATGTCTTCTCTCTTACGCACGACCTAGCAGCAGTTTCTGACGTTACCTTTATCTCTTCTCATCGGGACTCTGCGTGAAAGTTATCACTGTACCTGTGTCCGGAGTTACATTCACTTGTGCCAAGTGCATGACTTCTGCTCAGTGGCATGCAGTTATGTTTTGTGCTAGAGTCTGTTTTCCTACTGCTAATGAATCTGTCCTTCGAAAATTGCTGTGAACTTCCATTGGACTCCTTGTCGTTTTTCTGCTGTTTTCCGTTTATCCTTCCTGCTCGTTCTGTAGTGCGAGAAATGTCCGTACCTCCTGGCATTCTGCTACATATACTGGGTTAGTAACACCTGAGCCTTCACTCTCTTTTTGTATTTTCACTTCGGTTATTTCATGGTTGTGGACGTTTAATTGACTGGTGGGTTCTCCTATCTACTTTTCGATCTGTACTTTGACCCTTTTAATTAGCTCTTCTGTCTTGTCTGCTCACTTCTCTACTTTTTCTCGCTGCTCTCACTTCTCTCACAGCCTATTAAATTTCGTTTGATCTTGTTGCACACTGATTAAAAGTTTTGTAGCTCCTCTACTTTCTTAACTCTACCATTTAGTTTCTTCATTCATTCCTGTGATCCCTTCGATTTCTTTGTCGTTTTGTGATCGATTCTTGTGCTATTTTCTCGGCTTCTTGTGCCTCTTTCTAAGTGCAGCCTTTTAATAACATCATCTTTTCTGCTTTGTTTATTGCTTCTTTCCTAACTTATTGAACTTCTGAATGCAATTCGTCCATCTGTGTCTGTATTTCATCTGTTTCTGAATTTCTTTTAGATCTTTCAGTACTTTATCTGTCTGTTTCTGCATTGCTTTTACGTCTTTCCTAAATTCGTCCATCCTCTTCTGTGGGTCCCCATTCGTTTTCTTTAAAAGTTCAAGAATCTCGAAATTATCTTCACTAGTTACTGTCTGCCGAGTTGGAGAATAGGTTTGTGAACTCATCTGAGTACCTCATCTCACAAGTGTATTGCTCTCTTCTACCTTGTAATATGAAATAATCACTATTACTTCCACGTGTCTTAACGTGACGTCATCTTCCTCCTTGTTATTATTGTAGCCACCAGACTTTATGTTATCGGTTACTTTGTTATCATGTATCTTTCGACTTGACTGTCACCTGGGAAAGATCAGCTGTTCCTCTTCTAAATCACTGTCCATCTTACCTTGACTGTGCTCCATGAATCTAATCGTTTTATTCTTGACCTGTTCTTGTTCTTTCTTGTCACCTGTCTCTCTTTCTTCCTTATGTTCAACTCTTCATTTACTCATATTCTCTTTCCTCACATCCTTACTACTTCTCTGCTTCTTAATATACAAAATTCCTGCAGCCACTTTCTCACGCTCCTTTGAGCTAGCAAATTTCTTTACCTTTGCTCCTGCGTTCACCAATAGTCGCCCCTTGATTCCACACATTGAATAATTTTTCTGCAATACACTGCACGAGAACTTCACTTATTCCTCTCATTACATTCGCCCAATTTTTTCCTGTTATCACGCCTCTGATGGTCCATTAACATATGGTAGTTCCTTTATATCTTGCTAGCAAATGATGTGACGAACATATACAAAGAGTAAGTGTCATAGGATCAACCATATATAACCTGTTTTTGTCACCCCATAACATTTGTTTTTTACACAGAGTAAAGCAGGTAGGTACCCAACCCAAAACCACTCCCGATTTCTTGTACTATTATTGTGGGATTCACCATTCCATGTGTGCTAATTGTCACTATAAAAATGAAAAGGGGCTGGTTTACGCGTTTCATTGATGATAAACCTATAAAACCAGCGTCCACCTCATAAGAAAAGCAATAACCAAAAACACCTTTGTTGGTAAGAAAGTATGAGCAGTGGCGAAATCTCTCACCCATAATCCTACAGAGCCTGACGTTATCTTGCTGTTCATATATGTACCGATCGAGGTGGGTCAGTGGTTAATATAATGGACTCCATTCGGGAGGATGACTGTTCGAATCCATGTCCGCCCATCCAGATTTAGGTTTTCCGTGATTTCCATAAATCAGTTCAGGCAAATGTCAGGATTGTACTTTTGTAGGGACATGGCCGATTTCCTTCTCAATCCTTGAACCAATCCGAGCTTGTGCTCCTTCTCTACCGACGTGGAAGACGAGACGTTAAACCCCAGTCTTCCTTCCTTCCATATTCTGTTGATGTCTCCTACAACACAGTTTCTGCATTGTACTTGTCATACACTGTAAGAAACGGAAAGGACATCAGTTACAAACCAAATTAATTTATTGAACGTATTAATTATAGTAGTTCAAAGCAAAAACGTCTTTGGCATGTTGTAGATTAAATCTGTTTTATATTTACCTTGTGCACCCAGACGAGTTTCGCCTTCATTATCACTATCTCCATGGGTGTCGTGAAATATTAAACGATTTTTTTCGTTTGTACATACAGGTTATCGTTTGTGCCTATAGTTCATAGATTTAAAATAGTTCGTTGAGATTTTTATAATAAAATTGAATAATACTTACAAATCAGCTTCTAATGCATTATTTTTAAGTCAAACAGCTTTCTCTCTAGTGGCTACTTGGTTGACAGTTTGCACTTTTCCTTTTTGTCACTGTTTCCAACGTACAACTATTTAATTGCCAATTTTGTGTATATAGTGCCATTTCTTACTGTAAGTGTTGCCAACTTTCTGAAGTTTTGCTTCCAGCTGTTTTTTCTGTGGCTAAATGTATGCTGATGCGTTTTCTGTGTATGTGTGTACCTTCTTCTTTTTTATTTTTTCTGTACATTTACTTAGTTGGGTGGGAAATTGGATTTTGTGATCAGCCACTGGGATGACTCTGTTACATAACCAATCATTGTAAGCAGTGTGCACTTACACACATTCGCCTGGTTATTTAGTAGTGTCTTCCATCCAGCCTTTGTTTTGTATATGTGGTAGTTTTCTTGTAAGGATAGGAGATGACTTTCATTATTTATTGTAAATATTTCCATGTTTTACTGTCTTGTTGTGGGTTTATGGTTCTGCAAAAGTTGAGTAGCTTATCCCATATTTCCATGCTCTGATATGTTCTTTGTGCCAGGCATCGAATTTTCTGCTGGTTTGTCCTTGTCTTTCGAAAATGTTGGTTATTTTATATGCGTGATTTTACTTGTAGGTCACTATGTACCATCTCGAGTCTTTCTTGTTTTCATGCATTATTTGTGACGCTGTTGTTGTGTTGCATCTGCTTATTTGTGTGATCTTTTGTTGTGCTGTTTTTCATTTGGCTGAGTATGTGTTATGTTTATTGACTGTATTTGTTGTTTAATTTTATCGTACAACTTTGTGGCTAGATTACAATTGCACCCATTGTTTGTTGCTATTTGTGTGATCATGTCAAATCATTTCTGGTAGTTTTATGTGCTGATAATATGACAAATGTTTGTGTGTTGTGCTCGTTGTTCATGTGCTGTGTTAACTTTTTATTATGTTTTCTTCAATGTATTTCATGATGGTGTCTGTGTAACTTTCAACATTCTTGACCAGATAAGAAAAAGCAGCAGTATTACTAACGTTTTTTACAAGCTTATAAAGTCTGTTTTTTGCGTACTGAGATTTGATTTCGCATGTTAGCCTATTTATTATGATGCTTGCTTTCCTGTATGAGTGCTAAAATAACTGTTTTTAATCTTTACATTGATGTGGTTAGGTACAAGTTTATTGGATTGACAAGTATTGTTCAACATATGTGTTTCATGGTTTTATGGATTTTGAGATTTAGTATTTTGAATTTGTGGTAGACGTCAACTATAAATACCTGGCAAGGTTTATATAACAAGTTTCTCGTGCTGACCATTTTCGCAGTAGATGTTTATAAATTACTGAATTTGAAAAGAAAAAAATATTATATGATTTTTTCGTTTGCACATACATATGCATTTGTGGTATTATAGATTCAAAACAGTTCGTTGAGATTTTTATAATAAAATGGAAAACTACCTGCAGATCAGAATTTTTAGCGTATAGGAATTTAACTGCCGTTTTTGTGTGTGTAGTATCAATTGTTTCTGTAAGTGTTGCCAATTTTCTCAGTTTTTGCTTCCTGCTGTTGTTTCTGTGACTACATGTGTTCAGATGTAAGTTCTATGTATGGATGTTTGTACTTATGTGTGTGTGTACTTTTCTCTTTTTTATTTACTTATTTTGTTCGACAATTTAAATTCTTGGGTGAGAAATTAGAGTTTTGGAACAATCATTGAGATTAATATTATATAATTAATCAGTATAAACAATGAGCATATAAAAATCCCAAAAACAGCTACCCTTCTCTCTTTTTACACAGAAAATTTGTACTCTAACGTACCAGTACCGGAAACATTAAACATCAGAGAAAAACTCCTGGAAGATAACAACCAGCTAACAGATGAGCTCATCACAGAAATACACAAATTACTGAAACTGACAACTGAACAGAACTGCTTTCAGTTTAATAATGAGTAATGTTTAAGGAGAAGATGGGCTACCAATGGGATCACAAGCGTCGGGTGTCTTAGCCAACATTTTCAAAAATCATGTAAAAAACCAGATTTTTAGAAACAACATACTGTATTGGCTCAGATACATGGATGATATCACCCCCCCCCCCCCACCATGAACCATGGACCTTGTCGTTGGAGGGGAGGCTTGCGTGCCTCAGCGATAAAGATAGCAGTATGGTAGGTACAACCACAACGAAGGGGTATCTGTTGAGAGGCCAGACAAACGTGTGGTTCCTGAAGAGGGGCAGCAGCCTTTTCAGTAGTTGCGAGGGCAACAGTCTGGATAATTGACTGATCTGGCCTTGTAACAATAACCAAAACGGCCTTGATGTGCTGGTACTGCGAACGGCTGAAAGCAAGGGGAAACTACGGTCGTAATTTTTCCCGAGGACATGTAGCTTTACTGTATGATTAAATGATGATTACGTCCTCTTGGGTAAAATATTCCGGAGGTAAAATAGTCCCCCATTCGGATGTCCGGGCGGGGACTACTCAGGAGGACGTCGTTATCAGGAGAAAGAAAACTGGCGTTCTACGGATCGGAGCGTGGAATGTCAGATCCCTTAATCGGGCAGGTACATTAGAAAATTTAAAAAGGGAAATGGATAGGTTAAAGTTAGATATAGTGGAATTAGTGAAGTTCGGTGGCAGGAGGAACAAGACTTCTGGTCAGGTGACTACAGGGTTATAAACACAAAATCAAATAGGGGTAATGCAGGAGTAGGTTTAATAATGAATAGGAAAATAGGAATGCGGGTAAGCTACTACAAACAGCATAGTGAACGCATTATTGTGGCCAAGATAGACACGAAGCCCACACCCACTACAGTAGTACAAGTTTATATGCCAACTAGCTCTGCAGATGACGAAGAAATTGAATAAATGTATGATGAAATAAAAGAAATTATTCAGATAGTGAAGGGAGACGAAAATTTAATAGTCATGGGTGACTGGAATTCGAGTGTAGGAAAAGGGAGAGAAGGAAATGTAGTAGGTGAATATGGATTGGGGCTAAGAAATGAAAGAGGAAGCCGCCTGGTAGACTTTTGCACAGAGCACAACTTAATCATAGCTAACACTTGGTTTCTGAATCATGAATGGAGGTTGTATACATGGAAGAACCCTGGAGATACTAAAAGGTATCAGATAGGTTATATAATGGTAAGACAGAGATTTAGGAACCAGGTTTTAAATTGTAAGACATTTCCAGGGGCAGATGTGGACTCTGACCACAATCTATTGGTTATGAACTGTAGATTAAAACTGAAGAAACTGCAAAAAGGTGGGAATTTAAGGAGATGGGACCTGGGTAAACTGAAAGAACCAGAGATTGTACAGATTTTCAGGGAGAGCATAAGAGAACAATTGAAAGGAATGGGGGAAAGAACTACAGTAGAAGAAGAATGGGTGTCTTTGAGGAATGAAATAGTGGAGGAAGCAGAGAATAAAGTAGGTAAAAAGAAAAGCGCTAGTAGAAATAATTGTGAAACAGAAGAGATTCTGAATTTAATTGATGAAAGGAGAAAATATAAAAATGCAGTAAATGAAGCAGGGAAAAAGGAATACAAACGTCTAAAAAATGAGATCGACAGGAAGTGCAAAATGGCTAAGCAGGGATGGCTAGAGTACAAATGTAAGGATGTAGAGGCTTATCTCACTCGGGGTAAGATAGATGCTGCCTACAGGAAAATTAAAGAGACCTTTGGAGAAAAGAGAACCACTTGTATGAATATCAAGAGCTCAGATGGAAACCCAATTCTAAGCAAAGAAGGGCAAGCAGAAAGGTGTAAGGAGTTTATAGAGGGTCTATACAAGGGCTATGTACCTGAGGACAATATTATGGAAATGGAAGAGGATGTAGATGAAGATGAAATGGGAGACGATACTGCGTGAAGAATTTGACAAAGGACTGAAAGACCTGAGTCGAAACAAGGCCCCGGGAGTAGCCAACATTCCATTAGAACTACTGATGATCTTTGGAGAGCAAGTCCTGACAAAACTCTACCATCTGGTGAGCAAGATGTATAAGACAGGCGAAATACCATCAGACTTCAAGAAGAATATAATAATTTGAATACCAAAGAATGCAGGCGTTGACAGATGTGAAAATTACCGAACTATCAGTTTAATAAGTAACAGATGCAAAATACTAACGCGAATTCTTTACAGACGAATGGAAAAACTAGTAGAAGCCGACCTCTGGGAAGATCAGTTTGGATTCCGTAGAAATACTGGAACACGTGTGGCAATACTGACCTTACGACTTATATTGGAAGAAAGATTAAGGAAAGGCAAACCTACGTTTCTAGCATTTGTAGACTTAGAGAAAACTTTTGACAATGTTGACTGGAATACTCTCTTTCAAATTCTAAAGGTGGCAGGGGTAAAATACAGGGAGCGAAAGGCTATTTACAATTTGTACAGAAATCAGATAGCACTTATAAGAGTCGAGGGATATGAAAGGGAAGCAATGGTTAGGAAGGGTGTAAGACAGGGTTGCAGCCTCTCCCCAATGTTATGCAAACTGTATATTGAGCAAGCAGTAAAGGAAACAAAAGAAAAATTCGAATTAGGTATTAAAATCCATGGAGAAGAAATAAAAACTTTGAGGTTCGCCGATGACATTGTAATTCTGTCAGAGACAGCAAAGGAATTGGAAGAGCAGTTGAACGGAATGGACAGTGTCTTGAAAGGAGGATATAAGATGAACATCAACAAAAGCAAAACGAGAATAATGGAATGTAGTAGAATTAAGTCGGGTGATGCTGAGGGAATTAAATTAGGAAATGAAACACTTAAACTAGTATAGGAGTTTTGCTATTTCGGGAGCAAAATAACTGATGATGGTCGAAGAAGAGAGGATATAAAATGTAGACTGGGAATGGCAAGGAAAGCTTTTCTGAAGAAGAGAAATTTGTTAACATCGGGTATAGATTTAAGTGTCAGGAAGTCATTTCTGAAAGTATTTGTAAGGAGTGTAGCCATGTATGGAAGTGAAACATGGACGATAAATAGTTTGGACAAGAAGAGAATAGAAGCTTTCGAAATGTGGTGCTACAGAAGATTGGTGAAGATTAGATGGGTAGATCACATAACTAACGAGGAAGTATTGAATAGGATTGGGGAGAAGAGAAGTTTGTGGCACAACTTGACCAGAAGAAGGGATCGGTTGGTAGGACATGTTCTGAGGCATCAAGGGATCACCAATTTAGTATTGGAGGGCAGCGTGGAGGGTAAAAATCGTAGAGGGAGACCAAGAGATGAATTCACTAAGCAGATTCAGAAGAATGTAGGTTGCAGTAGGTACTGGGAGATGAAGCAGCTTGCACAGGATAGGGTAGCATGGAGAGCTGCATCAAACCAGTCTCAGGACTGAAGACAACAACAACAACAACAACTGAAACTGACAACTGAATAGAACTGCTTTCAGTTTAACAATGAGTAATGTTTAAGGAGAAGATGGGGTACCAATGGGATCCCAAGCGTCGGGTGTCCTAGCCAACATTTTCAAAAATCATGAAGAAAACCTGATTTTTAGAAACGTTACCAAAAGGAAATACAACATACTGTATTGACTCAGATACATGGATGATAGCCATTGTTTGGTTGACAACCACAGCAAAATTTGATCAGTTGCATGCAGGTATAAATAGAATACACATAAAGATATGATTCGCAATGGAAAATGACATGAAAACCAAGTAAACTTCTTAGACATACCCATCAAAAAAGAAAACAATCGCAGTAGCTTTGAAATTTAAGGTATAATTACAAGGAGCATTGTCATACATCAAAATTCAAATTATCGACACTCACAGAAGCAATCAGCTATTAGAAAAATTCTCCAACTCAGTAGTTTCCTGGCTTTCACTGCCCGGTAGGGTCGACCTTTAGTCCACCTCAAGCTTCGGTTATCACTGACTAGATACATGTGTCGCTGCTGACGAGGTGCTGCACCATTGTACTCATTATTTGTAACCCTTTACGCCCAGTTACTGTACTAGCTAGAGTGCTGGTAGCAAGTTGGAGCTGGCTAGTGGCTTATGAGATTTTTTACAACCACCATCCGCATTGGTCGACGGTACCTGTCCGACGTTGCATGAGATCTGCTTGGTCTTGGTTTAGCGATGGTTGTTCCTTCGCGTTTCCACTTCACAGTCACGTCACCAACAGTAGACTTGGAGGAAATGTCCCTGCTGGAAGTGTTACTCAGCTGACGTCCAATGACTAGCCCACGTCCAAAGTCATTGAACTCTTCTGACCGACTCGTTCTGCTGTTACTGCTTTTCTGCTCACAACACAATACTCCCCGCCCTAATTTGTACTGGCGTGTCAGCCTCTTGTGCCATCTATTGGTCAATTCTACATTACGTAGGGTGTCTGGATACTTTTGATCAGACAGTGTACGTAATATACACGCTTACTCGCGTTTCGTTTGCTTCCCCACACTAAACGCAGCTTAACAAGAATTCGTTCTGTTCCTAACTTTGTCATTTACTATTTATATTAAATTCACCTAACAGTACACATATGGCTTTCCACACTGTCACTCTGCGTGCAGAATGTACCGTCCTTGACAGCGTACATATGTATATTTGGAATGCCACTAACGCCAAAATGCTTACTGCCACTGATTCTACTACAAATGGCGAAAGAAAACAATAAGTAATTAAGGTTGTCACCATTCACTTAAAAACTGCGACAAGGAGTCCACTATTACCTTGTTGGGCCTTAGAAGATAAGCCAATGGTTGAATTATTCGAAAAGCAAAAGGGGCCACCGTCTCCCGAAACACAGTTATTCGTTGTGACAGTATTTTCACAACGCTGACACTATTTTGAAATTACACTGGTTTCTTACTTGTGGATGATTTCTTAACTGTTGACTCGTAGAACTACTCCAAATGCGCTTCCTGTAACGTTATTCTATAATATCGTGTGGGGCACTTGGAGCTGTTATCAGCAATTGTAACTGATTTTGAAGCCATTATGACTATTTTTCGACCGTGACTGTGTCAAGAAATATGTAAAGGGTTTTTAACTTACAGAACTGTGTGTGGTCGTGTTTCCAAGTTACTTCTATGTTAGTGACAATTTGTGAACAGTGACCAAGAGAGCCACGGAAATGGAAACACTGCAGCGTATCACAACGGGACTGCCACGCCAAAAGGACAAAGATGACCACAGCATTTACGAAAAGACTATGCAACATCAGTATGACCTTATTGTAAAGTTGTTTTCGTAATGCCATTTAGCCGGAAGATGAGGTTTAACCCTAGCAACATGTCGCTAAATAAATAAGTAATACAATAGTTGACAAAGTTTGTGACTGGTAGCGGTAATTTAAAAAAAGCATTAAATAATTTTAACTGAAATACAGCATTTAGAATGGTTGTCTATTCTCCCAAAAAGGTCACTAGATTACTCTCCAGACCAGCTGCAAACTTTACTCCTTTTTGAAAGCTACACGAGGTCTGACTAGCTGCACTACCGATTGAAATTCTTAAGTTGATACGTCTCTACTGCCAGCTGCTTCTTAGGAATCTGTTCTTTAAGTAGTACTTTGCCACCATTACTGATCACTGTAACAGTTTTATGGACATTCAGCAGCTCAAATGCAGTCATATAACGAGTTCCAGCTACATTTGTCGTTATTGAGGCCTATTAAAGTTAAAGATGTGAAGTTAGAGCTATACAAACCTACTTGTTGTTCTTGAAGTACACGATACACCAATTTATCAGGGAAGCCATACTCATGATGAACTCCTTACTTTACAGTACGTCGTAAGCTGTCATTCGATTAAAAACCAATCCTTTTCCATAACACACACACTTTGAAAATTAAACTTTCGTATGGTGGCTATTGAGTAGCTCTCCCTCCATCCACGCATATGTAAGCATCGTCTGGCGTCCACTTGGCGTCTCTCGTCTCGCTGCCTTCAGTTCATCCAGTTTCCTGCCTATGACGTCATGGAAACACACCGCTGGCTTCCTATCCTAGACCAACTTCGTGTATCCGTCAGTTAATTTTAAGGATTTTGTTTCTGGGAGTATTAATAAATTTCGATTCAATTTTTCTTAAACCAAGACAAATTCCTATTTCCTTTATAGATAGTTTCTAGCCACATGTAGCAAAAAAATTTTTTTTGCACATTCAAATTCCAAACTACATCGGTTTTGCTTGAACCAATCATGTTCGTCAACATCCCCTAGTCTGTAGCAGGCGTTTACATTACTATGTATGGGAGCGGAAACGTCGTCGAAATTTTCGGACGATTGGTGACTGCAAGAGCCATGGAAACATCATGGTCTGGGGAATAGGGTTGTCTACTCGCAGTACGCTTAAGAAGAACGGAAACCATAACGAAAATAACAAGTCTTCCAACCAGAGCGACTGGCGGTGCTTCTACGCAAAATTTTGTAGCTCGCGATGTTTGCTCTTAATTTTCTAATGGTTTCACACTAGCGAACGCCCTAGGCTATCATGACATTAATCTGAAACTTATCAATGCGGTACTATTAGAACATGGGACCTAGCAGCTTGTTGGTCACTACAAATATCCTTGGTTTACTACAGTCATGTTAATTCTGTATCGGTCCGTGCTCGACAGACCACAGTTCAAGTATGTTCCAAAAAGCCTCGAGAGAAAATGTGATTTTATCAGAAGTTAGTACCTCAGGTACTATTCATCAAAGAGATACAGAATCAAGTGTTTTGGAAAGTCCTTGGCCTAGTGAGCATTTGCATACCTATCGGAAGAACGCCGATGCTGTAGCTATCTTAAAGTACGCGGTCAAAATTTAAACATTGCACATATCCTCCAGCCCAGGAAAACTGAACAAATCAGTTTTTTATTTTACATTAGGTGTGATCTAGAGTGTACCTTAGGCAGATTCTACAAGCGCAGGTCTTTCATGATCTGTTCGTGAGGAAACCCCGAGAAACAGTGATTCTTGGATACCAAAAGTACCTATTGTGGTGATGGCCACTTCTACAATTTCTGGTCATGGCAAATCGTCAAAATTTTTACCACATGTCCTCAAGATTATTTTCTCGGTCAATCTTGAAACTTTTTTCCGTTACCGGCATATAGGGCTTCAAACCTAGCGTGCTTATCCACTTTAAATATATACGTAATATCCGGTCTGGGAAGAAAATGTAATTGTAACTAATACAATAAACCCATGACAAGGATTGTGGGGTCATCAATAGGGTTCTGAGGTCACCAAAATATGTTTTTAGTCACACATCTGGAAATTAACCGATGGTGCCAACTGGAGGAGTAGACATCTTACAAAAATTTTTTTTTTTCATACGAAATTCTTTGTACCTGCAAATCAAATGTTGCAGGTGAAGTCTAATTTTAATGTAATGTGGTGTAAAGTGGGCTTGCGTTGGATGGGAGTCGATTTTATGTTAACCTTATATAATGTATATTTAGTTGGTTGTTTATATGTGTCACAGAATGTAAATTTGTCGAAATACATAAATAAACTATCAAAACTTTGCTGACCAACAGAGGTCGTTTCATACAAGCAGCACACCCTGCTGTAACACGAAAGAGAAGAGAACCAACTGAAAAATGCTCTTCTGGAGACGAATATACTCATCTCTAAAAGAAATGATGGTGGAAGAGAGACCAGTGGCAGAGAAATAGAGAGTAGACAGTAATGGTGTGGGAGAAATAGTAGAAGAGATAAGCATGAAGGCAGTAGCAGTGGGAGCCAAGGATAGAAGAGATATTGATGGCCAGTGAGAGACAGTGGCAGTAAAAGATAAAGAGAAATGGATGGAGATAGTAGAAGTGGAAGCGAAAGAGAGAGATGACAGTGGAAACTAAAAAATAGATAAGTGGAGGCTCTACATAGGCTGGGGGAGGAGGGGGGGGGGAAGTCTGAAACCCCCTCCCTTCCCAGACCGGCGAACTTCAACAAGAAAAAATTTACCGCTCTCCCCCTGTTGCCTAAATAACAAAACTCGTTTGCTACGTTTAGTGTCTCATTTCCTGTTAAAATACCCTCGGCATCACCTGAGTTACTTCGAGTAGATTCCATTATACTTGTTTATTGGGGTTGGGTTGTTTGGGGAAGGAGACCAGACAGAAAGGTCATCGGATTAGGGAAGGGTGGGGAAAGATGTCGGCGTGCCCTTTCAAAAGAACCTGCCCGGCATTTGCCTGGAGCGATTTAGGGAAATCACGAAAAACCTAAATCAGGATGGCCTGACGCGGGATTTAACCATCGTCCTCCCGAATGCGAGTCCAGTCTGTTAACCACTGCGCCAACTCGCTCGATACTAAAATGGTTCAAATGGCTCTGAGCACTATGAGACTTAACATCTGAGGTCATCAGTCCCCTAGAACTCAGAACTACTTAAACCTACCTAATCTAAGGACATCACACGCATCCGTGCCCGAGGCAGGATTCGAACCTGCGACCTTAGCGGTCGCGCGGTTCCAGAATGAATTGCCTAGAACCTTTCGGCCACATGGCCGGCCCTTGTTTATTAATTAAACCAATACCCACTGTATTTTTCTTTTGGTACCGCTAAAAGTATTGTTTCCACATAGTTCCACGACGCCCGGTAGGTTATTGTATTGATGATGATTGTATAAAGTAAATTTTCGTCAATCACATAACAATTCGCTAACCTTTGGCTTACTTTTAAATTAATACTTTGATTTTTACGTCTACAATAAGTGTTGAAACTGGTGGAAACGACTATTGGAATGAAGTCTTCACTTTAGAGAAAAATCTCCAGTGACCTGCCTTGCCAACAACAGTCACCGCCCGGCCGTGGTGGCCGAGCGGTTCTAGGCGCTTCAGTCCGGAACCGCGCGACTAATACGGTCGCAGGTTCGAATCCTGCCTAGGGCATGGATGTGTGTGATGTACTTAGGTTAGTTAGGTTTGAGTAGTTCTAAGTTCTAGGGGACTGATGGCCTAAGATGTTAAGTTCCACAGTGCTCAGAGCCTTCCAAACCAAGAATAAATGCTGTTAATACTGGTTCAGCAAGCGTGCCAGTGCAACACATATTAATCAGTCGGCTCTTTTCTGGCAAAATTTCAAAATGCGCGAACCGCGACTCTAGACACATACAGGTGGTGTCACATTGTATACCGTGTCGATGAATGGGACTAAGCACGTAAAAGACGTCTCGGATAGGATCTAGTTCGGTTGATCGATTGTACCAGCCGGCCCATGTATAAGCCTTTGTTCTTATACTCATCCAGTTGTATTTTAGGCTTCGTTTAACGTTTATCATTATCTTAGTACAACTGCGAGTACTACCTTGAAACATGAATAGTATAAAGAAATAAAATAGTTTTAAAATCGATAAAGAAGTATTATTACAGATTTAGGCTCATCATTGCCTGGAGCCGTTATTATTGGCACCTTAGAGACTCAGCGAACATCCATCTCCTCGATCCGGTTTGATCGAGTGACAGAAAATTGAAGTTCTAGCTACTGTTAATAATTTGCTCCCGCCGTCAAGTTCACGAAATTCCAGATAATTCATTCTAATAATCCAGAAATATCAGACTAATATGTCTGATCTGAAGCATCATCGGTTTTTGTTTTCTCCACACACCGATTCCAATCATACAACAACAGGAATGTTGAGAAGTTTTGTCGGCGTGAAAGCTTAATACGTTGTGTACAACAGCAAATAAGTTTGTAAATCCGATGTACCCCAGATCATCGCACACAAACGCGTACATCACGAAAAATTTGGTTACTATCAATTGAAGCGATCGTAGATAATTGTTTTCCTTACACGTACTTCGGCAAATGAAAGTGGATTTTTTTGTGTTAAAAAGTTTGTTGGTGGTACTGTGTCTCCTAACCTGTTACATTTTGCAGTTGAGTGCAGTGAGAAGGCGAGCGAGGACTCTCGCGAATTCTGTCGCTAACTGTACATTGCCAGTACCCGCTGTGCTAACCACTGATTGTTCAACACTGTCCATGACTCACCTCACTCTTGATTCTAACTGATGGAGCAAGAATCTTTCAGACAGACAGTTGCGTCTGCTTTATACAGTGTCTGATGAGAAGTATCTGGACACATTAATATCGGACAGGTCCATCCCATGCTTTTATAACGGCTTGAACTGTGCTGGGGAACATGTCAGTGAGGTGTCTGAACGTCCATGTAGGAATGGCAGCCCATAGTTCCTTAAGAGCTTGTAAGGTAACGGGGGATAATATGGAGCCCTTCAAAGCAGTTCGTTATTTAAATTTAAACCACAGGAACAGAAATAATATTTCGGGCTGGTATACTTCAATCAGAATATTTCATAGTAGAATTAATTTATAAAGTTGCTTAGAACAACAGCAAAGTAAGTCATTTTATTAAGAAGACTCCATTCAGTTTCGATCTTTGTAATGCCAGACAAGTATTTGTATGTCTCATATTTCGTGCAAAGACATCATCGTGTTTTGATGAGCTTTCGTAGTTCCGTTGTCCGGTGTATTTTTTTTTAATTGCAACGAATTATAAAATTATGTGGGAATAAATGTGTGTAAAATTATGTAATGTATTTAGGTTTAAGTACTTAAATCTTACAAAAATTGTAAATGACTTTTCGCCATGTTTAGGAATTATTTTGATTAATGTAGTGTCACGTGACCAGACTCAGAACTGGGGATAAGAGCGGGAAAATGAGGTCTTTGTCCGTCGTCCATTGTGGTGATAAGTTAGGAGCTGCAAAATGCCACGAGTGTAAAGCATGGACGCGAGTGTATGCGAATGAACTGTGAAGGAACAACGTGAAAGTGTGTAGGCGCGAGACAATAAATCATGTGTATGAACTGCGCACCGATTATTATTTATCCAGATCAGATTTATTTGTGAACTTTAATATGCATGGCCACAATGTTAGAAGATTTTTTTTTAAATAAATAAGTTTCAATCTGAACTTGTATAGTGTATCTAATTTTGAGCAAGGTTGTGGTATAGACAATTGTGCACTCAGTTCACTGCTGTTCACAGGCTAGCCAATATGTGACTCAGTATTAGGGGCGCAAATGCAACCATTCACTTCCAACCCCCTTTGCAGATGAGCCACGTGAAAAATAGGTAGTGAACGAGCCCGAGTATAGTTGCAAGCTGAAACCAAAGAAGGTAGTGGTATTGGACTCTAGGATCTAGAGCGATTCGACGTTCTAACTCATACCAAAGCTGTTTCACTGCGTTCAGGTCGGGACTCTTGGCAGGCCAGTCCATTTCAGGAAAGGCATTGTCCGTAAACCATTGCCTCAGAGATGCTGCTTTATGAGATGGGGCATTGGTGCATTGCTGATACAATTAGTTACCGTATCTGAACTATTCTTCTACAGTATACAGTATATACTGCTGTAAAATGTGTTCGTATGCTTCCACCTTCAGCGTTTTATTAAGCACAATGAAGTAACTATACATCGATCACGAAAAATACCCTCATATCAAACATTACCTCCTGTGTTCTTTAGTGGTAACACTACACATAATGCTAGGTAACGTTCTCCAGGTATTCGCGAAACCCAGACACTCCCCTCAGATTACCACGGGATGTAGCGTGTTTCATCAGTCCAAATCCCTCATTTCCATCATCCATTGTCCAGTGACATCACTCTTTACAGCACATGAGGCGTGGCTTAGCAGTGACTGCAAGTATAAGAGGCTTACGAGAAGCTCCGCTACATCCAGTTTTCTGCAACCAATCTCCGCAACGCCTGGGGATCCCTCTCCGTCACTTCGTGAGGTCGACCTCGTCATGGTTTAACTGTGGTTGTTCCTTCACTTTTCCACTTGGCAATTACCAGCAGTCGACTTGGTAGCTAAGAAGGGTCTAAATGTCCTTCTTGTATGTGTTACTCAAGTGATACCCAATGAGTAGTCAACGACACACGCTCTTGTTGCTGCGTCTCTGCCGTCACAACACTCCCTGCCTCGTTTTATACTGGTAGCTCCGTGTCTCGTAATATCTAATGATCGATTCCACAGGAGTGTCCAGATATACTGGACCAGACAGTGTATCTGTGAATTCGCTTGCTTTCGAAACGGGGCAATACCGATATAGTCCAAGGTGGACAGATGCCGAAAGAGTTTGTAATGTTACGTGTGCCTCACTGCTTTTTTTAAAAACTAATTTGTGTCTGATTTTATTCTGAGTAGCTCAGTAATGTGTGTGAATACCGGAAATGTAAATTTGATTCAAAAAGTACTTGAAGAGAAGTGAAGCACGCTGGACCTTTTTAGCGAGCAATCCCCGCAATGATAGTAGTTGTGAATCTTTGAGTATATACTCTAAAAAAAGACAATTAATTTATAAAAAAAAGAGGTCTGTTAATCTGTATCTTGTGGAAAGAGGACGTGTTGCTAGGGCGCCGCTCAGAACGTACTATTACATTTAATAAAATTGATATTTTAGTGGTAAAACCGAGTAAAGTATGTGTAAGAGCTGCCAAACATTTATGTATACAAATTTTCTGGAAGTGAAGAATATAAATATCTTGTTTTTGGAAAAGGAGATGACCTTCATTGTCGTCGCCGTCTATCAATCGACAGAATTGTAAGTGCACAAAGTTCACTAAAATACAGGAAAAGAAATGCATTCTATATAGTTTTCATTCAGTAAGTAACAACCTCTCATAATTTATTAAATACTTTAATTGGATTATGTTCCTGTACAATAGTATAGTGCTGAACTCCACTGACCAATTTTGATATAGCACGACATGTAGTTTCAAGGAAGTTTGTGTACCAAGCAATCTCCTTTTCTCACAAAAAGTAGATTGCTGTTTGATCTTATTTACTTAAAACAGTGGTCCCTTAGGTATGAAAAGCCATGAAAACGTGGGCTCAAAGCTATCCGCAATACGGCCAAGTGACTAACAGAGTCGTATTTTAAACCCTAAAGTACAATAACTTCCTCCAAATTGTAATACGTCACCAACTGGTGCAGAAGCTGATCATTCAAGGAGGCAGCAACCAAAATTCAGGTAGAGTTACGACTTAAAGTAAAAATCTCAATCAAAAATCAATATATATATATCCAAACACATATATAAATATTGACATTATTAAGATATAAGTCATTTTATAAGTTCTGTCAGAGACTAAGTGAGGGAATTCCTGCTCTTATCAAGTCCTTGAGAAGCTTATGTCGTTGTCTTTCACAAAGCGGTTACCCTAGTATCACACGGCTGAGACCTGCAATCGCATACAGCCGGCCGCGGTGGCCGTGCGGTTCTAGGCGCTGCAGCCCGGATCCGCGGGACTGCTACCGTCGCAGGTTCGAATCCTGCCTCGGGCATGGATGTTTGTGATGTCTTTAGGTTAGTTAGGTTTAAGTAGTTCTAAGTTCTAGGGGACTGATGACCTAAGATGTTAAGTCCCATAGTGCTCAGAGCCATTCGAACCATTTTTTTGCAATCGCATACGGGTGTTCTTCGTAACTCGGGAATAGCTGGACTTTCATCGCATGCAGTCGTGAAAGACAACAGCCGTGACCCAACCTCATGTTGTAGTAGTGCTGTACTATCGTGGTTATGCAGATCGATGGCGTGTGTTAGCCGACCACGATATTATTGCACCTGGGAGTGAGGGTGCTTCGGCCGGGTTATCGCAAGTTTTCATCGTATTTTATGAGGACACATGTAGACACTGGATAATACACTACTGTCCATCAAAATTGCCACACTACGATGACGACGTGCTACAGACGCTAAATTTAACCGACAGGAAGAAGATGCTGTGATACGCAAACGATTAGCTTTTCAGAGCATTCACACAAGGTTGGCGCCGGTGGCGACACCTACAACGAGTTGACATGAGGAAAGTTTCCAACCGATTTCTCATACACAAACATCAGTTGACCGGCGTTGCCTGGTGAAACGTTGTTGTGATGCCTCGTGTAAGGAGGAGAAGTGCGTACCATCACGTTTCCGACTTTGATATAGGTCGGATTGTAGCCTATCGCGATTACGGTTTATCGTATCGCGACATTGCTGCTCGTGTTGGTCGAGATCCAGTGACTGTTAACAGAATATGGAATCAGTGGGTTCATGAGGGTAATACGGAACGCAGTGCTAGATCCCAACGGCCTCGTATCACTAGCAGTCGAGATGACAAGCATCTTATCCGCATGGCTGTAACGGATCGTGCAGCTACGTCTCGATCCCTGAGTCAACAGATGGGGAAGTTTGAAAGACACCAATCATCTGACAGAATAGTTCGACGATGTTTGCAGCATCAAGGACTGGTATCAGCTCGGAGACCATGGCTGCGGTTACCCTTAACGCTGCATCACAGACAGGAGCGCCTGCGATGGTATACTCAACGACGAACCTGGGTGCACGAATGGCATTTTTTCGAATGAATCCAGGTTCTGTTTACAGCATCATGACGGTCTCATCCGTGTTTGGAGACATCGCGGTGAACGCACATTGGAAGCGTGTATTCGTCATTGCCATACTGGTGTATCACCCGGCGTGATGGTATGGCATGCCATTGGTTACACGTCTCGGTCACCTGTTGTTCGCATTGATGGGACTTTGAAAAGTGGACGGTACATTTCAGATGTGTTATGACCCGTAGTTCTACCCTTCATTCCATCCCCGCGAAACCCTGCATTTCAACAGGATAATGCACGACCCCATGTTGCAGGTCCTGTACGGGCCTTTCTGGATATAGAAATTGTTCGATTGCTGCCCTGGCCAGTACATCCTCCAGATCTCTCACCAATGTCAAACGTCTGGTCAACGGTGGCCGAGCAACTGGTTCGTCACAATACGCCAGTCACTACTCTTGTTGAACTGTGGTATCGTGTTGAAGCTGCATCGACAGCTGTACCTGTACACGCCAGCCAAGCTCTATTTGACTCAATGCCCAGGCGTATCAAGGCCGCTATTACGGCCAGAGATGGTTGTTCTGGGTACTGATTTCTCAGGATCTACGCTGGATACTGATTTCTCAGGATCTACGCACCCAAACTTCGGGAAAGTGTAATCACATGTCAGTTCTAGTATTATATGTCTGACCAATGAATACCCTTTTATCATCTGCATTTCTTCTTGGTGTAGCAATTTTAATGGCCAGTAGTGTGTATGCTCAACTGTCGTGAAATCACTCACAGTGGCATGAGTTTGCCTTAATCACCACGGAGCTTGGTAACTGTAGCGTCACAGCGATATTCTGATAATGGTGACAGGAGGTAAAGTGAAATAATTTCGTGATCGGGTAATAGTCACAAGTGGCTGCGCACACGCTGGCAAAGCTATTGTGGATGGGTTTGAACTGAAAGGACTGTCACAAGATGACAATGCTCCTACCCTACAATACTAGGTCTGTCTGTTAAGTTTACAGCTACATATTGCAAAGTACGACAACAGTGTCCCGCACGGAGCCCCGGGACGCGCCTGGTGTGTCCTGCTGCCTGCTCGGCGAGTCGTCACGTCTGCACTGTGGAGGGCAGCGGCGGCAGAAGGCCGTGGGAAGCGGGCCGCCCCCGGCAGTGGAGGCCGCGGTCTGCGATTCGGCGCGGCGCAGTTTGCGGCTTGACGCGGCCGCTACGGCGCCGTCCGCCCCCGCTGTGTTTGCGGTGCCGCGCCACCCCCCACTCCGGGCGGTGCCACTCGTCCGCTCAGCTGCAGCCGCCATCTTTTCCTCACCACAGAGCAACCCGTTCCTTGGCATTCGGGATGTCTTACGTTCTTATCAAGTGAGTCCCCAGAGACAGACGCGTTACCGAGGACTATACAACATCGGGTCGAATTAAGTCAGTTAATGAGGCATGTGTGACGGTTCGCAAGAGTTCTGAGTAACTTGTGATACTGTTTTTCAGAGGTCACAGATTTCGTTTTCAGCCCTATTGTTAAATTTAGGATACCGCTGTCTGTGATGTGAGCTTATTCCAGAGCTTTTTATTATATTATTTTGTCACCCTACTCAACTCGCCACCTACCTCTCCTTTTCTCCAGCTCTCTTATCGCTACTGAGCAAAGTGGCATCAGACGTCCCACTGTTTCCAGCCAGTCACCTTTTTTTGGGTCACCAGTTTGATGTAACCAAATGTTCAAATGTGTGTGAAATCTTACGGGACTTAACTGCTAAGGTCATCAGTCCCTAAGCTTACACACTACTTATCCTAAATTATCCTAAGGATAAACACACACACCCATGCCCGAGGGAGGACTCGTAACTCCGACGGGAACAGCCGCACAGTCCTTGACTGTAGCGCCCAGTACCGCTCGGCTAAACGCGCGCAGCTAGATGTAACCCACCAGCATCATTTCCCAGCCGGTGACATCCGCTTCATCTCAGAATGGTACTAAATCTCATCGTCTAGTTAGCCTAATGACCACGAAAACGACGGCTGGTGTGGCCGAGCGGTTCTAGGCGCTTCAGTCTGGAACCGCGCTACCGCTACGGTCGCAGGTTCGAATCCTGCCTCGGGCATGGATATGTGTGATGTCCTTAGCTTAGTTAGGCTTAAGTAGTTCTAAGTTCTAGGGGACTGATGACCCCAGATGTTAGTCCCATAGTGCTCAGAACCATTTTTGACCACGAAAACAAGTGATGAGCGATAGTGCCGGTCTTTTGCGGTTTCTTACATGTTACCTCCTTGCCATTCCAGCTAGACATCAACTGCAAATATAAAGTTCAGTAAAAAATCATATTTAGTAGCTATATTATACGTTCCACTATGCGTTTCGGAAGCATATACATGATGCCTCTCCTAAGAATAGTCACGCTCATTTTCACTGATGCTTCGGCAGATTTTTGCAAGCTTGTTTTCGCAACGTATGGCTCGAATCGGCTCAGGCAAACGCTGCTCATCCCATCTCTTATTCGACGAACAGCGTCGGTTTGTTTCTCGATACAAACAAAATGTTTTTAAAGCGGAATTTTACATTCCAGTAGACAGAGCGCTACCAGATTAGTCTAGTGCAATGTCCGTTTTGTCGATGAGTATCAACAGTGATAGTACACTACTGGCCATTATTATTGCCACACCAAAAAGAAATGCAGATGATAAACTTGTATTCATTGGACAAATATATTATACTAGGACTAACATGTCATTACATTTTATAGCAATTTGGGTGCATAGATCCTGAGAAATGAATACCCAGAACAACCACCTCTGGCCATAATAACGGCCTTGATAGGTCTGGGCATTGAATCGAACGGAGCTTCGATGGCGTGTACAGGTACAGCAGCCCATGCAGCTTCAACACGATACCACAGTTCATCAAGAGTAGTGACTGGCGTATTGTGACGAGCTAGTTGCTCGACCACCAGTAACGTTTTCAATTGGTGAGAGATCTGGAGAATGAGCTGGCCAGGCCAGCAATCGAACATTTTCTGTATCCAGAAAGGCCCGTACAGGACCTGCAACGTGCGGTCGTGCATTATCCTGTTGAAATGTATGTTTTCGCTGGGATCGAATGAAGGGTAGAGCCACGGGTCGTAACACATCTGAAATGTGGCGTCCACTGTTCAAAGTTCCGTCAATATGAACAAGAGGTGACCGAGACGTGTAACCAATGGCACCCCATACCATCACGCCAGGTGATATGCCAGTATGGCGGTGACGAATACACGCTTCCAATGTGCGTTCACCACGATGTCGCCAAACACGGATGCGACCATCATGATGCTGTAAACAGAACCGGGATTCAGAATGAGATTTTCACTCTGCAGCGGAGTGTGCGCTGATATGAAACTTCCTGGCAGATTAAAACTGTGTGCCCGACCGAGACTCGAACTCGGGACCTTTGCCTTTCGCGGCCAAGTGCTCTACCATCTGAGCTACCGAAGCACCACTCATGCCCGGTACTCACAGCTTTACTTCTGGCAGTACATCGTCTTCTACCTTCCAAACTTTACAGAAGCTCTCCTGCGAACCTTGCAAATTTAGCACTCCTGAAAGAAAGGATATTGCTGAGACATGGCTTAGCCACAGCCTGGGGGATGTTTCCAGAATGAGATTTTCACTCTGCAGCGGAGTGTGCGCTGATGTGAAACTTCCTGGCAGATTAAAACTGTGTGCCCGACCGAGACTCGAACTCGGGACCTTTGCCTTTCGCGGGCAAGTGCTTTACCATCTGAGCTACCAAAGAACGACTCACGCCCCGTACTCATAGCTTTACTTCTGCCAGTACATCGTCTCCTACCTTCCAAACTTTACAGAAGCTCTCCTGCGAACTAGCAGAAGTAAACCTGTGAGTAGCGGGCGTGAGTCGTGCTTCGGTAGCTCAGATGGTAGAGCACTTGCCCGCGAAAGGCAAAGGTCCCGAGTTCGAGTCTCGGTCGGGCACACAGTTTTAATCTGCCAGGAAGTTTCATATTAGCGCACACTCCGCTGCAGAGTGAAAATCTCATTCTGGAAACATCCCCCAGGGTGTGGCTAAGCCATGTCTCCGCAATATCCTTTGTTTCAGGAGTGCTAGTTCTGCAAGGTTCGCAGGAGAGCTTCTGTAAAGTTTGGAAAGTACGATACGAGGTACTGGCAGAAGTAAAGCTGTGAGTACCGGGCGTGAGTCGTGCTTCGGTAGCTCAGATGGTAGAGCACTCGCCCGTGAAAGGCAAAGGTCCAGAGTTCGAGTCTCGGTCGGGCACACAGCTTTAATCTGCCAGGAAGTTTCAGAACCTGGATTCATCCAAAAAAAATGACGTTTTGCCATTCGTGCACCCAGGTTCGTCGTTGAGTACACCGTCGTAGGCGCTCCTGTCTGTGATGCAGCCTCAAGGGTAACCGCAGCCATGGTCTTGGAGCTGATAGTCCATGCTGCTGCATACGTCGTAGAACTGTTCGCACAGATGGTTATTGTCTTGCAAACGTCCCCATCTGTTGACTCAGGGATCGAGCCGTGGCTGCACGATCCGTTACAACCATGCGGATATGATGCGTGTCATCTCGACTGCTAGTGATACGAGGCCGTGGGGATCCAGCACGGCGTTCCATATTACCCTCCTTACTCTAACGATTCCATATTCTGTTAACAGTCATTGGATCTCGACCAGCGCTAGCAGCAATGTCGCGATACTATAAACCGTAATCGCGATAGGCTACAATCCGATCTTTATCAAAGTCGGAAACGTGATGGTACGTATTCCTCCTTACACGAGGCATCACAACAACGTCCCACCAGGCAACGCCGGTCAACTGCTGTTTGCGTATGAGAAATCGGTTGGAAACTTTCCTCATGTCACCACGTTGTAGGTGTCGCCACCGGCGCCAACCTTGTGCGAATGCCCTGAAAAGCTTATCATTTGCATATCATAACATCTTCTTTCTGTCGTTTAAATTTTGCGCCTGTAGAACGTCATCTTCGTGGTGTAGCAATTTTAATGGCCAGTAGTGTATATTGCACGTTCCACTATGTGTTTCGGAGGCTTATACATGAAGTCTCTCACAAGAATCGTCAGACGCAATTTCACTGATGTGTCGGCAGCTGGAATCAGCTCGGGCAAACCCTGCTCATCACGTCTTTGATTCGACGATCAGCGTCGGTTTGTTTCTCGTTGCAAACATAATGATTTTTAAAGTGTAACTTAACGTGACCAGTGGACAGAGCACTAGCAGGTTAGTCTAGTGCGATGTTCGTTTTGTCGATGTGAATTAACAGTGATAGTAGAAAGCTAAGGAATCGGGCTGACTACAGCGGCCAAGCAGCAGCGCTCCGTTCAGTTGCTGCTGGAGTGCTGGTGTAACTGTCGTTACGTATCGACAAAACGAATATCGCGCTAGAATAATCTGAGAGCGCTGTAACGATCGGATACGTAAAAGTGTGATTTAAAAAAGATTTTAGTTGTAATTGGAAACAAGCCGACTCTGGGCGTCGTATGAAAGACGTGATGAGCATCATTTATTTGGGCTGACACCAGCTATACGTTGAAAAAATGAAAGTACGAACATCTGCCGAAACACCAGAGAAAACGCTCCAGACGACCCATAAGGGCGACAACGGCTTTATCTATCACTAGGGGAACTAATCAAATGGTTCAGATGGCTCTGAGCACTAAGGGGCTTAACATCTGGGGTCACGAGTCCCCTAGACTTAGAACTACTTAAACCTAACTAATCTAAGGACATCACACACATCCATGCCCGAGGCAGGTGTCGAACCTGCGACCGTAGCAGCCACGTGGTTCCGGACTGAAGCGCCTAGAACCGTTCGGCCACCGCAGCTGGCTAGGAGAACTAATATCACTTAATAATATCGTACGAATGATTTTTCTATAATATGCGGCATTGTCTTTCAGTTGCCAAAAACTCCTTTCTCAATCGTTTTTATATCATGAAATGAAATCCCGTCTTCGTCAGTGGGATGCAGCAATTCTGACGCTGTTAAAAGTCACAGAAGCCTGCGACTAGTGACATATAGTATTACAGTTTACACAAATGTCATACATACAGTACATCCAAGCCTTATGAAGTGGCATAAAGTCACGGGATACTGGAGGTGCAGCCTTTCGAAAAGCACAGTGAAAAGTGTAGTACAAAAATGTGACTGGTTGGATCAGTTTGTAATTTAAATTGATATTAATGACAGTCACATTCAAGACTATCCTACAATTTTCGAATTTAACATTTTACCCCAAGGATGTTTATTTTCCACTTCTTAGGGTATAGCCAATATTAATTGCAAGAAGGCTGTTGTGAAAGTTTGAAGAATTCGAAAAAGAAATGGTGGGCGGTTGAGGGGAAACTACAAAATAGCATTCGGAGAATTTAGAGCCAAAGGTGCACCATTGTTACACGTAGATGGAAGAGAGACAAGATAGAGAAAGAGAGAGAGAGTCAGAGCAGGCTACTGGTAACCTATACAGGGGTAGGTGTAAAGGGCGTAAAAATGTCTACCAAGGCTATACAAGACAGAAAGGCTGTCGACTTGGATGAGAAGAGTGATTCTGTATTAGAGGCTACGACAGAGATTTCGGAAACTTACGATCAGATAAGGCTAAAGCGTTTGAAACATTCCTCCGAAACTTCTAAAACCATTGGGAAACTTGCAACCAAATGTTTATTGAAGTTAGTGCGTAAAATCAGTGTAACGGTAGATACTCCGTCGATTGTGTGAATAATATCGCTTACACAATTCAGCAGATAGCAGGGGCACAGAAATGGGATGACCATCATACCATCAAGTTGACAGACCGCACGTTCGTGTTGCTGACCAGAATAATGGAAAAGAAGGAGAATTTCTTGCATGATGTTCAACTTGACTTAAGAAACGGTAAAACCACCAGAGAGACAGGCTAATGTTACGCATGATAACGAAGATAAGACGGAAGAAATATGGAACACTTCCACAAAATGTGTCGACGTAGGAAAGACTTGGACCTGTTAAAGTGGCGCAACAAGTTCGAAATTGTCAGAAAAAGAGAAAAGCGTGGGGAAAAATGAGTATTAAATAATGTGTCCAAGAAACACGACTGAACAGTTATGGTCCTAGGAGAATAAGAAAGGCAAGCTCGGTGACGCAAGGAGGACAAACGTAAGGGGAAGACTGATTGAGGAATTCCTCATAAAAAGAAGTCTACTACGATGGTGGGTTGAAAAGTTCTCGGAATCACCACGAGAGGTCAGCGCTAACGCAACGAGTTGTTCACGTGATATTCATTGGACTTTAGCCTGTAAACAGGCGCCACGTCAGTGCTCTTGAAAGAGAGCTGAGGCGCGGACATGGCTCTGTTGTTGTTCCCGCGTAGTGATTTGCGAAGATGGAAAAATTATCGAGATTCGAGCAGTGATTAAGTACTATGTAAGGAAAGGGACATGCATGCCAATTTCCAGAAAACAATGGAGGACTCTTCTCCTTCATATTCAACTGTTGCCAAGTGGACAAATGAATTTAAGTTTGCTCGGGAGAGATTAGATGATGATATGCGCAGTGGTCGGCCAAGATGTGTAACTACTCCAGAATCACTGCAAAAGTGCACAAAATGGTCATGTAGGATCGCCGATTGAAATTGCGTGAAATTGTTCACGCTTGGCAGACGTCATCTGAAAGGGTGCAACACATTTTAACTGAAGAATCAGAAAGGAAATAATTATCTTCAAGATGGGTGCCGCGAGTCTTGACGCTTGATCAAAAACGCATGAGAATGGCATGGAAAAATTACAGGAGCTAAGGTAGGAATTGTTGCCACACCCGCCTTATTCATTTGATTTGGCTCTGTCGGACTTCCATCCCTTCCCAAACATGAAAATTTTTCTTAGTGGACGAAGATTCACTTCAAACGAAAAACTGATAGCCGGAGTTGATAACTATTTTGCAGGCCTGGAGGAAACTCATTTTCGAGATGGGATCAAGGCATTGGAACATCGTTGGACCAAGTGTATTAATCTACAAGTAGACTACATTGAAAAATAAAAAAGTTCCAGTGATGTAAGTACTTTTTTTACATTCCATTCCGATAACTTTTCTAACCACTCTCGTAGTACCAAACAATGTTCTTAATGTCAGGAGGGAAAGTGGTATTACAGAGGGGAGAAACATCACAGTGGATTGATAAGAAATGAGGTTATCCAAAAACTGGTTTCAGCACAAGTTCTAAATAACCTTTCATTCCCTGTATTTCGTTCCTACTATATTCAAACTTTCAAAGAGTGTTGTTCAATCAACACTGTAAAAAAGCTTTCCGTAAATCAAACGTAGTTTTGCCTTGTTCAACTCCTACAATATGTCGTAGTGTCAGTATTGCCTTGAGTGCTCTCATACTTCTTCAGAACTCATTCTTTCCTGAGGTCTTCTTCTATCAGTTTCTTCATTCTTCTGTAAATATGAAATTCGTATGAATAATTTAGAATCATGGCTTGTTAAACTGATGGTTCGGTAATTTTCACATCCGTCAGCACCAGCTTTCTTTCGAACTGGAATTATTACACACTCCCTGAAATCTAAGGGCATTTCGCATGTATCATAGCTTATTTCTTGCACAAATCTGAAATAACTTTAACATGCCTGCCTCTCCCAGAAACGTGAATAATTCCGAGGCAATGTCGTCTACTCCAGAGACCTTCTTTCCACTTAACGTCTTTCAGTACTCAGTCAAATTCTTCTCGCTGTATCGTACCTCCAGTCGCATCTTCACCTACTTCCTCTTCATTTTTTATAACTTTGTTTCCATTATATAGACGCTTTATTAACATACAGGGAATAATGGGTATATCTGCAGATATTTATATCGGTTATTGAGGACGAGGTCTGAAAATTACGTCAGTAATTACGTCATTTGCAAAACTAATAATTATAGCTATTGCAAGTCATATGTTTTTAGTTTGGGTAGTACATCCAAGTACACGTGTCACAAATCCAGTATAAATGTTCGTTTTGCCCTGGGCACCTAGTCAGGTACTGAAATGTGGTGACGTCCACTTCCTGGTGCAGTCATAACCATGCAGAAAACATCATGTCGTAACGTTTGTGAAGTGTTTGTTGGACGACTGTTCGATGCAGAAAGAAAAACAACCTCCACACTGATTTGTGTGCATATTAAGGTACCACTTATAAAAAGAACTGCACTTATGCCCGGTATATCCCTTTCACCTTCAGAAATATTTAAATGTGTGTAAATTCTTAAGGGACCAAACTGCTGAGGTCATCGGTCCCTAGACTTACACACTACTTCAACTAGCTTATGCTAAGAGCATTACACATACCCAAGCCCTAGGGAGGACTCGAACCTCCGGCGCGAGGGCCGCTGAATCAGTGACACAGCACTTCTAACCGCGCGGCCCTTTCACCTTCCACACTTCCCTTCTTTACTTAGCATTTGCTTATAATCTGAGCTCCTGATATTCGTACAGAAGCTTCTCTCTTCCTCAAAGGCTTACTTAATTTTCCTGTTGGTGGCACCTACTTTCCTAGTCAGGGATGCTTCTGCAGCGCTGCATTTGTCCTCTAGCAATTCCTGCATAGTCTTTTAGTACTTCCTACCCGTCCGATATTTTGGAGGTCTGTATTCCCTTTCACCTGCTTCATTTACTGTCTTTTTATATTTTGTACTTTCGTTGGTTAAAATTCAATAATTCCTGATTTATCCTGGGATTTCTGCTAGGCCTTTCCCTTTTAACAATGTGACCCTCTACTGCTTCCACTATTCCATTTCTCGAACCTATCCATTCTTCTTCTGTAGTATTACCTATTCCTACTTCACTCCAACACTGCCTGGTCGTGCCCCTAAAACTCTCAACAACCTGTGGTTCCTCTAATGTATTAAAGTCGCATCTCTGTAAGTTCCCACCTTTTTGCAGTTTGTTTAGTTTTAATCTGTAGTTCATTTATCCTGGAAATGTCTTACAGGTTAAAATCTGCTTTCAAAATCACTTTCTTAGCATCACATAATCAATTTGAAATCTTCCAATGTCTCCAGTTCTCTTCCATGTAAACAACCTTCCCTCTTGATCTGTAAACCAATGATGACGATGATTATGTATGCTCTGTGTAAAATTGTCGCAGGCGGCATCCGTCTTCAATACTTTCCCCTAGCCCATGTTCTCTTACTGTTTTCACCTCGTTTTGTATTGCTGTTGCCGAATTCCACTCACCCTTATTTTCGTCTTAGTTAATTATCTGAACATTTTCCTCATCTGTGGAGCTAGTGGCAAATAAAATTGTAGCACAGTGGTCAGTGTTGGCGTCGCTTTTATCTCGACGACGATAAGGCTTTCTTTGTACTGTTTACGTAGTAACTTACACTGATGCCTATTTTCGTATTCGTTACTAGGCCTCTTCGTGCATTACCCCTTATTTGATTTTGTGTTGATAAATCTGTACCTACCTGCCCTGAAATTCTATTCTTCCCGCTACCGCAGTTCGCTAATTCCCAGCAAGTCTTTGAAGAAGTTCTATCATCAGGAGCAGGAACTGGCCACTGAAAGTGCCTATATTATGCTGCAGAGGCTTATTCGCTGAAAGGCCTGGATGTTAAAACAAATTCTGGAGCGGTTGTTTAACTCAAGAAATAGGGAGTCGGCCTGCAGCTTTCGCAGGGTGTAGGATGCACTTTTTGCTCTCTGTGGCGGAGACTATGTCTCTAGGAAGGTTCTTACAGACGCTCAACCCCGAAGGTATCAGCGGATTGTGTTTCAAAGTCTAATTGTGGAATCTAACTCTCGTGCAATGCCCGAAGGGGATCGTCAGTCCAGCGGGGCGGAAATGATGTTTAAAGAGCGTTGAATGTAGCAAACTAAGAATGAATGGGCCTCAGTGAGATACAAAACAAAGAGTTACACTCTACAAATTCAAAGACACGCACGTCTATGTCTTTAGAAGAATCTATATTTTATTAATAAAATCAGCAGGACAATTGACTTGTTGTGCTTCAGGCAAAAAGCTTATCTTACCTGCTTTAGAAATTCGATAGTAATCTTTATTCACAAAATATCGACGTCGGCTGTTTACACACCGATGTTTCAATATCGATACAAAAGAATTTGAAAACGAGTAACATTAATATATAAAACAAACTATGGACTTTTGGATGTTAGCAAGAACTCCAGGTTACTTGTTCCCTTTGGCTATAAAACACTGCTTGACAGTTGATAAGGAACAACTGACACTTGCCGAACAAGTGCCAATTGCTGCAAAACAACCAACAATTGTTATGGAACACCTATAGAAAAAGGAAATATAGAGGGCGGGACGTGTTAACCGCAGCAAAGCCTGTGCACCAGCGCTCTGTATGCATTCGACGGTTCATGAAGTACGGTGTTTAACGAAGATTGTTGCGGAACCGATTAGTGCGACATTCTGCGTGGTACGCCAAGATGTCTGCAAGAAGGAAGGAAAGAAGATTTGGTTGAACGTCCCTTCGACATCGAGTTCATTAGAGATGGAGCACAAGCTTCGTTTGTGTCAAAGATGGGGAACGAAATCGCCCGTGCCGTTTCAAAGGAACCAATCCGGCATTTGCCTTGAGCGTTTTAGGGACATCACGATAAACCTAAATCTGAATGACCGGACGAAGTTTCGAACCGTCGCCCCACGAATGAGAGTCCAATGTGTTAACCCCTCCGCTACCTTGTTCGGTGATGTCTGTAAGACATCATTTCAGTACTTACGATCGTGGGCGAGCTGTTGGATGGCTCTAAGATAGTCAAAGTGTAACTACCGTGGCCACAGTAACTGTTGTGTCCAAAAGCGTTCAAAAATGTTCAAATGTGTGTGAAATCTTATGGGACTTAAGTGCTAAGGTCATCAGTTCCTACGCTTACACACTACTTAACCTAAATTATCCTAAGGACAAACACAAACACCCACGCCCGAGGGAGGACTCGAACCTCCGCCGGGACCAGCCGTCCAAAAGTTTCATCTCGAGATTAAAAAAGGCTGCTGAAGGTGAAATGCTACGCAAAAGAATGCCGATTGTCGTTGGTGGACCACCACACCGTAAGAGGATCGATAAATAGACCTAGTGGCAAAAGGAACAAACATTTCCCTCCTAGGCGGATCGCTGCAGACCTTACATCCGCGAACGATATAAGTGTCTGTGCCAAAACCGTATTGCGGCGATTAAACCAGGCTGGTTTGTATGTTCGGAAGCCTTATAAACGCGACCCACTTCCACCACGCCATCGTCGAGAAAGAATTCGCCGTTGTAGAGACATTACTGGTTGCGATCCGCAACAGAGGTCCAGAGTGATGTTCTCTGACGAATCCCGCTTCACTATGGCAACTGATTCTGCCGCCAGTTAGTGTGGAGAGAGAGAGAGAGAGAGAGAGAGAGAGAGAGAGAGAGAGAGAGAGAGAGACAGAGAGAGAGAGAGAGAGCAACACGTTGCACATCACAGAATGTTCATGCATGTCATCGGTATGACGTAAGTGTTACACACAGCTGTGTTATCTTTGCACGAGGTACCGTTACAGCACAGCGATACTACAGGGAAATTATTCTGGATTATGTCCGTCTGTATACGTCTATGGTAGGTCCCGACTTCCTGTTTATGGACGACAGTACCCAACCATACAAGACTACTGAGGCGTTGCACACACTGAAAAGTGAAGGCACTGAACGTGTGGAATGGCTTCCGAATTCCCCAGACCTAAACCCTACAGAACATGCCTGGTATTCTCTTGGCAGGAGTGTTACTCAACGGACACCTCCTTCCCGAGCAGTTCAAGAATTGACAACTTCTTTGAGAAAAGATTGGGACTATATCCCCAAGGACTCCCCAACAGTTTTGAAGTCAGCATGAACAACAAGTACAAAATGTGCATTAGGTCCAGAGAAAGATATATTCCTTAGAGGTTTTGACATCGACCTGTGTATTGGGAGCCTGGCCTGTGTCGAGCGTTATGTCTGTTATCCTATTATTCCATGTGATGAAATCTGTACCATTTTTCTTTTTAAATATACACCTCTATTTCGTATATACTGTGCTTCATATCGTCCATCATTACCTGAGATTATTCCTGTCCAACAATGTCTCTGTTGCTTACCAACTGTCGAGCACTGTATTTTCGTCAGTTAAGCGAATACATTTACAACAGTAAGCGCGAAGGGGCGGGGGACAGTTTGTTTTTGAACGAACTAAGCCAGGAACATTGGCTGTTGTTGTAATTACGCATGGAGTAATGCCTTTAATTGTACATTCAAGATATGCTTTTGTGGTGCCAAGTAGTGTTGATAACACGTCGATTCACTAAGGGAAACCGGATAAACAAATTTAATTTCTGTTGTGAATATTATAAAGTAGAGCATAAAAGAATAAGTTGCAAACTGAAATAGAACACATCACCACAGCTCAGTTGTTATTCTAAAGATCGTCCTCTAAATTTGAAACAGGACACATTAGAGGTATGGAATCATGTCATAGATACTACCTTTCGAAAGGTATAAAGGCTACAAAATATTACACTTCAGTATTTGAGATGTGTAGTCACTTTATCAGCGTCTGAAAGACTTTTCTCAAAAGCAGAATGCGTTGTTCACAATGTAATACACTGAAAGGAATATATCTCTAAAATAATTTTATTTCTACAGTATGTAGACAGATAATTGTTGGATGTGTAATGTTAATTGTTGTATTTATTAATTAATAAATATCAATATATATGCATTGTTTATTACGCCATATTATAGCTTCATCATTTAACATCGATGTTTTGGGTAGATTATTATCGGCCGTCGATCTTTAGACGCCAGTGATGGAGTCGAAATCGCCATGGATGTATTTCCTATGTCGCTCTCCTTGCTTCTGTTATGCCCCCATCTATAACTACTTGGCAGCGTGTGGTGCACTGCCGGAAGTACCCCATATCTCTGCCACTTATTTCCTTTCTTGTTCCACTCAGAGACAGAACGAAGCAAAAACGGCACTCTATATGTCTCCGTATGCACCCTAATTTACCTGGTCTTATCTTCGTGATCATTAAGCGAAATTTACGTTGGCGGCGGCAGAGCCGTCCCGCAGTCAAGTCCAAATGCCGGTTCTCTAAATTACCTCAACAACGTTTCGCGAAAAGAGCCTCGTCTTCTCTCCAGGGATTCGCAGCTGAGTTCACGAAACATCTCCGTAATACTCGCGTGTTGATCGAGTCTACCAGTAACAAATCTAGATGTGAGCCTCTGAATTGCTTCGATGTCTGCCTTTAATCCGTCCTGGTGGGGATCCCAAACACGCGAGCAGTACTCATGAATGGTTCGCACTAGTGTTCTATACGCAGGGTCCTAAACAAATTAACCAAACTTTCCTAAAATCGAAGTCGACTATTCGTCTTCCCTACCACCGTCCTTGAGTTCTCGTGTGGCGATCACGAAGCGACCGCTGAATGGTGTGCCGTGGAGTAGCTACCCTCAGTCCAAGTACTACGGAGAAGTGATTGCAAAAAACATTAACAAACAACATAAGCGCATAGGAAATAAAATTTGAACCAGAGTATCTTTTTAATGGAACTCGATCCAAGATGTTGTACATGGCAATATATATATATATATATATATATATATATATATATATATATATATATATATATATATATATTTGCTTAAATAAGTAAAAAGCTGTAGCTCCTGTCGAAAAATGTTAAATGAGAAAGATGTACGACTTAGGAAGATAAATCGTTAGCTTTTTATAAATATCTATTGGTTTCTTACTTCTCAAGATATATAGGAAAATCCGTTATATATATATATAGGAAAATCCGTTAAAATAGGGTCCTCTATAACTCGTTAACATTCATGTTCCCATACTTGCAATTTACTATAAGTAGAGCCCGCGGTAAGACAGAAAAGAAATTGTCTGAAAAATTAAAAAATTACTTTGCCAAATTTGTCGATCTATTGTAAAAAAACCCTCTCTTCGAAAAAAAAGAAACTAAAGCCGTTACTGTAAGGCCATCCACTGAGAAGATCTAGTCAATTGTCGAGAGCGCCTTTCTTTAAAAAAATCGATATATCTCTAAATATAATGAATATCTATTAATTTTTCATTTTTTTAGTTACAGCACATATGGTTAATGTTAATGTTAATGTTTACGAACTATAGACAAACGGACTGATAATGGTTTCTTTTTCGAAATATCTCGAAACGTAAGAAATAAATCGATACGTATAAAAAAGGAATAGATAGATCTTTTTAAGCTCCATAACTTACTCATAGATACGAAGCCCACACCTACTACAGTAGTACAAGTTTATATGCCAACTAGCTCTGCAGATGATGAAGAAATTGAAGAAATGTACGATGAAATAAAAGAAATTATTCAGATAGTGAAGGGAGACGAAAATTTAATAGTAATGGGTGACTGGAATTCGAGTGTAGGAAAAGAGAGAGAATGAAACATAGTAGGTGAATATGGATTGGGGCTAAGAAATGAAAGAGGAAGCCGCCTAGTAGAATTTTGCACAGAGCACAACTTAATCATAGATAACACTTGGTTTAAGAATCATGAAAGAAGGTTGTATACGTGGAAGAATCCTGGAGATACTAAAAGGTATCAGATAGATTATATAATGGTAAGACAGAGATTTAGGAACCAGGTTTTAAGTTGTAAGACATTTCCAGGGGCAGATGTGGACTCTGACCACAATCTATTGGTTATGACCTGTAGATTAAAACTGAAGAAACTGCAAAAATGTGGGAAATTAAGGAGATGGGACCTGGATAAACTGAAAGAACCAGAGGTTATACAGAGTTTCAGAGAGAGCATAAGGGAACAATTGACAGGAATAGGGGAAAGAAATACAGTAGAAGAAGAATGGGTAGCTCTGAGGGATGTAGTAGTGAAGGCAGCAGAGGATAAAGTAGGTACAAAGACGAGGGCTACTAGAAATCCTTGGGTAACAGAAGAAATATTGAATTTAATTGATGAAAGGAGAAAATGTAAAAATGCAGTAAATGAAGCAGGCAAAGAGGAATACAAACGTCTCAAAAATGAGATCGACAGGAAGTGCAAAATGGCTAAACAGGGATGGGTAGAGGACAAATGTAACGATGTAGAAGCTTATCTCACTAGGGGTAAGATAGATACTGCCTACAGGAAAATTAAAGAGACCTTTGGAGAGGTCTCTTTGGAGAGAAGAGAACCACGTGTATGAATATCAAGAGCTCAGATGGCAGCCCAGTTCTAAGCAAAGAAGGGAAGGCAGAAAGGTGGAAGGAGTATATAGAAGGTTTATACAAGGGCGATGTACTTGAGGACAATATTATGGAAATAGAAGGGGATGTAGATGAAGACGAAATGGGAGATACGATACTGCGTGAAGAGTTTGACAGAGCACTGAAAGACCTGAGTCGAAACAAGGCCCCCGGAGTAGACAACATTCCATTAGAACTACTGACGGCCTTGGGAGAGCCAGTCATGACAAAACTCTACCAGCTGGTGAGCAAGATGTATGAGACAGGCGAAATACCCTCAGACATCAAGATGAATATAATAATTCCAATCCCAAAGAAAGCAGGTGCTGACAGATGTGAAAATTACCGAACTATCAGTTTAATAAGCCACGGCTGCAAAATACTAACGCGAATTCTTTACAGACGAATGGAAAAACTGGTAGATGCAGACCTCGGGGAGAATCAGTTTGGATTCCGTCGAAATGTTGGAACACGTGAGGCAATACTGACCTTACGACTTATCTTAGAAGAAAGATTAAGAAAAGGCAAACCTACGTTTCTAGCATTTGTAGACTTAGAGAAAGCTTTTGACAATGTTGACTGGAATACTCTTTTTCAAATTCTAAAGTTGGCAGGGGTAAAATACAGGGAGCGAAAGGCTATTTATAATTTATACAGAAACCAGATGGCAGTAATAAGAGTCGAGGGGCATGAAAGGGAAGCAGTGGTTGGGAAAGGAGTGAGACAGGGTTGTAGCCTCTCCCCGATGTTATTCAATCTGTATATTGAGCAAGCAGTAAAGGAAACAAAAGAAAAATTTGGAGTAGGTATTAAAATTCATGGAGACGAAGTAAAAACTTTGAGGTTCGCCGATGACATTGTAATTCTGTCAGAGACGGCAAAGGACTTGGAAGAGCAGTTGAACGGAATGGACAGTGTCTTGAAAGGAGGATATAAGATGAAAATTAACAAAAGCAAAACGAGGATAATGGAATGTAGTCAAATTAAATTGGGTGATGCTGAGGGAATTAGATTAGGAAATGAGACACTTAAAGTAGTAAAGGAGTTTTGCTATTTAGGAAGTATAATAACTCATGATGGTCGCAGTAGAGAGGATATAAAATGTAGACTGGCAATGGCAAGGAAAGCGTTTCTGAAGAAGAGAAATTTGTTAACATCGAATATAGATTTATGTATCAGGAAGTCGTTTCTGAAAGTATTTGTTTGGAGTGTAGCCATGTATGGAAGTGAAACATGGACGATAACTAGTTCGGACAAGAAGAGAATAGAAGCTTTCGAAATGTGGTGCTACAGAAGAATACTGAAGATAAGGTGGATAGATCACGTAACTAATGAGGAGGTATTGAATAGGATTGGGGAGAAGAGAAGTTTGTGGCACAACTTGACTAGAAGAAGGGATCGGTTGGTAGGACATGTTTTGAGGCATCAAGGGATCACAAATTTAGTATTGGAGGGCAGCGTGGAGGGTAAAAATCGTAGAGGGAGACCGAGATATGAGTACACTAAGCAGATTCAGAAGGATGTAGGTTGCAGTAGGTACTGGGAGATGAAGCAGCTTGCACAGGATAGAGTAACATGGAGAGCTGCATCAAACCAGTCTCAGGACTGAAGACAACAACAACAACAACAACTTCCTCATTTAACATTTTTCGATCGGAACTATAGTTTTCTACTTATCTAAGAAAAACCTTTTTTTTTGCAATTTTGCGGATTGTTTTGGTCACGTTCGCCACCGTGGATCAAGTTCGATGAAAAAACAAACTGTGTGTAAAATTTAATTTTCTATACGCACGCATTGCTTTTGCAAACTTAACGTCACGCCGTGACAGAGTGCTTAGACAGTCTACACAGCGAGCGGCCGCCACCGCCGCCGGCGGAGTGCACAGCCCGGGTTGCGTGTCCTGCGGCGGACTGGCCTGCAATTACCCCCACCGCGCCGGCCGGAGATCCCATTGGCCGGCGAGATAAACACATGCCGGGCGGCCGCCGCACCCTGCAATCGCCTGCGCGCCCCCGCAGCCCCTGGTGTGCGGCGCGCTCTTTGTTTAGCGTAACTGGAGCAGCGACAACTCCGGCCGCGCAGGGAGGGAAACCAATTCCAGAGCCGCGCGGCGGCTGCTGCGGCCCTAATGAAAGGTGCGCGACTCTCTCCGGAAAAAAGTACGACACCGCAGGAATTACAACGGAAACTTCGGAAGTATATGTGATGTTATTACGAAATGAAAGGGCCAATATTCTTCTTTGAACAAAAAATTTCACAAAGTTTCGCTTTAATGAGCACTGGCGCAATGGACGACGTACTGTGAGGACGGACAAAATAAAATATTAGACAGTAGGCTCAAAAGGTTGTATTTATCGGGAAAATGCGCTACAGTGAGAATCTGGAATGAATATAAATTACTTCCCTTGATGTGATAAATTGCATTGCGTAAGCTGTACGAACGGCATCAAACAAGTTCTCTTGTGTGGACACGAGCGGAGCAGCAACTTTTAAATCATACATCAAATTTGTCCTGACGTTTTCTCCAAGAGCACGCGCTGTTTAGCTACTAGAAGGAAGTAAATAATTAATTAACTACTGCTCTGTAATCTTAATGGCCGATATTGAGTCCATTACTAACGAAGCCTTACCTGAATACGGAGCTCAGACGGGGCCATCATCAATACACATGCATCGCTTCCAATTTTGAAAGTTTTCCTGTTAACGTCCTTTCTATATATAATTTTTTTAACTGTTTTAAAGTTATGGCTGTCGGGTTTCAACTTACAGTCTGGCAGTGTTGATTCTGTTATTCGCCCCCATAGCTGTGTGGTTAGTGTGTCCCACTGCGACGCGGATGACTCAAGTTTAATTCCCACTAGTCCCAGCAATTTTCTCCTTGGTTGGACGACACTTAAACCCCGCTGGTGACAGCTGCGGGGCCATGTGAACAAGAAGTAACAGCAGACAGGTTTCGGAAGCCGACAACGGCCGGGAGAGCGGTGTGCTGACTCTATGCTCCTCCATACAGCATCCAATGACTCCATATGGCAGGGGATAAAGTGGCGGACGATTCGTATTGAATGAGCCTCCAGGGCCGGAACGCGGACCTGGTAATGTGGATGTTGTCTCCTAATGAGACTGAACGGATCGACTGAGTAGCGAAAGTAATATACAATGAAGTGCCAAAGAAACTGGTATATCTACATCTACATTTATATTCCGCAAGCCAACCAACGGTGTGTGGCGGAGGGCACTTTACGTGCCACTGTCATTACCTCCTTTTCCTGTTCCAGTCGCGTATAGTTCGCGGGAACAACGACTGTCTCTAACATTACATTCGTGATCTATAGCTATGCGTATTCAAATACAGAGATATGTAAACAAGCAGAACACGGCGCTGCAGTCGTCAACGCCTACGTAACACAACAAGTGTCTGGTGCAGTTGTTACTTCGGTTTTCTGCTGCTACAATGGCAGGTTATCAACATCTGAGTGAGAATGAACGTGGTGTTGGCGCACGACCGCTGGGACTCAGCGTCTCCGAGGTAGCGATGAAGTCGGGATTTACCCGTATGAACATTTCACGAGTGTACTGTGAATATCAGGAATCCGGGAAAACATCAAATCTCCGACATGGCTGCGGCTAGAAAAAAATCCTACTAGAACGGGACCAACGACGATTGAAGAGAATCATTCAATGTGACAGATGTGCAACCATCCCGCAAACTGCTGCGGATTGCAGTGCTGGGCCATCAAAAAGTGTCAGCATGCGAACCATTGGCCGGCCGGGGTGGCCGAGCGGTTCTAGGCGCTACAGTCGCAGGTTCGAATCCTGCCTCTGTCATGGATGTGTGTGATGTCCTTAGGTTAGTTAGGTTCAAGTAGTTCTAAGTTCTAGGGGACTGATGACCTCAGGAGTTAAGTCCCATATGCTCAGAGCCATTTGAACCAGTTTTGAACCCAATGGTTCGTCCTCATCAGCGGAAGGCGTTTTCAAGGGGGAGCGTAGCATCTCACAGTGTCCGATATACACCATGGCTCGCTTCTGACTGCAGCAAAAATCCGTGTACGAGTCATCCTGCGCAGTGGCGTGACGTCACATGCTTTAAATACCCGAGGGTAACTGGCCATTTCGTCTGCCGTCTTATACTGGTGCTGTACTCCATGGTACAAGACTAATACACGTCTTCTTCAGCATCGGGATCCAAATGTCATTCAGTTTCACGCCATCTTCCTTCATACAGAAATTCCTGGAGTGTTCTACAATCTCTGTGACCTCTCTGTATAGCCATTCATGGAATTTATTTGGGACTGCCAGTACCTGCATCCTATCAAAATGAATGAGATGGTCTCCTGACTGCAAAACATGTTTTGCAACAGCTGGTCTGTCTATCTCCGCCCTTCTACAATTTGCCGGCCGCTGTGGCCGAGGGGTTCTAGGCGCTTCAGACCGGAACCGCGCTGCTGCTACGGTCGAAGGTTCGAATCCTACCTCGGCCATGGATGTGTGTGATGTCCTTAGGTTAGTTAGGTTTAAGTAGTCTAAGTCTAGAGGGCTAACGACCTCAGATGTTAAGTCCCATAGTGCTTATAGCCATTTGAACCTTGTACAATTTTCTGGTTTTGTTCTAGTCGTTTTTTGACCAATACAATGGAAGTATTTTAAATATCCCCTCGAAACCACGTATTCCAAATGGAACGATGAGTTCTACGAACAGACGTATGACGTGGATATGGGGAGTCCCTTAAGTACAATTATAGCTAATTTATTTATCGAAAAATTCGAGGAGCAGGCTAGGAAAATGCCAACAAAAACCGAATATTTGGTTCCGCTACGTGTGGATGCATGGCAGAGAACAACAAGGTCGCATTCAGGAGAATCTGAATCCGAAGATTCAGTTTACCCTGGAGGAGGAAGCAGGCGATTTATTAGGTTTTCTTGATGTGCTAGTTGTCGAGATAGAAGATGGCAGCTTAGGTCGCACAGTTTACCAAAACCCATGCACACAGCCCGTTACCTGCACTGGGATTCAAACAGCCACTCACAACAAAGGCGAGGCATCAGAAAAACGTTGGCGTATAGAACAAGGTACATCGGTGAACTAGAGCTGCTTGACACGGAATTAAAGCGTCTCCCCAATGAATGGTTATTAGTCTGCTGGGGTAAACAGAGCGTTAAAGTCGTGGCGCAATACTCGTGGCGATACGTAAGTGCCCGTGAAATTAAAAGTTTTTCTGCCTTTGATTAAGGACGTTACTGAGCGCACAGGAAAAAAATCTTGAAGAAACGTAACCTAAAGACCCACCTGGAAGATACGGGATGACTTTAAATTAGCCAACGGTGCTCGCAAACCGCTGGAAAAATCAGGAATTTATAGGATTCCATACGACTGTGAGGAGATGTAAGTAGGGACTAAAAAAGAACGGTCAAAAGACGACTACAAGAGCACAAAGGCAGTATTGCAGAAGGGGAGAAACTGACAGATGAGCTGTTGCGGAAGATGCCTTGCAGCCATAAGACCACTACATTCATTTTCATACGGCTCAAGTACTGGCAGCCACAAGCCACGAAAGGTCTTACGGAGTGGCCACAGAGATTGTAAAATGCTCCACGAATTTCAGTGGAAAGGAGGAGGGCGTGAAATTGAATAACATTTGGATCCCGGTGCTAAAGAAGATATGTACCAGTCTTTCACCATGGGGCGACAGATAAAAGCAGAAGACAACAATCGTCAGCGGCCAATTGCGCTGGGGTGTTCAGCCGGACGCTGTGGCCGGGCGGTTCTAGGCGCTTCAGTCCGGGACTGCGCTGCTCCTACGGTCACATGTTTGAATCCTGCCTCGGTCATGGTTGTGTGTGATGTCCTTAGGTTCGTTAAGTTTACGTAGACTAATGTCTAGGGTGCTGATGACCTGAAATATTAAGTCCCATAGTGCTTAGAGCCATTTGAACCATTTAGGTGTTAAAAACAAGTGACGTTATTTCATTGCGCGGGAGCACGCCTACACGGAATACTGCTGCAGTTAGCAGCGAGCTAGGGTGTGAATCGGACAATCGGAGAAGCTACGATCCTCCCCGAAAAAGTCGCTCGCAGATGGGAAGCAAATGATGGGTATAAATGTGAAATCTATTCGACCACGGTATAATAGCCCGGAACATTTTATTAACTCTGAAATTTCCGGCCGTCAAATTTTACATTTTAGAACGTGGCACAGAACGTTGCAGATAGTCTATTGCTTGCTCTCGGATGACTGCCGCAGATGTAAAGTGGTCACGATGTGGTTGGTACACAATACAACGATACTTCCTTGCAGTGATCGACCATAAACCTTCGAGACGACTAGTATGCCCGCCCTGAAGTTCCCACTCACTTCAGTATCGATCCACTGCCACGTGCGAATGCCCCACAGATATACACTCCTGGAAATTGAAATAAGAACACCGTGAATTCATTGTCCCAGGAAGGGAAAACTTTATTGACACATTCCTGGGGTCAGATACATCACATGATCACACTGACAGAACCACAGGCACATAGATACAGGCAACAGAGCATGCACAATGTCGGCACTAGTACAGTGTATATCCACCTTTCGCAGCAATGCAGGCTGCTATTCTCCCATGGAGACGATCGTAGAGATGCTGGATGTAGTCCTGTGGAACGGCTGGCCATGCCATTTCCACCAGGCGCCTCAGTTGGACCAGCGTTCGTGCTGGACGTGCAGACCGTGTGAGACGACGCTTCATCCAGTCCCAAACATGCTCAATGGGGAGCAGATCCGGAGATCTTGCTGGGCAGGGTAGTTGACTTACACCTTCTAGAGCACGTTGGGTGGCACGGGATACATGCGGACGTTCATTGTCCTGTTGGAACAGCAAGTTCCCTTGCCGGTCTAGGAATGGTAGAACGATGGGTTCGATGACGGTTTGGATGTACCGTGCACTATTCTGTGTCCCCTCGACGATCACCAGAGGTGTACGGCCAGTGTAGGAGATCGCTCCCCACACCATGATGCCGGGTGTTGGCCCTGTGTGCCTCGGTCGTATGCAGTCCTGATTGTGGCGCTCACCTGCACGGCGCCAAACACGCATACGACCATCATTGACACCAAGGCAGAAGCGACTCTCATCGCTGAAGACGACACTTCTCCATTCGTCCCTCCATTCACGCCTGTCGCGACACCACTGGAGGCGGGCTGCACAATGTTGGGGCGTGAGCGGAAGACGGCCTAACGGTGTGCGGGACCGTAGCCCAGCTTCATGGAGACGGTTGCGAATGGTCCTCGCCGTTACCCCAGGAGCAACAGTGTCCCTGATTTGCTGGGAAGTGGCGGTGCGGTCCCCTACGGCACTGCGTAGGATCCTACGGTCTTGGCGTGCATCCGTGCGTCGCTGCGGTCCGGTCCCAGGTCGACGGGCACGTGCACCTTCCGCCGACCACTGGCGACAACATCGATGTACTGTGGAGACCTCACGCCCCATTTGTTGAGCAATTCGGCGGTACGTCCACCCGGCCTCCCGCATGCCCACTATACGCCCTCGCTCAAAGTCCGTCAACTGCACATACGGTTCACGTCCACGCTGTCGTGGCATGCTACCAGTGTTAAAGACTGCGATGGAGCTCCGTATGCCACGGCAAACTGGCTGACACTGACGGCGGCGGTGCACAAACGCTGCGCAGCTAGCGCCATTCGACGGCCAACACCGCGGTTCCTGGTGTGTCCGCTGTGCCGTGCGTGTGATCATTGCTTGTACAGCCCTCTCGCAGTGTCCGGAGCAAGTATGGCGGGTCTGACACACCGGTGTCAATGTGTTCTTTTTTCCATTTCCAGGAGTGTAGATATTGCACGATTCGACTAATCGACCAGGTGAAGACACGCAGCAAGTCCCCTTCGAAAATCTGTCAGGTGATGATAACGCTGTCGCAGAAGGACTTATCGACGTCTCTCTTGAATCCTGCCTAGTTGTCGAATGTGGGGTGTCTAGGAAACATGCTTCCTCGGATCGCTACACAACACTCAAAAAAATCGTATAAATGAGTTTTATAACGAAAAGTAAATGGCAATACTTAACTTTCAGAATTACATAGATGTGACGTAAGCAGAGGGCGACGGACAAAATAAGCAAGGTTTTTCCAGTCCTAACACAAGCGAGGTAATACAGTTGTCGCTTCTATTCTGATCGCTAGTCTTGAAGCTTCTCTTCGCGTGGCCGTTACGTCGTGCCCGGCGTTTATGTCCTCTTCGCATAGAATTCACTGCTGTCGCGTTGTCGTCCTGGGGAGGGGGGTCGGTCAGCTTGCAAATTGGCTGACGTCTTGTCACGGCATTATCTGCTCTATCGTTCTCGACTTGCGTGCCGACGCTAGACTTTTACGCCATAACAACTTCTGACGCTGTTCACGTCCCTTATACGAGGTCTGTTCAAAGCATTCCGCAACGTTGTCCACAAAATACTCGTGCGCTTATTGTACACGGTCTCCTTCGAAATAGTCTCCTCCGCAATTGGTACACGTCTCCCAATGTCGCTTTCTGTTCCGGAAGCAGTCTTGGTACGCTTTTTGCTCGATCGTGCGAAGCGGCGTCTACGAATTTCTTTTATCTCGTCTGTCGTTGCAAAGCTTATTTCTTTCAACGCCTCAACATCATAACCGTAGTAACACCCCACCTGTCACTTACCTGGTTTTGGCGTGTGTTCACCCCAGCTAATTGTCTAACAGATCAACAGAGAGTGCAAAACTGATGCAATATCAGATAACGCAAAGAAAGTATTAAGGCCCTGTGACTCATGATTGAAATGCGGTGGCCGTGTTGACATTAATTGATTCAGAATTGATCACTTTTAATTAAACAGGGGTGCACATTGATGTTATATTCAGCTATTGAACACCAGATGCAAATGTTGAACATAAAATTAATTAAGAAAATGACTTGGGATTTCAACTACTTGATTGAAAACAGATTATTTTAACTCATGACCTTCAATCGTCACATTACATGACTCTCCTACAAGCAGTGGTAATAAATTGCGTTTGCGTGGAGTAAAGTGCGATAACTCAAAAGTAATTCCAATCGACTGACCCAGGCATAATGCTAAGTGCAAGAAGAACTCTACGATACACGGTCCATGAAACCCTCGTGGAAACTTTGCTGACGTGATCCAACAAATTAATCAGTGGCCGGAGCACATACAACATCACCGAATACAGTGTGGCGGAGCGTCGTCGTTGTGTGGAAGTCGGCTGACCTCGTGGTGCTGGAAGGCTGCGCTCGTCTATTCATTCCTAGCTATCTTGCTCAGTACATAGCTGAACCAAAACTTTCTATCTCCAAGCTCAATCGTTCATTTTGCTAAGTTCTAAACTGCAGAGATGCTCACTCTTTCTCAGGCAAGCTGAGTAAAGAACGCCACGTCCGCACTCTAGGCAAGCTGGGAACGGAAGACCACTACGGAGACTTCTACCAGTCCACTCTTCGCCCTCCAGAAAAATCACTTACGCCAATTGCAGCGCAAGTTGCGTTAATTATGCGCTGCTTCCCAGTGCTGACCAATGCCTGCTCTGTGAAATGAACAAATTCCCACAAAATTTCCCTTCCTCGCAACTTCTGCTATGTAGCTCCTCTCAGGCCGCTCATCAAGGTTAGCATCTGCACAAAACACCAGTTTTTCCGGAATTCTGAGTCCCAGGAGAGTACTTCAAATTCCTTGGTCCTATGTTTCCATCAGAGGACAGCGTATTTCATTCTGTCACTCTTCACCTGATTTACTTCACACTCTGTGGACCGTGAATTCAGCATGAAGTTGCTATAGTCACGAACACGCATATTTTGGCCTCTGGTGACCGCTCCACCGTAGCTTTGTGTGGCTTACTCACATGTTTCACTGAAAAATGGACAACGGACATTTATCAACGGGCATACAAGTTCTCCGTCTGCTTCCCGGTACAAAAGTATGGGGTGAACCACCCTCTCACTGTCACTCATCTTAAGGCAGCTGGAGGCCGCACCCCATTACCGCTTTCTCAGAGCTTGAGCCACCCTAAGCTGCCTATTGTCGCTTCCCTTCGCCGCTCCCCAGCCGGCCATGGTGAACTCTGTATACTTCCCTGGGATAAACTAGCCTCCTGTAAATCGACGCGTTTCCACGAAGTTTTTCATGTTGTGTGAATTACTTTAAAAGCATAACCTAAAATTAATTATTCCAATACGTCCATACTATACCCTCTACAAGATGCATTGTGCCTTGTCAGTCATTTTTGTTGAGCCCTACTGTTCGCTCAATGTGAGTTAGGTGATCTTTAACGACTTAATGTAAGGGGCATAGTTCTTGCCATCTTACACCTTATAGACACACGTCTCATCACCAGTTATGATTCTCTTAAGGAACATTCCATTCTCATCTGCGCGATCCACAAGCTCTCCACAGATGGTATGGCGAAGGTCTTTCTGGTCTTGATTTGTGAGTTGTGGGACTAACTTGGAGGCAACACGATTTAATCCAAGATGCAGTGTCAGGATTTCAAGATATGATCCAACTGAGATATTGTATTCTTCTGCAATCTCTCGGAAAATCATTGTTCGATTGGCACTCACAATTTAGTTGACGTTCCTGACATGAGCGTTGTCGGTAGATTTCGAAGGGCGTACAAAATGAGGGTCGTCTTTAACTTCCGTCCGTCCATGTTTCAACCATGTGAATCATACGGAACACAGAGTGGAGCTTAAGAACTCATCATCGTAGGCTTCCTGCATCTTTTGGTGTGTTTCTGTAAAGGTTTTCTTGAGTTCCACTGAAGATTTAATGCAGGCGTGTAGCTTATCTAACTCTGCCATCTCGAAATTCGAAAACTCTGCGACACAATGTCCTACTCAATATAGCACTGAAAAATAACAACAGACATACAATAATGAAACTTTCAGCAGTTACACATTAAACACATACGTGTGCAGGCCTTCCAACCACATTTCGCTCCAATACTCCTTTGGTGCGAAATTACGAATGTTCCGGAGCTTTTTTTTTTGAACAGATCTCGTATACCCTACTGGGCCCGATAACAACAGTATACACGAACAACACTAAAGCACGCTAGTGGCCGTTGTACGTGTCATCGTAATTGCAACTCTAATCATTTACATACCACAGATGGTATACACATATACGAGTTGACGTTGACATCCGACCTTGTCTTCTGCTTGCTTCCCTTATTTTGTCGGGAACTGTGTAATCAGGCTGTTGAGGTTTTTATGTTGGTAGCGCCACGTAGCGCTCTGTATGAAAATCACTGACTGTGCTGTGCCACGTGCGAATGCACCACAGATATAGATATTGATCGATTCGACCAATCGGCCGGGTAGAGGCTGCCAGTAAGTCACCTTCGAAAATCTGACAGGTGATGATAACGCTGTCGCAGAAGAACTTATCGACATCTCTGTTGAATCCTGCCTAGTCGTCGAATATGGGGGCGAGAGATGACAGAGTTTTGCGGACGATCTGGAAGTATGTCTGTCAGAAAAAGGAAATTTGTAAGACTGGATGTCATGAAATGATATATATGACTTTTGAACACTATCAAAGTAAATACATTTTTGTTCTCCATCAAAATCTTTCATTTGCTAACTGTGCCTATCAGTAGTTAGTGCGTTCAGTAGTAAGAGTCTTTTATTTAGCTGGCAGTATTGGCGTTCGCTGTATTGCAGTAGTTTGAGAAACGAAGATTTGTGTGAGGTAATTGGTTCATGAAAGATATAGGTTATTGTTAGTTAAGGCCATTCTTTTGTAGGAATTACATCCTACTGCCCAGAACTACAATAGAAAATATTCCAACAATGCAAACCAGCCACAGACTGCACATAGCATACTCAGTGATTTTCATACAGAGCGCTACGTGGCGATACCAACATTAAAACCTAAACAGCATACTTACAACAGTATTATGAATTAAAGTCCCCCGTCGCGTTTTCATATGTGAATGTGAAGGCTAATCTTAGGAACTACTCTATGGTTTCTGATACGCCTTTTGGTAATGGGTAGATTTAGAGTGATACCCGTGTGAAGCCGGAGTGGGTTGCTAGTCATATTTTTTTTCCCTTTATTGTAATTTTCATACCTATACAAATACATAGGTAGGCTGGCAGCAGCATCGTATGGTGCTCTTCAGCCTTCGATTTTCCAATGATAAAAAACAGTAAGAAGATACATAATAGTTAGAGGGACGGGTAAAAAAACAGTAGACATACAAAAATACAAAACACGGAGCCACTCACACTCGATGAAAATTACACTGAAACACGTTGGCACGGCCCACAAACACTGATGAGCCGACGGCACAGGTGAACGTAAGAGTGTGACGGTGAACACTAACACAAACACGACGGCGCACACACGAGAAACTGATGGCGATGATCTCCGGCGCGCAGAAGTTCACATAACGTGTGGGACTAGTCATAAATTTTTTTTCCCTTTATTGTTATTTTAAACCTGTTTACAGGCAGGCCTGCAGCAGCATACTACGCCGCTCTTCGGCCGCAGAGAAACATACAAGGCAGAAATGATGACAATGTGAGATGAATAGATGGCGGACATATAAACGGAGACAAACACCTTTTAAAATACACGGAGCCCTTCACGTGCGTAGAGTCCAAGATACAAATTGTTCAGGCACCGGGACACATATATAGACGAAAGTTGTCACACGTGAACGTAGGTGCACAAAACGAATAACACTGAACCACTTAAGCACAAACGACGGCACGCACAGCAACACGAGGCAGTGATCTCTGGCGTGCGAATGTTCACTAACCGTGTACGAGTCCGGAGACCTGCCAAGAGAGGAGGAGGGGGGAGGGGTGGGAGAGGGAGAGGGAGAAGGAGAGGGGAGAAACGATGCCATGGGTAGGGGAGACAGGGGGAGGGGAGAAGGGGGGGGCCAGGGGAAGAGGGGTGGAGGAAGGGGACGGGGGAAAAGGAAAGAGAAGGTAGGGAGGTTGCCAAGAGGAGAGGCCACAGGAAGTGGGGGCGGGTAGGATCAAAGTTGATAAGAGGGGTAGATGGAGGGGAGTAGGACATCATCAGGGAGGGGGAGCTGCCGGAAGCCACCTTGGGACAGGGTAAGGAGGGTGGAGAGATGGAGACCAGGTGGGACATGGGAATACAGGCGCGGCAGTGGGTGGGGTTGGGAGAGGATGGGCGAGACAAGCGGGTGAGGAGGGTCGAGTTTGCGGGAGGTGTACAGGATCCGTATCCTTTCAAGGAAAAGGTGGGGGAAAGGAATGAGATCGTATAGGATCCGCATGGGGGAGGGGAGACGGATGCGATAGGCGAGGCGGAGAGCATGGCGTTCAAGGATTTGAAGGGATTTATAAAAGGTAGGGGGTGGAGATCCAGGCCGGATGGGCGTAGCAGAGGACAGGGCGGATGAGGGATTTATAGGTGTGGAGGATGGTGGAGGGGTCCAGACCCCACGTACGGCCCGAAAGGAGCTTGAGGAGGCGGAGTCAGGAGTGTGCCTTGGCTCGGATTGTCCGGAGATGGGGGGTCCAGGAGAGGCGATGGTCGAGGGTGACGCCAAGGTACTTGAGGGTGGGAGTGAGGGCGATAGGACGGCCATAGATGGTGAGATAGAAATCAATGAGGCGGAAGGAAGGGGTGGTTTTGCCTACAATGATCGCCTGGGTTTTGGAGGGATTGACCTTGAGTAACCACTGGTTGCACCAAGTGGTGAACCGGTCAAGATGGGATTGGAGAAGGTGTTGGGAGCGCTGCAGGGTGGGGGCAAGGGCAAGGAAGGCGGTGTCATCGGCAAACTGGAGAAGGTGGACGGGGGGTGACGGCGGCGGCATGTCCGCCGTATACAAAAGGTACAGAAGGGGGGAGTGGATGGAGCCTTGGGGCACACCGGCAGAGGGAAAAAAGGTGTAGGAATCTGTGTTATGGATGGTGACGTAGGAAGGACGGTGGGAGGAAAAGGAGCCGATCAGATGGACGTAGTTAATGGGAAGGGCGAACGTTTGGAGCTTGAAGAGGAGACCGGAATGCCATACGCGGTCATAAGCTCGTTCGAGGTCCAGGGAGAGGAAGATAGCAGAGCGACGGGAATTAAGCTGGTCGGAAAGGAGATGAGTGAGGTGAAGGAGAAGGACGGCTGAAAGCCACACTGGGTAACTGGAAGGAGGCGGTGCTGGCGGAGGTGCTGGTTGATGCGGTGGGAGAGGATAGATTCCAGGACCTTGCTGAAGACCGAGGTAAGGCTGATGGGACGGTAGGAAGAGACGGCAGACGGCGGTTTGCCAGGTTTAAGGAACATCAGGATATGGGAGATTTTCCACAGGTCGGGGTAGTAACTGGTGGACAGGACTACATTGTAGATCCTGGCCAAGGTGGAGAGGAAAGAGGCAGGAGCTTCACGAAGGTGACGATAGGTGACACGATCATGACCAGGAGCGGTGTTGCGTTTTGTGCGGAGTGTAGCAATGAGATACTGTGTAGTGATTGGGGCATTGAGTTCCGTGTGTGTAATGTTGTCCAAGTACTGGAAACCAGGTGCGAGGGGAGGGATAAAGGTGTCAGTTCGATCGCGGACATCCGGGAAGAGGGAGTAATCGAACTGGGGATCATTGGGGATGGAAAAGACATCAGACAGGTATGAGGCAAAGTGATTGGCCTTACTAACGGTGTCAGGGAAGGGGTGATCATCATGGAGAAGAGGATAGTAGGGGGAGGGTTTAGTTCCGGTAAGGCGGACCAGAACTTGGATGAGTTGATAGGGAGGGTAGCATTTAAATGGGTGCATGTCTGTCGCCAGTCCCGGCGTTTCTTGGTCGCGAGCAAATTACGAATGTGTCGTTGGAGTTGCCGGTGGCGTCGTAGTGTGTCTGGGTCACGTGTGTGGAGGAAGGCACGGTAGAGACGGCGGGATTCACGGAGGAGGGGGACGGCCTGTGGGGGTAAGGTAGGACGGTGGGGGTGGATAGCGAAGGTAGGGACGTGGGCCTCCACGGCCTCAGACAAGGTCTGCTGGAGAAAGGTGGCGGCATGGGTTATATCGTCAATGTGACGATAGGTGAAGGGGTTGCTATCGACCAGGGTGGAGAGAGTATCCCGGTAGCCATTCCAGTTGGCACGGGAATAGTCATGGACATACTCAGGAGGAGGGTCATGACGAGGGCCGAGGCGGGGGCGACGACCATCTGAAATGGTGAGGAGGACAGGGAGACGGTCGCTACCAATAGGTTCCAGAACATCCACCGTTATGCGGCCAAGGAGGTTGGCGGAGGAAAGGACAACATCAGGAGTGGAGTTGGATTCGGGACGGGTGTGCTGGGGGATGAGGATTAGGTCGCCTTGAAGGGAGGAGAGGAACCGATGCCATCGCCGTAACTGGGCGGCGGAACGACTGTGGATGTTGAGGTCGGCGGCGATCACGTAGGAGGAGAAGGTATGGTCAACGTGGGAGAGGAAGTCGAAGGGAATAGGGGCGTTAGGGCGGACATAGATGGTGGCGCAGGTAACGGTAAGGCCGGGGAAGAAGAGACTAAGGATCAGGTGTTCAGTGGGGTCGGGAAGGAGAGGTTGGAGCAGAAACAGGGATCTGGCGGTGGTGACCAATGGCAACTCCGCCACGCGCAATCGGGAGGGGATTGTCAGAATGGTGAAGGAGGTATGGCGAAGTGTGGACGGTGTGGTGGGGTGGGAGGAAGGTTTCATTGAGGAGGAAGGCGTCCACGCGGTGGGTGGCAAGGGTGTGCAGGAAGAGGTTCTTGTTGGCGGGAAGGGAGCGAATGTTGTTGAAAAGGATACGGTGCTGTCGCGCCATGACAGGGAATTAGACAAGGGTGTCAAGGCAGGAGATGGTGAAATGGGCCTGGTTGTTGGAGTAGGTGGCGTACATTTTCAGGTGGAAAACGGAACGGGCGGCGAGGGATACCTGTTGGAGGGTGTGGGGGCGCTGAAAAGGATGAACATTCTGAAGGACGACGGTGAGGAATCTGATGATGTCCTCAGCAGTAGGAGGTGGACGAAGGGAATTGACTAGTCATAAATAAAACCTACAGCTCTTTATTAAGCTGCATCGACGGACCACATTTCAAAGAAGATAATAGTAATGATGATCAAAACTTTATGAATACCCCTCATTTCCTACTAAAAGGGCAGCAAACTGTTAGCGTGCCTCTGCGGTAGTTGCAACGTTCTTCCAGGAAGAACTCCTCCGCCCGGCGAGCACAGCTCGCCTTTCAGTTCACAGTCAAGACTTGGGTAGACACCACGATTGTCCTCGCCCTGGTGGCGGCAGTGCGTGACGGGAAGGACGCGTGCCCCGCCGTAATTGGCACGCATTATTCAAGATGGCACTAGGGTCGTCACTACCTGCCGACCCCACTGCTTCGTAATTCCGGCGAAAGTCGCCGACAAGACCTCTTTGACCCCTTGCTAGGGAAGAGGGAGGCACGGGCAAGAGGGGAACCACCACGCAGCAGCGGCGTGGCGACAGGGGCGAACGCTAACGGATCGCCTGCTTTTTTTTTGCTGCCGCACTCGGAAGCAAAAACGTACGCTGCGCTGTTATTAAAAGCTTGTTACCGGCACACGTGTTGTCGTCGTGCAGGGGAACCGCAAATGGAAAAAGCGGCCACCCTGCGGTCAGTTGTGAACATTTGAAAGCGACTTGAGACAATAAATGCAAGCGCCGAAACAAAAACACTGCCCGTTGTTATTCTCTCTGTCTGCGCGTCTCCCCCTCCCTCACCCTCTCCTCCTCTCCGCCTCACCGAGTAACATAAATCGTGGTACTAATTAAGACGACCACAACGAGGTTTCCTTTGAATGTGGAAGTTTGCCTTTCAAGCACGCCGAACAAAGCGGCGAATGAACGCTCTATACACGGGGGCGTGATGGTCTCGCCATTAATTACCGCGTTTCGTTAATCCCGCTCCTTTGAACGTCCGAGTGCTGGTCGGCCGTTGCCCTGCTCTCACAGGTCCCGCTACGCGGAGTGTCTTCTTTCAAACAAGGCCCCTCATATGCATTTGTATCGACATCTACGTTAGTGCTCAGCAAGCCACCTCGTGGCGTGTGGCGGTGAGTTCTTCTTGTACCACTAACCTGTTTCGCTCGCGGATGTCGTGTTGGAAGAATGATTATCAGTAAACCTCTGCATTAGCTCTAATTTCTCGAATTTTCTCGTAATTTCGTGGGGTGTATGTGGGAGGAAATAAAATGCTGTCGAACACTTCTTGGAATTTCAGTAGTAAACCTAACCGTGATGCACAGCGCCTCTCTGGGCAATGATAAAATATCAAGGGATTTAAAACACTCAAGTTCACTTTTGTCATTTTTTTTTCAGGAAACTTAATATTCTAAGGAGAGATGCTACAGACAATTTCGAATTCAAAACCTTTTACAAAAGTGGGCGCAGTTTTCAGTGTCTGTACATAAGAATCGAAAGAAAACTATTTAGTGCTGAAATTTATTGAGACAAAGGCACTCAAATAAAAAGTTAAGTTAAATTTTTAAAATCCACGTTCGTACTTCCTAGAGTTTTTTTTCAGATCTCTTTAGGCTTTTAGAAGTAGATCTTCTAAAACTATCCATATATCTATTTATTTAAAAAAATCACACAATGATTGTATGTATGTATTTATGTTCCGCATCTCCTCCTAAAGTACTTAAACGATTTCAACCAAACGTGGTACACATAGCACTTACTGCTTGGAAAGATGCACTATCAGGCAAAGAAGTACCTACCTCTTTAAGGAACGTGGGTGCGTGTGAAAAGATGTGGTACAGAAGCAAAACTCAGGGACATCAGGAACAAGGGAAACCAAATTTTGTGTGTACATTACTCATTATTTCTATTGCTGTTATTGGCTAGCCGCTGTGGCCGAGCGGTTCTAGGCGCTTCAGTCCACAACCACGGTGCTGCTACGGTCTCAGGTTTGAATCCTGCCTCGGGCATTGAAGTGTGTGATACCTTTAGGTTAGTTAGGTTTAAGTAGTTCTACGGGACTGATGACCTCAGATGTTAAGTCTCATAGTGCTTAGAGCCACAGAGCTATTGTTGTTGTTGTTGTGGACTTAAAGCCGAAGACTGGTTTTATGCTCTTCTCTATGCTAATCTATCCTGTACAAGCCCCATCATCTGCGTAACTATCACAACCTACATCTTTTTGAACCTGCTTACTATTATTTGTATAATTACCTGTATAAAAGTATTGCAGGGGCGGGGGGTAGTATACCCCTACCACGATTAGGGGTGTGGAGGAGGGTGAGAAGGGATGACATTTAAAAAATTTCGACAGTAACTTGCTGGCATTTATACTTAAGAAGTATGAAGTGCAATCTGTCTCTTATTTGTATTGTTCAGTGCGCCAACCAGGTCGCAAGAGCGAACACAGAAGTGTCAACAGTTTTGCCAGCGTTCTGTAAGGTCAAAGATCATACAGCACGCTTAAGTAGTACAGATAAATTTAAAGTTCTCTCTAGAGACATAAAACATGGGAGAATCGGACAGTTCTCAGGGACAGTCCTTTTTCTCGACACGACAATCAGTTACTGTTGCCAATATGTCTCAAACTCAAAGGCAACGAAAATCTATCGATGAGATTGAACGGAAAGGAAAAGAGAGTGTAACTGTTAAGAAGAAATGAAGCAGATTGTTAGGCTATGCAGGAACGTGTCACCATCATGCTGGCTGCTGAATCTGAAGGTAACAATGCAACGTGAACGTCGTTTACAGTTTTCTGTCACCCATTGATGGCGGTTTACATGACAATTCCATCTTCGCCCTGTGTCGTAGAACGTCGTTGAGTGAAGCCAGAAATAGATTTTTCACATTTCTGAACCATAAGAATTTTCTTCTTCGTGATTCCTTAGGTGCTAATCAGTTATCGGTTCTCAGCCGTACACAGAGCAAATTTGACTTTTCTCGTTGTCGTTCATAAATATCGGAATAATGATTTCTTGCATCAATTAGCAATGCTGCTATTATTGTGCTTCTGCTTCTACGCCCACCTAAATAGACTTTTTTCGCATGAACTTGTAACTAGGCGATAAAGTAATTCATCTCTTGTGTTCACTTTTTTTGTGTACTCTACCTACCGTACAGCTTCGGTAAATTTGGTGAGCAACAGACGTGACTGGCCAGGATGTTTCATAGGTCAGAGAATAACTGAGTATACGTGACGGGTATACAAACTATCACTTTTTAAAAAAATAAAAAGAAACCTAGAAACTAATTTCAGTATATATACGAGCACTGAGAGCTAATTCAATAAGGCTACGGGATTGTACTTGTCATTTTCAACCAGATCTTTTTTTACAACAACATTTTATATGACCAGCTGAATACGAAACTGTCCATACAAGCGTCTCCACAAATATTCATCATTTATGTAGCAACATTCTTACATGCCCAAGTTTTTACGTCTTAAAACTGACGAACTTCAATGTACCCTGTCCACTGACAAAGAAGTCATTTTGCCATCAACCGCTTATTGCTGGCACTACGATCTCCGTAAACTCTGGCAAGAATCCAGTTTTGAGTGAACTACAAAAAAAAAAAATAAATAAATAAATAAATAAATAAATAAATAAAATAAAAATAAATAAATAAATTAAAAAAAAATGTGCGGTCGTTACTGCTAACTGACTGAATTTTGCCTCCGGTCTTCTGCTTCGTTGAGTTATTATTATTATTACCGAAACTGGTGACAATCTGAATGCTATTGAAAACCACATGTTCCATCTTAGTGGTTTCTGTTCTTTCCTTGAAGAGTATGTCGTGGCTCCAGTAGGCCACCAGGTGGCTGTACAGTTGATGTAGAACCATCGTCTTCGTCACAGTTCTGTTGGTCCCTGGCGCTGGCAGACATATCAGAAGTTGGGGAAGCCAAAAATCCTGATGGTATAACACTATCAACGCAAACACGGCGGAAACAGGCAGTTTAATAGTATGACATTTTATCGAGAGAGAGAGAGGGGGGGGGGAGGGTATTTGACTGTTCGATCCATTTATAACAGACTATGGTTCTACCAATTCTACCATGTACCACATCCCTTGCAGATACTGCAAAATGCTTAAAAAAAAAGCATATAGTAACGTGTGATATCCCGAGAAGGATTCTGACACAAAACGGTTATTGACGTCACTGGATTGGATATCAGAATTAGAAAGCGCACCATCATGGTATTATTCCATGTAATTGTATACATATATTTCATTTATGTCATTTCCATTCCTCGAAAAGTTTTATGTCAGTAAAATTAATTTCTTTGAGTTTTAGAAGGAATACGAAAACCTTTCTCTTTGTAACTCCATGTGCTCAGTATATGATTTTCTCAGTTATGTTAACGGTCGGCGTGTAACCATATCGTCACAGTCATGCCCCGTCAAGACTGATCAACGGAAAGTGGAAATAATAAATTAAACTTCGTCATCATTTTCCTATTTATACTGTCTTGTGACTCTTCAGAACTCGCTACTGACTAACTTAATGCACGAATTTATCGCAGGTATTTAAAACAAGGTGGCTACTTATTTTATTTAAATTAACTGAAATCACGAGAAAGTGATAACTGACCACACATTTATTGTTCATGAAAGTTCACAAATCGCTCAATATAATCAAATAAAATATTTAAATGTAATACATGCAATGAATTTCCTGTGCTAAGGCGAGGTTGCTAGGCAAACGATAATAATGACGTGTGAGAATTTACAAAATTGTTTGAGCATTCGTGGCTGCTTGATGTGATGCGTGTCCGGTTTTGCCTCTGGATCTTCGGTCAACGCTTTTTCTGATGTTGTATCATAATTTTTTAATAAAAATAACTGCTTCTCATTTTTAATTACTATTTGCAAGGAAATGTGCCTATTCGCAGTAAATTAGTCTTATACAAACTGCGAAACATGAAATAGAAAAAACAGCTACTATCTATCTCTGGAGATTGAACAATATTAGACATAAACAACTTTTTTATTTAACAGAAAAGAACGTCGTTTGATACGGTAAGTAACCTGAAACAAAAGATCTTGTTTTTATTAAACATTATAAATCGACCATTTATTAATAATTGCATTTGTTAACAAATACGGAATTAAAAAGAAGAGTCAAGTAAAACGGCATACTATAACCGAAATCGTAACTGATGACTTCATGTTTACAAGCCCATTACACAACACACTTACTTGTAGAAGAATTAACCAGAAGTTCATTTCGTTTACGACTGAACAGTGCTAGTATATCTTCAAAGGGATTTTTTTTTAATTGCTTTGTTCTGATTTTTGGTAGGTGCACTGACCTTCACATTCTACACCTATGAAAAACATCGGACAGGCCAAGTCCATAAGCTCTTCTTATCATCAGAACTACCCATAAATGCCTACGAGAGATTGTGCAAATATAAAATCAGCAAAAAGATACAACTGAACAACAAAATTAAACATCTTGGATAAAAATTAAGTCCGTCTCCCTCCCCCCACTCCCAGAGACATTTTATTTACGGGGTACCTAGGCAGTGTGGGTAATCAGGTGCAGTTTTTTGTCAATTTATTGAGTCTTTAAAATTTAATTTGATACATATAGCTGCAACCCAGCTACATGCTTGGAAGATAGCATGAGCTCTTGTAGACCCTACGTGACCAACCAACCCTTCACTTCAGGGCAGAAGCGGTTATTTCTGGTAACAGCCCCAGACAGGATACGTTTTCAATCCTCTGCTGAATGTACTAAAGGTGCCCACGTCACCGATCAGCAAATGGGAGACCTGAGTAAAGTGTCGCGTGGTTTCTACTGGCTACATCAAGCGGAGCAGAACGTAGTGGCTTCCATCTCTTGTGATCCAGCACCCAGACACAGCTGGCGCCCTCGGTTCCTTTCCAGAGTTCTGACGGAGCAGAAGCCACTCTCTCCAACGGCCAGCAGGTAGTTCAAATGTGTATCAACTTCCTGTTTCCGTACTTGGCTAACTCCCAGACTGGTGGACACCTCTGCAGTCCAGCCCGGACGAGCCTTCATGTACTCCATAAGTTTCAAAATATATCATGGTTTTCTTTTAATCCTCTTTTTCCTTTGAAACCGACCTCCCTTCAGGCACTCAAAACCCATCCATCTCCCATTCTTGACACAGCCCCCCTCCTCCACACACACACACACGAGGCACAATGTATATAGTTAATACTGTATAACAACGCCTCTAGCCTTGATAATTAATTAGGTGAGAAAGAGAGTCGACAAGTATCTTCGGGTCTGTCTTATCCAGCAGAAGTCTTTCATTGATGATTAGACCACGCATAACTACCAAACATACGGTGATGTTTGCTGCTACATTTCAGCCGCTGTTCCAAAGATCTTCAGATATTTTGTGCGGGATTAAGTTTAGGCGATTTAGCGGACCAATCGCGGAACGATAGAGAGACTGGGGTCTGTTGAACCACGAACGTATGCGTGCAACACTATAATGTCTACATATGCAGAAAAAATATCAGCATCAGGAAGGAATTGGGCGAGGTAAACAAAAGTTAGCAGCCGTGTTTCTACATCTGGAAGATGACGGCTGTTCAATTTTCGCGCCAATCACATGAGAGTGGCTCTATTAGCGCCACTATGAGGACGTAAATCAGGTTTCTTTTAAATTCTCGCCGTAACGATGGTAAATGTTGGTTACCTTTGAGACAGGACGTAGTGAGTTGATGTTAACCAAGAATTCCCTTAGCCACTATTCGTGACTGCTAGCAGTGGTGATCACGCGAAGGTACGGTCTCCAGACGGCCACGTAGAGCTACTGAGACGGAAGAACATCGTTTGGGCGTATGGCTATGGTGCATTGTACTGCATCACCAGCAGCGTTTCCAGCAGCAGTTGGCACCACAGTGACACAACGAACTGATTCAATTCGTTATTTCAAGGGCAGCTCCGAGCCAGTCAACCTGTAGTGAGGGTTCCACTGACCCCAAACTATCGCCGTTTGTGACTTCGGCGGTGTCAATGGAGGGCAGACTAGGTGTCTGTTGTGTTTTCTCACGAAAGACGCTTCTGCCTTGGAGCAGAGGCCATGTTAGGATGCCAGGTGATCGCCTACAGGCAACGGACCTGCTCCGTATATACACTGGATCTACAACGGGCGTTATGGTCCGGTAGCGATGACAACAGAACTCTCATGGTTGTTCAAAGCACCTTGGCTGCAAAACTGTGCGCCAGTCTAGACGGTCTACCCGACGGGAGGCCCTCGTCACACGACATTTCATTTACCGGTTGATAAACAGTATTCCAGGGGGTAGTTTCCGGCAGAAAAGCGGTAGCCCACATACAGTTGTTCTACCACAACTTGCCATGCAGAGCGCCGATATGCTGTCTTGGCCTGCTCCATCACCAGATCTTTCTCCAATCGAGCACATTTGGGACATCATCGGACGATAACTCCAGTATCATCCACAAGTATTAACCGTTCCTTCATTGACCGACCAAGTGCAACAGGCTTGAAACTCCATCCCATAAACTGATATCCAGCACGTGTACGACACAATGCATACACGCCTTCTTGCTTACGTTCAACATTCCGGTGGTTGCATTTCACATCTGAACGGAGTTTCTAACGATTAGATTAACCTGCAACGTTAATCACTGAGATGTGTTACCCAGTCACTGAGATGTGTTACCCAGAGAAATGTAATCCTGAAATTTTTTTCTTCTTTCTTCGTTTGGTCATCTAAGGACCACGTACCAATTTCAATGCTTTCTTCTTTGTTGTTCTTTCTTTTTCCTCCGGTATTCTTCATCTCTTCACTATGTATCCTTTTTCTCTCCTCGGACCATTTTGATCCTGTCTCCATCTCCCTCTTGCCTTGGAATTCTTCCATTTTTAACACTTTCCTCTTGAAACTCTCTGTTGTATCTTTTTGACTTATGATGTTTCTTTCCCAATCTTTCCTAACTTCTTGAATCCAAGCTATTGTTGACTTCTTGTCCCAAAGATATTTAAAAGTGTCCAAAAAATAGCTGTTGCCTCTTTCGAAGTGTTTCATTTATGTTCTCTATGTTGCGATAAACTTCTCCATTGCTTCTTAATTTCCATACCTATGTATTTTTTTGGTGGTCCAAGTATTTTTCGAATTATTTTTCTTTCAAGGACTTAAAATTTGTGTAATTTGTAGTTCAGTACTAAACATTCACTTGCATAAAGACATTCTGGTTTTACTACTGTGTTGTAGCGCTGTATCTTCAAATTTTTAGACAGACACCTTTTGTTATAGACATTCCTAATTATTCCATAAGCTCTCTCCATTTTATATAGTCTTTCTTCTATAGCGAATTTTTCTAAGCCATTTTCTTGGATAATTTCTCCAAAATATTTAAATTTATTTACCCCCTTTATCTGGCCAACATCTGTTGCTACGGATTCCGGAGCATTTTTTTATATTTGTCATAGATTTTGGTTTTTCTACAGATATTGTTAAACCTGCTTTGTTGGCTATTTCTTCTAAGAGATTGATTTGTATTCCAGCATTTGTTAGGTTTTCAGAAAGAATGGGAAAATCACTCCTAAATGCGTAAGAGTGAATTTCAGTACCTTTGTTTTTAGTTCCCAGTCTGATTGGTGATAGCTTCTCTTCTTTTACTTTTTTGTTTCCATTCTCTTACTATTTTCTCTAGTACGCGGTTAAAGAGTAGTAGAGACAGGCCATCATCTTGCCTTACACCTGTTCTTATGTTGAATGCCTTCGATATTTCACCCTGAAACTTTAATTTTGATTTGGTGTCTGTGAGCGTTTCACGAATAAGGTTTGCTAATGTAGATTTGATGCAAAATTCCCCGATCGCTTTATCTAGTGTTTCCCTATCAACTGAGTCAAATGCCTTTTTAGAATATATCTTTGGAGTTTGTAAGTCTGTGACGAATTATGGACTTTAGGTTGAAAATCTGTTCTGAGCAAGATCTGCCCTTCCTAAACCCATACTTATACTCTCCCAGTTGCCGGCCATTGTGGCCAAGCGGTTCTAGGCGCTTCAGTCCAGAACCGCGGGACTGCTACGGTCGCAGGTTGGAATCCTGCCTCGGGCGTAGACGTGTGTGATGTCCTTAGGTTAGTTTGGTTCAATTAGTTCTAAGCTTTAGGGGACTGATGACCTCATATGTTAAGTTCCATAGTGCTCAGAGCCATTTGAACTCTCCCAATTGGCTATCAAGTGTTGCTTCTACCTTGTTTAGTAGTATTGCTGAAAATATTTTATAACCCACTGGCAACAAAGATATACGTCTGTAGTTTGCTTATCACCTTTCTTGTGCAAGGGATGGATGAGAGCCATTTTCCAGTCTTCTGGTATCTTTTCAGTTTCCCATAGTTCTTCAAACATTAGCTGAAGGTTAATTATAATTTTTCGTTGAGATCATTTAATAAGTTCAGCTGTAACTGAGTCTTCTCCAATGGCTTTGTTGTTTTCAGCGTACTTATTCCCTTTTTAATTTCTTCAGCTTTAGGGGTAGATCTGCTTCTGTATTTTCATGGAGATCTGGAAATTCTAGCTTACAGTTTGGTTCTTCACAGTTCAATAATAATTATTTTTGTTGCTGTGATTTTTTTCCGTGGGGGCAGAGAAACGCCCAGGTTCTCATTTACGGTAATTCCGGTATTACACTATCACATTTCTTAGTCGAAGTTAATACGTCAAATATTTATGTCCAAGAAATTTGATAGTGTAATAGGGTACTTTGTCAAAGTTCGCCTTTCGTCAAAGAAATATGGTGAAATTTTGGGCCTCGGCATACCTTTGGCCATAAGAGTCGTTCGTCTTCTGTTCACTGCAACGTGAAATGTAACCGCTTGGATCACTGGCATCGCTACAGCCATTTGGCGGCTGTAGTATGTTTGTTAACATGGGTGCAAAGTTTAGTAGGTATGTTCCTTCGACTCTTACGGTAACCTTGCGTCGACTGGGGTAGGTGGCGAGCCAGGGCCACAATACATGCAATTAATCGGGTGCTGACTGGGATACAGGATACAGGATATGCTGCAGGCGACTATATACTGGAGGCAACTTCAAATCCACAATCACAGCAACAGCCATCTACATCTGTAAACATCAAGACACCTTTCCAGCAAGCCGGAATAGAGGACGACACATTCTAAAATTAAAAAAAAAATTATTAGCTCTCCATTCTGCTCTGTCTATTTTTGAACGCTTGAAGCGCTTTACCTGTTTCGTACTTTTTGATTAATTTTGTAGACTAATTCTATTAATCAAATCATTTAAAAATAAAAATACTTTTTAATACCCTTACCGATGTTCCTCCTTCACTCGGCGGGTGATGTTTGAAGTGGTCACTGTAGCAAGTAGATATCTACTAACACCAGCATTGCTGGCCCCTGCTTCAATCACAAGCGAGGTAGATTATTCCAATACGTCGATCAGGGATTGAATATGACGGAATAAAGCGCTGAAACTGGTTGCCTAATAAAATAAGGTTGAAAATTGACGGCTGAAAGGTGTTTAATTAGACATCCTCCATCGAACAGCGTAGACCTGCGACCATCGCTAAAAATATAGCCATACAGAGAGAGCTTTGTTTAATGTGCTTTGTGGTATTCTAGTGCTGTATTGCTGAGTAGAGTAGCTCACTCCTAAAGTAATAAATGGCAGTGTTGTGGTGAGCCTGTCTGATGCACATATAGCACTTCTCAAGTGAGTATTCTCATATGAGCAGCCACTTTACTGAGTAAATACTTAGAAGCACCCTCCTGCATTCGTAAGTAATTTATATGAGAGTTGACGGCCTCCGTTGCAGCTCTCGTAACAAATTTTGCTGGATGATTTTATTATCTTGACGTAAAACCCACGGCTTCAGCCAAGTAGGTTTCCTTTTTTTCCGCCGCTTCTCTTCCAAATGCATACACACAATGCAGTTTTGTTATAAGCAACTGCAGCACTGAATAAGTTGGTGTTTCCACCAACTTGAACTTTTACGAAAAATCTTTGTCAAAGAAATTTGACGAATATTTGATAATATTCCTTTGTCAAAGAAATATGATAGTGCAATACCGGCCTGAGCTTAGTGAGTGGGTCCTCTCATGGTACCAAAAACATCCCCCCCCCCCCCCCCCCAAAGAAAAACAACACAACCATCTCCGGTCTGAATTAGACCCTACAAACACTGTGGATTCAACGCCTCAGTGGGTTGTCGGCGTCGGTGCACTTGCGTCATTTGAAAAGAGGCATCAAGACAGCTACTGAAAAGAGGCTGTTTTCTTTGGCTCACTGAAAACGTGTAGTTTTATGTGCCGCTGTGAGCAATAGCCCTTTGCGGAGTGCTCGCCTCTAATTGTCTGTTACTGGCAATTCACTTCGCAATGTACGTTCGTAAATGAGTTGGGGTGGATCGCCATTACTGACAGCAGCAATTCCTGTAAAGGTTGAAACTGATTCTCATTGAAAAGGCGCCGCATTCGTCTCCGGTCTCTGTCTGTTTTACGACCTCTTCTCTCACGCTGTGTTATGTGGATGCTTATGGTACGCCATTCCCTTTGGGCAGTCCATGTTGATACGCCAACAAGTGACAAATGGAGCGACTTCATTCACAGTGTGGTCATGCGGACGTCTAAACAGGATGACTTTGTTCATTCTGTCATTCTGTCTCGCCTCCACGTCCATCAATCATCCTACGTTGGTTCCATACATGTGATTTGCACCTACACTCCTACACTTCACTGTCATAACTAACGTAAGTGGTGGAGTCTTAAACGACCGCTTGATAGCATTCCAGTAATATCTACAGGGTATCTCAAAACTCCACCGCAAAACTTCTGGATTCCTCATGTAACAACAAGAAAAAAAAATCTAGTAAATATGGACTCTAAAATGCATATCGTACCTTGAGAGCTCTGAGCACATGTTTATCTTCGATACTGTAGAACACCTCTCTTCTATGGCACTCTCTTTACTTTCCATATTTTGGGAGGAATTAATATGGACCGAGACAAGAACAAAATGTTCACTAAACTTGGGCCCGGCCGGGTTGGGGATTTTTCTCTCCCCGGGAACTGGATGTTTGCGTTGTCCTCGTTATTTCATCATCATCATCATTCGTGACCGTGGCTACTTTGGATTGTCTAAAAATTGGTCTGTGTAACAATTGGGACTTTGTACGGGCGCTGCTGACCACGCAGTTGAGCGCCATAAAAACGAAACATCATCCACTAAACATGGTCATACTTTTTAGACCTATGACCACTTGTTCAATAGAAGAGATGTGTTACGCGGTAGCGAAGATTCACAAGTGCTCATTGTTCTTGAGGTATGAATTTTAAAGACTACACTTACTGCGCATTTTTTCTCGTTTTAGTCCATACTACTTCCTTCCAAGACGTGAAAAGCGAAGATTTTGCAGAGGAAGAGATCTGTTTCACAGTATCGGAGAAGAAGAGGTGCTCATAGCTCTTAAGATATGCATTTTAGAGGCCATGTTTACTAGACTTTTTCTTCGCGTTATACAACGAATATATTCCCGAAGTTTCATTACAGAGTATTGAAACATCCTGTACAGCATTCCAAAGTGAACAGTATGCCTTCTTAAAGAGGTTTAGAATATTTTGTTCGGTGTCCTTATGAAATGAATTAAGTTCCATGAAATTAATTGAATCATCTATCTGGATGAAATCAATAAAGATACAAAAACATGCCATAATGAGCCCAAACTTCACAACTGCCTCTCTGCTACCTTAATCCTAAATCATTGCCTTGTAACGGATTGTAACTTTTCTTTACCATTCTTCTTTATTTTATTTTCAGCAAATTCGATTCATGATCTGTCAAGCTGTTTATGAAATAGTTCCTGGATTCATTTGCCCTTGCTGTCTTCGAAATATTGTCAATGATATTCTCCTGGTAGATCTATAGTCTCATAGATTCTGTGTTTGTTTAGCACTGTCTCCAAAGACTTTAGAAATTCCTAATGAATGTTATGTTTTCCTTCTGCACACAAGTCTTCCGTAAGTCCGATGTCATGTCTCCAGTCTCATATATTCTACACATTAGCGTAATTGACAGTTTGGTTGACACTACCTCCAATGATTTTAGAAATTTCGAAAGAATGTCATCTGTTCCTTGCGCCTTGTTTCAACGCAAGTTTTCCAAGTCTCTTACAACCGCTGACTTGTAGCTTATCCTCCCTCTTTCCCAAATCGAAATCCATTTAATTTTCTATCACGTTATCGGACAGTAAGTCCACTTCGTAAAGGTCTTCAGTATACTCTTTCCATCTATCGCTCTCTCTCTTCTGCGCTTAACAGTGGAATTCATTCTGCACTCTGAATGTTGATATCGCTGCTTTCAAATTTTCCGAAAGAAAATTCGAGTTTTCTATTTGTTATGTCTGTTCTTCCGATGATCCATTTCGATTACTTCATACATTCCCTGCAACCATTTCGCTTTATTTTCCTTCCACATCCTATTTATTTCATTCCAAATCAACTTTTATTCCTTTCTTTTCCTCAAGATATGCGTATTTTCTTTCCTGATGACCAATAGGAATATTCTTCTGTTATCCATAGTGCCTTCGCAGTCACCTTTTTTATAGCTGTATTTGTCTGGTCAGCTATTATTAACCTTTTTGGGAATGCCCATTTCTCCCCATTACATCAACCTTCTGCGGAACTTATTATCGCAGTATCTAACGCCGTAATTTCTCGCGTGTTGGACCTTCACGAAGATTCTCTTAAAATTCAGTATATTTTCATCATTACTGAATTATGTTGTGAATTTACACTTGCTCTGGGTTATGTCTTACAATCCAATATCTGGTTTCGGAAACTCTACCTCACCACGATGTAATCCAGTTGATCTCGTCCTGTCTCTCTTGGTCGTTTCTGTTAAAGTTCTCCTCCTGTGATTTCTACAGACTTTATTCGGTATTACCAGCTTAAATTAATTGCGGAACTCACTCTTTGCCTTTCCTTTCTAATAGTATCGAACCCTATTCTCGATATAGCTTTCCCTGATGCTGTTGAAATTAGTCAATATACGCCTAAACACATATCTTAATCTTTTCATTAACTCCTCTGACACCACTTGCATCTTGATCTCATTTCGCTGTTTAGATTTGCTAGCTTCCGTTCCTCACTCAGACCTCTGATATACCCTTGTACAAGTTCCAGCTTCTCACATTTTATAGTCGTAGTCATTTTGTGACGTGTGTGACGGTAGAAGTAATATATTTCGGGATCATCATAAATATAGCAGTAAGTCTTCGTACAAATTTCAACCCTAATTTTGTGCTGCTACCACTTGGAGTTTTTGTTGAGGATTTATGGACATTCTCATGCTCAACTATATGAACTCGTGAGGAAGTGCCCTGCTGGTCTTTGAATTTTTACGACTCCGTATATTAATCCTACCTGATAACAATAGCAATACTAAAAAAAAGAAACACAGAAAACAGCTGAATGAGTGTTTTTTAAACTACAGCACTTCATTCTTGGATGAATTATGCTTCTTCGCGATATTTCCAATGAATGCCAGTCTGACACTGCCTTTTCTAGACCTTGTTTGTGTTTTTGTTCCTCTTGAGGTCGCTACGGTCGTTCGTATACTCTTAGTTCTTTACGGTTGCCTATTATCCCAATGATAGATTACCTACAATAAAGGAGTGCTGGATTTCTCCGCTTGCCTAAGCACACAACCTAATGAAGTTCTACAAGACCTTTTTAAAAAAGTATTGCGATCACTAACGGCAATATAGCAATGACTTACGTCGTTTGTGAAGCTACTTCCACTTCCGTCGATAAGTATTTGTTAAAAACGCCTTGCCTAGTTCTGTGAGATGTTTGAAGACAAGAAGAGAAAGTTGACAGATTTGTACCACCCAGGAGCACATAACTGAACACATACTCCTGAGTGGTAACCATACTCGCCTAATCTGAACCTTGTTAAGCAAGTCTTCGTCTCCCTAGAACAGGCCTGACCAGACAGCACAGAAGTTTGTGAGACACAGTAACAGGGGAAAAAAAAGGAAAAAAGGAAGATTCCCCCCACCCGGAACTCTAATAGAACACGAGAAATCTGTGTTCAGTTTGTTCACAATATCAGTTCCGTTAAAAATGTTTACATTCTACTTCATGATCACCAAGTAACCTAAGGATCTGTCTTACAACGGGAGCAATTGTTCAATGCTGAAAGCTAGGTGCTTCACTTTTACTTTCCGTTTAAACACTATGCGAAGGGAAAAAAAGAACACTAATTGGCACCCTATTACTGCACCAGCTACAAAGGTATGAAGCTTTTGTCTTCTGACGAGATCACATGCTAGAGATAAGTGTATAAGAGGGTAAATGTATTCGTGATTATCAGTGGATTGCTGATATCTTAATGACACATAATCATTTAATTTATCTCTTTAAAACACTTAGTGCAAGTGGAGAAACATTTGAACACAGATATAGAATACAAGACTGATGCTTTCTACAAAAAATTAAACAGTGAGAAACAAAAAGTTCATACTCGTACCACGGATCGTTTGCTCGGAACTAATCTCGAACATTGCAGGAAAAGTTGTCATCAGTAATTTGAAGACCTCTGTTATTTCAGGCCTTATTTCGACTTATTTTTCAAACTGTTCTCGAGTCTAATGGCTGAGATCCTCTGTTATCTTCAACTTAAATTGATGTATCCGCTGAATAACGCATGAGACGAGGACTTATTTTTTCAGTCACAAAATCTTCAGAAATCTGTTGTTATATGAGTATTATGTCAAGATAAAGTCTCAGTCTGTATAGGAAAGATGCTAACAATATTTCAATCGTGCTTGTGTAAGTGAACATTTCTGTTTGTTTTCCATGTGTAATGTTTACCAGTACTCGCCGACAAAAGCACGTAACAGATTTTACTAGCTTGTCTCCCAGTATTTGGCTCTATCGCCAAATCACTGTTCCGAATTAACACGTACAGTAAAATTCAATCGTGTGTAAACTTTGTAACATAATCTCTTGGTGGTAATTACCTACACGTGAATGTCTTTCTCTAATTAATAATATTTGTAGCTTTTCTGATCATATCATTTCCTCATTATTTAATTACTAAACATGTAAATTTCATATGTTAACAGAATGGCAAAAAATTGGAACTAAATCTTATTGTTCAAATAATCCTGAAAGTATTAGTTTTATACTGAAGACGCACCGTGTTTGTCATGAGCTTCATAATTTAATCTTCCTCGGACAATCGCAGTTGTGGACGAAAGTGAAGCGTTGACACACACGGTAGCGTATAGATCGAAGCTTCCAATTAACTGACAAAGTATTTCTCTGACCTTAGCTAATAGGTTCGGCGCATTAAAATTTTTTCACCGCGAATAAAGCTACTGTTCTTGAATAGCCTTCAGTGGCTCTCCACACTACTGTATTCTTCGTCAGCCTGCATCTCTGAGTAAGTACTGCAACCTATATCTATTTGAACGTGCTCACCCAATTCAAGTTCGTTAGTTCCCCTTTGCAATTGTTACTGCCCCTCTCTCTTCCTCATCTACTTCCCTCCATTACCAATTTCACTGCTCCTTGATGCCTCAGGACGCGTCCTATTAATCGATGTTTTCTGTTATTCGCCCTGCGCCACAAATTTCTTTCTTCTTCAGTTCAGTTCGGTATGTGCTCATTAGTTACTTGATGTACCTGTTTCATTACTCTTCTGCGACACCGAATGTTAAATACTTCTATTCTTCTCTCGTCTGAACACTTTTCGTTCACGTTTCACGAAAATATAAGGCTACATTCCAGAGAAGCACCTTCAGGAAAGATTTCCCAACACTTAAAACGCTTTCCTTGATTTTTTTTCCAGTCTGCATTCTACTAATTTGACTGTCTCACTTTCGGATGTAATTCAGTCATCGTCACCTCTTTCAATTCGACTACATTTCATTACCCTTGTTGATTTTCGTTTATGTTCATTTTATAAACTCTTTTTCAAGACACAATCCATTCCGTTCTATTGCTGCTCTATACCCTTTGCAGTTTCTGACAGATTTATACTGTCATCGACAAATCGTAAATAATTCCAAGCAGATTACCTGTAGTTCACTAATTTTTTTACTGAAAATAATTCCAAGCAGATTACCTGAAGATCACTAATTTTTTACAGAAAATCTAGATGTCTTCGGCGCTACGCAAGGGCCAAATGAGATTCCACAGTAGACACTGGGTTGCAGTGAGGGGAATCCTTGTCCAGTCAACCATTCTGACTGAGGTGTTGAGCGGTTTCCCTAAATTGTTTCAGATGAGTGTTGAGATGAAACCTTCGGCCAGGCAGTGTTCGTCAGTGCCAGTGCCCACGCTGTCATCATCTGACTACCAAAGCTCATGAAAACACACTTTTACACTCCTGGAAATTGAAATAAGAACACCGTGAATTCATTGTCCAAGGAAGGGGAAACTTTATTGACACATTCCTGGGGTCAGATACGTCACATGATCACACTGACAGAACCACAGGCACATAGATACAGGCAACAGAGCATGCACAATGTCGGCACTAGTACAGTGTATATCCACCTTTCGCAGCAATGCAGGCTGCTATTCTCCCATGGAGACGATCGTTGAGATGCTGGATGTAGTCCTGTGGAACGGCTTGCCATGCCATTTCCACCTGGCGCCTCAGTTGGACCAGCGTTCGTGCTGGACGTGCAGACCGCGTGAGACGACGCTTCATCCAGTCCCAAACATGCTCAATGGGGGACAGATCCGGAGATCTTCCTTGCCAGGGTAGTTGACTTACACCTTCTAGAGCACGTTGGGTGGCACGGGATACATGCGGACGTGCAATGTCCTGTTGGAACAGCAAGTTCCCTTGCCGGTCTAGGAATGGTAGAACGATGGGTTCGATGACGGTTTGGATGTACCGTGCACTATTCAGTGTCCCCTCGACGATCACCAGAGGTGTACGGCCAGTGCAGGAGATCGCTCCCCACACCATGATGCCGGGTGTTGGCCCTGTGTGCCTTGGTCGTATGCAGTCCTGATTGTGGCGCTCACCTGCACGGCGCCAAACACGCATACGACCATCATTCGCACCAAGGCAGAAGCGACTCTCATCACTGAAGACGACACGTCTCCATTCGTCCCTCCATTCACGCCTGTCGCGACACCACTGGAGGCGGGCTGCATGATGTTGGGGCGTGAGCGGAAGACGGCCTAACGGTGTGCGGGACCGTAGCCCAGCTTCATGGAGACGGTTGCGAATGGTCCTCGCCGGTACCCCAGGAGCAACAGTGTCCCTAATTTGCTGGGAAGTGGCGGTGCGGTCCCCTACGGCACTGCGTAAGATCCTACGGTCTTGGCGTGCATCCGTGCGTCGCTGCGGTCCGGTCCCAGGTCGACGGGCACGTGCACCTTCCGCCTACCACTGGCGACAACATCGATGTACTGTGGAGACCTCACGCCCCACGTGTTGAACAATTCGGCGGTACGTCCACCCGGCCTCCCGCATGCCCACTATACGCCCTCGCTCAAAGTCCGTCAACTGCACATACGGTTCACGTCCACGCTGTCGCGGCATGCTACCAGTGTTAAAGACTGCGATGGAGCTCCGTATGCCACGGCAAACTGGCTGACACTGACGGCGGCGGTGCACAAATGCTGCGCAGCTAGCGCCATTCGACGGCCAACACCGCGGTTCCTGGTGTGTCCGCTGTGCCATGCGTGTGATCATTGCTTGTACAGCCCTCTCGCAGTGTCCGGAGCAAGTATGGCGGGTCTGACACACCGGTGTCAATGTGTTCTTTTTTCCATTTCCAGGAGTGTATTTAAAGGATTATTTAAAAGAGGCAAAATTTGTAAACAAAACTTAATTCTCGCACTCGGAGCTGACTTCGGCGTAATTCTGATGGCAACTAGGAAGCTGTTTTGCCAGAAGTTCAATGCATTCCTAAACTGGACTTTTCGATGTGTGGCGGAAAATATTTCGTGTACCGCAGCCATTTTCATCCTTTCCTGTTGTATTGACGAATGGTGCACAGGGACAATGACTGCTGGAAAGGTCTATTATGAACTCTAATTTCTGATCATTTGAAGGGTCTGTCTGTGAGTTGCACAAGGGACGGATTGTGTGTTGTTAACACTTTTGGAGTCAAACGGTCTGAATTTTAGCAGTATACTTCTCCGTGCGTACAGGGTGGTTATAAATAAACTTTCGTTACCTGAGCCAGTGCAGACGGAAAACTATGTACGGTATGGGTACCGAGCTTTATACAAATTTTATTTATTTATTCTTATTTACACGAAAAGTTCCGTAGGACCAAATTGAGGAGCAAATCCAAGGCCATGGAACGTATCAGCACATGAAATTACAACATAAAAGTAATAACAGAGAGAAATAAATCTTTATGAAGCCGAAAAAGGTCAGTCCATAAGTCTAAGTAAACGCAATCAACAATACAATAAGAAACAGCTTAATTTTTCAAGGAACTCCTCGACAGAATAGAAGGAATGACCCATGAGGAAACTATTCAGTCTCGACTTAAAAGCGCGTAGATTACTGATAAGATTTTTGAATTGGAGAGGTAGTTTACTGAAAATGGATGCAGCAGTATACTGCACACCTTTTTGCACAAGAGTTAAGAAAGTCCGAACCAAATGCAGGTTTGATTTCTGCCGAGTGTTAACCGAGTGAAACCTACTTATTCTTGGGAATAAGCTAATATTGTTGACAAGAAATGACAGTAATATATATATATATATATATATATATATATATATATATATATATATATATATATTGAGAGGCCAATGTCAAAATACCAGACTCGTGAACAGGGGTCGACAAGAGGTTCATGAACTTACACCACTTATTGCCCAAACCGCCCGTTTCTGACTCAAAAACATCGTTTTAGAATGGGAAGAGCTACCCCAAAATATAATACTATACGACATAAGCGAATGAAAATAAGCAAAGTAGACTAATTTTCGTGTAGAAAGATCACTCACTTCTGATACCGTTCGAATAGTAAAAATGACAGTATTAAGTCTTTGAACAAGATACTGAACGTGGGCTTTCCAAGACAGTTTACTATCTATCTGAACACCTAGAAATTTGAACTGTTCAGTTTTACTAAACATATGCCCTTTCCGTGAAATTAAAACGTCAGGTTTTATTGAATTGTGAGTTATAAAATGCAAAAAACTGAGTCTTGCTGTGATTTAGCGTTGGTTTATTTTCTACACGCCATGAACTTAGGTCATGTACTGCATTATTTGAAACCGAGCCAATGTTGCACACAACATCCTTTACTACGAAGCTCCGATACTAGTTCGGCGACGTAGTGCTGAAATACAAGCATCAGCATGCATCACAGCTGAAGGCAGTCGACATGAGTCTGGACAAAGTCAGCTGTGATTTACTCGTAAAGCTGTTTTATCAAAACTACAGCAGTAGTGGTGGTGCTTTACCGACGCATTAAAGAAATTCGGGGAAGTCTTCTTCGAGCGCCGACGCTGAAGAACACGATTCGAAACATTAGCCGGCGAATCTGAGAACTGCTCCTAGGAGGTACGGACGGCCAATTGCACCGAAAATTGTTGAAGAAGTTATTGATGCGATGGCTGAGAATGCTCCATGCAATGTGCGACCTTCAAGCAGTGCACGAGTTGTTTGACGACAGCTAACATCCCACCGGAGATATTTCGGGAAGCAGTAGAGCAATCCCTAGTGCGGTTCCAGACTATCTTGGATGCAGATCATCGTCACACTGAGTAATGTTTGTAACCTGGAACGTACACATTTAACAAATGTTATCTTCTCGTGTGTAAATTAAAGTGTTTCTTTGGATAGTTAACTTGTTCCCACAAAGTGTCATTGTCTTACGATCTCACTCCAGTAGCCAAAGAACCACCATGAACAATGCCTTTATTCCAACACTGGTCGCGCTCTAGTGCTTCGAAACCGAAACGGCAACAACGGCGCTCATTTCGTTCGCATCATGCCGTGTACATTACTCGCAAACCGACGAACAATAACAATTCTGTAAAATAAGAATTTTGTAAGATACCTCTTTCGTGGGTGGATTACATTTCCTTAGGGTTCAACTAATGATACTGTTATGGTCTTTTATGGTGGTGCTACTTAAAATACGCTCCAGACGCACAATACTGAATATTTGATCTTGTGGCTGTTTCTGATTTGTCATAGGGCACTTCCACTTTGTTATGTGCAATAGGTATCATATATATATACGTCCAGTCCTTCCATACCTGCTGATGCTCTACCAGACTCACTGCACATACTGAGTGCTTCAAAGTTTTGCGTCAATCGTTTACTTGTGATAGATTCCGTCACGGGAAACAGCTTTTGATAGAGACAAATATGTTCGCTTACACTGCCTGGCGACGCTAAGCATCCTTTTGTAATGGTTATGCCCCGATAGGTGAAGGGGGTAGACATTCTGCAGCATATGAATGTCTTGCGTGTTGCCTATAATACAGTCAAGTATGCCCTATGTACGGGAGAATTCCCAGCAAAATTAAAGTTCATGGTGCGCTGCTAAAATATCTTTCTCTAAGCAGAGACGCCATTCTTCAGGTTTTATTACTGAAAATCACCCTATAAATTTACTGGAGAAGGTATAACATTGCACACCTGGTTGACAGACCCTCGCTCGTTCTGTGAAATATCGTCCTCCCAGGGCTGGCAAATACTAAAGGAGGTCTAGCGAGAAATGTCAGCTAACATTTTGCCTCCAACAACAGTTGTTCCCCTGATGTGCTCTATCACGCCTAGACATCTGATGCAAAGACTTCGAAACGCCCTGTATACCACAGATTTCTAGCGTGAATAGTGTCTCGGAGCTTCCATAGTTATTCACCATGTTATTTATATAACATGCTTCAATTTTTCAGAATGATGCTGCCGCCATTTTACGGTGATAATTTTTGTTTGATTTTCATGCAGTCCAGATTTCGGCCTTAGACCATTTTCTGGTATAAAACCCATTTATAAGTGAAAAGACACCGGAGTGGTATGAAATACACGTCCTTGTCGAAAAAGCGGGACTCGTATTTCATACCAGTCTGATGCCTTCTGACATATAAATAAGTTTTTATACCTGAAAATGGCCTAAGGCAGAAATATGGCTAGTATAACAATAAATTAGAAATTATGACAGTCAAATGTTGGCAGCAGCCTTCAAAAAATTCACCATGACTGTGGCCCCAACCAAATTAAAAATTATCAATTGCTTAACAAAAGATTTGCACCACCAGCGAATGGGTTTAAGATTAGATTCTAGGGGAAAAGGGAATGAAAGAATTCGTCTTATGACACTGAAACTGCAGTAAAATAAAAATAATAACCAAAATAAAGGCAGTGTGGTTGAACGCATACATCTTCGCACATCTGTTAACTAATTACATGCTGCGAGGTAACATACACTACTGGCCATTAAAATTGCTACACCAAGACGATGACGTGCTACAGACGAGAAATTTAACCGACAGGAAGAAGATGCTGTAATATGCAAATGATTAGCTTTTCAGAGCATTCAAAATAGGTTGGCACCGGTGGCGACACCTACAACGTGCTGACATGAGGAAAGTTTCCAACCGATTTCTCATACACAAACAGCAGTTGACCGGCGTTGCCTGGTGAAACGTTATTGTGATGCCTCGTGTAAGGAGACATGCGTATCATCACGTTTCCGACTTTGATAAAGGTCGGATTGTAGCCTATCGCGATTGCGGTTTATGGTATCACGACATTGCTGCTCGCGTTGGTCGAGACTCAATAACTGTTAGCGGAATATGGAATCTGTGAGATCAGGAGGGTAATACGGAACGCCGTGCTGGATCCCAATGGCCTCGTATCATTAGCAGTTGAGATGACAGCCGCATGGCGGTAACGGATCGTGCCGCCATGTCTCGATCCCTGAATCAACAGATGGGACGTTTGCAAGACACCAACCATCTGCGCGAACAGTTCGACGACGTTTGCAGCAGCATGGACTATCTGCTCGGAGACCATGGCTGCGGTTACCCTTGACGCTGCATGACAGACAGGAGCGCCTGCGATGGTGTACTCAACGACGAACCTGGGTGCACGAATGGCAAAACGTCATTTTTTCGAATTAATCCAGGTTCTGTTTGCAGCATAATGATGGTCGCATCCGTGTTTGGCGTCATCGCGGTGAACACACATTGGACGCGTGTATTCGTTACCGCCATGCTGGCGTATCACCGGGCGTGATGGTATGGGGTGCCATTGGTTGCACGTCTCGGTGACCTCTTGTTCACATTGACCGCACTTTGAACAGTGGACGCCACATTTCAGATGTGTTGCGACCCGTGGCTCTACCCTTCATTCGATCCACGCGAAACCCTACATTTCAGGAGGATAATGCAAAAAGCTCTGTTTGACTCAATGCCCAGGCGTATCAATGCCGTTATTACGACCAGAGGTGGTTGTTCTGGGTACTGATTTCTCAGGATCTATGCTCCCAAATTTCGTGAAAATTTAATCACATGTTAGTTGTAGTATAATATATTTGTCCAATGAATACCCATTTATCATCTGCATTTCTTCTTGGTGTAGCCATTTTAATGGCGAGTAGTGTAATATCTTCCACCCAGGGCTGGTGAATACTAAACTAGGCCTCGGCTAACATTTTGTCTCCAACAGCTGTTGTTCCCATGATGTGACCTATCACGGGATAGTCCGCCAAAAACTGCACGCAGATCGAACATGAAAACAGGTACTGAACTGTGGAAGAAAGAAACAAAATGGAAAATTTAATACGCGCAGTATCGAGCGACGTTAGAGCAGTTGTATCGTCGTTGTGTTGTCCCGGTGTTAGACTGCGAAGAGGAGATCTGGTTTCTGATCTCCCTCATATCCCATACTTTTTTCACAAAATTATGGATTGTCCGTCTGTTGACTGACGTGTCTGTTCTCTGTATTCAAATCTGTGTATGTGTCGTGGTGTAATGTCCGATTGCAACAGCAACGTGTAACCAAGGGACTCCAGACATAAGTACCTCCTATTTGTTCTACACGTACCACTTGTTATGCCTCTTGCGTTCCGTTTTGGAAGTGTTGACTTCGTGAATTCCGGTTGTGACACGGTCTGCACACCCTTGAAATTACTCTCGATATCGATGAGAGGATTCCCACATCCGTACGTCACACCAGCCTGAAACACGACCGTCCCATCTTTCTGCAGGTGGAACTGCATCCGTGGGATGTGCGTTGGTACCTGGCCACACCCTCAGTCTTCTGAGACCGTCATCTGGCGTCACCTTCACCATCCAACACCACTGATCGAGGTGTAAGTGGGCTGCTTCTGTGTTGGCAGCGCTGTGTAGCGCTTTGCTTTGCATCTCTGCGCTTTCTTTGTAAGAGGCTCTGTGGTTGGTTGGATTCGTTGGAAGTTAATCGCCAGTAGTGTCGGACAATTGGAAGTTAGTCACCAGCAGTGATGGAAGTATTGTTGGGCAGTTGGAGGTGAACAGCCAGCAGAGATGGATGTTAAATGTGAGATGTGAGCATTTATGGAGGGTAGGTACTGAACTGTGGAAAAAAGAAACAAATGCTTCTATTCTTCTCTCGTCTGAACACTTTTCGTTCACGTTTCACGAAAATATAAGGCTACATTCCAGAGAAGCACTTTCAGGAAAGATTTCCCAACACTTAAAACGCTTTCCTTGATTTTTTTTCCAGTCTGCATTCTACTAATTTGACTGTCTCACTTTCGGATGTAATTCAGTCATCGTCACCTCTTTCAATTCGACTACATTTCATTACCCTTGTTGATTTTCGTTTATGTTCATTTTATAAACTCTTTTTCAAGACACAATCCATTCCGTTCTATTGCTGCTCTATACCCTTTGCAGTTTCTGACAGATTTATACTGTCATCGACAAATCGTAAATAATTCCAAACAGATTACCTGTAGTCCACTAATTTTTTTACTGAAAATAATTCCAAGCAGATTACCTGAAGATCACTAATTTTTTACAGAAAATTTAGATGTCTTCGGCGCTACGGAAGGGCCAAATGAGATTCCACAGTAGACACTGGGTTGCAGTGAGGGGAATCCTTGTCCAGTCAACCATTCTGACTGAGGTGTTGAGCGGTTTCCCTAAATTGTTTCAGATGAGTGTTGAGATGAAACCTTCGGCCAGGCAGTGTTCGTCAGTGCCAGTGCCCACGCTGTCGTCATCTGACTACCAAAGCTCATGAAAACACACTTTTACACTCCTGGAAATTGAAATAAGAACACCGTGAATTCATTGTCCAAGGAAGGGGAAACTTTATTGACACATTCCTGGGGTCAGATACGTCACATGATCACACTGACAGAACCACAGGCACATAGACACAGGCAACAGAGCATGCACAATGTCGGCACTAGTACAGTGTATATCCACCTTTCGCAGCAATGCAGGCTGCTATTCTCCCATGGAGACGATCGTAGAGATGCTGGATGTAGTCCTGTGGAACGGCTTGCCATGCCATTTCCACCTGGCGCCTCAGTTGGACCAGCGTACGTGCTGGACGTGCAAACCGCGTGAGACGACGCTTCATCCAGTCCCAAACATGCTCAATGGGGGACAGATCCGGAGATCTTCCTTGCCAGGGTAGTTGACTTACACCTTCTAGAGCACGTTGGGTGGCACGGGATACATGCGGACTTGCATTGTCCTGTTGGAACAGCAAGTTCCCTTTCCGGTCTAGGAATGGTAGAACGATGGGTTCGATGACGGTTTGGATGTACCGTGCACTATTCAGTGTCCCCTCGACGATCACCAGAGGTGTACGGCCAGTGTAGGAGATCGCTCCCCACACCATGATGCCGGGTGTTGGCCCTGTGTGCCTTGGTCGTATGCAGTCCTGATTGTGGCGCTCACCTGCACGGCGCCAAACACGCATACGACCATCATTGGCACCAAGGCAGAAACGACTCTCATCGCTGAAGACGACACGTCTCCATTCGTCCCTCCATTCACGCCTGTCGCGACACCACTGGAGGCGGGCTGCACAATGTTGGGGCGTGTGCGGAAGACGGCCTAACGGTGTGCGGGACCGTAGCCCAGCTTCATGGAGACGGTTGCGAATGGTCCTCGCCGGTACCCCAGGAGCAACAGTGTCCCTAATTTGCTGGGAAGTGGCGGTGCGGTCCCCTACGGCACTGCGTAAGATCCTACGGTCTTGGCGTGCATCCGTGCGTCGCTGCGGTCCGGTCCCAGGTCGACGGGCACGTACACCTTCCGCCTACCACTGGCGACAACATCGATGTACTGTGGAGACCTCACGCCCCACGTGTTGAACAATTCGGCGGTACGTCCACCCGGCCTCCCGCATGCCCACTATACGCCCTCGCTCAAAGTCCGTCAACTGCACATACGGTTCACGTCCACGCTGTCGCGGCATGCTACCAGTGTTAAAGACTGCGATGGAGCTCCGTATGCCACGGCAAACTGGCTGACACTGACGGCGGCGGTGCACAAATGCTGCGCAGCTAGCGCCATTCGACGGCCAACACCGCGGTTCCTGGTGTGTCCGCTGTGCCATGCGTGTGATCATTGCTTGTACAGCCCTCTCGCAGTGCCCGGAGCAAGTATGGCGGGTCTGACACACCGGTGTCAATGTGTTCTTTTTTCCATTTCCAGGAGTGTATTTAAAGGATTATTTAAAAGAGGCAAAATTTGTAAACAAAACTTAATTCTCGCACTCGGAGCTGACTTCGGCGTAATTCTGATGGCAACTAGGAAGCTGTTTTGCCAGAAGTTCAATGCATTCCTAAACTGGACTTTTCGGTGTGTGGCGGAAAATATTTCGTGTACCGCAGCCATTTTCATCCTTTCCTGTTGTATTGACGAATGGTGCACAGGGACAATGACTGCTGGAAAGGTCTATTATGAACTCTAATTTCTGATCATTTGAAGGGTCTGTCTGTGAGTTGCACAAGGGACGGATTGTGTGTTGTTAACACTTTTGGAGTCAAACGGTCTGAATTTTAGCAGTATACTTCTCCGTGCGTACAGGGTGGTTATAAATAAACTTTCGTTACCTGAGCCAGTGCAGACGGAAAACTATGTACGGTATGGGTACCGAGCTTTATACAAATTTTATTTATTTATTCTTATTTACACGAAAAGTTCCGTAGGACCAAATTGAGGAGCAAATCCAAGGCCATGGAACGTATCAGCACATGAAATTACAACATAAAAGTAATAACAGAGAGAAATAAATCTTTATGAAGCCGAAAAAGGTCAGTCCATAAGTCTAAGTAAACGCAATCAACAATACAATAAGAAACAGCTTAATTTTTCAAGGAACTCCTCGACAGAATAGAAGGAATGACCCATGAGGAAACTATTCAGTCTCGACTTAAAAGCGCGTAGATTACTGATAAGATTTTTGAATTGGAGAGGTAGTTTACTGAAAATGGATGCAGCAGTATACTGCACACCTTTTTGCACAAGAGTTAAGAAAGTCCGAACCAAATGCAGGTTTGATTTCTGCCGAGTGTTAACCGAGTGAAACCTACTTATTCTTGGGAATAAGCTAATATTGTTGACAAGAAATGACAGTAATATATATATATATATATATATATATATATATATATATATATATATATACACATATACATATACATACATATATATATATATATATATATATATATATATATATATATATATATATATATATATATATATATATTGAGAGGCCAATGTCAAAATACCAGACTCGTGAACAGGGGTCGACAAGAGGTTCATGAACTTACACCACTTATTGCCCAAACCGCCCGTTTCTGACTCAAAAACATCGTTTTAGAATGGGAAGAGCTACCCCAAAATATAATACTATACGACATAAGCGAATGAAAATAAGCAAAGTAGACTAATTTTCGTGTAGAAAGATCACTCACTTCTGATACCGTTCGAATAGTAAAAATGACAGTATTAAGTCTTTGAACAAGATACTGAACGTGGGCTTTCCAAGACAGTTTACTATCTATCTGAACACCTAGAAATTTGAACTGTTCAGTTTTACTAAACATATGCCCTTTCCGTGAAATTAAAACGTCAGGTTTTATTGAATTGTGAGTTATAAAATGCAAAAAACTGAGTCTTGCTGTGATTTAGCGTTGGTTTATTTTCTACACGCCATGAACTTAGGTCATGTACTGCATTATTTGAAACCGAGCCAATGTTGCACACAACATCCTTTACTACGAAGCTAGTGTCATCAGCAAACAGAAATATTTTAGAGTTACCCGTAATACTAGAGGGCATCTCATTTATATAAATGAGGAACAGGAGTGGCCCCAACACTGATCCCTAGGGCACCCATCACTTGAAAGTACCCCACTCAGACCCCACACCACAGCCGTTATCAAATGCCTGTTGCTAAAGTAAGAGGTGAACCAATTGTGAGCTACTCCCCGTATTTCCTAATGGTCCAACTTCTGGAGCAATATTTTGCGATCGAGACAATCAAATGCCTCAGTTAAATAAAAAAAAAATATATGCCAAGCGTTCGAAACCTTCTGTTTAGCCCATTCAGTACCTCACAAAGAAAAGAGAATATGGCACTTTCGGTTGTTAAACGACTTCTAAAGCCGAACTGTACATTTGATAGCAAATCGTGTGATTAAAATGATCTGATGCTCAGACTGCGCGCTGCGGGATTTGCGTTGTTAGCAGTGTTACAATCGTGACCTGCCGTTAGACTCCGATACTAGTTCGGCGACGTAGTGCTGAAATACAAGCATCAGCATGCATCACAGCTGAAGGCAGTCGACACGAGTCTGGACAAAGTCAGCTGTGCTTTACTCGTAAAGCTGTTTTATCAAAACTACAGCAGTAGTGGTGGTGCTTTACCGACGCATTAAAGAAATTCGGGGAAGTCTTCTTCGAGCGCCGACGCTGAAGAACACGATTCGAAACATTAGCCGGCGAATCTGAGAACTGCTCCTAGGAGGTACGGACGGCCAATTGCACCGAAAATTGTTGAAGAAGTTATTGATGCGATGGCTGAGAATGCTCCATGCAATGTGCGACCTTCAAGCAGTGCACGAGTTGTTTGACGACAGCTAACATCCCACCGGAGATATTTCGGGAAGCAGTAGAGCAATCCCTAGTGCGGTTCCAGACTATCTTGAATACAGATCATCGTCACACTGAGTAATGTTTGTAACCTGGAACGTACACATTTAACAAATGTTATCTTCTCATGTGTAAATTAAAGTGTTTCTTTGGATAGTTAACTTGTTCCCACAAAGTGTCATTGTCTTACGAACTCACTCCAGTAACCAAAGAACCACCATGAACAATGCCTTTATTCCAACACTGGTCGCGCTCTAGTGCTTCGAAACCGAAACGGCAACAACGGCGCTCATTTCGTTCGCATCATGCCGTGTACATTACTCGCAAACCGACGAACAATAACAATTCTGTAAAATAAGAATTTTGTAAGATACCTCTTTCGTGGGTGGATTACATTTCCTTAGGGTTCAACTAATGATACTGTTATGGTCTTTTATGGTGGTGCTACTTAAAATACGCTCCAGACGCACAATACTGAATATTTGATCTTGTGGCTGTTTCTGATTTGTCATAGGGCACTTCCACTTTGTTATGTGCAATAGGTATCATATATATATACGTCCAGTCCTTCCATACCTGCTGATGCTCTACCAGACTCACTGCACATACTGAGTGCTTCAAAGTTTTGCGTCAATCGTTTACTTGTGATAGATTCCGTCACGGGAAACAGCTTTTGATAGAGACAAATATGTTCGCTTACACTGCCTGGCGACGCTAAGCATCCTTTTGTAATGGTTATGCCCCGATAGGTGAAGGGGGTAGACATTCTGCAGCATATGAATGTCTTGCGTGTTGCCTATAATACAGTCAAGTATGCCCTATGTACGGGAGAATTCCCAGCAAAATTAAAGTTCATGGTGCGCTGCTAAAATATCTTTCTCTAAGCAGAGACGCCATTCTTCAGGTTTTATTACTGAAAATCACCCTATAAATTTACTGGAGAAGGTATAACATTGCACACCTGGTTGACAGACCCTCGCTCGTTCTGTGAAATATCGTCCTCCCAGGGCTGGCAAATACTAAAGGAGGTCTAGCGAGAAATGTCAGCTAACATTTTGCCTCCAACAACAGTTGTTCCCCTGATGTGCTCTATCACGCCTAGACATCTGATGCAAAGACTTCGAAACGCCCTGTATACCACAGATTTCTAGCGTGAATAGTGTCTCGGAGCTTCCATAGTTATTCACCATGTTATTTATATAACATGCTTCAATTTTTCAGAATGATGCTGCCGCCATTTTACGGTGATAATTTTTGTTTGATTTTCATGCAGTCCAGATTTCGGCCTTAGACCATTTTCTGGTATAAAACCCATTTATAAGTGAAAAGACACCGGAGTGGTATGAAATACACGTCCTTGTCGAAAAAGCGGGACTCGTATTTCATACCAGTCTGATGCCTTCTGACATATAAATAAGTTTTTATACCTGAAAATGGCCTAAGGCAGAAATATGGCTAGTATAACAATAAATTAGAAATTATGACAGTCAAATGTTGGCAGCAGCCTTCAAAAAATTCACCATGACTGTGGCCCCAACCAAATTAAAAATTATCAATTGCTTAACAAAAGATTTGCACCACCAGCGAATGGGTTTAAGATTAGATTCTAGGGGAAAAGGGAATGAAAGAATTCGTCTTATGACACTGAAACTGCAGTAAAATAAAAATAATAACCAAAATAAAGGCAGTGTGGTTGAACGCATACATCTTCGCACATCTGTTAACTAATTACATGCTGCGAGGTAACATACACTACTGGCCATTAAATTTGCTACACCAAGAAGATGACGTGCTACAGACGAGAAATTTAACCGACAGGAAGAAGATGCTGTGATATGCAATTGATTAGCTTTTCAGAGCATTCAAAATAGGTTGGCGCCGGTGGCGACACCTACAACGTGCTGACATGAAGAAAGTTTCCAACCGATTTCTCATACACAAACAGCAGTTGACCGGCGTTGCCTGGTGAAACGTTATTGTGATGCCTCGTGTAAGGAGACATGCGTACCATCACGTTTCCGACTTTGATAAAGGTCGGATTGTAGCCTATCGCGATTGCGGTTTATCGTATCGCGACATTGCTGCTCGCGTTGGTCGAGACTCAATAACTGTTAGCAGAATATGGAATCTGTGAGATCAGGAGGGTAATATGGAACGCCGTGCTGGATCTCAATGGCCTCGTATCATTAGCAGTTGAGATGACAGCCGCATGGCGGTAACGGATCGTGCAGCCATGTCTCGATCCCTGAATCAACAGATGGGACGTTTGCAAGACAACAACCATCTGCGCGAACAGTTCGACGACGTTTGCAGCACCATGGACTATCTGCTCGGAGACCATGGCTGCGGTGTACTCAACGACGAACCTGGGTGCACGAATGGCAAAACGTCATTTTTTCGAATTAATCCAGGTTCTGTTTGCAGCATCATGATGGTCGCATCCGTGTTTGGCGTCATCGCGGTGAACACACATTGGAGGCGTGTATTCGTTACCGCCATACTGGCGTATCACCTGGCGTGATGTTATGGGGTGCCATTGGTTGCACGTCTCGGTGACCTCTTGTTCACATTGACCGCACTTTGAACAGTGGATGCCACATTTCAGATGTGTTACGACCCGTGGCTCTACCCTTCATTCGATCCACGCGAAACTCTACATTTCAGGAGGATAATGCAAAATAATGCATGTTTTCTGGATACAGAAAATGTTCGACTGATGCCCTGGCCAGCACATTCTCCAGATCTCTCACCAATTGAAAAAGTTTGGTCAATGGTAGCCGAGCAACTGGCTCGTCACAATACGCCAGTCACTACTCTTGATGAACTGTGGTGTCGTGTTGAAGCTGCATGGGCAGCTGTACCTGTACACGCCATCAAAGCTATGTTTGACTCAATGACCAGGCGTATCAATGCCGTTATTACGACCAGAGGTGGTTGTTCTGGGTACTGATTTCTCAGGATCTATGCTCCCAAATTGCGTGAAAATTTAATCACATGTTAGTTGTAGTATAATATATTTGTCCAATGAATACCCATTTATCATCTGCATTTCTTCTTGGTGTAGCCATTTTAATGGCGAGTAGTGTAATATCTTCCACCCAGGGCTGGTGAATACTAAACTAGGCCTCGGCTAACATTTTGTCTCCAACAGCTGTTGTTCCCATGATGTGACCTATCACGGGATAGTCCGCCAAAAACTGCACGCAGATCGAACATGAAAACAGGTACTGAACTGTGGAAAAAAGAAACAAAATGGAAAATTTAATACGCGCAGTATCGAGCGACGTTAAGAGCAGTTGTATCGTCGTTGTGTTGTCCCGGTGTTAGACTGCGAAGAGGAGATCTGGTTTCTGATCTCCCTCATATCCCACACTTTTTTCACAAAATTATGGATTGTCCGTCTGTTGACTGACGTGTCTGTTCTATGTATTCAAATCTGTGTATGTGTCGTGGTGTAATGTCCGATTGCAACAGCAACGTGTAACCAAGGGACTCCAGACATAAGTACCTCCTATTTGTTCTACACGTACCACTTGTTATGCCTCTTGCGTTCCGTTTTGGAAGTGTTGACTTCGTGAATTCCGGTTGTGACACGGTCTGCACACCCTTGAAATTACTCTCGATATCGATGAGAGGATTCCCACATCCGTACGTCACACCAGCCTGAAACACGACCGTCCCATCTTTCTGCAGGTGGAACTGCATCCGTGGGATGTGCGTTGGTACCTGGCCACACACTCAGTCTTCTGAGACCGTCATCTGGCGTCACCTTCACCATCCAACACCACTGATCGAGGTGTAAGTGGGCTGCTTCTGTGTTGGCAGCGCTGTGTAGCGCTTTGCTTTGCATCTCTGCGCTTTCTTTGTAAGAGGCTCTGTGGTTGGTTGGATTCGTTGGAAGTTAATCGCCAGTAGTGTCGGACAATTGGAAGTTAGTCACTAGCAGTGATGGAAGTATTGTTGGGCGGTTGGAGGTGAACAGCCAGCAGAGATGGATGTTAAATGTGAGATGTGAGCATTTATGGAGGGTAGAGGTCTGGAGTGTTAGCGTAGGCTAACGATCTGGAAGTATCCTACTTGGAGATTGAAAATTATTCATGATTATATATCTTTGTACTGGGCCTCAATGACGATTTATATTGGTGTTTGAACTGGATGTCATATTATTAAGGTAAAAAGTACATTATTTGGTTTGCAACAAAATCTTTCCTTTGCTAACCACATTCCTATGTGGCTTTAGTAGTTAGAATCTTTTATTTATTTGGCAGTATTGACGCTTGCTGTATTGCAGTAGTTCACGTATTGAAGATTTTTGTGAGGTAAGTGCTTAATGAAATGTATAGTTTATTCTCAGGATTGCTTCTTATTCAGGGCCATTCTTTTGTATTAATTATTTGAAGTCAGATCGTAATTTTTTTTGGGAAATCACAGTGCGTTGCGATAGAATATTATGGGTCGGTGTTGACATGATAAGAAAAAGTAAAGAGAAAGTAGGGTCAGGACGTACAGTTTTAGTCAGCTGTTTCAGAATCAGATAATGTAGAAGTTTCATCCTCTCAGTCATTCAGCAGTTTGAGTACAGATTCACACATCCAAATAAAGAGGTTTCACAGGTCCCATTCTATGTGGTCCCTTACTCACTTTCTTCAAGCACCACCGTACTTCAGCCTTTCTAACGTCGTTCGTAATGGACTCCTAGGGCAGATCATCAACGTATCTCACTATACCGACTGAATTTTTGGATGACGGTCATTAATATATGAAAGGAAATCTTCAAATAAGGATCGTTGTGTTTCACTGTTGTTTGGGATTTTTCTCAAATAGTTATATACTGCCTTACCTCGCAAGCTACGACAGACGCGAGTTAAAACAGTGATCTATGAAATGTAGAAAAAATTTCTTTTATTTCCGTTAGTGATGACAAAAATTTTGGTCCTTAGACTACCAGTTTCACTCAGCAACGACCATCTTCAGATCTGCAGCAAAACAAGGAAAAATGAAATACCACTAGTTAATAGTTACATCTTGAAACAAAAAAAACATGTCATATCATAAAATTAATACTTTCATGACTGTGAAAACATACGCTTGAAACATGACGAGATATATCTGTTCTACATCATCTCCTAATATAATAAACCCAATGTCGCATAGTCACTAAAACACACATAAAACCAGCTTATCTTAATGGCTCATATTTAAAATATGGTGCAAACTTGGCCACACTGCCGGCGGAGTCATACTGCTAAATCACGCTACTGATCATAACAAAGTTCAGTAGAGTAGCTACAAAATGCGGGCGACGTTCATTAAGTAATGAACACATTTTTTCTCGACCAATTTCGGTTGGAAAACTGAGGAATTTGTTGTGGGACTTCGTAGAATATTCCTACTTCATGAAGTTCCGACATGTGGCAGTGCTATGCGTAGCCTTCAAAACGACGTCATGTACCGGAGGTGCGTTACAAGCAGAGAACTATCTTCGAGTTTCTTTGGTGGAAAACCAGAGCAATGTAAACATTCATAGGGGGTTACAGAATGTCTACGGAGACTGGCACTGAACAAAAGCTCATACAGAGCAAAGAAGGAGCATCCGTGCGGAGTTGCTTGCGCATTGTAAGTAGGCTGTTTAGGTTCTTATATTGGTAACGCCGCCGCCACGTAGCGCTCTGTATGAAGATCACTGGCTGTGCTGTGTGCAGTCTGTGGCTGGTTGGCATTGTTGTAATACTCGCCATTGTAGCGTTGGGCAGATGGATGTTAACAGCGCGTAGCGTTGGCAGCTGGAGGTGAGCCGCCAGCAGTGGTGGATGTGGGAAGAGAGATGGCGGAGTTTTGAAATTTGTAAGACTGGATGTCATGAACTGCTATATATATTATGACTATTAAGGTAAATACATTGTTTGTTCTCTATTAAAATCTTTCATTTGCTAACTATCCCTATCAGTAGTTAGTGCTTTCCGTAGTTAGAATCTTTTATTTAGCTGGCAGTGGTGACGCTCGCTGTATTGCAGTAGTTCGAATAACCAAGATTTTTGAGAGGTAAGTGATTTGTGAAATGTATAGGTTAATGTTAGTCAGGGCCATTCTTTGTAGCGATTACTGAAAGTCAGATTGCGTTGCGCTAAAAATATTGTGTGTCAGTTTAAGCACAGTCATGCATAATTTTTCTAAGGGGACGTTTCTAATGTCGACCCTTAGCAGAGGATACCTCACTGGAATCTTCTGATTTTTTCTTGTAGTTTGTGTAGTTAGTGTAGCCTTTGTTTATTGCTCGCGCGTAATTGTAGAGAGAATTTCCTCTGTAGTTGTAGTTTTTCATTGTTGTACAGTAAAACAGTTGTGGCATGCATGTAGATTTGCAGCAAGTATTTCGCAACTGCGCTTGCAATTAACGAGATATTATTTTCAGTGCTACGTTAATGTGTTCTCTTATTTTTTGCTCTTCAAATTGTGCTTTTCTGTGTTATCGTTTGAAATATTGTGACAATAATGGCGTGTGAAAAACGTAATACTAGGCTCCAAAGTAAACTGAGAAATGACAGTGAATACGAAAGCAGTGTGTTAGCGCCACCGAGTAATGAATTAACTAATGTTCAAAGTAGTCATTTGGTAATTGTACATAGTGAAATGGAGCAGGATGCAAACAATGGTGTAGACAGTGAAAAAATTAGTGAACAGGGAAGCATTATCGATCGATCGGTCGGCAACAACTTGCCTCAGGAATCCGAAATGACAGGACACAATCTTGCAAATACTGTAGATTCAGGTTTTGCGTCCTCACCGTTTTCTCAAATAAGCCAAGACTCATTTTTTACTTTTCAAACTGCGAATATTGCCGGTTCAAATGCATTGCCGAATAGCACTGAGGAACATGTTTCAGACACCAGTGCATTGTTATTACAATTAATGCAAGAAATGGGACAAAAGCTTCAAATGTTAGACACAATGAAACAAAATCTTCAAAAGTTAGACACAATGGAACAAAATCAGAGACAAACACAGCAAAAGCTTCAAAAGTTAGACACAATGGAACAACACCACAGACAAACACAGCAACAGTTAGACACAATGGAACAAAATCTCCGGAAGTTAAACACCACACTTGAACAAACACGTGAAGATTTAACTACTGAGTTACATAACATTGAATCGAAATGTCAAAAAATCTGTAATGAAGTAAAAACACAAATTTGTGAGCATTTTCAACCTACTTTTTAGCGGCATGAAAATGCATTACAGAATCACGAAGCAGCCATAAAAGAACTGCAAACTATTGTTCGTGAAAATCACGTCACCTTGCAAGCTAAAATGGACTCAGTTGCATCCACAGATTCGGTTATGCAACTTGCAAGAACTCAGGAAAACTTAAAGGACACAGTAGATACGATTTCAACACAAATGGACACTCTGAAACTTGGTTCAGAAAAACACACTGAGGAAATGTGTTCGCTATCGGAGAAAGTAGCCCAACTTTCGGATCAGTTCACTAATTTATCTGCAAAGGTAGATGATTATCTGAATGACACAAGACCTGTAGCCATCACTGACACAGAAGAGTATGAACAAATTAAAAAATTCAAACAAAATCAGAATCAAATTAATACGCAATACAAAAGAGGAATCCGGGAAGTACAAGATCAGTTGACGCAGGTAATACAAAAATTACATATTTCAGAGGACACTCGCGCTCCAGCACGGGAAGAGGAACTTAGAAATATGGAAAAGCCACAAAATAATAACACAGGACATTTCGGAAATCGTGAAAGAAATTGGCAAGGTGCACCGAATTTTGAGATGGAACCGCCGACACGACGTAACAATGACCGTTATACTAGTCGCCGACACGATGATTTTTACTATAAGCTGTTCATTACTACACGTAAATTCAAAACATTTAAGAATTCTGGCAACGGAATTCATCCACAAGCGTGGCTCCATCAATTCTCTCATTGTTTTCCTCCCAACTGGTCATTAGAGCACAGATTAGAATTTATGTGTGGCTACTTGGAGAATCAACCAGCTGTAAGAATGCAATCGGTCATTCACGATTTCCACAGTGAAGGAGAATTTTATCATGCCTTCCTCTCAGCGTATTGGTCTCAAGCTGCACAAGACCGAGTAAAACATAGCATCATAATGATGAAGCATTTCGAACAATCTGAATTTTCCAGTCTTGTCAAATATTTCGAAGACATGTTACATAAGAATCCTTATCTTTCAAACCCATACAGCCCCTCAGAACTCATCCGCATTTGCTTAATCAAATTACCTAAACATTTACGACAGATTATTTTAGCAGGACGATGCAAAGACGACATTGAAGCTTTTCAGGAACTGTTACAAGAACTGGAAATTGACACTGACAATCGAGGGACGCGAAAACAGAAACACAACAATTGCAGGTGACATCCCTCGCAATTCCGCGATGAATGAAATAATAACTTGCCACGACAAGGCTATTCTCACAACTCAAATCGTGACCAAAACAGACACCACCCGTATGACAACCGTTGGCAGAATAATTGTTACAGGGAAAGATCACCTCTCCGCAGTAGTGACTATCACAGAGACAATCAGAGAAACAGACAATATGGGAACCAAAATAATTACTATCAAGGGAGACAGAATAACTTTAGACGCAACAGTCCAGCGCGCAGTTACGATTCAGGGGGAAATTCTCCACCACGTGACCGACAAGAAAGAAACTATGGAATCTACCGACATGACGACAGATGATATGATCGTAACGACAGACCTGAATTGCATCAGAACTGGCGGGATTCAAACAGAGCAGGGCCCTCTCGACAAGGTGAATTTGTAGAAGTTAGGTCTCCTAATCCTAATAACGACGCGCGCCAATAAAGAGACAGAGAATGACTCGCTCCGCAGGCAGTCAGGTGCGCCGGCAGGCTTAGAGAAAAATAACATAGACGCTCACCTTGAGAAAAATTTTAGCATTCCTTACCGACGTGCACAACATGATAATTGCTTTGAAGTTGAAACTGAGCGCACTAGAAAGGGTTAAAGATTGCACCACATTTCACATATAAAACCGTTTCTTAAGAGGTAATCAGCTTTTTAACCTAGTCATTGCCATAAAACATTTCACTTCACGTTATTAGTACGCTTTGTCGCCGGCCGCGGTGGTCTCGCGGTTTTGTAATCAGTGACGGAAATTTATTTTGTTGCCTAATTGCTCAGTATCATAGACGACGTTCGATCTGTAAATCATTCCATCTAAATAGGCTTCTTTTCTGTCTGTCAATCATTGCTTTCATTTCAAAATCACCGGTTTCGGGTAAAGATGCTTATCTTTGCTTAATACCTCGTGGTTACAGAGTAACCTGTCTTATCAAAACTATCTCTTCACTGCCACTTACTAATTCACAGACTTGTGGAAACAGGTTACCCCTCTAACTACGTGATATAATATGAAGATGGGAGACATTGCCAGGAAGCGGTCATCTTGAAATGAAATCAGCCTTCGACAGACTGAAAGTAAAGCTTCTCTGTATAAATAAGGATCTCTGTGACAAATATATCTAATTTTGATAAACCATTCTACTTTTTTTGCTGAGTAGTCCATTAAACGGAGATATATTATTAGCTCTATCAATGTTAATTTTGCGTGTGTTCGGTTTGCTGCTCCTGTCAGTTGCGGCCGCAGTACTTCATAGCCAATATTTTCAGTACGTTCAAGTATATTTTTTGTGTGGCATGTGTTGCATCAGAATTAAAATAAGAATAATTCCCTATTACCTCTTCATGAAGAAGCTTTTGGGACATTTTCCTTGGTTGTAAGGCAAATCGTGGGACTGGAATCCACTCCCAAATGCTCCAAATAGGGATTCACTACGCTCTATTTCCCCGATCGGTTGGTATTTGGTTGAAGAGCCAGTGACTCTTTAAAGGATCATTAATCAAACACACTGCAATACCTTTATGGATCGAAAAAAAGAATTATACACCCGTCGATGAGAATCACCACACAGAAACTGTCTCTTTTCAATTCTTTGGCTGCAGTGCTACGTGAAGTGGTTAGTGTGTAATGCGAACTTTCATCGAAGACTAAATCCAGCACCCACCTTATTCACACACCATCAGGCTTTAGGGTTTATAATGTCGTTCGTAACGGATGCCCAGAGGCCAAGCTGACGGTTGGTGACGTCTATGGACCGTTTGGGTCGACAGAGCACTGACTCTTGCCTGCAAAAATAGGTTGAGGCGAATCTTCGAATTTCTGTGTTACAGTACGGCAGCGGAATATTCGAATTACATCATGTTCGCCCATCCATATTCCTCGCTGACAATCAATGTTTTTTCAAGTGACAGTATGTACACGGCCTGAGCTTGGATTGACATTGAGAGGCACATTGACATACTGGATAGTGTGCACAGGCCTTATACGCTGGAGACACAACACAATCTACTGAAACCGATTGAAAATGCAGCTTGGGGTTTACACTACTGGCCATTAAATTGCTACACCACGAAGATGACGTACTACAGAAGTGAAATTTATCCGACAGGAAGACGATGCTGTGATATGCAAAAGATTAGCTTCTCAGAGCATTCACACAGGGTTGACGCCGGTGGCGACACCTACAACGTGCTGACATGAGGAAAGTTTCCAACCGATTTCTCATACACAAACAGCAGTTGACCGACGTTGCCTGGTGAAACGTTGTTGTGATGCTTTGTGGAAAGAGGAGAAGTGCGTTTCCGACTTTGATAAAGATCGGATTGTAGCCTATCTTGATTGCGGTTTATCGTATCGCGACATTGCTGCTCACGTTGGTCGAGATCCAATGACTGTTAGCAAAATATGGACTCGGTGGGTTCAGGTGGGTAATACGCGACGCCGAACTGGATCCCAACGGCCTCGTATCACTAGCAGTCGAGATGACAGGCATCTTATCCGCATGGCAGTAACGGAACGTGCAGCCACGTATCGACCCCTGAGTCAACATATAGGGACGTTTGCAAGACAACAACCATCTGCACAAACAGTTCGACGACGTTTGCAAAATGGTTCAAATGGCTCTGAGCACTATGGGACTTAACTTCTGAAGTCATTAGTCCCCTAGAACTTAGAACTACTTAAACGTAACTAACCTAAGTTCATCACACACATCCATGCCCGAGGCAGGATTCGAACCTGCGACCATAGCGGTCACGCGGTTCCAGACTGGAGTGCCTAGAACCGCACCGCCACACCGGCCGGCGAAGTATTTCGGGGCAGACCGTTCAGCGCATATCGTTGAGTATGGGTGTCCGCAGCAGAGCACTGCCAAGTGTTTCCATGTTGACCCGACAACACCTTGGTTACGACTACGGCGAGCACAGGCCATCGACACTGAACGAGTGATCAGTGGAAACTTGTCGCCTTGGCGGATGGATCACGTTCTTTTTGGCACAAGGTCGATGGTCATATCCAGATACGCGGTCATCGAGGTGAACTGCTGTTCGAAAGATGCACTGCGCCTTGGATGCAGGCGGGTGTGGGCAGTATTATGCTGTGGTAAACATTCATGTGGGCTCTCATGGGACCTGTGGTAGTTATCGAAGGCACCGTGGCAGCTATAGACTCTGAACGTTACTGCGAGCCACTTGCATTCCTTCAAACTTATTGTCTTCCAGTGGGATAATTGTCCGTGTCACAAGGCTAGATCGTGCTGCAGTGGTGTTAGGAGCATGTTAATGAATTCACGCTGATGCTTTGGCCACGACATTCTCGTGATCTCAAACCGTTGGAACGCATCAGAGACTCTATAGAGTGCGTGCTCCGCCCCCGCGAACTGCCGTCCTATTACCTACCGTCCCATTACTTTTGAGAATGGCGCAACCTGTGTGTAGACGTCTGGGGCCACATTCTATCGGCAATCTACAAAGGACTTTTCGAATCTACGCGGCGCACAACATTTGCTGTAGTGCGTAACAAAACTGTACCAAGCCGTTATTTAGAGCGTGTTCGTAACGTTTTGGCTCTTTGGTGTCTCTTTCCTCACCCAAACACGTTCCACCACAATTAGGACATCCTCAGTGGTTGCTTTTTTCATTTCCCCTGCAAAAACAATGGCAGGAAAGCATCCGGACTAATTTTTTATTATGTTGTTATTGTGGATATCAACACTGAAGAGCCAAATAAACTGGTACACCTGGCTAATATCGTGTAGAGCCCCCGCGAGAACGTAGAAATACCGCAACACGACGTGGCATAGACTCGACTAATGTATGAAGTGATACTGAAGGGAACTGACACCATGAATCATCCAAGGCTGTCCATATATCTGCAACAGTACAAAGGGGTGAGATCTCTTCTGAACAACACGTTGCAAGGCATCCCAGATATGCTCAATAATGTTCAAGTCTGGGGAGTCTGTTGGCACCGGAAATGTTTAAGCTCAGAAGAGAGCTGCTGGACTACTCTGTGGCAATTCTGGACGTGTGAGATGTCGCATTGTCCTGCTGGAATTGCCGAAGTCTGTATGGATTCACATTGGACATGAATGAGCTTTCGGCTCCGAAAGCCCATATCGATGATGTTTCGTTGAATAGTTCGCACGCTTACATTGTTGATGGCCCAGCATTGAAATCTGCAGAAGTTTCGGAAGGGTTGCACTTCTGTCACGTTGTACGATTTTCAGTCGTCGTTGGTCCTGTTCTTGCAGGATCTGTTTCCAGCCGCAGCGATGTCGGAGATTTGATGTTTTACCGGATTACACTTGTCAACACACGGTACACTTGTGAAATGGTCGTAATGGAAAATCCCCACTACATCGCTACCTCGGAGGTGCTGTATCCCGTTGCTCGTGCGCCGACTATAACATCACGTTCAAACTCTCTTAAATCTTGATAACTTGCCATGGTAGCAGAAGTAAGCGATTTAACAACTGCGCCAGACACTTGTCTTACACAGGCGTTGCGGACCGTAACACCGTATTCTACCTGTTTACCTATCTCTGTATTTGAACGCGCATGTCTATACCAGTTTCTTTGGCGCTTTAGTATATTTCAGAGATGGATCTATAATACATTTAATATGCCATCTGTAACACAGGTATATTCTAGGTGAAAATTTGGCCTAAATAACAGCTGAAAAAAAGAATGTTGAGTCGCGTAATTCTTATTTTATGTAAACTTCGAGTCTTATAGTTGTTGACCTGCTCTGAGCCTCTTGGTTTTTAAGGGTATTTATGACTTTTATGGCTCTTGGTATCTTTTATAATGCTAAAAAGTCTCCAGCCACAAAACTACTCCTACATTTCGTAAGCTGACTTTTCTTCTCTTGACATCATTGCAGAATCTCTGCTTACTTCTGGATCTCGTGGACGGATAAAGAGCATTGAGTTTCACAAGATCGTATTTATCGGACTCTGTGTTTTCTTCTCACTGCCTCCACAATATCTGCAAACATGTAAACGTTCTTCGATGGATTTAAATGACGAGAGTACTGTATGCACGTGTGATAGTTTGCGTCTACGGGCATAACGAATTAAACACGGATAATAAATGGCTGTAAGTGAATTTACCTTCTTGTCACGTCCACGAGACTGCGAGGCGCAGCTGTTTGCTCAGCTGCGCCGTTGACCTTGTCTAGCTTTATGAGTTATCGCCAGTTTGTCCGCCGTCGCGCGTAATTGGCGTGTTTTGCTCTGCGAGAGAAACAAGTAACTACGTTAGCTCGAGTGTAGCGAATGCCAACGAGGTATAACTTGTCGCGCGAGACTTGTGGCGAACACAATTATTTAAGCACCTGTCTTTGTGCAGCTACTAATAAATATCAGTCTTTTACAACTGATTTTTTTTTTTGTTTGGTTTACTTGGACGGTTTCACGTGCTTACTGTGGTAGCCTGAGAAGGTTCGGCGATCGATGAGATAGAGAAAATGAGTTTTCTTTTAAAGGTAGCTTTCGATATTTATTGCGATATGCAACGAGTACAAGATGCTAATGTGGTAATTTATTTTAAACAGGCAAAAAAAAATAGAGAAAAGATATTTTGTGATAAACTTTGGATACTATATCGGGAATGACATTAACATACGGACGAGAGGAATAATGGGTTTGTCCGAAACACGTTCTTCAGGAAGAAAGGAAACAGAAACATACTTGACAGTGACGAAAGAGGACTAAAATGAAACTGACACTATGTTATAAAAATAAAAAAACTAAGTTTTTTTCAGAATTAGACAGAAAAAAGTCATCACACAAGAAGCCATAAATGTAGATGTTCTCAGTTTGATTGGCGCGACAGTTGGGTTGTATTTATAAATTAATTTTCGCCACGTGACTGTCTCGAATATGACATTCCACTTATCCATCCTCTTCGGCTTACAGTCATTCTCAAGTGGGAAAGCGAAAATTAAAGTATGGGAAAGTATGCCAGATGAAATTAAACAATAAGTTCAGCTTATTGGAACAGAATGTACTGGGGAGATGTGAGGCGCATTTCCTCCGATGTGTCGACAGATATCTGCAATTTCGTTTTGCAATGTGCACCTAGAGTCCGTCCAAACGAATACTACTCGTCACGTCTTTCAAGCGATGTCTAGTGTCGGTGGTAAGCACCGGTTTATTTCCCTTTACAACGAAAATGATTTTTAAAGCGAAATATTATGTGCTCATTAGATAGAGCGGTCCCATATTACTGTAGTACGTTATTTGTATTATCGCCATGAATTAGCAGGAACAATTAATACCAGTAATACAGCAGTGACGAGGCAGTGCTGCTGCACGGCTTTAGCAGTAGATGATTCAAATGGCTTTGAGCACAATGGGACTTAACATCTGAGGTCATCAGTCCCCTAGACTTAGAACTACTTATACCTAACTAACCTAAGGACATCACACACATACATGCCCAAGGCAGGATTCGAACCTGCGACCTTAGCAGCAGAGCGGTTCCGGACTGAAGCGCCTAGAACCGCTCGGCCACAAAGGTAGTAATGAGCGCGAGCTAGAACGGTGCTGTCACTGTTGGAGTGGCGGCACTGATTATTCTTCCGTTCTCCTGTTCCGGTCAACACACACAGATCTCCTGAAAAGGTGCTGATACATATCTGTAAAAGAAGTATCGCCCTAGACCAATTAGGGAACCCTCTATCGAATGGGCATGTAAAATTCCTCTTTCAAAAATCATTTTGTTTGTAACGGGAAACAAACCGACGGTTTCCGTTGACATTGGACTTCGCATAAAAGACGTGACAGGCAGGATTTGTTACGACTGACTCCTTCTACAAACTGAAACACGAAATTCCAAATATCTGCCAAAATATCGGAGGAAATGCGCATGACGAATGTTAGGATGTGTAGACAGATAAGAAAAGCCAATTATTTACTGATGGAATTTAGACAGTCAGTAAGAGATATTTTAGGTATGTTGTTGTTGTGGTCTTCAGTTTGATTGGTTTGATGCAGCTCTCCATGCTACTCTATCCTGCGGAAGCGTCTTTATCTCCCAGTACCTACTGCAACCTACATCCTTCTGAATCTGATTAGTGTATTCATCTCTTGGTCTCCCTCTTCGATTTTTACCCTCCACGCTGCCCTCCAATACTAAATTGGTGATGCCTCGATGTCCTACCAACCGATCCCTTCTTCTAGTCAATACCTCCTCATTAAATATGTCATCTACCCATCTAATCTTAAGCATTCTTCTGTAGCACCACATTTCGAAAGCTTCTATTCTCTTCTTGTCTAAACTATTTATCGTCCAATTTTCACTTCCAGACATGGCTACACTCCACACAAATACCTTCAGAAACTATTTCCTAACACTTAAATGTATAATCGATGTTAACAAATTTCTCTTCTTCAGAAACGCTTTCCTTGCCATTGCCAGTCTACATTTTATATCCTCTCTACTTCGACCATCATCAGTTATTTTGCTCCCCAAATAGCAAAACTCCTTTACCAGTTTAAGTGTCTCATTTCCTAATCTAGTTCCCTCAGCATAAGCCGACTTAATTAGACTACATTCCATTATCCTCGTTTTGCTTTTGTTGATGTCCATCTTATACCCTCCTTTCAAGACACTGTCCATTCCGTTCAACTACTCGTCCAAGTGCTTTGCTGCCTTTGACAGAATTACAATGTCATCGGCGAACCTCAAAGTTTTTATTTCTTCTCTATGGATTTTAATACCTTCTCCGATTTTTTCTTTTGTTTCCTTTACTGCTTGCTCAATATACAGATTGAATAACATCGAGGAGGGGCTACAACCCTGTGTCACTCCCTTCCCAACCACTGCTTCTCTTTCATGTCCCACGGCTCTTATAACTGCCATCTGCTTTCTGTGCAAATAGTAAATAGCCTTTCGCTCCCTGTATTTTACCCGTGCCACCTTCAGAATGTAAAAGCGAGTATTCCCATCAACAGCGTCAAAAGCTTTCTCTAAGTCTACAAATGCTAGAAACGTCGGTTTGCGTTTGCTTAATCTAGATATCTAAGATATCTAGAATCTAAGATAAGTCGTAGGGTCAGTATTGCCTCACGTCTTCCAACATATCTACGGAATTAAACTGATCTCTGATCTTCCCCGACGTCGTCTTCTATCAGTTTTTCCATTCGTCTGTAAAGAATTCGCGTTAGTATTTTGTAGCTGTGACTTATTAAACCGATAGTTCTGTAATTTTCACATCTGTCAACACCTGCTTTCGTATTATATTCTTCTTGAAGTCTGAGGGTGTTTCGCCTGTCTCGTACATCTTTCTCACCAGATGGTAGAGTTTTGTCATGACTGGCTCTTTCAGTGCTCTGTCAAACTCTTCACGCAGTATCATATCTCCCATTTCATCTTCATCTACATCCTCTTCCATTTCCATAATATTGTCTTCAAGTACATCGCCCTTGTGTAGACCCACTATATAATCCTTCCACCCTTCTGCATTCCCTTCTTTGCTTAGAACTGGGTTTCCATCAAAGCTCTTGATATTCATGCAAGTGGTTCTCCTTTCTCCAAACGTCTCCTTAATTTTCCTGTAGGCAGTATCTATCTTACTCCTAGTGACATAAGCCTCTACATCCTTACATTTGTCCTCTAGCCATCCCTGCTTAGCCATTTTGCACTTCCTGTCGATGTCATTTTTGAGACCTTTGTATTCCTTTTTGCCTGCTTCATTTACTGCATTTTTTTATATTTTCTCCTTTCATCAATTAAATTCAATATTTCTTCTGTTACTCAAGGGTTTCTACTATCCCTCGTCTTTTTACGTATTTGATGCTCTGCTGCCTTTACTATTTCATCCCTCAAAGCTACCCATTCTTCTTCTACTGTATTTCTTTCCCCCATTCCTGCCAATTGTCCCCTTATGCTCTCCTTGCAGCCCTGTACAACCTCTGGTTCTTGTAGTTTATCGAGGTCCCATTTCCTTAAATTCCAACCTTTTTGCATTTTTTTCAGTTCTAATCTACAGGTCATAACCAATAGATTGTGGTCAGAGTCCACATCTGCCCCTGGAAATGTGTTACAATTTAAAACCTAGTTCCTAAATCTCTGTCTTACCATTATATAATCTATCTGATATAAAAGTATAAAGAAAGCAAATGGGAAAAATGAAATAAGCCAGTTCTTGAATAAAAGGCAGAACTTTCCAAAAATCAACAATATGTACGAGGGTTGGAACTTAAATAGTGGCAACTATTTATTCCCAACCGATACAAAAGAGTTACATGTTTTCACCTTTTAATGTTCTTCAAAGTAGTCATCAGCGTTGTGTAGAACACGTTGCCAGCGATGTGGAAGGCGTAGTATACCGTTAGCAGCGCCTGTTCTGTTGTATGTGTGAATGGAGCGGTCTACTGTCTGCCGAATCTCTGGAACAGTTCTGAAGCGAATGCCACGAAGTGGTTCCTTCATCTTCGGAATCAAATCAAAGTCACAAGGACTTACGTCCGGGGAGTATGGTGGATGGTACGGCACTTCCAAGTCCCATCGACCGAACAGACCAGCCACAGCTTGCGCTGTATGCGCCCGCGCATTGTCGTTCAACATGAAGGGTGGGTTGCGCATAAAGTGTCGCCGCTTCTTTCGCAAAGTTGGTACCAGGTGATGTCCCAAAAACGAACAGTAATACTGTGGATTGACGGTCTTCCGTGGAGGAATGTAATGTGTTAGGATAACAAGGTGTGTTGTCCATATTCACAGTTGCTAATACATTTAATGAACTTCTAAAATTGGTGCGAAGTACGCCCGCCCTCCCCCCGACATGTATGGTACAGTGACTTTCGGAATATACACGGGCTAAAATCTCAACTCCACCGACAGTCTTTGCGAGATGGTTCAGTACACTTTCCGAGTATTTTGGTACGAAGAACGCAGGGATCTCTGGTGACTTCTTACAGAGTCTCTGCTTTTCTTTTCGTTTTCTTGTCCCTGTTAGCTTCGTATTTGTTTTGCATTCAAAATAGTGCACAACCCTGCAAATGTCTGCGGTATACACTGTATGTCATGTTCCCATTCGATTACTGTACCTGCTGTTGATAGCAGTGAAGCTCTCTTCAATTCGTTGCCCTCAAGTATGCTCGGCTCTGTCTAGGGTTTCGTTTTCTGGCAGTTAGTCGTGCGTTTACAGCCATACACAGCAGTACTGTGGATAGTTTACTGAGGAAGTATTGGCCGATAAGCATCTCGTGTATGGGTTCACTGAATACAACGGAAGAGCTGCACATCGACGTCATGGTACGTAGTTTCCGCACCGAGAGCTGCTGCATCACAGTACTCTTGCGTCTTCTGAAGGTTCTTGCAATAATTAGATTTGTGCTTTGTACGATTTGGTTACTTCATATTACAGGCTTCTCCACCGCTGTAAAGCCATTTTCACGGGCCGGCCGGTGTGGCCGAGCGGTTCTAGGCGTTACAGTCTGGAACCCCGCGACCGCTACGGTCGCAGGTTCGAATCCTACCTCGGCCATGGATGTGTGTGATGCTCTTAGGTTAGTTAGGTTTAAGTAGTTCTAAGTTCTAGGGGACTGATGACATCAGGCGTTAAGTCCCATAGTGCTCAGAGCCATTTGAACCATTTTCACGGGAACAAGCGTACTTGCAGCAACAAACCGAATAAACAACAATTACATTATTGGTCTGTAACGAGCCGCCAAAGAGCGTGGATCGCTTATACCAAAATGCTCATAATGTATCTCTGAGAAACCTCTGAAAGTTTGTCGGTGGATTCTGGTTCGCCCTCTATGCATATGTAGACCGATTCAGCCAATGTTAATCTACTGAAGAATTTGCACATCAAGGACACAGTCTCCCTTAGGCTTCACCATAATAGTACGAAGTTCAGAATGCGACGAGAATTCGTTTAAGCAGATTCCATTCCACGAAAGCTGTTCTCAGTAGTTTTGGAGGAACTTCTCGAAGAAACTCCATTCCACGGAAACTATTCTGAAGAGCGTTTTGAAGAAAGTTTCAAAACCTTCAATTAAGAAAAAGAAGAAAGATAAAGAATGAAAGTAGGTTTGAAAATTAATTACAATAAGAGTAAAATAATATGCAATCAACACATCGAGAAGACATTAGAACAGGGCTGGCCAAACGCTGCACAGTGTGCAGACGTGCGGAAGTGCTGCACATGTGCGCACGTGTGCGACAGCGACATCTGTTATTAGACATGTGTCCTAAATGAACGGCGGCGGCTGCACTTACCTGTTTATGTGGTACAAGCAAGAGCGCAACATACCCAGTCTCGTTTACCCCTGGTGATCGTAACCGTAACAGAGAAGTACTGAGAAATGTCAGGTGCTGTGAAAAAGAAAAGGACGGGAGCTCTATGTTCTCAGACCTTTAAAAATGACTGAGAACTGCAACTCACAGTGTCTGCTATGCCGCCGAATAATAGGCGGCCAGCGTAAGTTTTCATTTGAAAGACACTACAATACATATCACAGAGACGAGTGTAGTGTACTCAACAGTGAAGAACGGCAAGCCAAATTAAATGTCCTTAAGAAAATGGAGGATGAGACACATCAACTCGATTATCATTTCTCATGACCAGTGATAAACGTGTCTGGATTTATTCCTTTCATAATTAAAAATTATTGTTTACTAACTGTGCATTATTGCCTCATTCTGCTCCATGTTACATTATTATCAGGAAAGTTGGTCATTAAACCGATTGTTCCGATGTATACTTACATTTAGGGTTTTTTGTATGTGTGAAGGGCTACGCTCAGCTGAAGTCGATAAAACGTAACATTCATTTAATTGTCGGTTATTATGCACATTTGAGACGGAACTGATGAAAGATATAGCAATAATGGTATTGAAATAACAGGTGATCATCGAGAGGTCTGCGGTTATCATTCTGTTCAGAGGTCAGCGAGACAGAAATTATGTGGGTGTAACTGAGGTCACCGAGAATTAGTTATACGAAACCTTGCATTAGTTTAATGTTATTTGAAATCATGAATAAGGTTCATTGGAAGTCGCTAAGTGCTCTCTTTCTTAAATACTAGATCAAAAACATTACACATATTTACGTGCCGTGAGTCAAGCTGCCTTAATAAAAACCCACGGTTGTTAACTGTATTACTTGTCGTAGTGGGTTAAATTGTTAACATAAAAGTAGACGTCGCAATGAGTAGACTGTGACAGTATTTTAAATGTTTAATACGCGAAATACGTTCCCATGGTGGGCTTTAAAGCTGTGGAAAGAGCACTAGAATGCTCCGGTACAGCGTATCCCAGCAAGTGGATAAAGCGACATCTGTGCGTAGAAACATGCTCTACATGAGCGCTGACGGCTGCGGCGTGCACACTGTGACCTGGAAGTTACACATGTGCAGGAGCACCGCACGCGTGCAGAATTTCTGGCCGGCCCTGCATTAGAACAAGTTAACCCTGAAACAATAGAACCTCCTGATACATTTGTATGTTTGGTGCAAATGAAGAAAGCGATAGGATGGACAGAGGAAACAGAGAGTGAGAGAGAGAGAGAGAGAGAGAGAGAGAGAAAGAGAGAGGAACAATAAGAATGGCCAGAAGAGTTTATGGTAATATTTTCAACAGTAGCGTATTAGCGTACTAATGTGTCTGAACCGAAAAGTTTTGAATAAGTGTGTATTGTCAGCTCTAGCAAATGACAGTGAGACAAAGATTTATAACGCAAAAAAGCTGAGGGATGATAAAGGAACAACGGAAATGCTTATGATGGAATTGTTTAGATGAGGCAGGAAACCAAACAAAATATTGTTGGAAGAGACCGGAGTCTAATGAGTGTTAATACAGGTTGCGGCAGAAGCAATGACTTATTTTAAACTGCGCGCAAATGTTGAACATGGCTTCCCACTGAATTTATGTTGCTACCAGTGTATAGTGAGGTTCAAAAGCTTACCAATCAGTATAAGTCGTCGGCGAAACGAACATTGAGCGTTCGCAATTGAAACGTTTTTCAAACGTGGTGACAATGTCGTCCGACCGCAGTGTTTGTTTCGGTGACATTTGAGATTTGTCGTTACCACCAAGTTTCGTCTCAGAAGACGATTACGAGTATGAGTCACCATCTGTGATACAAAAAGTCAGGGTATAGTATTGGAATTGAGGAACTAACAACGAGAAACACAACAAAATTTATTAATGGCCAAAGCAAACTTGTTAACGCATGTTCTGGATCAACTTTGTTTGGTATGGTTCTGATTAGTGAAACATCTCAAAAATGGGCATTTATTTGCTAGGAAAAATGTATACATACAAACACATCAAACAATAGCCATAAATGAATAAACGGAGCCTCTTTACCTTATCCATTGTAATATTTTTTGCTTACGTAACTAATAACGTCATAAACAACTGTATTTTTCTTCTTTATTAAAGCTGAAGTTTTCATTTAAAATATTATGTAGGCCTAACAGAAACTGCTTTGTCAACTTATGTTCTTATTTATATTCATTTTGGGCTTCAGCTAAGAGAAGTTATTGCAAAACCTAGGTAATTTTTCGCTTTCAGGTATCTGACCTCGCATGTCTAAGAACACTAAATGGAAAAAATATCCAAGTCATCATGAACAATCTGAAATTTCTCACGAAAACAAAGCATAATAATAAAATAAAGATTACAAAGAACAAAAGCACAAAAACCACTATTGTGAAACGAGTGAGCGCCGCGAATATAGGTTAAGTTATAATGTCATCTGACGACAGTAACGTCAGAACTTTCTTCCCGAAAAACCTTGAAGTGACGAGACGTGACGTGACATAACGTGACGGTCCATTGAGGACCTGCATGCATGAATGCCGCCATTTGAAATGCATTGTGTAATGTTCTCACGTGTCGTGACGTGAATTATTGGCCTTCAACAAATAGTATCGTCCGAGACTACGTGACAATTCCAGCTTAATGCTTACAACAGGCGCAGAACGCAATGCTCACTCCGGAGATACTTCTACTTCGTGGCCTTCGCGATTATGTGCTCTTTGATGTATGCCATTACTCACACTGCCGCCGGCTGTTCGCTGTTGACGATTGGTTGCTGGTTGCAATATTGGGAGCGGTGCCCAGTGAAATACAGGGTGTATAAAAATAATCATCCGATTTTAAAAAAGTAACTATTTTGTTATTTGATATATGTACTTGAAGAACGTACTGCTGGGAAGAGCGAACTCTCGAGTTTTACATCGTTGCCGCTAGGAAGCAGCAGTGTGCGCCCACTTCAATTCTAGTAAAAATGGTGCGGGACAACAGAAAGCGTTTTGTGTACTACGTTTTACGCAATGCAGTCAGTAATAACTGTTCAGCTTGACTTTCGTAGTAGGTAAGGTGTTGATCCTCTTACTGCACAGATAGCATGAGCAATTCCGAGAAACGGACTCTTCGTGTAAAGGCAAATCGCGCGGGCCGTCCCCGCGTGTCTAACACAGACGTCGAACGCATCCGCCATAGTTTCACAAAGAGTCTGCAGAAATCCGTTCACCGTGCAACTCGACATGATCCCGATGTCCGTCTGGTGTGTGTTGCATCGATGTTTACACCTGAAACCAACAAAATTCAGCTACTGCAAGCTCTTCGTTAAGGTAACAAACGACAACATTACTGGCCTCCAAGGTCACTGGACCTTATGGGGGTTTATAAAAGATTCTGTTCATGTGCCTCCGTTCAAAAATGGTTCAAATGACTCTGAGCACTGTGGGACTTAACATATGAGGTCATCAGTCCCCTAGAACTTAGAACTACTTGATCCTAACTAACCCAAGGACATCACACACATACATGCCCGAGGCAGGATTCGAACCTGCGACCGTAGCAGTCGCGGGGTTCCAGACTGAGGCCGCTAGAACCGCTCGGCCACACCGGCCGGCTGCCTCCGTTACCAACAACAATTAATAAACTGAGACATCGCATAACAGCAGCTGTAGAAGCTGCAACTCAAGACATGCTCTCTGCAGCGTGGGAAAAATTTAAATTCCGCGTTGACATATGCCATGCATCTCGAGGGGAGCATCATAAACGCCTATGAAAAGGTAAGAAAAAGAAACTTTCTGCGTTCCTCGTCCATAAAAAAACAGAATTCATAATATTTGTTCATAGGGTTCAGAAATATAGACGTGCCAAAACGGATGGTTCTTTTTGATATACCCTCTATATCGTGGTTTCTACATTATACAGTATGTTACAAAGAGGTACCGCCAAACTTTCAGGAAACATTCCTCACACACAAATAAAGAAAATATGTTTGTGGACATGTGTCCGGAAACGTTTACATTCCATGTTAGAGCTGATTTCATTACTTCTCTTCAAATAACATTTATCATGGAATGGAAACACACAGCAACAGGACGTACCAGCGTGACTCCAAAGAACTTTGTTACAGGAAATGTTAAAAATGTCCTCCGTTAGCGAGGTTACATTCATCCACCCTCCTTCGCATGGAATCCCTGATGCGCTGATGCAGCCCTGGATAATGGCGTATTGTATCACAGCCGTCCACAATACGAGCACGAAAAGTCTCTACATTTGGTACTGGGGTTGCGTAGACAAGAGTTTTCAAATTCCCCCGTAAATGAAAGTCAAGAGGGTTGACGTCAGGAGAGCGTGGAGGCCATGGAATTGGTCCGCCTCTACCAATCCATCGTTCACCGAATCTGTTGTTGAGAAGCGTACGAACACTTCGACTGAAATGTGCGGGAGCTCCATCGTACATGAACCACATGTTGTGTCGTACTTCTAAAGGCACATGTTCTAGCAGTACAGGTAGAGTATCCCGTATGAAATCATGATAACGTGCTCCATTGAGCGTAAGTGGAAGGACATGGGGCCCAATCAAGACATCACCAACAATGCTTGCCCAAACGTTCACAGAAAATCGTGTTGATGACGTGATTACACAATTGCGTGCGGATTCTCGTCAGCCCACACATGTTGATTGTGAAAATTTACAATTTGATCACGTTGGAAAGAAGCTTAATCCGTAAAGAGAACATTTGCATTGAAATGAGGATTGACACATTGTTGGATGAACCATTCGCAGAAGTGTACCCGTGGCGGCCAATCAGCTGCTGATAGTGCCTGCACACGCTGTACATGTTACGGAAACAACTGGTTCTCCCGTAGCACTCTCCATACAGTGACGTGGTCAACGTTACCTTGTACAGCAGCAACTTCTCTGACGCTGACATTAGGGTTATCGTCAACTGCACGAAGAATTGCCTCGTCAATTCCAGGTGTCCTCGTCGTTCTAGGTCTTCCCCAGTCGCGAGTCATAGGCTGGAATGTTCCCTGCTCCCTAAGACACCGATCAATTGCTTCGTACATCTTCCTGTCGGGACATCTTCGTTCTGGAAATCTGTCTCGATACAAACGTATCGCGTCACGGCTATTGCCCCGTGCTAATCCATACATCAAAAGGGCGTCTGCCAACTCCGCATTTGTAAACATTGCACTGACTGCAAAACCACGTTTGTGATGAACACTAACCTGTTGATGATACGTACTGATATGCTTGATGCTAGTACTGTAGAGCAATGAGTCGTATGTCAACACAAGCACCGAAGTCAACATTACCTTCCTTCAATTGGGCCAACTGGCGGTGAATCGAGGAAGTGCAGTACATACTGACGAAACTAAAATGAGCTCTAACATGGAAATTAAGCGTTTCCGAACACATGTCCACATAACATCTTTTGTTTATTTTTGTGTGAGGAAAGTTTCCTAGAAGTTGGGGCGTACCTTTTTGTAACACCCTTTATTTTACACCACGATTAAAGACAGAATTTCATTTTGGACTATGGTTCCAGCCTCAGCTGTCTTTTTATCAGACAAAGTGCAGGTCACGAGTTGGCTTACAAAATAAATGACCACTGTCGTAATGAGCGATCCCTTACAAAATGTTGAGCTTGAAAAGCGTATCGGAAAAGGAATTTCAGTCCGGTGTTTGACGTAGAGATTTTGTGAAGAACATTCTTAGTACGCAGTGCCAAGGAATGTGTTGCATATTTCGGTAGGTGATCGCGTTCCCCGCTGTCTGCCACTGGTGCCGCTCACATATTGATGGTCAATCTGGGCCCGCAGCGCGCTGCCAAGACGCGCGCGCCCTTTATAAGTTAAACACGGGCCCGCCACGGCACGGGGGCAGCGAGGCCGGACATTTGGACGGCGCGGCTGCTCAGCCAACACTGCGTGCGTGTTCGACTTCCAGACTTCTATTTCCACTCACGGTCAACGATCAGACGTTGACGGGAACTAGGACTCCAAGTTCCACGAAACGCTTTCTCAGTAGCCTGTCCACCGCTCAGGAGCACTGAAAGCACGCCGTTTCCGCCGGTGCATGAATTGTGTAAGTAGCGAACTTCCTTGGCTGACAACTACAAGGGTGAAACGATTCGTCGATTACGATGGTCAGCATTTAGTACAGCTCACGTAATATTTAGAACATTTTCGTTTACACAAACGCCCGGTAGCAAAATATAAAAAAAATTCTGCTTTCTGAATAACGATTAACGTTTTCACATACGTTTTTAGGACTTTAACAAATTGAATTACATATCACTCAGGATGCAAACATTAATGATTATAATCATCTTGTGTGTTGCAATTCTTGTTATGTCAGTACTTGCTAGGAAAATATGGAATAACGAATTCCGCCTTATACAAGACAACTTTTCTTCCCGTTTTGTTTCACCCAGACATGTTTCAGCCCTTTTTGGACTATCTTCAGTGGGTTATTTATTATTTTTCTAACTGTAAAATGGTCGCTACATGTTAACATTTAGCGAAACTTTGGGTACATAATATTTAAAATTGTGAATGAACAATTGTTGTAAAATATTATACATCATTAGTTCATAAATCACAGTTGAGATTTGTATTAACGACCTGATGCACTGTCTGTTGTTTGTAACATTTTGTCATAGTTCTATTTATAGCTTAAGTGGCGAAAAGAGTAGATGTATGTATTAGTTTACATACCTCACATGACGCTACTGGGCATCACAATTTTAAATATTGTGTACCGAAAGTTACGTGAAATGTTAATATGTAACAACAATTTTACAGTCAGAAATTAATAAATAACCCACTGAAGACAGCCCAGAAAGAGCTGGAATATGTCTGGGTGAAACAAAACAGGAAAAAAAAGGTGTTTTGCATAAGGCAGAATTCCTAGTTCCATATATTGATGATTATATTTGGGCGCTGATTATTTTACAGATTGGTATAGGAGGGCTACCTGAAAAGTAATGCTTCCGAATTTTCATGTGAAAGCTCTTATGGATTTTTAAATGAAACACACGTTACTAATATTCTCCATATTTATTCTTTACGTCTACACATTTGCAGCCCTCGGATGCTAGAAGGCTCCGAACTGTAGTATGTAACATGGCGATGTGTAAACGTAAAGATGTCGGTGCGAAAGAAACAGCGCGTCATAATCAAGTTTCTAACGTTCTCCTTCAGAACGACAATGGCAGACCACAAACGAGTGCTGCGACATCTGGTAAACAATTCGACGCCTTGGGTTCACTGTCATCGATCATCCTCCATACAGTCTCGACTTTGCCCCGTCCTGTTTTCAACTGTTTCCAAAAATTAAAGAATACCTTCTAGGGCTTCATTTCGACAGTGATGCAGGAGTGAAACAGAGGTGAGGTTGTGGCTCTGTCAACAAAGTCAAACGTTCTACAGTGACGGTATCGAAAAACTGGCCTCCTGCTGGGAGAATAGTGTTCGTTGCCAGGAGGACTACATTTACATCTACAACTACGTGATTACTCTGCAATTCACACTTAAGTGCCCGGCAGTGGGTTCATCGAACCACCTTCAAGTTATTTCTCTACCGTTCCATGATCGAAAAGCACTCGGAAAACTAGTATCTAAATCTTTCCGTGAAGCCGGCCGCTTTGTCCGAGCGGTTCTAGGCGCTTCAGTCTGCGCTACGGTCGCAGGCTCGAATCCTGCCTCGGGCATGGATGTGTGTGATGGCCTTAGGTTAGTTAGGTTTAAGTAGTTCTAAGTTCTAGGGGACTGATGATCTCAGATGTTAAGTCCGATAGTGCTCAGAGCCATTTGAACCATCTTTCCGTGCGAGCTCTAATCTGTCTTATTTTATAATGATGATCATTCCTCCCTACTTAGGTGTGCGCGAACAAAATGTTTTCGCATTCTAAAGAGAAATGTGGTGAGTAAAATTTAATGAGAGGATCCTGCCGCAATGAAAAACGACTTTGTTTTAATGATTTCCTTCCCAACTAGCGTATCACATAACAGACACTCCCTGTTTCGCGATAATGCAAAAGAAGCTGCCCTTCTTTGAACTTCTTCAATGTCCTCCGCCAGTCCTGTTTGAATTTGGAAGTTTGTGGTAAGGTCTTATGGGATCAAACTACTCAGGTCATCGGTCCCTAAGCATACACACTACCTAATATAATTTAATATACATGACACTAAGGACGACACACACAGCCATGCCCGAGGGAGGACTCGAAGCTCCGACGGGGGCAGCCGCGCAGACTGTGACAAGACGCCTAAGACCGCGCGACTAATCCTATCTGATGTGGATTCCACATCGCGCAGCAATACTTCAGAAAAGAGCGAACAATCGTAATGTAAGCAGTCTCTTTAATAGTCCTGTTACATTCTGTAAGTATTCAGCCAATAAGTGACAGTCTTTGGTTTGCTTTCCCTACAACGTTCTCTATTTGATGGTTTCAATTTAAGTTATTCGTAAATGTAATCTCTAAGTACTTAATTGAATTTACAGGCTTTAGATTTGTGCCATTTATCCAGTGTTCATGTGGATTAGTGTACATTTTTCATTATTTAGTGTCAATTACCACATTTCACGCCCTGCAGATATCTTATCTATAACACTTTTCTATTGGTTTTGATGATCTGATGACTTTACAAGACGGTAAATGTCAGCATCATCTGCAGACAATCTAAGAGAGCACCTCAGACTGTCTCCTAAATCGTTTATGTAGATCAAGAACAGCAGAGGGCCTGTAACACTTCCTTGGGGAACTCCAAATACCTTTTCTGTTTTACTCTATGACTTCCGACAGGTGCTACGAACTGTGACCTTTCAGACGGGAAATCATAAATCCAGTCGCACAGGTGAGATATATTCCGTAAGTACGCAATTTCAGTACAAATCTTTTGCGAGGAACGGTGCCGCAATCGTTCTGGGTATCGCAAAATATGGTATCAATATGGCATCACTTTTCGAGCGCGCTGATTACTTCGTGAGAACAAAGAGCTGCTTGTTTCACATAAACGATATTTTCTGAATCCGTTTTGGTTATTTGTCTATAAATCGTTTTCTTTGAAGCAGTTTTTAATGTTCAAACAGGGTGTTTGTTCCATCATTCTACTACAAATCGATGTTAGTGATATGGGTCCGTGTTTCAGTAGATTACTCCTATTTCCTTTCTTGAGAGTTGGTGTTACCTGTGCAACTTTCCAATATTTAGGAACGGATCATTCGACGAGAGAGCTACTGTAAATGATTGCTAAGTATGGAGCTATTGTATGAACATACTCTGAAAGGAACGTAAGTGATATATAATCTGGACATAAAGCCTTCCCTTTATTTAGTTATTTAAACTGCTTCAGAAAACTCAGGATATCTGAGTCTAAATTATTCAAGTTGACAGTTGTTGTTTCAAATTTTGGAATATTTACTTCGTCGTCTTTGGTGAAGGAATTCCGGAAAGCTGTGTTTAGTAAATATCCTCTAGTTGTATTGCCACCATTGCTATCTCACAGTGAAGTTATTAACTACGATTTGTCGCTGGTGTACTTTATATTTACTACTAAGACCTCTTTGGATTTTCGCCACATTTCGAGACAGAGTTTTGTTGTAGAGACTGTTAAATCATCTGACGCTGAAGTTCACTCTGAATTTCGAGCTTTTGTTAAGCTCCGCCAATGTTGGAGATTTTTCGCTCTTTTAAATCTGGCAAGTTTTTTCCCTACTTTTGCAACAGTATTCTGACCTGTTTTATGTGCCAAGAGGATCAGTTCAATCTCTAAAATTTATTTGGTATGTATCTCTTAATTGCCGTCGATACTATTTCTCTGAATTTAAGCCACGTTTGGCCCATGCTTACATAGTCAGATTGGGAAAAGTGGAAACTATCTCTTAGAAAGGCTTCAAGCGAATTTTTATCTGCTTTTTGAAACAGATACATTTTGCATTTATTTTTGGTGGATTTGGATGTTACGTTATTTAGTCTTGCTAGAACGACCTTGTGGTTACTAAACCCCGCATCCGTCAGTCACCCCTACCATCTCAGTACGTTTTAACCCCCGCATCCGTCTATCACCCCTACCTGCTCAGTACGTTTTCGCAGCTATTTGCACCTCTAGTGGGCTTCTGAACTAATTATTCAAAATAACCAATTAATCCAGGAAGACTGCGACAAACCAGGCGCCTCCATTATATACATCGCATAAGGAACGCCAGAACAAGGTAAGACAGACTAGCGCATGCACAAAGACATTTCTGCCTCGCTCTATAATGTGACTAGAATAGGATACATATTTTCTGTTACTGGCACGAAGTCCCATCCACGCACTGTACAGTGTGTAGAATATTTTGAAACATTGATGTACTCCGATAAACAGTGCGAGACAAGGGCCAGAACTTCTTTGTGTATGTTCCGTTCACGATATCGAGTGGCTTTGTACCTCTTCCTAACAACAGCGCAGGGACGTGGGCGGGACGTTTCGGAAACTAACGGTCACGCGAACACAGATTAGACAAAACCACAACTTTCGGGTTATTGTAACTTATTAAAACATACACTGTAATTTTCACCGGTGCCCGAAATAATTGCAGGGGATGCAGGTTCCGTGTCTGGCGGCGAACAAGGAGCAACCGCTGACCCAGCCGGTTGTATCGGCAGAGAGTGCTGGTACGGGAGGCAACGAACCTCTTTACTCTCATTCAGCTACAGTAATGATACCTTTACATTCAATACAGCAGCACGAATTACGTGTATGTCGTTTATTCAATGAAGAACATAATCTTTTGTGTAGTCGTAAGTTATTACAGTCATGACATCAGTAGTGTTTCGGTTTTGTTCAGTACTATAATTATCATCATCAGCAGTATGAAATGTCCCCTTTGGAAAATTATATATTACTGTGCTGGAAAACCTCTTACGTTATTTGATTTTCAAACAGCTCAGCAGAACTGAATGTACTCAGACATTTCGCTCTTTACTTATTGTGATCAACACTAAACTGACACACAATATTTTTAGCGTAACGTAATCTGACTTTCAATAATCCCCACAAAAGAGTGGCCTTGAGTAGCAATAACCTATACCTTTCATGAATCACTCACCTCACAAAAATCTGCGTTACTCTAACTACTGCAATACAGCGAGCGCCAATACTGCCAGCTAAATAAAAGATTCTAGCTACTGAAGGCACTACCTCCTGATGGGCATATACGTAGTTAGTAAATGAAAGATTTTGATAGAGAATAAACAATGTATTTACCTTGATAGTGTCCAAAAGTCATAATATATGTATGTATATATTCTTGACATCTATTTTGACGAATTTCCTTTTTCTGGCAGAGACACGTCCATATCGTCCGCTTTCGAAACTCGGGCATCTCTGTCCCCACATCGACCACTGCTGGCGGCTCACCTCCGACTGCGCAACGCTACGAGCTGCTCACATCGAACTGCCCAACACCACACAAGCGAATATTCCAACAATGCCATCCAGGTGGCGTTACCAACATAAAAATCTAAGCAGTCTACTTACAAGTAGACATTTACTTTATCGCTCAGGAATACTGTCCTTGATACATTACAGTTAAATTTGCGTTTCATGGTCACATGCAGTGCTTTTATGCTGCATATGCACATTGCCAAGTTTTATTGTTATGACTCTCGCTGAACGCTCCAATTTTAGCATGAGCAGCTCCAGGCCAGCACAACTAATGTAGTAATGGTATGTTTCCGTTCATACAGATCACGAGAACAAGAGTCGGCTACGATGTGATCATATACTGTGGCTCATTGTAGTATTTCATGAGCGTATTTTGTCATAAAATACACCAGGAGGCACAAAAGAACTACATCAGTTTGAAATTGCTGATATACTTGCGGGGCATTCTTCCGAGCTGTTGGTTCGTTTTCCTGGCCAATATTTCGACGAACGACACTGTCGTCATCCTGAGCGGCTGCGAGTATAATTAGTACTCGCTGGCACGTAAAATCACTGATATTTTTGTCAATCATAGAGAAATTAAATTTTTTGAGACAAACCCCGAAATAAGTGATAACATTATAAAATATATGTGGATGACACGTTATTACTTTTTAATGGCTACAAAGAAGAGATTGATAATTTGACGAGCAAACTCAATAACAGCCATCCAAAATTGAAATTTACGGTCGAGCATGAAAATAATAAAACGATAAATTTTCTTGACATTACTATTACTAATCATGAAGGGAGACACCAGTTTGCAATTTATAGGAAGCTGACTACTACAGATGTAATAATTAACTCTACATAATCTCATCCACATAGATACAAAAAAGCTTTTTTCTAATCCATGATACATAGGATCGCTAAACTACCATTAAAAAATGAGGCTGTGCGAAATGAGTTGACTATACTTAAACAAGTTGCTAAGGCGAACAACTATGAAACCAAGTTTATTGATACCTTTTATGAGGAAATTAACAACTCTGTTCAAAATCCAACACAAAGAAAATCGAAGAATAAATACAAGTTCACCAAAATGACCTATTTGACAATATTTCATATAAAATCAATAAAATGATTATGGATACAAAGCTTACAATCACCTTTACTACTAACAATTCAACAAAGATTCAGTCATACTATGAACAATAAGAGTAATAAATATCTAAATTACGGGGTGTATAAAATCACATGTAATGACTGTGATAGTCATTATGTTGACCAACCTGGTAGAAATTTTAAGAAAAGGCATCATGAACATACTACTGGTACATCACGTAGTAAGTCTATCTTCGGGCAACACATTAACCAAAATAGTCATTCTGAATGGACTATTAATAACATTATAAGTATCTGGCATGCCGTCCCTAAAGGGCTTGTATTTAATACTCTTGAAGAAATGGAAATTTATATACATCGGAAAAAAGATCCAGAAACTCTACTTAACGAAGAACTGGATTTCAGAGAAAAATATTTCTTTCATGTGTTTGAGGAACTATTCTAAAATACGTCACTCTTCACGATGTGCCATTAGTCTGGATCAGTAGAGATGTCACGAGAACCATATCTCGGCTGTAACGATTCCTTTTACAAGTTTTTTACTACACAGTTATTGTTGATTGTGTTTGTTATGCTACTGCTTACCACATTTGTTTACAACTATTGTATTTTATTATATCATATGGACAGACATTACGTCAGACGAATATGCTTATGCCTCCAATATGTTTAGTATCACAATGTCATGCTTTATATTTTGTGTACTATATTAACTTGTGACTGTTGTTTCACCACATATTACGGTGGATTAAACGCGTGTGCGCACCAGTCAATTTTCTTGCCTTATGTGTACGCTATAAGTCACTTATCTGTGTTTTACTATTTGGTTCAAAATGTTTCAAATGGCTCTGAGCACTGTGGGACTTAACTTCTGAGATCATCAGTCCACTAGACCTCAGAACTACTTAAACCTAACTAACCTAATGACATCACACACATCCATACCCGAGGCAGGATTCGAACCTGCGACCGTAGCGGTCGCGCGGTTCCAGACTGAAGCGCCTAGAACTGCTCGGCCACACCGGCCAGCTTACTATTTGGCAAGGGTTGTTTTTTCCCCTATACTGCTATGACTGTGGTCATTGGTATTTTTATTAACACTATATTTCAATGTAACGTTATGGTTACCGTAGACATTATTTCGTCCGCCCGTGAAGTGACTGTCCAGAAAGTGTTTTTATCTGATCTTTATTGGCATAATGTCATTAATTTTACGCTCATGATGGCCATCACGTTACATTCTATGCAGACCAACGACCGTAACGGCAATATAGCTCGTACATTATAAATTTCTGTAACATTCCAATACTGATATCGCATTCTAGATGTATCGTTTATTTTGACGAGATGTCTTTTAATTAAAATTTGATGGTAACAGAAACTCATGCACATACCATTTACCCATATCATGTACTGATCGACCTTCGTTGGGTCTCCCTGGCAACCTTAGAGCGACCAGGACGCTTTCCCCATACATAGCCTCTTTGACCCTAGTAAGACGAGGAGGCAGCCATGGTTACTAGAGTGGCGTCCTTGTTATTATCTTTGCTTTGGTAGATAACAGTACATGATAGAGGGCGACACTATTTATGTTGAAGTAATTACCTTTTTTACGCTACATTTTAGAAGCTATAAGTTTTTAACTTGTTTATAAGTTCTATAGATGGGAATAATGACTTATGCTAACTACCACAAGAAGCAGAAAGGTGCAAGGAGTATATAGAGGGTCTATACAAGGGTGATGTACTTGCGGACAATATTATGGAAATGGAAGAGGATGTAGATGAAGATGAAATGGGAGATACGATACTGCGTGAAGAGTTTGACAGAGCACTGAAAGACCTGAGTCGAAACAAGGCCCCGGGAGTAGACAACATTCCATTAGAACTACTGACGGCCTTGGGAGAGCCAGTCATGACAAAACTCTACCATCTGGTGAGCAAGATATATGAGACAGGCGAAATACCCTCAGACTTCAAGAAGAATATAATAATTCCAATCCCAAAGAGAGAAGGTGTTGACAGATGTGAAAATTACCGAACTATCAGTTTAATAAGTCACGGCTGCAAAATACTAACACGAATTCTTTACAGACGAATGGAAAAACTAGTAGAAAGTGACCTCGGGGAAGATCAGTTTGGATTCCGTAGAAATACTGGAACACGTGAGGCAATACTGACCCTACGACTTATCTTAGAAGCTAGATTAAGGAAAGGTAAACCTACGTTCCTAGCATTTGTAGACTTAGAGAAAGCTTTCGACATTGTTGATGGGAATACTCGCTTTCAAATTCTGAAGGTGGCACGGGTAAAATACAGGGCGCGAAAAGCTATTTACAATTTGTACAGAAACCAGATGGCAGTTATAAGAGTCGAGAGACATGAAAGGGAAGCAGTGGTTGGGAAGGGAGTGAGACAGGGTTGTAGCCTCTCCCTAATGTTGTCCAATCTGTATATTGAGCAAGAAGTAAAGGAAACAAAAGAAAAATTCGGAGTAGGTATTAAAATACATGGAGAAGAAATAAAAACTTTAAGGTTCGCCGATGACATTGTAATTCTGCCAGAGACAGCAAAGGACTTGAAAGAGCAGTTGAACGGAATGGATAGTGTCTTGAAAGCAGGATATAAGATGAACATCAACAAAAGCAAAACAAGGATAATGGAATGTAGTCGAATTATGTTGGGTGATGCTGACGGAATTAGATTAGGAAATGAGACACTTAAAGTAGTAAAGGAGTTCTGGTATTTGGGGAGCAAAATAACTGATGATGGTCGAAGTAGGGAGGATATAAAATGTAATTGGCAATGGCAAGGAAAGCATTTCTGAAGAAGAGAAATTTGTTAACATGGAGTATAGATTTAAGTGTCAGGAAGTCGTTTCTGAAAATATTTGTATGGAGTGTAGCCATGTATGGAAGTGAAACATGGACGATATATAGTTTGGACAAGAAGAGAATAGAAGCTTTCGAAATGTGGTGCTACAGAAGAATGCTGAAGATTAGATAGATAGATCACATAACTAATGAGGAAGTATTGAATAGGATTGGGGAGAAGAGAAGTTTGTAGCACAACTTGACTAGAAGAAGGGATCGGTTGGTAGGACATGTTCCGAGGCATGAAGGGATCACCAGTTTAGTATTGGAAGGTAGCGTGGGGGGTAAAAATCGTAGAGGGAGACCAAGAGATGAATACACTAAGCAGATTCAGAAGGATGTAGGTTGCAGTAGGTACTGGGAGATGAAAAAGCTTGCACAGGATACATTGGCATGGAGAGCTGCATCAAACCAGTCTCAAGACTGAAGACCACAACAACAACAACCACATTACTTTCTTAAGCGGCAGAAATGCAACCTCCGTGATTGGCTATCCATGACATTATGCCGGAGACGGTGGGCGGGGCTTCAAGTATTCAGTTAGCACCTGGCGTCCCTCACGTTGCAGTACACTACCAGCCACAAGCAAAGATGGTTGCCATGCACCCCCGGCTCTGGCAGACATCTATGGTATATCAGCGTTATTTACTATTCTATCAATACAAGATTTAGTCCTTTATGTGTTTATAATGATTCTTGTTCATTTTAGGTCTGAAGATTATCTTGTAATAAAATCGAAATCGGTTGAAATGGCTCCGAGCACTATGGGATTCAACATCCGAGGTCATCAGTCCCCTATGACTTGTAACTACTTAAACCTAACTAACCTAAGGACATCACACACATCCAAGCCCGAGGCAGGATTCCAACATGCGACCGGACTAGAGCGCCTAGAACTGCTCGGCCACCGCGGCCGGCTTTGAAACCGGTCACCACATTAAAAATTTATGTGATCAAGACTGCTTCCAGTTTTCTTTATAATTATTATAGATTAATGTTTCTTAAAATAAGGACTATGTTCTTTAAAGTGTTAAAGCAGAATCTGTTGTGAGACGTCGTGGAATGTTCCCCCTTCAACCCTTGCAGTTCCATGGAATTCTGATAGGCAGCGGCGCCATACGTTGGCTACAAAACGGCATTTGTAACGGAGGTGCGTTCCGAGCAGAGAGCTGTCATTGAGTTTCTTTTGGAGGAAAAACGGAACATAGCAGATATTCATAGGCGCTTGCAGCATGTCTATGGCGAATGGTAGTGAACTAAAACATTGTGAATCGTTGGGCGAGGCGTCTGTCATCATCGCAACTAGGTCGAGCAAAGCTGACAATCTTCCGCGTGCCGGCCGTCCGCACGCAGCTGTGACTCCTGCAATGTTGGAACGTGCGGACACTCTCATTCGAGATGATCGCCAGATCATAATCAGACACGTCGCTGCTCAACTGGACGTCTCTGAAGGCGGTGCTGACACAATCTTACATCAGTTGGGGTGCTCGAAGGTGCGTTACCGCTGGGGTTCATCAGCGCCTAGGAGAGCACTATGAAGGATAACAAAGGACAATCTATGGTTGGATGCTCTCCCGTTAAGAGGCTGATCGTGACCATGTTTTGTCTTCCCCGATGGGGCAATGTTCAATTATGAAGTATGTTGTGCTATCCTCAGGAAGTTGAAGAAACGACTTCAGTATGTTCGTCGCCACAACAACGCAAATGATCTTCTCTTTCTCCACGACAGCGCAAGGCCTCACACAAGTCTGCACACTTGAGACCAGCTCACAGAACTTCACTGGGCTGTTCTTCCTCATACACCCCACATCCCGCATATCGCATCATTCGACTTTCATCTGTTCGGCCCAATGAGGGGTGCACTCTGCCGGAGACAGTACGCGCATGATAGCGAGGCTATGACTGCTAATATGTTCTGAAATCTCGCATCTTCATTGCCAGAGTACCGCCGACGTCGGAAAGTCTCTCTCTCTCTCTCTCTCTCTCTCTCTCTCTCTCACACACACACACACACACACACGCACACAACATGAAAACAAACTAAAGATGGGAGAGCTAAGGAAAATATCCCAGAAACTCATGCATTTGTGTATAAGATACATTTCTTCAAGCTCCTGCAAAATAGGTGATTTCAAACACCATGTGATGAGTCAAACATAAGTGTTGAAACAAGGCGTGTGTCAGCAAATAAATTGGAATTATTGTACAGCATAAACAGACCTCATCTTTTGTTAGCCGTTGCTTGTCTCTAGTAACACTTTTATGTGTGGAACGTGTTCCTGGGAGAATGAAAGAAAACTGTGTAAACGATAGCTGACTTTACCTCACGCCTGGCTGGTTACAATACGTCTCGGCGAGCCAAAAATGCACAATCACCAGCATTACTGCAATACCATCTCTATCAGAGAGCAAAGATATATGCTCAGGTTTCTTGTCGACTAGGCAAGTACCTTTAATCTCTTTAGACCATCCGCAGTGTCACATCTATAGGAGCTGTGCTAATCTCACTTTGTTATTAACGCTGAAAGTCATAACTTAACATCTTGTCCTCCTCCTATTCAGCTGTACCACGTGGTCATTGCTTAAGACTAATAACCACGTAAAAGACGCATTCACCCTAATGATGATGATTAATCATCGAAACCTGTAGTAGACGAAATACGTATTTCTTCCATTCTGATTAACAGTCGCAGTCCTGATAATATAGTCCATAATTGATATAGAATCATGTTTGAAAAGTGTATGTAGTGTTATTTCTATAATGTTCTGTCGGGATCTCTATGAAAAAAATGGTATTTTGACACCGCCTACACAACACATATGTTTATTATTGTCATTTCTAGTTTCCAGAACCAACTTCGATAAAGAGTGCTGATTGTCGTTGGCAAGGAAAAGAGTAAAATATATGGTTATATATTTCTTCAAGCAACTGTGAAACAATATCAATCGTCTTGTGGATCATGCGGTGCAATTTAAGACTTAATTAGCGAACTTCCTGTCTATATCATATAAATTATTATAGTTCATGTCTTAAACTATATGATAATTAACATTAGCTCTATATCGGAAAGAAATTTAGTGACACTAATTGCATTTTAATGAGATGTACATCTATGAAATGTTTGCACCTCCCAGAGACTTCTCTCCGCAGATACATGGAATACGATTAATGTAATTTAATGGAAATACAATATGCAACTCAAATTTTCAAATGTGTGTGAAATCTTATGGGACTTAACTGCTAAGGTCATCAGCCCCTCCGCCCCTCCGCCGGGACCAACCGCACAGTCCATGACTGCAGCGCCTTTGACCACTCGGCTAATCCCGCGCAGCAATATGCAACTACTGTAACTCAAAACACGCTTACGTAAAAGATACCATCGTTGATCACGTTAATGGGTCACAGACAATTTTTTGTTCAAATGTAAAGACACTGAAATTCTTAAGCATCAATTTCAATCATATGAAAGAGAGTAAAGCTAGTTACAGAAAAAAGACCATCAGATGAATTGAATTGAAGAAGTAGTTTAAGTTTAGGTCTAAAATTGTAGGTTCATTATACTCATCCTTGCACCCCTCGACTTTCAAGTACTACACTCATGCTCATAAATTAAGGATAATTGCAGAATGTGGTGCCACACAACGTGGCACTACACGAAACTGGCGCTAACAGCTGAGGCACATAGGGAACACACACGACACAGATCTGTAAGTCCACGGTATTGGTGGTAAGTTGAGAAAACCGTCCAGAAACATATGTGCTACAAAACGCCACTGCTTCTTGCGCATGTACCCCGACATCAATATGCGATATGATTACCATGCACATGGATCAGGTGGTCGAGCAGCTGCTGGGGTATAGCCTCCAATTCTTGCACCAGTGGCTGTCAGAGTTACTGAAGTGTCGTAAGGGTCTGAAGACGTGCAGTGATACGTCGATCGTGAGCATCCCAGACGTGCTCGATGGGGTTTAGGTCTGGAGAACAGTCATCCCACCCCATTCGCCTGATGTCTTCTGTTTCAAGGTACTCCTCCACGATGGCAGCTCGGTGGGGCCGTGTGTTATCATCCATCAGGAGGAAGCTGGGACCCACTGCATATCTGAATAGGCGGACATACTGGTGCAAAATGACGTCCCGATACACCTGACGTGTTACAGTTCCTTTGTCAAAGACATACAGGGGTGTACGTGCACCAATCATAATCCCACCCCAACCATCAAACCACGACCTCCATAAAGGCCCCTTTCAAGGATATTAAGGGGTTGCTATCTGGTTCCTGGTTCACGCCAAATGAAAACCCGGCGAGAATCACTGTTCAGACTACCCCTGGACTCGTCCGTGAACATAACCTGGAACCACTGTTCCAATGACCATACACTGTGTTCTTGACACCAGGCTTTACGGGCTCTCCTGTGAGCAGCGGTCAGTGGAATGCTCCGTGCAGGTCTCCGGGCGAATAAACCATGTCTGTTCAGTCGTCTGTAGACTGTGTCTGGAGACAACTGTTCCAGTGGCTGCGGTAAGGTCCCGAGCTTGGCTACCTGCAGTACTCCGTAGCCGTCTGCGGGCACTGATGGTGAGATATCGGTCTTCTTGTGGTGTTTTACACTGTGGACCTTCCGTACTGTAACGCCTGGACACGTTTCCTGTCTGCTGGAATCGTTGCCATAATCTTGATATCACACTTATTGGCACGCGGAGGGTCCATGCTACGACCTGCTGAATTTGGCCAGCCTCCAGTCGCCCTAGTATTCTACCTCTCATAATGTCATCAATATGTGTTCTTTGAGCCATTTTCAACACACAGTCACCATTAGTACGTCTGAAAAAATCTGCACATTTTCTCGCTGCACCGTACTCTGGCGTGCACCACCAGACCTCTGCAAATGTGGACTGCTGCCAGCGTCACCTTGAGACGACCGCAGGTCAGATGCACCGCATGGTTATACCCCGTGGTGATTTAAACCCGCAAACCGCCAACCAGAGCGTTGTTTCACCATGTGTCAGCATTATCCTTAATTTATGAGCATGAGTATACATCAACATCAATATTTTTGTTACTGTGTGCTACTTCAGTGTGTGGGCTGTGGTACCTGTCTATGTACGTCTGACGTATGTTGTTAATTGACTTTGAAGCATTAAAAAAATGGCACCATTCATGCTGACCTCCTTTATACATTTCAGTATCCGTTGCTAATTTTGTATGGTTGGTCTATGATATGTCGCACCAGTATCTTTGTAAGCAACCTTCTCTGTAGCATCGTACCAATGAATTGAAGTTTGCCACCTCCTTTACCTACGACTGTGCTTATGCCTCTACAGCTTGATACAGCCAACTATTTTTACCTTTGATTTTACTAGTGACTCACTGATATTGTAGTCATAGAATACTACTTTTCTTTCGTGATGTGAAGTGCACAATTTGAAGAATATTTGAAGCAAGTTGGCAATCTTCTACTTCGAAATCTATATTTACAATAGAGCCGCATAATTTTAACAAAGATTTTATTTGATCGTAGTTCTATGCACTGGTAACATAAACATTAGCTGGCAGCTGTTTAAGTCGTTTTTCCGTGATTAACCTTTCTTCCACTAGTTATAGAGCTGCAGAGAATGCATCAGTAAAAAGTGAGAAGTTGAAGTGTAAGAACAGACACTGTCAGATCGTATACTGAGCGATGTATGTACAGGTAAATCGTTTAGAGCTGCTCACGAATGACAAAGTTCTGGGTTTAAGCCCAGTTCCGCATGCATTTTTTTATCGGTCAAGAAGTTTCAAAAGAACGGAAACAAAGTTTAAGAATGGAAGATTCTTTCTGGACACAGTAATACAATGACTAAAATGGAAAATTTTACACCATGAACACTATGGCCGAACGCTACCAAACATATTCCTGAATTCCCATGCCTGTGGTACTCGTTGAATAAAATTTCATCCTTAGGTGAAATTGTTTAACATTACAGAAAGAAAGAAAGACACACCGAGTTCTAATTGCTACTGGGACTCAACACAGCATAACTAGAGGACGTGTCCGTGCAGCTTATTGCGGTCTGTACACACTTTGAGACAGGTCGAATCATTAGCAAAAAGGGACATGGAGTATCGTGCTGACAGACCGCAGAGGCAGTGGGCTGTAGTTCAATGAATGCAGAACGAGTACGCACGAGATGTAGTCAGCACAACAGCAGGGCAAGAAGAGTAGGAACAGGTCATTCGAGAAGGTCGGCACCGCGACAATATCGATGGACTATTCGATAACAGTAGCTTAAATCCGAGCAGAGGTTAATGGCAGACTGTCACCACGAACACTCAGGAACAGTTTTATTTACGAGTACTTGTTACTGCCCACAAGTTCGAGACGAGGTACTAGGAATACTGGAATTCTCTTAGACTCTATATATTTTCTTAGATTCCTGCCAGTTATTTTATTTGTTGCCTCGGTTACCGGATGCCATTTGTCTTTGACTCTAACAATCTCACTTAGTGTACCAGCGCAAATTATTTGAGTCAGAAAAGCTACGTAGGTTGAAAAGTATGACCTTGTGTACCAATGCCGGCAAATATTCATGTGGGGAAGCTACATCGTCTAGCAGACAGCTCCTTGATATGACAACAGGGTTGACCTGGTCATATAAAACCGATATGTTGCAAAAATGGTAAATCCTGTTCTCAGACTCTTCATGATCATCGTATCGAATGACATGTAGCAGCAGCCACCATACTGCAATTCACACGACAAACGCCCTGAGGAAGGCATAGATCCTAGGCTAACCTGGTTGATCCCCTGATTTCTCACCCATACAACATGTCTCGGATGTGACTGGAAGATCTATAGCTTTATACCAGTATTTATATTAAAGAATTAACACATCACGTGTTTCAAGCTTGGTAAGAAGTTCCGCATCGTTCGACAGCTGTTCACTTTCACGCCTCAGTGAATGCAAGGATATGTTCGTGTGCCTCACACATCAGACTAGTGATGATGGATATCTGTTACGAAACGAATAAAGTAGTTGAGTCATTTAGTATTATTTACGTGGTGAACAATCTGAAGGTTACATAAATATCTAACTGATGTTCCCGTTTACGTAAGTATATTTTTTTTTTTTAAGCGTGTCCTCGCTACGTTTGAACGAAGTCACGTGAAGGACAGAAATCTCTTCTCGTAGAGGAAGTAGAGTTGGATGAATGCCGTGATCGACAGCCAGCAGAGAGAACACCGGAGTTTCGGACAGACAACACAGGGTCGGCATCCGGCAGCGCGGCATCTGAGACTTTAGTGAGCGGGCCATCCAGCCAGTCAGCTAGCAGAGCGCGCGCTACTCCTGCTACTTCTGTTGCAGCTGAGGCGGCGGCGGCGGCCTCTTTATTAATTTATTTAATCTCGGCGGCCATCGCGGGCGGCGTGGGCGCCTCTGCGCAGACACTGCCGGCTGCCGGGCAGCCGCCTCGCCTCCCACGCGTTCCTGCACGACCGGTGCCAACGGCTGCTCAAGGCCGGCAATGACGTGCTACTTGCTTCTCGGAGAAAGTGTCTACGTCCGCCCATCAGTTTTTCAGGGCAATTCGATACTAGCTACTAAAGCTAGTTATACCTTATGAAACTGAATAAACGGCTCATCTAATTTTATTTACTCAGTCGATGACGTATTCGTCTTGAGATATTCCGCAACTGTATTGAATTTTAAAATGAATCCTTTATTTATTTACGAGTACTTGTTATCTTTATCATTTAGCTACAATATAGCAGGTCAGCAACTGGAAGCAAAATGGTTCAAATGCCTCTGAGCACTATGGGACTTAACTTCTGAGGTATTCAGTCCCATAGAACTTAGAGCTGCTTAAACCTAACTAACCTAAGGACGTCACACACATGCATGCCCGAGGCAGGATTCGAACCTACGACCATAGCGGTCGCGCGGTTCCAGACTGAAGCGCCTAGAACCGCTCGGGCACCATGGCAGGCAACCGGAAGCATTTATCTGGGAGTAGGCATTAGGAGTGATCTAAAATGGAATACCCGTATAAAATTAATCGTCGCTAAAGCAGATGCCACACTGAGATTCATTGGGAGAATCCTAAGGAAATGCAGTCCGAAAACAAAGGAAGTAGGTTACAGTACACTTGTCCGCCCACTGCTTGAATACTGCTCACCGTTGTGGGATCCGTACCAGATAGGGTTGATAGAAGAGTTAGAGAAGATCCAAAGGAGAGCATCGCGCTTCGTAGCACGATAATTTAGTAATCGCGAAAGCGTTACGGAGATGATAGATAGACTACAGTGGAAGACTCTGCAAGAGAGACGCTCAGTAGCTCGGTACAGGCTTTTGTTGAAATTTCGAGAACGTACCTTCACCGAGGAGTCAAGCAGTATATTGCTCCCTCCTAGGTATAGCTCGCGAAGAGACCGTGAGGATTAAATCAGAGAGATTAGAGCCCACACAGAAGCATATCGACAATCCTTCTTTCCACGAACAATACGAGACCGGAACAGAAGGGAGAACCTATAGAAGTACTCAAGGTACCCTCCGCCACACAACGTCTTGCGGAGCATAGATGTAGTTTCCATTAATAATTGATCATTTTTAGGTCTATGTAATTGCATAATCATACAGTGCTACACATCACAATACACTATAGCGATATGTAGTTCCGTATGGATACGATGGGTTGCTTACACAACTACATACATCTAAAGACAATGAAATCTTGTTGGAGACTGACACTAAATGTGCAAGCGAGACTGTAAAATGAAAAATAAATTTTAAATATTATTTGGTATTGGATGGGGCACTTGACAATGGACCGCAAATACTGTCACATCACATTCTTGTACACAATATACAGGTATACACCTCAACAAAAGTTTACTACAATGGCTTCTCGTAGTACACTCATTATTAACAAAATAAACATAATTTCTTCTGAAAACTTGAACGATTTAGTTACAGAAAAATCATTAGAAAACAAAAAAGGCTCTCTCCTAAGTGTAAGTCTTGAAAACAAAAACAACGAAAATCTTTACCTCATCACTATTATTATCAGTCTTTAGACGGGAGTATGTCTTCCCTGCAGACGGATCAGTTCCTCTAGATGAGACCATCAGATTTATCCTGCGATACAGGCCTCATATTGTCAGGTGGTTTCGGACACTGGTCAATGGCTACCTTCAACGGCTCCCATGCATGCTCAATTGCATTCATGTCTGGGGACTGTGATGGCCAATGCATTCGGTAGATGTTGCATCTTTGAAGATACTGAGACGCTGCTAGAGCAAGGTGCTGTCTTGCATTGTCATCGGCTAGTATGAAGCTGTCACCGTCTCCACGTCTGCAGGGACTTATAGTTGTTTTGTAGAACATCTTGGAAGTATCGGGGACTAGTTAATTTGCAGTAGATGTGAATTAGAAGGGTCTGCTATCCCGTCGTTATTGCCGCCCAGAACATTGCACTTCCACCTACAAACGCATGGACTTCTTGAACGTATCGACGTTCCTGGCGTCGTTTAGCGCTTCTCCAGACTCTAACACGTCTAGTGTCCGGTCCCTAACCAATCATGGTCTCGTCAGCAAACCTGACATTACTCCATTCTGCAATGGTCCAATGTTGATGTGCAAGAGCCCAGTTGGTTCAGTGCAAAACTTCTCATGGGTTTTCCGAAATGAAGACCACCCTGATGCAATCTTCTTCGCACTATTTGGTTTCAGATAAGATTTCCTGTTGCCGAGGAGAAGTCGTTTCGAACATTCCTGGCAGCTGATGTTGGACGCCTGCGAGCCGACAGTTGGAGGAAAACGACCCTGCTTTGATGTTGTTATACAAGGACGACCACTGCGAAGTCTATGTTCACATTTCTCGTCTCTCCGTTATTTCTCCATACCTTAAACACACCACTTTGAGTGACATTTAACCGGCCGGTAACATCTTGCTGTGTATGTCACGTTGAAAGTAAAGCCACTATCCTGACTCTATCAAAGATTTTTATACCTCTGTGTGGTATGTTACTGCAGTGATGGACACAAAATGACTAAATTTGTTGTCGATAATGGACTGCTCGCTATGTGATGCTGCGGTATGCCAGTAGTAAACACTGTCCATTATACGGGCTGTAACTCTACAACGCACTAAGTGTCGAGGGAGAGCTTCTATGAATTTTGGAAGGTAGGAGACGAGGTACTGGCGGAATTAGGGCTCTGAGAGGGGTCGTCTGTCTTGCTATGGTAGCTCAGATGGTAGAGATTTTGTCCGCGAAAGGCAAAGGTTCCGAGTTCGATTCTCAGTAAGGGACACAGTTTTAATCTCCCAGGAATAACCCTTCATTCGGTGTGGGGCGGCGGTTAGCCTGTTGTGGGGTGGTGTACCATTGAGGGCTACGGTAGGGACGTAGCCTCTCCGTCGTATCTAGGTCCCCTAGTTCAATACATACATACATACCTTTGTTTCCGTGAAAATATTTTCACAGCAGTGAGAGTCCCTGTAGCATGCTAACAACAAAACGGGATCAGACTTCTAGTAAGCGCGTGCCTACAGATGCATAAGTAGTGTGCTGTGTTTTTCGTCACTCCCGAAATACAGGGTGTCTGGGCTAGAGGTACACAAAAACATTTGTTTCTATTTAACTACCTATTAAGGTTTATAAATTTCTTTGTCCAACTTTGTAAACAGCAGTTCAGACATTTTATGCATGTTGGAACAGTTCAGTGTGGGCACCGTTTTTGGCTCGACAGGTATCGAAACGTTACTCAATTTCCCACCACCTGTTCTTAAGTATGATGTGTTATGGCCTCTAGTGCAGTGTAGATCCGTTGTCTCAAACGTACCAGGTCTCGAAACTTTGTTCTGTAAACAATGTCCTTCACAAACCGTATGCATTGAAACGCTGCGTAGTTAGATGCGAGCGAGCAGGCAAATGAGATTACTTCTCCTTTCCGAACCCCGTTCAGGAAACGTCTCATGAGAAAATATGGTAACATCCCAATGATAGTGCGGAGTGGGGAGGAGAACGTCGGAAGGCGTCTGTGGAATTGCATAAATCGCCAACAAATCGAGATTAGTGTGCGCAATTCATGAAATGGTGATGTTCACATCTTGGAGAGTATCTCTATAGCCTATGTATTTATCCAACGATATAAAGCGTTGAGTTCTTTCGTTATAAGGATTTGTGGGTATATACCTCTAGCCTGGACACCCTATGGATCAACACGTCACTGTTTAGCAGCTTTTACATTCCATTTCGTAAACCCCTATACGAGATGCATAACAGCAAACCTATCAGTAAACCTATCCAGAGTACTGTGATTCGCTGGTGACATACAGGGTGACTACTATTTAACTATATGAAGAAAAAGTAGATTAGTTACATTCTACGGTGTGTACACAGTTTATTCAGAATGTAAGCGTCACTATTGATATTCGGATTTCGGTTATGACATGTTCGATATGCCTGCCATCATTGACGATGATGTGGCGCAACTAATAGCGAAATTCTGCATGACTTGCTGAAGTGTGAGGACATCGATGTCGTCGATGACCTCCTGAATGTCTGTTTTCAGCTCAGTAATGGTGTAACGTGTTCACCACCCTGCTGGAGCAAATGTGATCTCGATGTATTGCTCACTTGCTAGAACGACAATTGATAGGCGCTGCCTGAGACATAAAATATCTTTGCCCCTATCAAAACAGAGCCGCAATAGAGTCGCAGGTCAGAGCAGTCTCTGCCGCAGTTGCGGTCGCTCGCTTCTACCGTGTAGTTGTAGTCTGTCGCTGGTACAACGCAGTTTACAGTTAGTAGTTGTTAAAGTCACCGTGCAGAACAAATTGTAAAATTTTATTATATGGAACTGAACAATAATTGTGATCAGCCTCAGAGCTAAATGATGCCATGGAATGAGATGATGATGAACAAATGAATATTTTTTAATATAATGAAAAATCAATAGTGCAATTAAGTCAGCCATATATTGTAAGGTAAATTTTATTATTTTTATTGGCGTGCCCGAAGTTAAGTCACTTGTTTGAGATGTTAATATGAATTTGTTTCAATCTTTTCTTTTGTGATTAGTCAGTACCAGTTGACCCATATTTGTAATATATTCAATTTTCCAGAGTAATGGATTGTAGATCTTTATCAATAACGTAAAAAATTTGAAGAATATAATTGTTTTTACCAGACAACTATAAAAGTACAATTTCCCCTTAAGACATTGCCAGTCCCGATCCAGTCACTTGTCTAAATTAAAATAGTCCTGAATTTTTGTCAGTTCATAGTCATGCGCTCTTTAGTAATCAGATGACGAGCAGTGGAGCTATGTCCCTAAGTGAAGTCAGTTTTTCTCGTAATTGAGATCTCAGGCAAATGTTATCCAGCATTAGTAGATAGGCCAGCATTGCACTAAGCTGTGCCATATACGAGCAGATATAGAAGCGCTATCCGGCGACACCATCAAAATTTTTAGTTTATGTCTCACGGACAGATTCAGATTTCACAGGGCCATGGGGTAGCTCTGCTTACGCAAAAATTTATCAGTTTTTTATGAGTTAATATTTACCAGTTTTCATACGTCAGACTTAAATTATCCAATTTTTTATTTTTTTATTTTTTGTTCAAGAAGGTTAAACATCATTATTTTATATATATTTTTTTATTTATACGGGAAAATTACAATGGTTTTGGGGTTGGTGCTGCACACCTTGTCTTTAATGTAGCCCCACAAAAACTAGTCGCATGTGTTCAGATCCGGAGAATATGGAGGCCAATCGAGGCCCATGCCAGTGACCGCCGGGTTCCCCAGAGCCAGAATGCGGTTTCCAAAATGCTCCTCCAGGAAATAAAACACTCTCCTGCTTAGATGGGGTCGGGCTCTGTCTTGAATAAACCACATCTTCTCGAAATCAGCGTCACTGTGGATAATGGGCAGGAAATAGTCTTCCAAAACATTCACGTGTCGTTCGGTAGTCATCTTGCCATCAAGGAACATCGCACCGATTATTCCGTGACTGGACATTGGATACCACACAGTCACCCGTTGAGGATGGAGAGACTTCTCGATTGCGAAATGCGGATTCTCAGTTCCCCCAAATGCGCCAATTTTGCTTATTGACGAACCTATTCAAATGAAAGCGGGCTTCGTCGCTTAACCAAACAACACTAAATCCCATCATGCTACCCGGCCAACCGTGCAGTTTGAACGTCCTAACGCAAACCATTCAAAAGTTATAACGATTTTATTTCATATAGCGCAATGATTGTCACCTTGTACAACTAACACTCCTGAAATAAATGGCCCGAGCAGGAGCCGCGCAGTACCGGATGCAAGGTTGCGTACGAAGAGTAAATTAGGAGTTACTGTTGTCAACAGCAAGTACCCTGAATGAATGGAACAAGTTTGCTGCCAAACAAGACAAACAGAGCAATCCTCTGAAGTATGTACATATTATTATGCAGATGTTTTCACTACAGTAAGTTACAAACATACATTAGAGTAAGAATTCAAACTAAATTAAATTACTCTTTAACGAATCAGTGGAGTCGACATGTCCCTAACACATACCAAAATACTCTGAAGATACCTCTGAACAAGCACCGTAATACTGTCGATGGAGTAACCCTTCACAGGCTTTGATGAAAATTGCAGTATTTGTCACATTTTAATGCGTTTGAACGGGTAACAGTTTTCACCTTCAGATCCAGATTGAAGCCTACGACTGCGTGCCCCCTGCTGCTTTCTTAAGATCTGGTGGTGGCTGCAAAACTGAACCCACCATCTGCTCACGTAAGTCAAAGTGTGACTAAGACTGTGAATCGTACAATTTATTTATAACATAAATAGCTCAATCGTCACCACACTTTCATCCATAATGATTCACTAGTAAATACATACACGTCTCAAAGATTATAACAAAACGAAAATAGATTAGTTTACAGAGGGGAATTACTTGAAGAAATACAAAAACCAGAAAAATTGGCCAGAAGCTGCATTTCTCAAAGTAACTTTGTAAGTAGGCTGTTTAGATTTTTATATTGGTAGCGCCACGTAGCGCTCTGTATGAAATCACTGGCTGTGCTGTGTGCAGTCTGTGGCTGGTTTGCATTGTTGTTGGCTATTGTAGTGTTGGGCAGTTGGCTGTTAACAACGCGTAGCGTTGGGCAGTTGGAGGTGAGCCGCCAGCAGTAGTGGATGTGGGGAGAGAGATGGCGGAGTTTTGAGAGCGGTTGATATGGACGTGTGTCCATCAGAGACAGTAAATTTGTAAGACTGGATGTCATGAACTGATACATATATATTATGACTTTTGAACACTGTTAAGGTAAATACATTGTTTGTTGAAACTTCCTGTCAGATTAAAACTGTGTGCCCGACCGAGACTCGAACTATCCCGAGTTCGAGTCTCGGTCGGGCACACAGTTTTAATCTGCCAGGAAGTTTCATATCAGCGCACACTCCGCTGCAGAGTGAAAATCTCATTCTGGAAACATCCCCCAGGCTGTGGCTAAGCCATGTCTCCACAGTATCCTTTCTTTCAGGAGTGCTAGTTCTGCATGTTTCGCAGAAGAGCTTCTGTAAAGTTTGGAAGGTAGGAGACGGATACTGGCAGAAGTAAAGCTGTGAGTAGTGGCCGTGAGTCGTGCTTCGGTAGCTCAGTTGGTAGAGCACTTGCCGGCGAAAGGCAAAGTCCCGAGTTCGAGTCTCGGTCGGGCACACAGTTTTAATCTGCCAGGAAGTTTCATACCAGCGCACACTCCGCTGCAGAGTGAAAAATCTCATTCTGGAAACATTGTTTGTTCTCTATCAAAATCTTTCATTTGCTAACTATGCCTATCAGTAGTGCGTGCCTTCAGTAGTTAGAATCTTTTATTTATCTGGCTGTATTGGCGCTCGCTGTATTGCAGTAGTTTGAGTAACGAAGAGGTAAGTGATTCATGAAAGGCATAGGTTATTGTTAGTCAGGCCCATTCTTTTGTAGGGTTTATTAAAAGTCAGATTGCATTGCGCTAAAAATATTGCGTGTCAGTTTAAGCACAGTCATTTATAACTTTTCTAAGGGGACGTTTCAACTTAACCCATAGTCACCGAGCTCAAGCAACATCATCATGGGTAAATTAAAGGGACCATATTCTAAGTGAACCTTAAGTCGTTTATTGTTCTGTTTAACCCTTAACCTACTTCCATCAGCAATCAGTTCAACCGGAATACCGTGAAAAGTACGTATTAAGCTATAATTGAAATCTTGAAATGTGTATAGAAAATACTGAACTTTATGTCCCATTAAGAAAACAAGTAACTCACCCTCTGCAAAATCTAAATCATAAGATGCAGAACAATTAATATACACTCCTGGAAATTGAAATAAGAACACCGTGAATTCATTGTCCCAGGAAGGGGAAACTTTATTGACACATTCCTGGGGTCAGATACATCACATGATCACACTTACAGAAACACAGGCACATAGACACAGGCAACAGAGCATGCACAATGCCGGCACTAGTACAGTGTATATCCACCTTTCGCAGCAATGCAGGCTGCTATTCTCCCATGGAGACGAACGTAGAGATGCTGGATGTAGTCCTGTGGAACGGCTTGCCATGCCATTTCCACCTGGCGCCTCAGTTGGACCAGCGTTAGTGCTGGACGTGCAGACCGCGTGAGACGACGCTTCATCCAGTCCCAAACATGTTCAATGGGGGCAGATCCGGAGATCTTGCTGGCCAGGGTAGTTGACTTACACCTTCTAGAGCACGTTGGGTGGCATGGGATACATGCGGACGTGCATTGTCCTGTTGGAACAGCAAGTTCCCTTGCCGGTCTAGGAATGGTAGAACGATGGGTTCGATGACGGTTTGGATGTACCGTGCACTATTCAGTGTCCCCTCGACGATCACCAGAGGCGTACGGCCAGTGCAGGAGATCGCTCCCCACACCATGATGCCGGGTGTTGGCCCAGTGTGCCTCGGTCGTATGCAGTCCTGATTGTGGAGCTCACCTGCACGGCGCCAAACACGCATACGACCATCATTGGCGCCAAGGCAGAAGCGAATCTCATCGCTGAAGACGACACGTCTCCATTCGTCCCTCCATTCACGCCTGTCGCGACACCACTGGAGGCGGGCTGCACGATGTTAGGGCGTGAGCGGAAGACGGCCTAACGGTGTGCGGGACCGTAGCCCAGCTTCATGGAGACGGTTGCGAATGGTCCTCGCCGATACCACAGGAGCAACAGTGCCCCTAATTTGCTGGGAAGTGGCGGTGCGGTCCGCTACGGCACTGCGTAGGATCCTACGGTCTTGGCGTGCATCCGTGCGTCGCTGCGGTCCTGTCCCAGGTCGACGGGCACGTGCACCTTCCGCCGACCACTGGCGACAACATCGATGTACTGTGGAGACCTCACGCCCCACGTGTTGAGCAATTCGGCGGTACGTCCACCCGGCCTCCCGTATGCCCACTATACGCCCTCGCTCAAAGTCCGTCAACTGCACATACGGTTCACGTCCACGCTGTCGCGGCATGCTACCAGTGTTAAAGACTGCGATGGAGCTCCGTATGCCACGGCAAACTGGCTGACACTGACGGCGGCGGTGCACAAATGCTGCGCAGCTAGCGCCATTCGACGGCCAACACCGCGGTTCCTGGTGTGTCCGCTGTGCTGTGCGTGTGATCATTGCTTGTTCAGCCCTCTCGCAGTGTCCGGAGCAAGTATGGTGGGTCTGACACACCGGTGTCAATGTGTTCTTTTTTCCATTTCCAGGAGTGTAGCAAGGCCCAGGATACTGGATTTAAGACGACTGATGGAAACATAGTTCAGATTATGAATGTACGCGCAATCAACAAGCATTTAGGCTTTCTTCCAGGCATAGAGTTAATGTATGAAATCATAGTGTTCCTAGTTGATGTATAAGAAGAGCTTCCTCAGTTTTGAAATTGGAACTGTATGGAGAACGTCCCATTATCGCTTACAAAGACTACATAGACTTATACTTTTGGCCTCACTAACTGGTCAGAGAAATCCGAAAAAAAAAACACGAGGAATTCTCACGGATTGTGGTATCTTCATTTTACATCTGCTATTAAAAGACTGACCAACCCACGTGAGAAGGTGAGCGAGGTGGTAACAGCTATTCAGCTGCAGCATAAGAAGTAATTTTGGAATATGTTGGATTATTTACATAACAGCAATTCACAACTGTATACAGCAGATAGTATTCACATACTGTTTAATATGGCAGAAACGTCTGGAACAGTATTAAGTTCTAAAGAAGAAATAGCGGACGCCAAGACCATCAGATGGGTTAGGAAAGAAGTACACGGGAAATAAATCATCAGAACCGCGTGTGGGACAGGGATTCGAATCTGGAACCTTTTCCTTTCGTGGGCAAGCGCGCACCGAACGCGCTAGCCTTGCTGGACTCACGACTCACGCTCACTACTTTACTTCTGCCAGTGTCTCTGCCCCTGCCTTCTAGTCCCGGTCGAGAACTCAGTTTTGATATGCCAGGAATTTTAAAATCAGCTCACACTCTCACTGCGGAGTGAAAATTCAATCTGGAAGAAAATCGTGTTGCTTTCCAAGGATCTAACGGATTATGGGGAGAGCAGGGTGAGGATATGGATAAGGAATATTGTCGTGCCCAAGACGGTTTGTAACGGCCCTTCTGCTTTTATTAACTCCTTTCATTAAACTTTTGATTAATATTTACTGCCGAAAGTGTGGGATCGCTTCTGGTAACGTTCGTGATCTTGCCACAGCCTCGAAGTGCTACAGACGCGTAACCGTAGCACCGTGACGCCTTAACTCTATTAACGATCACCTTCAATGGAACCATTATTAAGACGAGGAATACTTAAAGGACTTTAATTTTTGCAAAAGTTTAACCCTGGTCGGAAGTTTCATCAAACTATTGCAAAGTGTAATGACACGGAATTTGTACTCTACCACCGAATATTCTGCCGCCTTAACGGTAGATAGTCAAGTACGATGTACAAGTTTTTTCACTGGAGGTAGTATTAGTCAAAACTAGAAGAAAAGTGGTATTTCTGAAAACCAACACGACTTGACGTCTGGGTTAATCTGTCTCTTGTGTAGGACAATATAGGCAGTGCTGTATGTTGTTACCATGCCTTCTGAAACGCACTTCAGTAATTCTTTGCAGTGAATTAAGCACTCTTTAGAGAAACATCTGGCTCCATTCGGATTGCGTCGTATATATTGGTCAAATGGTCCTGTAACGTCTGTACTTTGTCGATGGATTGGGCATACACCAATGCCTTTAAATCTGCCCAGAGTCAGAATTGCAAAGAAGTCAAGTCCACAGAGTTGGGAGACCATGATACCGAAACTACTCGGTCAATTTGTCGGTCATAAAACACTGCTGAGAGGTACTGCCGCACTGCCTGTAGAAAATGATTTACCGTCGTGTATCAACCGCAGTCAGAGCAACGTTCTCCAATAGCACTGGCAATTCACGGAGCAAGAAATCTATCATACGCAGCACCTGTTAATCTGTTGGGTAAAGTGTGTGATCCTGCCCATTCTGTGATACTGGAACGATCCCAATGCCGCGTTACAGGGTCTGTACCTGACCACATATGCGGATTGTGGTAAGTTACTATGACTTATCTAGTGATGGCCTGCACGTTTGTTTCTGGACGTATACTTATGGCAACTTTTCTTCCAGTTTTAATTAATGTGACTTATTTGTAAACATCCTGAATGGTACGTTATGCAGGGTGATTGTTCTAACTTGAGACAACTAAATATCTCGAAACAGACGCATCGTTCTAAAAAAAAATTCTAGGCGAAAAATTAATATTAGCAAACGGCATATCTGTTTGTGGTACAACTGGCCTACTCCTCACCACCCCTCTTGCGTTGGCGGGACTTACTTTGTATTTTCAAACGGGAACCTGCCGTTTCTGTTGCACATTCGGAATCTACGCCAAAAATACGCACGCTTTATTCAAACCATAGATTTCCATTCCTGGTAGATGGTGCTGTAATCGGCAAATATAAAATGAGCTATTTTTTCAATGAAAGTATCGACGCTTTTGGTTCTACAATTGATTTACGATAAAAATGTAAACCTTTGTGTTCCAACAGTTGATATGTATAGTCGAAATTTACTTCAGTGTTGCAAATTTGATTCTGCAGTACAATAGCGTTAGTCATTTTGAAAGGTCCCCTTAGAAAAATTAATGAATTAATGTGCTGGAAAACCTCTTACGTTATTTGATTTTCAAACAGCTGAGCAGAACTGAATGTACTCAGACATTTCACTCTTTACTTATTCTGATCAACACTAAACTGACACACAATATTTTTACCGCAACGCAATCTGACTTTCAATAATCTCTACAAAAGAATGGCCCTGACTAACAATAACCTATACCTTTCATGAATCACTTACCTCACAAAAATCTTCGTTACTCGAACTACTGCAATACAATAAAAATAGGCGAATCGCATTTTAAAACACAACATTCACCCCACCCGCGCAGAGGAGGTGGTTAGGAGATGGCCAGTTGTAGCACAGATAGATGGCCTCTTTACAAATATTAACTTTTCTCCTAGAGCATTTCTTTCGTACGATACGTCTTCGTTGTGATATGCAGTTCTCTCAAGTTCAAATGGACACTCTGTGTATATTTAATGACGTTATTCTAGCAGTTTTTGTATGGTGATAAACTACAATGCGTTTGTTGGTTTTTCTTTCGTTGCAAATACGTCATGGAGATATGCTGAAAGCCGTTCTTCAGGCGGCATGGTAATAGTCACCTCGCCAGATTCAGTGCCCAACTTGTCGACGGTCATCTGCTGCAACAAGAAGCCGGAAGAAGCCGGAAGCTGTACCACACCTCCTGTAGCGATTATGACTGTACAAAGAAAATAAACGAAATACAAGAAATGTATTGACTATTGTTGAAGTTGTAAACAGTCTCTTTCTGGTGGAGCGGATATGAGTGTTTTCTGGTGGAGGATGATGTGTCGGAATGAGCTAGAAGCTGTTGGAAAACAGTACAATCCGTTTATTACTCGAATAGTTTCTAATATATGATCAAGTCCATAAGGGTCGTCACTTGAAGGTGGGCCTCGACACGTGAACGCAACGGTAAAGCATTATGGTAGAACGCCAGCAACTGCTAAGCTAAGCGCAGTCCAAGCATGCCACAGTCTTGCGTAGTCAACATCCCCATCCAGTTACCGAGTTACGTCAGGGCAGATGCACTAGACTGACATGGCCATCTGAATGCGAGACTGTTGGCCGGTGGTGAATGGTGCTGGCAGACGCCCCAGTGGATAGGTGGATAGACCATACTGGCATGCAGTCGTGTCAAGATGGCTACGGATAGGAGTGGCCTCATGGCAGATGCCAACACTGTGACCCACGCAGATTCGATTATTCGCTGATCTCTTTTCCTGGCTAGTCGGCCAAAGGTAGTTTGTTTTGGTGTTGCTGCTGCAAATATCACTACGAAGAGTGCAAATAGTGTCCCTGATTTCTGTAAGTAGCTGTGCACTGACCGCCAGGTAGCTGGCGTCTCCTATTGGGTGCCGGTGGCGTACTGGTGTGCCAACGTAATGCTGCAAGTAGCCCTTTAGAGTATGCTCACGCCGTGACAAGGGGTACGATCAAATCTGCTTCTGTTTTATTATAAGATGTAAATTAGTGCAATATGTATGTGTTCTGGGTGTAACCTCTGATAGTAAATAAATACAGTTTATGTTATTGGGAAGTTGTTGTTCTTTTCTCACGGAAAATGTTGTGGTCTTCAGTCCAGAGACTGGTTTGATGCAGCTCTCCATGCTACTCTATCCTGTGCCAGCTTCGTCATCTCCCAGTACCTACTGCAACCTACATCCTTCTGAATCTGCTTAGTGAATTCATCTCTTGGTCTCCCTCTACGATTTTTACCCCCCACGCTACCCTCCAATACTAAACTGGTAATCCCTTCATGCCTCAGAACATGTCCTACCAACCGGTCCCTTCTACTACTCAAGTTGTGCCACAAACTCCTCTTCTCCCCAATTCTGTTCAATACCTCCTCATCAGTTATGTGATCTACCCATCTAATCTTCAGCATTCTTCTGTGGCACCACATTTCGAAAGCTTCTATTCTCTTCTTGTCTAAACTCTTTATCGTCCATGTTTCACTTCCAAACATGGCTACACTCCACACAAATATTTTCAGAAACGATTTCCTAACACTTAAATGTATACTCGATGTTGACATACTTCTCATCTTCAGAAACGCTTTCCTTGCCATTACCAGTCTACATATTATATCCTCTCTATTTAGACCATCATCAGTTATTTTGCTCCCCAAATAGCAAAACTCATTTGCTACTTTAAGCGTCTCATTTCCTAATCTAATTTCCTCAGCATCACCCGACTTAATTCGACTACATTCCATTATAGTTGTTTTGCTTCTGTTGATGTTCATCTTATATCCTCCCTTCAAGACACTGTCCATTCCGTCCAACTGCTCTTCCAGGCCCTTTGCTGTCTCTGATAGAATTACAATGTCATCGGGGAACCTCAAAGTTATTATTTCTTCTCCATAGATTTTAATTCCTACTCCAAATTTTTCTTTTGTTTCCTTCACTGCTTGCTCAATATACAGATTGAATAACATCGTGGAGAGGCTACTACCCTGTCCCACTCACTTCCCAACCACTGCTTCCCTTTCATGCCCCTCATCTCTTATAACTGGCAGCTGGTTTCTGTACAAATTGTAAATAGCTTTTCGCTCTCTGTATTTGACCCAAGCCACCTTTAGAATTTGAAAGAGAGTATGCCAAACATTGTCAAAAGCTTTCTCTAAGTCTACAAATGCAAGAAACGTAGGTTTGCCTTTCCTTAATCTATCTTCTAAGATAAGTCGTAGGGTCAGTATTGCCTCACGTGTTCCAATAATTTTACGGAATCCAAACTGATCTTCCCCGAGGTCGCCTTTACCAGTTTTTACATTCGTCTGTAAAGAATCGCGTTAGTAGTTTGCAGCTGTGGCTTATTAAACTGATAGTTCGGTATGTTTCACATATGTCAACACCTGCTTTCTTTGGGATTGGAATTATTATATTCTTCTTGAAGTCTGAGGATATTTCGTTTGTCTCATACATCTTGCTCCCCCGATGGTAGAGTTTTGTCACGACTGGCTCTCCCAAGGCTGTCAGTAGTTCTAATGGAATATTGTCTACTCCCGGGGCTTTGTTTCGACTTAGGTCTTTCAGTGCTCCGTCAAACTCTTCACGCAGTATCATATCTCCCATTTCATCTTAGCTATATGCACTTCCATTTCCATAATACTGTACTCAAGTACATTGCCTTTGTATAGACCCCCTATATACTCCTTCCACCTTTCTGCTTTCCCTTCTTTGCTTAAAACTGGGTTTCCATCAGAGCTCTAAATATTCATACAAGTGGTTCTCTTTTCTCCAAACGTCTGTTTAATATTCCGGTAGGCAGTAACTATCTTACCCCTAGTGATATATGCCTCTACGTCCTTACATTTGTCCTCTAGCTATCCCTGCTCAGCCATTTCTCCTGCTTCATATTGGGAAGTTAGAAAAAGTAATTGTTGAGTTATCAGTAGTTATTAATGTGTCCAGACAAGAGTAACTGTTTAGTTGTGACTATCCCGGATCTCAGCCGGTGTGAAAAATAGCCACCTGGCTAGCTACACTAGTCTCTCTGTGACCTATTGTGCTCGTAAATCATAAATTATAATGGCATATCATAAAACTCTCAAATTTAGTAAGTTATGTATGCATTTATAACATCGATGAATATCATATTGAAATGAACGTAAAGCACCTTAATTTTTACTGAAAAACTACTGCTATGAAAGAAGCGCAAATCCGTCTGTAATACTAAAACAGAAAATACTCTAGAAGATCATGAATCTCCCGCTAACAGTGTACGATATCTCATCAACCTGGAAGACTGCATGAAAACGCTACAAACTATTTAGTGAACCGACAGACGCCGAGCCGAGCAGAGGCACCAGCAGTGGCAGCAGAGCAGGAGCCGTCTGGCACACAGCAATTCAGTTTACTTTATGTTTTTTCCAGTGCTTCAACAAAGGAGTAGAATTATGTCTGTGTATTTCACTCTGTAGACTAGTGATTAGCAAATTACTGTAAGTTTTTGTTTCTGCATAAATCTTGGTGCATATCCTTGCGTGAGGCGACTTCCTAGTGTAATTTTCGCGCCGTCATAACGCCTCGTCACCAAACTACGTTTAAATCTCGTGCTGGTACACAGCTTATAATTTAGATCAGTGCATTCTAGTTTGCATACTTATTTCGTGCAGTGGCTATCGGGTAAGCACAGTATCTAGTAACAGGTAACTGTAGCTACATCCACTTCAGTAGAGAAATTTATTTGTGTTTAAGAATTTACCGTCTCAGCGCATAGTGAGACATCTGCAGAGCCGTTGTTAGTGTTTCTTTATTCTCCTCGTTATATTTTGCTTACATTCTTAACTCTTTAGCGCCATTTGAGATCTTACATATACACTCCTGGAAATTGAAATAAGAACACCGTGAATTCATTGTCCCAGGAAGGGGAAACTTTATTGACACATTCCTGGGGTCAGATACATCACATGATCACACTGACAGAACCACAGGCACATAGACACAGGCAACAGAGCATGCACAATGTCGGCACTAGTACAGTGTATATCCACTTTTCGCAGAAATGCAGGCTGCTATTCTCCCATGGAGCCGATCGTAGAGATGTTGGATGTAGTCCTGTGGAACGGCTTGCCATGCCATTTCCACCTGCTGCTTCAGTTGGACCAGCGTTCGTGCTGGACGTGCAGACCGCGTGAGACGACGCTTCATCCAGTCCCAAACATGCTCAATGGGGGACAGATCCGGAGATCTTGCTGGCCAAGATAGTTGACTTACACCTTCTAGAGCACGTTGGGTAGCACGGGATACATGCGGACGTGCACTGTCCTGTTAGAACAGCAAGTTCCCTTGCCGGTCTAGGAATGGTAGAACGATGGGTTCGATGACGGTTTGGATGTACCGTGCACTATTCAGTGTCCCCTCGACGATCACCAGAGGTGTACGGCCAGTGTAGGAGATCGCTCCCCACACCATGATGCCGGGTGTTGGCCCAGTGTGCCTCGGTCGTATGCAGTCCTGATTGTGGCGCTCACCTGCACGGCGCCAAACACGCATACGACCATCATTGGCACAAAGGCAGAAGCGACTCTCATCGCTGAAGACGACACGTCTCCATTCGTCCCTCCATTCACGCCTGTCGCGACACCACTGGAGGCGGGCTGCACGATGTTGGGGCGTGAGCGGAAGACGGCCTAACGGTGTGCGGGACCGTAGCCCAGCTTCATAGATACGGTTGCGAATGGTCCTCGCCGATACCCCAGGAGCAACAGTGTCCCTAATTTGCTGGGAAGTGGCGGTGCAGTCCCCTACGGCACTGCGTAGGATCCTACGGTCTTGGCGTGCATCCGTGCGTCGCTGCGGTCCGGGTCCAGGTCGACGGGCACGTGCACCTTCCGCCGACCACTGGCGACAACATCGATGTACTGTGGAGACCTCACGCCCCACGTGTTGAGCAATTCGGCGGTACGTCCACCCGGCCTCCCGCATGCCCACTATACGCCCTCGCTCAAAGTCCGTCAACTGCAGATACGGTTCACGTCCACGCTGTCGCGGCATGCTACCAGTGTTAAAGACTGCGATGGAGCTCCGTATGCCACGGCAAACAGGCTGACACTGACGGCGGCGGTGCACAAATGCTGCGCAGCTAGCGCCATTCGACGGCCAACACCGCGGTTCCTGGTGTGTCCGCTGTGCCGTGCGTCTGATCATTGCTTGTACAGCACTCTCGCAGTGTCCGGAGCAAGTATGGTGGGTCTGACACACCGGTGTCAATGTGTTCTTTTTTCCATTTCCAGGAGTGTAGTTTTACACACTGCGATATGGCTAAGGACAGTGCTTTTGGGATCGGACACAAGGAGAATTGGCTACTGTCTGTAAACAGCTGGAAGCAGCGTTGGCTACCGTCGACTTGATTTTGGCTAATGCTCAAAGTTGCAGTGACATCGGGGCGCTGGGAATGGGATCCGCGATCCCTTTGGTGCCGTTGGAATCCCTGGTGACCCGGGCGTCTCTGCATCTTCTGATACGCAACTTCTGGCCGTTCCATCCTCACTCGTGAGTGGTTGACAGACAGCGGTGGGTTCGCGTGTCACTGGGCGGAAGGCGAAAGAGGGAACGGCTCGGGAGGATGGCTCCCTACGCCATAGCAACAGGTTGACGATGTTTAAGGATGCTGCGATGTCAGATGCCTGTTGCCGTGCAGTACTAAGGCGGTACCATCGTGCCCTTACAGCCAAACAACGGCCCTCTCTGATGTCACACATAGTCGGCCATGACCTGGTCTTCGTGATACAGAGTGGGGCTCTGTAAACTGTCGCCACATACGAGAAACAACAGAACGATTCACATTAAGCCACCGGGCCGCATCAGTGTGCGACTGTAGGGCTTTCATTCTTCCTATCGTCCTCCAACGTAGGGAGTCTGGTAGGCGTCTTCTCTGTGGACAGGCTGTGACTGTGTGCACAGCGACTGTGGATGTGGGGCTGTCTGGAAAAGACTGCACCGTTTGATAGGTGTGCTGACGTCATAGTTGGCGTGGTTGTCCGTTGACCGAAATGCCATCTTCGCGTAGAACACGATCGTGCGGACATCTGTTCACGGTTTGTATGATTATATCGCTAATTATACACAGGACGGGGAAATAATGGTTTGTTTCATTAATTTTGGACATAAGTGTCTAGCAACATTCACGTTATGTAATGCGCAACTTCTCAGCATCAGTGTGGCACAACATTTCTCATACTATTCAAATACTTTGCAACATGCATGAAATACTTCCCAAGCAAAACATTACAATAGGAATCGTTGAAAGATTGAAGGCAACCGACGCATACGTTTTACAACACTACTGTGATGTTACAAAGAGTTAGTAACTGATCTCCATGTCACAATTCTAAAGCCGGCCGCGGTGGTCTAGCGGTTCTAGGCGCGCATTCCGGAACCACGCGACTGCTACGGTCGTATGTTCGAATCCTTAGGTTAGTTAGATTTAAGTAGTTCTAAGTTCTAGGGTACTGATGACCACAGTAGTTAAGTCCCATAGTGCTCAGAGCCATTTGAACCATTTGAACAATTCTAAAGGTGTGACAACATCTGACATATCTAATGATGCATACAAGTATGAGCAGTAATCGTTCAACACACTGCAGTATCATCAAGTCTCTTAAACTGGTATTACCCGACACATCTGACGTGTACTAGTCAGATGTAAACAGCCAGCCACATAACGGCAGAATGGGTGAAGCTGTGATTTTAGCAGACAGGTTATCCGTTGGGGAGAAACAGGAGCCGTTGTATTCTGCCGTGGATCCGCGCATGCGCAATGGAAGGTGTGTATAGTCTCATGCGCAGAATGGAGAATTTCGACAGGACTTCCTGTTTGTTACTGTGTATAAAAGTGATTACTGAGGCTTACAGCAAGGAAAGCTGTCTCTATGATCCTCTAACTACCCTGTACCGTAATAAGGAACGTTTAATTATGAGTTACACGTTTTACGTAATTGTGGATATAATTTTACTTTCGATATGTGTACGGGTACATTAATTGGTGAAAATGCCGCACGTGTTTGTCTTGAGTGCATCTTATGTATTACTTCAGCTTGCCAGGGAGGACAGTTTGAGAGAACAGCCACTAGAGTCAGAGCAGTTGTGGCGGCCCCGACCAGCGAGGACTGCAAAAGCCGTTTTCCCTCTTTGCGGTCGCACTAATGTGAAATAGCTTCATCCATTAGTTTAATCCCGTCATGTGCGATCGACAGCAGCTTGTCAAAACAAAGCACATCCATTTGACAAAGTTCCTAAATTCCTGTGGATTTTCGGGCCTGAACTTCTTAATTAACCTTCATCCCATCTTCCTATCTTGGGTCGAAGTAAATTCGTACTCCTGGCGTTACATCGTCGTTTTGCCCTTCTCTGACGATTATGGCAGTCACTGTGACGGTAAATGCTGCGTAGATAATTGTATGCTACATGTCTAAAACGCTATGAAACGCAAGACACTTAGATAATCATTTGCCTGTGCCAGCATGACATAAAACGAACACTTTAGTCCATAATTATGTATAATCACAGAGTAATTTCATTCTAGCTGCACAAAATAACAATAGTTGCTTAATAAATGCGAGCCTTGACTTCTCAGAACTTTCTGTATAAATAAACAGCAGCTGTACAAAAATATCAACTTTCGCACTCTACGAAGTAAACAAGCCCGCAGTTCCGAATTTGTGGTGCTGGTGCAAACGTTTATATTATAGGTGTGTCGTGTAACACCGGATTTTCATTAGGTTAAGCTTTTCTGTAACTTTCATGTACGCCAAGCTTTAACCAAATGTTGCCGACCGGAGTGGCCGAGCGGCTCTAGGCGCTACAGTCTGGAACCGCGCGACCGCTACGGTCGCAGGTTCGAATCCTGCCTCGGGCATGGATGTGTGTGATGTCCTTAGGAAGTTAGGTTTAAGTAGTTCTAAGTTCTAGGGGACTGATGACCTCAGCAGTTAAGTCCCATAGTGCTCAGAGCCATTTGAACAATTTCTTTACCAAATGTGTGGAGTGAGCAATTTTAACTTAATAAGAGAGGGACGACGTATTACTACGGTATTTAGTCCAGTACTGTATGATGTTACGCACTCAGTGCATACCAAAACCTGATTTTGAAAATGTTAATAAAACTTTTTCATAATGATGGAAGCATTGGTTTGACATCGCAAATGACATACATTGCTGAACCAAAACTTCACGCCAACCTGCTTAATAGAATGTTGGTCTATCTTTGGTACGCAACTGAGCAAACAATTCTACGTAGCAGGTGTTCGATGAGTGCTGGTAGGTTTCGGAAAGTATGCAGCAACAGGGCACAAAGGCACAGGGCACACAGATTACGCAAATTACAGCCTGTTGGACTGTGAGTGTTGATCTGGCCTCGACAGCGTCCGAGATGTGCGCCATCAGATTCAGTTCAGGTAAATCTGGTGTGCCTGGCATTTAGGTGGGTTCACTACCACTTCCCTCAAAGGAAAAGACAAATACTGTGTAGTTACGTTATAGGTTCGTAAACCGAGCATGAATCTAAGATCGAAAGATAATAGAAAATGCTCCAAATCCTCTTCAGAGCAGCTATCCTGGAATTTGTCTTTACCGATTGAAGGACAGGGGAAAGTCAGGAAAGAGTACGTACTTAGTATTTAAGCGCCCCTTATTTATTAGATGAGAAGGTTAAAAAATTTCTTATAAAAAAAATAGTCAGTTTACTTGGGATCAACATTTACCATTTACAATTGCTTAATTTTTAACACAAACCTCAAATGTCACCATTTGTAAGGCGCTGCTCGTTCTTACTCTTAGCCGCATCGCCTGGTAAGAGTACGTGACTTGTAGTCAGAGAATACTCACTGACATAAATCACCAGAAAATTCACCATGTCCTTCATAGCTTGTGAATTCTTCATGCCACCACTGGGAGCATGTATCACACTTAATCCATTATTCCACGATAGGTTCCTTGTACACTTCACCACACTCTGGGAAATTCGAAACATCAGACCTCTCCTTGGATTTGGACATGGTTGTTCCTGAAGATGATGGTGCGGTTAAGTCCAGATTATCCTTAGAGTTTCTACAGTGTTGGTGCTAATATTTCGTCTCTTCTTAGTTTTGTCTGGTTCAGCTTATTTGTCTAAGAATGCATTTTTCTCGGATTTTTTTGACATTTTCTTCTTTGTTGTCGGTCGATGATATCTTGGTAATGAATCAATACTGGATATAGACGTACACCTTTTTGTACATCAGCTGTCTGAACTTCATTTGTATTACATTCTTTGTTTTTTCCTGGCTACTGCAAAATCATCTGTCACTGAGAATCAGCATTTGTCCTTGAGCTCCTGTTAAACCCATTTGCCTTCTTGAGTGGTTGGAAATTCGGCTCTCTCAGTAGTTTCTGACGGAGCAAAGTATTATGCTGTGAAGACATCCACATTGAACAGGAATATTTTCGTTCACTCGGAGGATTTCTCAGCTGTTTGGATTGCGACTACTCAACAATATGCATCTCGAAACAAAGGAGTCACATCTGTTGCCTAATGAGTCTGTTGGCTGTTAACAGCATGTAGCGTTGCGCAGTTGGAGGTCAGCCGCCAGCAGTGGTCGATGTGGGGAGAGAGATGGCGGAATTTTGAGAGCGGACGATCTGGACGTGTGTACATCAGAAAGAATAAATTTGTAAGTCTGGATGTCATTAACTGCTATATATATTATGACTTTTGAACACTATTAAGGTAAATACATTGTTTGTTCTCTATCAAAATGTTTCTATTGCTAACTATGCCTATCAGTAGTTAGAGCCTTCAGTAGTTTGAATTTTTTATTTAGCTGGCAATAGTGGCGCTCGCTGTATTGCAGTAGTTCGAGTAACGAAGAATTTTGTGAGGTATGTGATTTGTGAAACGTATAGGTTAATTTAGTCGGGGCCATTCTGTTGTAGGGATTACTGAAAGTCAGATTGCGTTGCGCTAAAAAAATTTTGTGTGTCAGTTTAAGCACCATCATTTATAATTTTTCTAAGGGGACGTTTCTAATGTCGACCCTTAGCCGAGGATACCTCACTGGAATCTTCTGATTTTTTCTTGTTGTTTGTGTAATTAGTGTAGATTTTGTTTATTGCTAGCTCGTAATTGTAGAGAGAATCTCCTTTGTAGTTGTAGTTTTTCATTGTTGTACACTAAAACAGTTGTGGCATGCATGCAGATTTGCACCAAGTAGTTCGCAGCTGCGCTTACAATTAAGTAGATATTATTTTCAATGCTATGCTAATGTTTTTTCTTATTTTGCCCTTCAAATCGTGCTTTTCTGTGTTTTCGTGTGAAATATTGTAACAATAATGGCGTGTGAAAAACGTAATACTGGGCTCCAAAGTACACTGAGAAATGACAGTGAAGACGGAAGAAGTGTGTTAGCGCCACCGTGTAATGAATTAACTAATGTTGAAAGTAGTAATTTGGTAATTGGGCATAGGGAAATGGAGCGGGCTGCAAATAATGGTGTAGACAGTGAAACAATTAGTGAACAGGGAAGCATTATCGATCGATCGGTCGGCAACAGCTTGCCTCAGGAATTCGAAATGACAGGACACAATCTTGCAAATACTGTAGATTCAGGTTTTGCGTCCTTACTGTTTTCCCAAATAAGTAAAGACACATTTTCTGCTTTTCAAAATGCGAATATTGCCGGTTCAAATGCACTGCCGAACAGCACTGAGGTACATGTTTCAGACACCAGTGCATTGTTATTACAATTAATGCAACAAATGGGACAAAGCCTACAAAAGTTAGACAACGCTTGAACAAAATCAGAAAGAAATGGGACAAAATCTTCAAAAGTTAGACACGATGGAACAAAATCGGAGACAAACACAGCAACAGCTTCAAAAGTTAGAGTCATTGGAACAAACGCTTGAACATACATGTGAAGGTTTAACTGCTGAGGTACTTAAAATCAAATCGAAATGTCAAAAAGTCTGTAGTGACGTAAAGACACAAATTTGTGAGCATTTTTAACCTATTTTTTCGAGTCACGAAAATGCATTACAGAATCACGAAGCAGCCATAAAAGAACTGCAAACTATTGTTCATGAAAATCACAACACCTTGCAAGCTAAAATAGACTCAGTTGCATCTGCCGACTCGGTTACGCAACTTGCAAAAACTCAGGAAAACTTAAAGGACACAGTAGATACGATTTCAACACGAATGGACACTCTGAAACTTGGTTCAGAAAAACACACAGAGGAAATAATTTCACTATCCGAGAAAGTAGCCGAACTTTCAGATCACTTCACTAACTTATCTATAAAGGTAGATGATGATCTGAATGACCCAAGACCTGTAGCCTTCACTGACACTGAAGAGTATGAACAAATTAGAAAATTCAAACAAAATCTATATCAAATCAATACACAGTACAAAAGAGAAATCCAGGAAGTACAAGATCGATTGGCACAAGTAATACAAGAATTACATATTTCAGAGGACACTCGCGCTCCAATACGGGAAGAGGGACACGGAAATACGGAACAGCCACAAAATAATAGCACGAGGCACTTCGGAAATTATGAAAGAAATTGGCAAGGTACACTAAATTTTGTGATGGAACCGCCGAAACGAAGTTACAATGAGCGATGTGCGACTCGCCGACACGATGATTCACGATGATTTTGACTATAAGCTGTTCATTACTAAACGTAAATTCAAAACATTTAAGAATTCTGACAACGACATTCATCCACAAGCATGGCTTCATCAATTCTCTCATTGTTTTCCTCCCAACTAGTCACTGGAGCACAGGTTAGAATTTATGTGTGGCTACTTGGAGAATGAACCAGCTGTAAGAATGCGATCGGTGATTCACGATTGTCACAGTGAAGGAGAATTTTATCATGCCTTCCTCTCAGCGTATTGGTCTCAAGCTACACAAGACCTAGTAAAATATAGCATCATAATGATTAAACGTTTCGAACAATCTGAATTTTCCAGTCTTATGAAATATTTTGAAGACATGTTGCATAAGAATCAGTATTTTTCAAACCCATAAAGCCCCTCAGAACTCATCCTCATTTGCTTTATCATACTGCCTGAACATTTACTACATATTATTTTAGCAGGACGATGCAAAGACGACATTGAAGCTTTTCAGGGACTGTTACAAGAACTGGAAATTAACACCGACAATCGCGGAACGCGAAAACAGGAGCACAACACTTACAGGTCACACATGTCACAATTCCGCGATGACAGAAATAATACACGACAAGGCTATTCGTACAACGTAAATCGTGACCAAAACAGACACCACACATATGACAACCATTGGAAGAGTGATAATAATTACAGGGAAAGATCACCTCTCCGCGGTAATGACTATCACAGGGACAATCAGAGAAACAGACAATATAGAAAACAAAATAATTATTATCAAGGGAGACAGAATAACGTCAGACGCAACGGTCCACCGTGCAGTTACGATTCCAGGAGAAATTCTGCACCATATGACCGACAAAAAAGAAACTATATAAACTACCGACAAAACGACAGACCTGAATTTCATCAGAGCTGGTGGGATTCAAACAGGGCAGGGCCCTCTCGGCAAAGTGAATTTGTAGATGTTAGGTCTCCTAATCCCAATAACGACGCACGCCAACAAAGAGATAACTGACAATGACTCGCACCACAGGCAGCCACGTGCGCCGGCTGGCTCAGAGAGAAATAACATAAGCTAACCTTGAGAAAAATTTGAGCATTCTTTAGCGATGTGCCATATACCACATGATAATTCCGTTGAAGCTGGAGCTCTACATAGTAGGAAGAGTAAAGGCTTGCACCACATTTCACATGTAAAACCGTTTATTGAAAGATAATCTGATTTTTAACTTTGTCTTTGCCATAAAACTTTTCACTTCATGTTACTAGTATGCTTTGTCAGACTTAGACACTGTTAACATGCAACAATGTTTTGAAGTTAACTATCCAGTCTAGAACCTAGGGAACATGTTTAGACAGTATTTATGAGTGCATTGTTATAGTGAACAGACGACACAGTGTTATTGTGTGTGTACATTCTTGCTTGTTAGTTGCACGATTACGTAACGACTATATGGCTCACATACTTAGAACATGTACCGGCACTGCTAATGAGATTTTGATGCAACATTTTGGTTTATTGAAAATACACTCTGGATTTAAAGTGCTTTCTGAGAGATACCAGACGACACAGTGGTTAGTTTATTTGACAGCTACACGATTATATCACGACGCTACTAAAGAGTGACACAATTTATATTACTGCTTTTGCGCTGTATATGTTTTGTATGTGCACAGTTTTTCTGAATTCTTCTGGAAAGTAAAACATGTTTTAGTAGTAACTTTTGTGGTATAACTACAATGAAACAGCCTTTTCCGTAGCACAACGATACGTTACAACACAGTACTTTCTTCATCATGGCAATAAGCGTAATAACTAAGATATCTATACGCAAAGCGTTTCACTTTTGTTTATGAGGAGTTGAGTACTTTGACTTCAGCAGAACTTTGCTTACAGAGGACGATAACTACGACAGTTCCACAGAATTATCTTACAGCAAGACGCACAGTTTAGCGCTACAGAACATGCATTTGAGTACTTTTTGTACTTAAAATATTTATTTTTAAAGATTTTTGAATTACAATGTTACAAAGGTTTTCCGTGGTACATTTCATTCCAATTTCTGTAATCTGTAACACCTGAGGTTATAGTTACATTAAGCCTCAGGGGGATATACACTTACGTTGCTTGGCTTTGTTTGGCATGCACAAGGAGCCCTAGCTAATATGGTATTTGCTTATACAACTTTACACATCGGTACCATATTTATCTAACACAGAATTACACAGCTATCTGATTATTTAACAGAGAAACAAATTTTTTTTTACTATGTCAGTGACACATGTTTACGCAGTTACATAATTGGATAGTTTCACACTAATGAGATTGTATTTTGTCTGTACTTTGTGAAATGTTCATATTTTTTGGAACCATTGTGATACTACACTGGAATGTAAAAAAGAACACATTGACACCGGTGTGTCAGACCCACCATACTTGCTCCGGACACTGCGAGACGGCTGTATAAGCAATGATCACACGAAACTTTCTGGCAGATTAAAACTGTGTGCCCGACCTAGAATCGAACTCGGGACCTTTGCCTTTCGCGGGCAAGTGCTCTACCATCTGAGCTACCGAAGCACGACTCACGCCCGGTACCCACAGCTGTTTACTTCTGCCAGTATCCGTCTCCTACCTTCCAAACTTTACAGAAGCTCTCCTGCGAAACTTGCAGAACTAGCACTCCTGAAAGAAAGGATATTGCGGAGACATGGCTTAGCCACAGCCTGGGGGATGTTTCCAGAATGAGATTTTCACTCTGCAGCGGAGTGTGCGCTGATATGAAACTTCCTGGCAGATTAAAACTGTGTGCCCGACCGAGACTCGAACTCGGGACCTTTGCCTTTCGTGGGCAAGTGCTCTACCATCTGAGCTACCAAAGCACGACTCACGCCCGGTACTCACAGCTTTTTACTTCTGCCAGTATCCGTCTCCTACCTTCCAAATTTTACAGAAGCTCTCCTGCGAAACTTGCAGAACTAGCACTCCTGAAAGAAAGGATATTGCGGAGACATGGCTTAGCCACAGCCTGGGGGATGTTTCCAGAATGAGATTTTCACTTTGCAGCGGAGTGTGCGCTGATATGAAACTTCCTGGCAGATTAAAACTGTGTGCCCGACCGAGACTCGAACTCGGGACCTCTGCCTTTCACGGGCAAGTGCTCTACCATCTGAGCTACCGAAGCACGACTGACGCCCGGTACTCACAGCTTTTTACTTCTGCCAGTATCCGTCTCCTACCTTCCAAACTTTACAGAAGCTCTCCTGCGAAACTTGCAGAACTAGCACTCCTGAAAGAAAGGATATTGCGGAGACATGGCTTAGCCACAGCCTGGGGGATGTTTCAAGAATGAGATGTTTACTCTGCAGCGGAGTGTGCGCTGATATGAAACTTCCTGGCAGATTAAAACTGTGTGCCCGACCGAGACTCGAACTCGGGACCTTTGCCTTTTGCGGGCAAGTGCTCTACCATCTGAGCTACCTAAGCACGACTCACGCCCGGTACTCACAGCTTTTTACTTCTGCCAGTATCCGTCTCCTACCTTCCAAACTTTACAGAAGCTCTCCTGCGAAACTTGCAGAACTAGCACTCCTGAAAGAAAGGATATTGCGGAGACATGGCTTAGCCACAGCCTGGGGGATGTTTCCAGAATGAGATTTTCACTCTGCAGCGGAGTGTGCGCTGATACGAAACTTCGTGGCAGATTAAAACTGTGTGCCCGACCGAGACTCGAACTCGGGACCTTTGCCTGTCGCGGGCAAGTGCTCTACCACCTGAGCTACCGAAGCACGACTCACGCCCGGTACTCACAGCTTTTTACTTCTGCCAGTATCCGTCACCTACCTTCCAAACTTTACAGAAGCTCTCCTGCGAAACTTGCAGAACTAGCACTCCTGAAAGAAAGGATATTGCGGAGACATGGCTTAGCCACAGCCTGGGGGATGCTTCCAGAATGAGATTTTCACTCAGCAGCAGAGTGTGCGCTGATATGAAACTTCCTGGCAGATTAAAACTGTGTGCCCGACCGAGACTCGAACTCGGGACCTTTGCCTTTCGCGGGCAATTGCTCTACCACATGAGCTACCGAAGCACGACTCACGCCCGGTACTCACAGCTTTTTACTTCTGCCAGTATCCGTATCCTACCTTCCAAACTTTACAGAAGCTCTCCTGCGAAACTCGCAGAACTAGCACTCCTGAAAGAAAGGATATTGCGGAGACATGGCTTAGCCACAGCCTGGGGGATGTTTCCAGAATGAGATTTTCACTCTGGTGCAGCGGAGTGTGCGCTGATATGAAACTTCCTGGCAGATTAAAACTGTGTGCCCGACCAAGACTCGAACTCGGGACCTTTGCCTTTCATGGGCAAGTGCTCTACCATCTGAGCTACCGAAGCACGACTCACGCCCGGTTCTCACAGCTTTATGCTTCTGCCAGTATCCGTCTCCTACCTTCCAAACTTTACAGAAGCTCTCCTGCGAAACTTGCAGAACTAGCACTCCTGAAAGAGAGGATATTGCGGAGACATGGCTTAGCCACAGCCTGGGGGATGTTTCCAGAATGAGATTTTCACTCTGGTGCAGAGGAGTGTGCGCTGATATAAAACTTCCTGGCAGATTAAAACTGTGTGTCGGACTGAGACTCGAACTCGGGACCTTTGCCTTTCGCGGGCAAGTGCTTTACCATCTGAGCTACCGAAGCACGACTGACGCCCGGTACTCACAGCTTTTTACTTCTGCCAGTATCCGTTTCCTACCTTCCAAACTTTACAGAAGCTCTCCTGCGAAACTTGCAGAACTAGCACTCCTGAAAGAAAGGATATTGCGGAGACATGGCTTAGCCACAGCCTGGGGAATGTTTCCAGAATGAGATTTTCACTCTGCAGCGGAGTGTGCGCTGATATGAAACTTCCTGGCAGATTAAAACTGTGTGCGCGACCGAGACTCGAACTCAGGACCTTTGCCTTTCGCGGGCAAGTGCTCCACCATCTGAGCTACCGAAGCACGACTCACGCCCGGTACTCACAGCTTTTTACTTCTGCCAGTATCCGTCTCCTACCTTCCAAACTTTACAGAAGCTCTCCTGCGAAACTTGCAGAACTAGCACTCCTGAAAGAAAGGACATTGTGGAGACATGGCTTAGCCACAGCCTGGGGGATGTTTCCAGAATGAGATTTTCACTCTGCAGCAGAGTGTGCGCTGATATGAAACTTCCTGGCAGATTAAAACTGTGTGCCCGACCGAGACTCGAACTCGGGACCTTTGCCTTTCGCGGGCAATTGCTCTACCACATGAGCTACCGAAGCACGACTGATGCCCGGTACTCACAGCTTTTTACTTCTGCCAGTATCCGTCTCCTACCTTCCAAACTTTACAGAAGCTCTCCTGCGAAACTTGCAGAACTAGCACTCCTGATAGAAAGGATATTGCGGAGACATGGCTTAGCCACAGCCTGGGGGATGTTTCCAGAATGAGATTTTCACTCTGCAGCGGAGTGTGCGCTGATATGAAACTTCCTGGCAGATTAAAACTGTGTGCCCGACCAAGACTCGAACTCGGGACCTTTGCCTTTCATGGGCAAGTGCTCTACAATCTGAGCTACCAAAGCACGACTCACGCCCGGTACTCACAGGTTTATACTTCTGCCAGTATCCGTCTCCTACCTTCCAAACTTTACAGAAGCTCTCCTGCGAAACTTGCAGAACTAGCACTCCTGAAAGAAAGGATATTGCGGAGACATGGCCTAGCCACAGCCTGGGGGATGTTTCCAGAATGAGATTTTCACTCTGCAGCGGAGTGTGCGCTGATATGAAACTTCGTGGCAGATCAAAACTGTGTGCCCGACCGAGACTCGAACTCGGGACCTTTGCCTTTCGAGGGCAAGTGTTCTACCATCTGTACTACCGAAGCACGACTCACGCCCGGTACTCACAGCTTTTTACTTCTGCCAGTATCCGTCTCCTACCTTCCAAACTTTACTGAAGCTCTCCTGCGAAACTTGCAGAACTAGCACTCCTGAAAGAAAGGATATTGCGGAGACATGGCTTAGCCACAGCCTGGGGGATGTTTCCAGAATGAGATTTTCACTCTGCAGCGGAGTGTGCGCTGATATGAAACTTCCTGGCAGATTAAAACTGTGTGCGCGACCGAGACTCGAACTCAGGACCTTTGCCTTTCGCGGGCAAGTGCTCCACCATCTGAGCTACCGAAGCACGACTCACGCCCGGTACTCACAGCTTTTTACTTCTGCCAGTATCCGTCTCCTACCTTCCAAACTTTACAGAAGCTCTCCTGCGAAACTTGCAGAACTAGCACTCCTGAAAGAAAGGACATTGTGGAGACATGGCTTAGCCACAGCCTGGGGGATGTTTCCAGAATGAGATTTTCACTCTGCAGCAGAGTGTGCGCTGATATGAAACTTCCTGGCAGATTAAAACTGTGTGCCCGACCGAGACTCGAACTCAGGACCTTTGCCTTTCGCGGGCAATTGCTCTACCACATGAGCTACCGAAGCACGACTGATGCCCGGTACTCACAGCTTTTTACTTCTGCCAGTATCCGTCTCCTACCTTCCAAACTTTACAGAAGCTCTCCTGCGAAACTTGCAGAACTAGCACTCCTGATAGAAAGGATATTGCGGAGACATGGCTTAGCCACAGCCTGGGGGATGTTTCCAGAATGAGATTTTCACTCTGCAGCGGAGTGTGCGCTGATATGAAACTTCCTGGCAGATTAAAACTGTGTGCCCGACCAAGACTCGAACTCGGGACCTTTGCCTTTCATGGGCAAGTGCTCTACAATCTGAGCTACCAAAGCACGACTCACGCCCGGTACTCACAGGTTTATACTTCTGCCAGTATCCGTCTCCTACCTTCCAAACTTTACAGAAGCTCTCCTGCGAAACATGCAGAACTAGCACTCCTGAAAGAAAGGATATTGCGGAGACATGGCCTAGCCACAGCCTGGGGGATGTTTCCAGAATGAGATTTTCACTCTGCAGCGGAGTGTGCGCTGATATGAAACTTCGTGGCAGATCAAAACTGTGTGCCCGACCGAGACTCGAACTCGGGACATTTGCCTTTCGAGGGCAAGTGTTCTACCATCTGTACTACCGAAGCACGACTCACGCCCGGTACTCACAGGTTTATACTTCTGCCAGTATCCGTCTCCTACCTTCCAAACTTTACAGAAGCACTCCTGCGAAACTTGCAGAACTAGCACTCCTGAAAGAAAGGATATTGCGGAGACATGGCTTAGCCACAGCCTGGGGGATGTTTCCAGAATGAGATTTTCACTCTGCAGAGGAGTGTGCGCTGATATGAAACTTCCTGGCAGATTAAAACTGTGTGCCCGACCGAGACTCGAACTCGGGACCTTTGCCTTTCGCGGGCAAGTGCTGTACCATCTGAGCTACCGAAGCACGACTGACGCCCGGTACTCAGAGCTATTTACTTCTGCCAGTATCCGTCTCCTACCTTCCAAACTTTACAGAAGCTCTCCTGCGAAACTTGCAGAACTAGCACTCCTGAAAGAAAGGATATTGCGGAGACATGGCTTAGCCACAGCCTGGGAGATGTTTCCAGAATGAGATTTTCACTTTGCAGCGGAGTGTGCGCTGATATGAAACTTCCTGGCAAATTAAAACTGTGTGCGCGACCGTGACTCGAACTCGGGACTTTTGCCTTTCGCGGGCAAGTGCTCTACCATCTGAGCTACCGAAGCACGACTCACGCCCGGTACTCACAGCTTTTTACTTCTGCCAGTATCCGTCTCCTACCTTCCAAACTTTACAGAAGCTCTCCTGCGAAACTTGCAGAACTAGCACTCCTGAAAGAAAGGATATTGCGGAGACATGGCTTAGCCACAGCCTGGGGGATGTTTCCAGAATGAGATTTTCACTCTGGTGCAGCGGAGTGTGCGCTGATATGAAACTTCCTGGCAGATTAAAACTGTGTGCCCGACCGAGACTCGAACTCGGGACCTTTGCCTTTCACGGGCAAGTGCTCTACCATCTGAGCTACTGAAGCACGACTCACGCCCGGTACTCACAGCTTTTTACTTCTGCCAGTATCTGTCTCCTACCTTCCAAACTTTAAGGAAGCTCACCTGCGAAACTTGCAGAACTAGCACTCCTGAAAGAAAGGATATTGCGGAGACATGGCTTAGCCACAGCCTGGGGGATGTTTCCGGAATGAGATTTTCACTATGCAGCGGAGTGTGCGCAGATATGAAACTTCCTGGCAGATTAAAACTGTGTGCGCGACCAAGACTCGAACTCGGGACTTTGCCTTTCGCGGGCAAGTGCTCTACCACCTGAGCTACCGAAGCACGACTCACGCCCGGTACTCACAGCTTTTTACTTCTGCCAGTATCCGCCTCCTACCTTCCAAACTTTACAGAAGCTCTCCTGCGAAACTTGCAGAACTAGCACTCCTGAAAGAAACGATATTGCGGAGACATGGCTTAGCCACAGCCTGGGGAATGTTTCCAGAATGAGATTTTCACTCTGCAGCGGAGTGTACGCTGATATGAAACTTCCTGGCAGATTAAAACTCTGTGCCCGACCGAGACTCGAACTCGGGACCTTTGCCTTTCGCGGGCAAGTGCTCTACCATCTGAGCTACCGAAGCACGACTCAAGCCCGGTACTCACAGCTTTCTACTTATGCCAGTATCCGTCTCCTACCTTCCAAACTTTACAGAAGCTCTCCTGTGAAACTTGCAGAACTAGCACTCCTGAATGAAAGGATATTGCGGAGACATGGCTTAGCCACAGCCTGGTGTATGTTTCCAGAATGAGTTTATCACTCTGCAGCGGAGTGTGCGCTGATATGAAACTTCCTGGCAGATAATACTGTGTGCCCGACTGAGACTCGAACTCGGGACCTTTGCCTTTCGCGGGCAAGTGCTCTACCATCTGAGCTACCGAAGCACGACTCACGCCCGCTACTCACAGCTTTTTACTTCGGCCAGTATCCGTCTCCTACCTTCCAAACTTTACAGAAGCTCTCCTGCGAAACTTGCAGAACTAGCACTCCTGAAAGAAAGGATATTGCGGAGACATGGCTTAGCGTCAGCCTGGGGGATGTTTCCAGAATGAGATTTTCACTCTGCAGCGGAGTGTGCGCTAATATGAAACTTCCTGGCAGATTAAAACTGTGTGCCCGACCGACACTCGAACTCGGGACCTTTGCCTTTCGCGGGCAAGTGCTCTACCATCTGAGCTACCGAAGCACGACTCACGCCCGCTACTCACAGCTTTTTACTTCTGCCAGTATCCGTCTCCTACCTTCCAAACTTTACAGAAGCTCTCCTGCGAAACTTGCAGAACTAGCACTCCTGAAAGAAAGGATATTGCGGAGACATGGCTTAGCCACAGCCTGGGGAATGTTTCCAGAATGAGATTTTCACTCTGCAGCGGAGTGTACGCTGATATGAAACTTCCTGGCAGATTAAAACTGTGTGCCCGACCGAGACTCGAACTCGGTACCTTTGCCTTTCGCGGGCAAGTGCTCTACCATCTGAGCTACCGAAGCACGACTCACGCCTGGTACTCACAGCTTTTTACTTCTTCCAGTATCCGTCTCCTACCTTCCAAACTTTACTGAAGCTCTCCTGTGAAACTTGCAGAACTAGCACTCCTGAAAGAAAGGATATTGCGGAGACATGGCTTAGCCACAGCCTGGGGGATGTTTCCAGAATGAGATTTTCACTCTGCAGCGGAGTGTGCGCTGATATGAAACTTCCTGGCAGATTAAAACTGTGTGCCCGACCGAGACTCGAACTCGGGACCTTTGCCTTTCGCGGGCAAGTGCTCTACCATCTGAGCTACCGAAGCACGACTCACGCCCGGTACTCACAGCTTTTTACTTCTGCCAGTATCCATCTCCTACCTTCCAAACTTTACTGAAGCTCTCCTGCGAAACTTGCAGAACTAGCACTCCTGAAAGAAAGGATATTGCAGAGACATGGCTTAGCCACAGCCTGGGGGATGTTTCCAGAATGAGATTTTCACTCTGCAGAGGAGTGTGCGCTGATATGAAACTTCCTGGCAGATTAAAACTGTTTGCCCGACCGAGACTCGAACTCAGGACCTTTGCCTTTCGCGGGCAAGTGCTCTACCATCTGAGCTACCGAAGCACGACTGACGCCCGGTACTCACAGCTTTTTACTTCTGCCAGTATCCGTCTCCTACCTTCCAAACTTTACAGAAGCTCTCTTGCGAAACTTGCAGAACTAGCACTCCTGAAAGAAAGGATATTGCGGAGACATGGCTTAGCCACAGCCTGGGGGATGTTTCCAGAATGAGATTTTCACTCTGCAGCGGAGTGTGCGCTGATATGAAACTTCCTGGCAGATTAAAACTGTGTGCGCGACCGAGACTCGAACTCAGGACCTTTGCCTTTCGCTGGCAAGTGCTCTACCATCTGAGCTACCGAAGCACGACTCAAGCCCGGTACTCACAGCTTTTTACTTCTGCGAGTATCCGTCTCCTACCTTCCAAACTTTACATAAGCTCTCCTGCGAAACTTGCAGAACTAGCACTCCTGAAAGAAAGGATATTGCGGAGACATGGCTTAGCCACAGCCTGGGGGATGTTTCCAGAATGTGATTTTCACTCTGCAGCGGAGTGTGCGCTGATATGAAACTTCCTGGCAGATTAAAACTGTGTGCCCGACCGAGACTCGAACTCGGGACCTTTGCCTTTCGCGGGCAAGTGCTCTACCATCTGAGCTACCGAAGCACGACTCACGCCCGGTACTCACAGCTTTTTACTTCTGCCAGTATCCGTCTCCTACCTTCCAAACTTTACAGAAGCTCTCCTGCGAAACTTGCAGAACTAGCACTCCTGAAAGAAAGGATATTGCGGATACATGGCTTAGCCACAGCCTGGAGGATGTTTCCAGAATGAGATTTTCACTCTGCAGCGGAGTGTGCGCTGATATGAAACTTCCGGGCAGATTAAAACTGTGTGCCCGACCGAGACTCGAACTCGGGACCTTTGCCTTTCGCGGGCAAGTGCTCTACCACCTGAGCTACCGAAGGACGACTGACGCCCGGTACTCACAGGTTTATACTTCTGCCAGTATCCGTCTGCTACCTTCCAAACTTTACAGAAGCTCTCCTGCGAAACTTGCAGAACTAGCACTCCTGAAAGAAAGGATATTGCGGAGACATGGCTTAGTCACAGCCTGGGGGATGTTTCCAGAATGAGATTTTCACTCTGCAGCAGAGTGTGCGCTGATATGAAACTTCCTGGCAGATTAAAACTGTGTGCCCGACCAAGACTCGAACTCGGGACCTTTGCCTTTCATGGGCAAGTTCTCTACCATCTGAGCTACCGAAGCACGACTCACGCCCGGTACTCACAGCTTTATACTTCTGCCAGTATCCGTCTCCTACCTTCCAAACTTTACAGAAGCTCTCCTGCGAAACTTGCAGAACTTGCACTCCTGAAAGAAAGGATAATGCGGAGACATGGCTTAGCCACAGCCTGGGGGATGTTTCCAGAATGTGATTTTCACTCTGCAGCGGAATGTGCGCTGATATCAAACTTCGTGGCAGATTAAAACTGTGTGCCCGACCGAGACTCGAACTCGGGACCTTTGCCTTTCACGGGCATGTGTTCTACCATCTGTGCTACCGAAGCACGACTCATGCCCGGTACTCACAGCTTTTTACTTCTGCCAGTATCCGTCTCCTACCTTCCGAACTTTACTGAAGCTCTCCTGCGAAACTTGCAGAACTAGCACTCCTGAAAAAAAGGATATTGCGGAGACATGGCTTAGCCACAGCCTGGGGGATGTTTCCAGAATGAGATTTTCACTCTGCAGAGGAGTGTGCGCTGATATGAAACTTCCTGGCAGATTAAAACTGTGTGCCCGACCGAGACTCGAACTCGGGACCTTTGCCTTTCGCGGGCAAGTGCTCTACCATCTTTTTTTTTTTTTTTTTTTTTTGCATTTTTGTTTTCTTTATTTTTCTTTGTTTTTTTTTGTATGTATGTTTTTATTTATTCATTTTTTTTGTATTATGGCAGTCGTTGCACCAGAATTCTAGGAGTCGCTTGCGCCGTCTGATTGGCGGAACATCCAAACGTGTCTTCTCGAAATTTTAGTGGGGATTCCGTGTGTAGTACGTTCAGAACATCATATCGGCAAAAAAGCATCAGCATCTCATGGCTTGGACGTTCCAGCTGGAAGGCGGGTCATGAAAGGCGCTCCGTAGAAAATTGGAAAAGAGCTGCTTGTATCTGGGGTTGCGAACAAGTGCACAATGTCGATCGTTAAGGTACGTCCAATAACCTAGTTCTGATTTCTCATCGGGCCCAAAAAGGTAGCGGACTGTATGACCGCGTATCCAATTCACGGCATTAGTTTTTGTTGTGGGGTAATGAATCACATCCGGGAATAGAAGCGTCAGGAAAATAATCTGAGCAGGCGGCTGTCGGGTGAGGAAAGCCAGGATACGCTGCGCGAGCCTCCAGACGTCAGCAGACGGACCACATGAGAACCGATGAGCGTCCGTGTCCTCTACACCACAGTGAACACAGAGTGGTGTGTCAGCAAGGCGGATGCGGTGCAAACGAGACTGGTTGACCTGTTTGCCATTGACGGTGATATACCAGGTGGACTGAACGCTGGTGTCGAGGTAACTAGCATGCACTGCTTTCCACACACGGCGCCATATGATCTTGGGAAACCTGTGTTCAATGGGGTTGGGGGTTTGACACATTTGTAAGGTGTCGTATACAGTCTTTGTCTGGAGTATACGGAGAAGGGGTAAGGAGTGCAGAATGTAACTGATTTCAAAGAAGAAGTACCGAAAGTGAGAAAAGGGGGGTGGAATGTCGGATAACATGACCGGGGCTGACATGGAGACTGGTGCGTATTCACGCAAAAGCAGTCCGGTCAGGCTCGTCGGGCAGCGACGCCAGACTTTCAGTTGGGAGCTAACAAAAAGTGCGGTAACTCTGTCTGGCACATGGAATAAGCCCACTCCACCACGCTCCCGCGGGAGGGCAAGGGAGGAATATTGAACTTTAAACAACATCCCGGCACAAACAAAGGATCCCATCGCCATCAACATACGACGTGCGAGGGTAATCGGAACCGGGAACACTTGTGCCATATGGGGGATGCGTGAGGCGTGATAAACATTCACGTATTGCGCGCGCTGTATAATGTCGAGGGATCGAAGCCGGTGGTCCACAAGGCCAGCCCTGATCGTTTGTAGGAGACGTCGACCGTTGGTTGCCGCTGAGCGACGGAGGTCATTCATAAAATCAATGCCCAAACAGCGGACACTGGTGGCCACACTTAGAGGAGCGACAGATCTTTCTGGTAGACCCTCACCAATGAGCAGAACTTTCGATTTGGAAATGTTAAGAGAACTGCCCGATGCCTCCCCATAAGTCGTCACCCAAGTCAGAGCAGCGCGAACATCGTCTTCATTGCGGAGGTAGAGGACTAGATCGTCAGCATAGGCTGTACAACAGAAGCGGTGCCCATGCAATGTCAGGCCCACCAGGCGTTGGCGAAGCCCCTGTAGGAGGGGCTCTAATGCCAAAGCATACAGTATCGTGGAAAGTGGGCATCCCTGTCGGACAGAGCGCTCGATCGCTAGAGGCGCGGTGAGGCGACCATTGCAGAGTATTCTTGAAGTTGCGCCGCTCAAGAGCCGCATTACCACGGTGATTGTACGAACCGGAAAACCCATGTGTTGGAGGACCGATTTCAGAAAAGTATGGTCGACACGGTCGAAAGCTTGACGGAAGTCAAGCGATGCCAATGCGCCAGGTAAATGTCGCGAGCGCGCGAGCGCAATCATGTCCCTATAACGGCAAAGGGCCGTATGGATGTTGTTGTCACCGCCCAACGAAGTCTGATCAAGGGAGGTGACGGATCTTGCTGCCTTCTTGAGGCGTGAGGCCAACAAACGGGTGAAAATTTTCATGTCGCTGTTGAGTAGAGTGATGGGCCGGTAATCACAGATCCGTGATCGCCCATGTGGCTTAGGGACCAGGATGATGACCCCATCAAGGAAGGTGGCTGGGATCATCGTTGTGGGTGACATCAATTCACGACAGATGGACGTCCAAGCAGGTAACAAAAGGTAGCTAAAATACTTGTAAAAGTCGAGGGGGATGCCGTCAGGTCCAGGGGACTTGTTGGCAGCCCCCACCTTGATTGCATCTAGGACTTCATCAGAGGTCACTGGTTCCTGAAGTTCTTGAGCCACATCCTCTGGCATGGTGTTGCCAGTCATTGCTGCCACCTCCTCAATTAAGGTCGGGGGATGAGGGACGGCAGCGAACAGTTGACGGAAATGAGAATAGAAAGCGTGACCAATGTCGCATTGCGTAGTGTGTCGTCGTCCTTCCGCATCTGTGAGATCGTGGATGAGGGTTCGACGACGACGTCGGCGTTCCCTGAGAAGGTGGTACATCGATGGCGTTTCATGAGGCATATGGTCACGGGTGCAGGATCTGACAAGAGTCCCTTCTAAGCGCCGTCGCGTGAGGGAAGTGATCTGCGCTTTAGCACGATGCACCATCATCTGACGATCAGGAGAGAAGGCCATCGAAGTGCAGTCACGAAGGACTGCATAATAAAAGTCCATGGTGCTCGCTTGCCAGGCTTTGAAGTCTTTGCCATATCCTATCAGCGCCCTGCGCAGAGCTGGTTTCGCGCATGATACCCACCACGATAAGGTGGATGCGTAGGCGGGGCGACGACGATGACAGAGGGCCCACGCGTCCTCAACGATTCGTCGGCAGTCAGGGACAGTCAGGTGGGAAACGTTGAATTTCCACAAGCCGCGGCTGTGCCACACTTGTTGGCGGGCGAGGACGACATCGCAGATGTAGGCGTCATGGTCAGAGAAAGCCAGAGGCCATACTTCGGCATGTCGAGTGTCGGCAGCAAGGGAACGTGTGAGGTATATACGATCGAGACGACTAGATGAATGCGCCGTATAATATGTGAAACCTGCACGGGTGCCATGCACCTTTGTCCATGTGTCAACAAGCTGGAGTCTGTCGATGATGACGGAGAGGGCCGCACAAGGGGAATGATGCGGTAATTGATCTTCAGGCCTTTGCGTGGAGTTGAAATCGCCACCGAGGACCATATCATCTAGGGGACCCTCAAACAGCGGCGTTACCTCGTCAGCAAAGAAAGTGTGTCGATCACGACGTCGACTGGAGCCGGACGGCGCATATACATTGAGGATACGGACGCCGAACAGCGTGAGAGCCATACCCCTAGCATTAGCAAGGTACACTACATCTTCAGCAGGGAGTCCAGAACGGAGGAGGATGGCAACTCCACTACCGTTGTCAGAAGCATGGGAGATGTGTGCCACGTAGCCAGTGGGGGCATGGAAATCGGCGACAAACACTTCTTGGAGGAGGGCAATGTCGACATCAGCAGCATAAACGGTCTCACGGAACATTGCCAGTTTATGGGGGGCCCGAATGGTGGCCAGATTCATCGTCGCTATGCGGTAATGTTGGGGGCGTGCTCCCACCATTGGCACAGATGTTCCGGCAGAGATGTCTGGCTGGCGTGTAACATCTGACGTAGTCACCGTTGTCGTAATCACTGGCTGGAAGGTGGGTCAGGCATCTCCATGGGGCACTGCCTGATGGGAGGACCACCATCTCGAACTGCTCCTTCGTCGATATCATCAGCCCAGGAGACTGGAACAGACGGTGAGCGACTGTCACACTCCTCGAGGGCGAGTTGTAGCGACGCTGCTGTAGTGGGGTCCAGGGAGGCACCCTCCTTGGAATCCGTCATATTCGTGTGAGATCGTTCTTCAGATGGGACATCAGGAGCAGCCTCTCCTGTCGTCAGAACGCTCGAAGGGAGATCACTGTCGTGTATCAGCTCCACTGCCTGTGATGCCACATGAAGAAGTGTGTCGTCAGATGGCGTTTGACTCCTCTTCTTCCGTTTTCTGGGCGACCGTTGCTTTCGGAGGTGCTGTTCTGAATCAGAATGTGGATGTTCGATGTCCGAGGTCGCGCCAGTCTGAAGAAAGGCAGAGGTAGGCACCGCATACGCGTCGATGTCCATCGAGCTCTGGAGAGTTGGTGGTGTCGTAGCCGTCAGAGGAGATGGTGCCCGTGAGGCCATGGCAGCACCGTCATTTCCAGTGGGGAGTGCCGGGTGGAGAAGAGGTGCTTCCTGAAGTGACGCATCGGGGCTGCGTACGGCTGTGGCGTAGCTATCCGGTAAAGAAGCGGCCGTCACTTTGGGAGCTGAGTCACTGGTCGGGACCTGGAGCAAACGTCGGCGGAGACATTCTGACCGAACACGGCCCTCCTGTCCGCAACCGGCACACGTCCGCGGCTGGCCATCATACATAACGATGGCTCGCACGCCACCTATCAGCAGATAGGATGGTACATGTTTGGAGAGTTCGATTTTGATTTGGCGGACACCATTCAACACGTTGTATGTCGTGAATGTCTGCCATTTCTCCGCGATGTGCCCCACAACATTGCCATAGGGTCGGAAAGCTTCGACGACCACATCTTGCGGCACTTCGAAAGGGAGCTCAAAAACCCGGATTGTTCGAAGTCCGAAACCAGCGTGATCGACCGTTACCTCTCCAATATGCCCGTCAGAATGTTTGAACTTGAGTCCGCGTGCGTGTTGTCGAACTACGTTAGCACACGCTTCCTCCGTCGTCATCTTAATATAGACGATGCTGCTAGTGATAGAGAAATGAATACCTATCACTTCCTGAGGGTCCAGACGTAGCTCTTCGCGAATGAATTGCTCAATTTCAAAAGCGCGTGGTCTAGCATGTTCGGCTTGGAATGTTACTTTAACTGTCGCTCGGCGGTAACAGTGCGCCATGAGGTGCAATAGAAATGGACGCTACACAACACGAAATACCGCGACGCGGAAGTAAACAAACTACGGTGCGCTGTCCGGCGCGCGGAGCCGGTCCGCACGCGACCACGGCCGAAAGCCGACTTCTACTCTATCTGAGCTACCGAAGCACGACTGACGCCCGGTACTCACAGCTTTTTACTTCTGCCAGTATCCGTCTCCTACCTTCCAAACTTTATAGAAGCTCTCCTGCGAAACTTGCAGAACTAGCACTCCTGAAAGAAAGGATATTGCGGAGACATGGCTTAGCTACAGCCTGGGGGATGTTTCCAGAATGAGATTTTCACTCTGCAGCGGAGTGTGCGCTGATATGAACTTCCTGGCAGATTAAAACTGTGTGCCAGACCGAGACTCGAACTCGGGACCTTTGCCTTTAGCGGGCAAGTGCTCTACCATCTGAGCTACCGAAGCACGACTCACGCCCGGTACTCACAGCTGTTTACTTCTGCCAGTATCCGTCTCCTACCTTCCAAACTTTACAGAAGCTCTCCTGCGAAACTTGCAGAACTAGCACTCCTGAAAGAAAGGATATTGCGGAGACATGGCTTAGCCACAGCCTGGGGGATGTTTCCAGAATGAGATTTTCACTCTGCAGCGGAGTGTGCGCTGATATGAAACTTCCTGGTAGATTAAAACTGTGTGCCCGACCGAGACTCGAACTCAGGACCTTTGCCTTTCGCGGGCAAGTGTTCTACCATCTGAGCTACCGAAGCACGACTCACGCCCGGTACTCAACAGCTTTTTACTTCTGCCAGTATCCGTCTCCTACCTTCCAAACTTTACAGAAGCTCTCCTGCGAAACTTGCAGAACTAGCACTCCTGAAAGAGAGGATATTGCGGAGACATGGCTTAGCCACAGCCTGGGGGATGTTTCCAGAATGAGATTTTCACTCTGGTGCAGCGGAGTGTGCGCTGATATGAAACTTCCTGCTAGATTAAAACTGTGTTCCCGACCGAGACTCGAACTCAGGACCTTTGCCTTTTGCGGGCAAGTGCTCTGCCATCTGAGCCACTGAAGCACGACACACGCCCGGTACTCACAGCTTTCTACTTCTGCCAGTATCCGTCTCCTACCTTCCAAACTTTATAGAAGCTCTCCTGCGAAACATGCAGAACTAGCACTCCTGAAAGAAAGGATATTGCGGAGACATGGCTTAGCCACAGCCTGGGGGATGTTTCCAGAATGAGATTTTCACTCTGCAGCGGAGTGTGCGCTGATATGAAACTTCCTGGCAGATTAAAACTGTGTGCCCGACCGAGACTCGAACTCGGGACCTTTGCCTTTCGCGGGCAAGTGCTCTACCATCTGAACTACCGAAGCACGACTCACGCCCGCTACTCACAGCTTTTTACTTCTTCCAGTATCCGTCTCCTACCTTCCAAACTTTACAGAAGCTCTCCTGCGAAACTTGCAGAACTAGCACTCCTGAAAGAAAGGATATTGCGGAGACATGGCTTAGCCACAGCCTGGGGAATGTTTCCAGAATGAGATTTTCACTCTGCAGCGGAGTGTACGCTGATATGAAACTTCCTGGCAGATTAAAATTGTGTGCTCGACCGAGACTCGAACTCGGGACCTTTGCCTTTCGTGGGCAAGTGCTCTACCATCTGAGCTACCGAAGCACGACTCAAGCCCAGTACTCACAGCTTTCTACTTATGCCAGTATCCGTCTCCTACCTTCCAAACTTTACAGAAGCTCTCCTGCGAAACTTGCAGAACTAGCAGTGCTGAAAGAAAGGATATTGCGGAGACATGGCTTAGCCACAGCCTGGGGGATGTTTCCAGAATGAGATTTTCACTCTGCAGCGGAGTGTGCGCTGATATGAAACTTCCTGGCAGATTAAAACTGTGTGCCCGACCGAGACTCGAACTCGGGACCTTTGTCTTTCGCGGGCAAGTGCTCTACCATCTGAGCTATCGAAGCACGACTCACGCCCGGTACTCACAGCTTTTTACTTCTTCCAGTATCCGTCTCCTACCTTCCAAACTTTACAGAAGCTCTCCTGCGAAACTTGCAGAACTAGCACTCCTGAAAGAAATTATATTGCGGAGACATGGCTTAGCCACAGCCTGGAGGATGTTTCCAGAATGAGATTTTTACTCTGCAGCGGGGTGTGCGCTGATATGAAACTTCCTGGCAGATTAAAACTGTGTGCCCGACAAAGACTCGAACTCGGGACCTTTGCCTTTCACGGGCAAGTGCTCTACCACCTGAGCTACCGAAGCATGACTGTCGCCCGGTACTCACAGCTTTTTACTTCTGCCAGTATCCGTCTCCTACCTTCCAAACTTTACAGAAGCTCTCCTGCGAAACTTGCAGAACTAGCACTCCTGAAAGAAAGGATATTGCGGAGACATGTCTTAGCCACAGCCTGGGGGATGTTTCCAGAATGAGATTTCCACTCTGCAGCGGAGTGTGCGCTGATATGAAACTTCCTGGCAGATTAAAACTGTGTGCCCGACCGAGACTCAAACTCGGTATTTTTTCCTTTCGCGGCCAAGTGCTCTACCATCTGAGCTACCGAAGCACGACTGACGCCCGGAACTCACAGCTTTTTACTTCTGCCAGTATCCGTCTCCTACCTTCCAAACTTTACAGAAGCTCTCCTGGAAAACTTGCAGAACTAGCAGTCCTGAAAGAGAGCATATTGCGGAGACATGGCTTAGCCACAGCCTGGGGGATGTTTGCAGAATGAGATTTTCACTCTGCAGCGGAGTGTGCGCTGATATGAAACTTTGTGGCAGATTAAAACTGTGTGCCCGACCGAGACTCGAACTCAGGACCTTTGCCTTTCGCGGGCAAGTGCTCTACCATCTGAGCTACCGAAGCACGACTCACGCCCGGTACTCACAGCTTTTTACTTCTGCCAGTATCCGTCTCCTACCTTCCAAACTTTACAGAAGCTCTCCTGTGAAACTTGCAGAACTAGCACTCCTGAAAGAAAGGATATTGCGGAGACATGGCTTAGCCACAGCCTGGGGGATGTTTCCAGAATGAGATTTGCACTCTGCAGCGGAGTGTGCGCTGATATGAAACTTCCTGGCAGATTAAAACTGTGTGCCCGACCGAGACTCGAACTCGGGACCTTTGCCTTTCGTGGGCAAGTGCTCTACCATTTCCTGTGAGGCTAAAACAGCTCTTTGTTGTTATTTATTATTTAATCTCTGTAGCATAAATGCATTTGAGGAGAAACAGAAATAACTGTTTCAACATCTTTCATATATTTCTTTTTTTGTTTTTTAAGTTAATTATTTTAACATGTGTACTGCCTAAATATAGACTTGGAAAAAATTCAGAAAAAATATTGAGTAAAAATGTCAGTCTCTTTGAAGTTAGTGTCTTTCGTAATAAACTAATAATGACTTCACTGGCTATGTAGCCTTGCACTATCAGCAGATGCTCCAGGTTTCGGTACGGCCCCTACTATCCTTACTCTAGTCACTAATCGATTGTCACTAAATTGTGGAGGCGGTGCAAGTACTTCTTCAGTTGTTGCACCATTGTTTCCATTTCCAATTCCACCAAGAAATTCTGGTGGTGGTGGAACTACAAGTTCTCCATCGCCTTCTCCTTCACCTTCAAGAGGAGGTGGGAGCTGTGCAAGAGAGACCGCGTTTCTCGTTAACATACCACCACCTGTGATTACTACTCTCTGTCTTCTAACTGTGGGATTCTGCAGCGTGGCAGTTGTCTCGCTCTGAACGCTGCGGTCCTCACCAGTAGAACTTCCGGAGCCTTCAGAAGATCGCTCAGATGGTAGAGCACTTGCCCGCGAGAGGCAAAGGTCTCGAGTTCGAGTCTCGGTCGGGTACACAGTTTTAATCTGCCAGGAAGTTTCATATCAGCGCACACTCCACTGCAGAGTGAAAATCTCATTCTGGAAACATCCCCCAGGCTGTGGCTAAGCCGTGTCTCCGCAATATCCTTTCTTTCAGGGCTGATAGTTCTGCAAGTTTCGCAGGAGAGCTTCTGTAAAGTTTGGAAGGTAGGAGACGGATACTGGCAGAAGTAAAAAACTGTGAGTACCGGGCGTGAGTCGTGCTTCGGTAGCTCAGATGGTAGAGCACCATTCGCTGGGCTACGGTCCAGCACACCGTTAGGCCGTCTTCCGCTCACGCCCCAACATCGTGCAGCCCGCCTCCAGTGGTGTCGCGACAGGCGTGAATGGAAGGACGAATGGAGACGTGTCGTCTTCAGCGATGAGAGTCGCTTATGCCTTGGTGCCAATGATGGTCTTATGCGTGTTTGGCCCCGTGCAGGTGAGCGCCACAATCAGGACTGCATACGACCGAGGCACACAGGGCCAACACCCGGCATCATGGTGTGGGGAGCGTTCTCCTACACTGGCCGTACACCTCTGGTGATCGTCGAGGGGACACTGAATAGTGCACGGTACATCCAAACCGTCATCGAACCCATCGTTCTACCATTCGTAGACCGGCAAGGGAACTTGATGTTCTAACAGGACAATGCACGTCCGCATGTATCCCGTGCCACCCAACGTTCTCTAGAAGGTGTAAGTCAACTACCCTGGCCAGCAAGATCTCCGGATCGGTGCCCCATTGAGCATGTTTGGGACTGGATGAAGCGTCGTCTCACGCGGTCTGCACGTCCAGCACGAACGCTCGTCCAACTGAGGCGGCAGGTGGAAATGGCATGGCAAGCCGTTCCACAGGACTACATCCAGCATCTCTACGATCGTCTCTATGGGAGAATAGCAGCCTGCATTGCTGCGAAAGGTGGATATACACTGTACTAGTGCCGACATTGTGCATGCTCTGTTATCTGTGCCTATGTGCCTGTGGTTCTGTCAGTGTGATCATGTGATGTATCTGACCCCAGGAATGTGTCAATAAAGTTTCCCCTTCTTGGGACAATGAATTTACGGTGTTCTTATTTCAATTTCCAGGAGTGTATTATGACTTTTGAACACCATTAAGGTAAATACATTGACTGTTTTCTATCAAAATCTTTCTTTTGCTAACTATGCCTATCAGTAGTTAGTGCTTTCAGTAGTTTGAATTTTTTATTTAGCTGGCAGTAGTGGCGCTCGCTGTATTGCAGTAGTTCGAGTAACGAATATTTTTGTGAGGTAAGTGATTTGTGAAATGTATATGTTATTTTAGTCAGGGCCATTCTCACTGCCGTCTACTGAGGGCTGTCACAAACTTCAGGGCACCGACTGAATGAACGTCTTAGTACGAAGAACATGTTTGTGTTTTTATGCAATATGAGTAAATTTTGGTACTAAAAAATCGGAGCTCCTAGAGAGTATACAATTTAGAATTGAGACAGATAAATAAATATACACTTGTATAATTTGAAAGCCTGAATATTACTACGTTAGTTCTGAAACTAATTCAAACGTGCTGATGGGGCACGTTTTCACACATCTCTTGGGGCAGGTTTACTCAATATTTTACATTGACATCCTAACTTACACCTGAGTCAAGGAAATTTTAAGACAACAGCAGTTGAAAACGCATTCTAAAAAAATGAAGACAGTGGTGAATAAATAGTAGAAACTGCTTAAAAACTATTTGAACATAATGTGTCTCAAGCAGAAGGAATTAATTCTTTGTGAGCAAGGATTGATAAGTGCAACAAATTGCTAAGATCAAGAACAAGAAGAAATGTGTACAGGCATACTTCTCTTATCAACATTAGTGTTGTGCCCAGAGGCAAGTTTTCACGTGGTGGCACCCCACACTCTCCTGTCTTCTGCAGCCCACCTCAGGACCGCGTAATTTCCGCTTCACTTTATGTCGTCTATCATCTTGTACTCGTATCTTTTCCTTCCTGTCAATCTCCTCTCACAAACTAGCCTTTCCATTGCGTCCATTAGCGAGCACTTCCGACTAAATGAATGTATCACTGGATTCTCCTCCTTTTGACGTATAACGTGCAACACTTTGATGAGGAGGATGAAAATAGCCTTTATTTATTGCTTAAAACTATACAACCAATCAAAAAGAAATCAAGAATGGATTCAGTGCTTAGAATGTAAAAGCTGGGCTCATGCTTTAGATGCAAAAGGTAGGCTCATGACATTTGTGCCAAGGAGACGTGTTAGTTTTTGTGTGCATAAACTGCAACACAGACATTGATAAATAGCCCTTTAATTAACATTCAGACTTCCATGTACGACACATTCTGATAACAGGTGAAAGTTCCCCAGAAAATTTGTTTACTGCCATGGTAATTTTTGTATTTTACCGCGTTAACTGGTGTAAGTGAACCTGTAACGTTGCTTGCTCCCAATAAACATATTTTGAAAATTTTAATATTGTATTTTGTTTACTAGTATTGTGTTCGATGATATGTGAAACGTGGCCCAGTAGGTGGGTAAACCTAGTCCATATACGTGACATTTTCATGCACTCGACTAGAGCCTAAAAAATTATTTTCCACTCTTAAATGTGATGTTAAGGCAGAACTATGTTTATCAGGTTTTTCTCTAATATACATGTTAAAAGACTAAACTGTTTTAAAACACGGTAAACGTAACCAAAAAATTTACAAATTCAGAAACGAAATCCACGTAGATGTGTCCTTGTCTCTCTCAAATCATAGTGAGGATTAAGGAGACCGACTAGGGTAGTGATCAGTTTCAGATTGATAGGTTCGTCCTATGCGGCTTTTTCTTTTACTTCTTAATTTGCACGTCCAGCTCCGTAAGACCAAATTGAGGGGAAAATCTCCAGGGTCATGGAACGTGTCAGTACTTGAAATTACAGCATAGCAGTAATAACACATAAAATAAAATGTTTATGAACTCAAAAAAGACAAGCTACAATATTATGTAAACGCAGTGAACAATGTAACACAGGAATAAGCTTAACTTTTACAGAAACTTTTCGACAGAGTAGGAGTGACCATGAGGAAAGTCTTCAGCTCTGATATGAAGGCGTATGGGTTACTGCTAAGATTTTTGAATTCTTGTGGTAGCTTTTTGAAGGAAGTACGATCCAAATGCAGATTGTAATTCTGCGTAGTATTAACTGCGTGGAAGCTGCTAATTCTTGGGGATAAGCTGATATTGTTATCTAGAAATGACAGTAAACAATGCGTATATTGAGAGGCCAATGTCAGAATACCCAGACTTGTGAAGAGGGCTCGACAAAATATTCGCGAAATTACACCACTTATTGCCCGAACCACCCGTTTCTGAGCCAAAAATATCCTTTGAGAATAGGAATAGTTATCCTAAAACATAAAACCATACGTTATAAGCGAATGAAAGTAAGCAAAGTAGATCACTTTTCGAGTCGAACTATCACTTACTTCAGATACCGTTCGAATAATAAAAATGGCAACATTAAGTCTTGGCACAAGATCCTGAACGTGGGCGTTGCATGACAGTTTACTATCTATCTGAACACCAAGAAATATGAGCTGGTAAGTTTCACTAATCATATTCCCATTATGTGAAATTAAAAGATCGGCTTTTGTTGAATTGTGTGTTAGAAAATGTAAAAACTGAGTCTTGCTGTGATTTTGCATTAATTTATTTTCTACAGGTCATGAATTTATGTCATGAACTGCACTATTTGAAACAGTACTAATGTTGCACAAAACGTACTTTATTACCATCAGCAATCAGAAATATTTTAGAATCACCTGTAATACTAGAGGGCATATCATTTATATAAATAAGGAACAAGAGTGGTCTCAGCACTGACTCCTAGGGCACCCCACTGCCCCCCTCCCCCCATTTGACTGTACCCAACTCAGATACCACATCATAGCCATTCTCAACACTGTCCATAATGACCTTTTGCTGTCTGTTGTTGTAAAAGTAAGAGGTGCATCAATTGTGAGCCACTCCCCATATTCTATAATGGTCCAACTTCTGGAACAATATTTTATGATCAACATAACAAACTTCTTAGTTAAATCAAAAAAAGGTGCCTAGCTTTCGAAACCATTCGTTTAATTCATGCAGTACCTCACAGAGAAGGGAGAATATAGCATTTGCAGTTGTTAAACAACTTCAAAAACCGAACTGTACGTTTGATAGCAAATTACGTGAAACAAAATGAACAATTAGCGTTATATACAGAGCCTTTTTAATACCTTTTTTCAAGACTGATGGCATAGAAATAGGTCTAAAATTGTGTACATTATCCCTTTCTCCCTTTTTATAAAGCAGCTTTACTACTGAGCATCTTAATCGTTTAGAAAACTGACAATTCTTAAACGAAAAATTACAAATAAGGCTAAGTATAGGCTAAAAGGTGCAGCACAGTACTTTAATATTCTGCTAAGTATTCCATCATGTCCATGACATCTGCTAAGTATTCCATCTTCAGTGATGTAATTATTGACTGTATGTCCTCTTGTCAGTATCACAGAGTAGTGTTTTAGACATAATTCTGGGAAAGACATTTTCCAAAATGTCAATAAAATTCTTCTGGGTTAGAGACCGCATTGTCATTTATAAAATTCCAACGTTTCCGCGTCTGTTGCAAGACGCCTTCCTCTTGCAACAGACGCCGAAACGTTGGAATTTTATAAATGACAATGCAGTCTCTAACCCAGAAGAATTTTATTGACATTGACAACGGCCGCGGAAGCCTACGGTTACATTTTCCAAAATAGTTATATGATTCGCTGCAGAAACTAAATTTTTATTTAATTCACCAGCAATTCTCAGAAAGTGATTGTTAAATACTATTGTAAGTGAGTAGCCTTTAGTTGTGTGTGTGACATCGTAAATATAAACTTGGGGATGTGAACTGACAACCTAGATGTGCTACTGAAAGATTTGTGTGTGTGTGAAAACATATCTCATTCATAAGTAAATAAATAAGCAAACCAATAGTTTCAAGGTCAGTAGAATTGGTCAATGGCAACTGTTTGAAAAAAAAAAAAAAAAACGTAACTGTACAAAAAAAAAAAAACTGTACTGCTGACCTCTATAATAATGTAACCTGAAATAAAGGAAAGTTTCTGCTCTGGCATATGGGTTCATAATCTTGACACGGAATGCCAATGAAACACATGACTCAACCTTTAAGTTCTGAAATTTCACTCAGGGAGGAACTTATCAAAAAAGAAAACAATTACAGACTCTAATATAAAAATTCATTCAATCTATTAACTTACATGGTACAGTAAATTTACTCAGAAGTGCAACCAATAGAATAGTTATCAAAAACTCAACTGTGACTGTGACGAGGGTGAAGTGGACAACAGTACAAGTCTGTAAAAATAAAAATTTACCTCATCAAATAATACCTTGTTCTTCATTTCAGAACCTTTTTTGTGTCCATATGCTATTCAGCCATTGTTTTGAGTCATCGTTCCTCCTTGTAATAAATCTGTAACTCACATAGTTCCAAAAGTGCTTCCATGCATTACAGTATACACTCAACGAAACCTTGCCTGCTGCACACCGCAGCTATTCACTAATGACTCGCAAAGATTCTACGACTCCACAGGGCTGCCATCACAGACATAGATACTGTTGCATAAAAACTGTTTCTCTGATCACAATTCTGCAAATATATAATTTTCCTTCACAAATATTAACACATCGAATGACATTATCAAAAAATAGCCATTTTACACTGTACACATATCTAACTTATCAGTAACAGAAATATTCTTTACTACGAACTGACTTTATATCGTCGACCTTGCGCTAATGGCCAGACACTTCCTTCACGACTGACCATATGGTTTTAACTTATTCTGTGAATTAGCTATTCTATTTCCGTACCACGCGCTCTTTTCTTTCCTAATAACATGTTTAAGCAACTTAGAATAATGTAGCGCGATTGTGACTACTTCTAACATTAGTTAGTTAGTGTTTGTAATACAGACGTCTTGATTAATTGCTTTTTAGAGAACAAATACGTATATGATCCTCATGAATAGGTATTGCCGACAATGAGTTGAGTCTATGACCGATTTTCAGTAGGTTTGAATACATTATGGTTCTTACTGAGACTGGCTGCTAAATGACAATATTTATTCTGAGAGCGTTGCTGGATCGTGATATGCTGCCTGTTGATTCCAGATTCCGACAGTGAGAGTCGCAAGCACTCAAGTCAGAGCGGAGGCTGCTGTGAACAGAGATTTACCGAGGCTTAGCGCTGGTCGCGAGTTTTGCAAAGGCGATCATCCTCGGCTACTGAAAGGTTACTGCAACAGGGATTTGGATGTTGGAGACCCTGGTATCACGTGTGAGTTCTAGGCACGAACGTATTCAGGCCGGTGAAAGAATGCTGTAAGCAATGCTCTTCAGCATCATCATACTGTTGTTTGTTACACTCCTCCATATTTCTCCATGCGCTGTGGTCGCCAGCTATAGGCATCCAGATTGACACTGCATTTCACCCATCTTCCACTTGGTAGTTGCTTTAGTCTTTTCTTGTTTTCTGAAATCCAACAAAGTTCTTCCTTGGTCGACGGACTATTCATTCGTCTAGCTGTATGTTACTCTCACCTCTGGTTCATTTTCATTACAATAATAATTACGTCTTCACTTTGAAAGGTCATTGATTCTCAGCACTATCATTTCCTTACAGTACATTTTCTCTTTTTGTCATTCGTGAAATTTATTTCACTATAATCTATTCAGTTCCATGATAAGTAAATAAAAATGTATTTTTCATGTGTCTTATTGTTGTTACACAGTCTAAATTACATTGCCCTAATTTTTTTTATATTTTCTAAAATATTGAACGTACACGTATGTGTACTTCGGGTCTTAAACAGAGAAAAAACAACATTTTATGACACATATTAAGATTTTTACTGGCGGAATTTTAAAGGGCAGTTTTTTTTCAAGTACGCACAAATTACATTTCTTGCACACAGTTCTGCACCATGTATAACGCCACTTATAGATGATAACTCTGAAGTTACTCGTTTGTAAAACATAGGAGTAAGCAGTTTTGGATAAAATCGGTGTTAATACTACACCAAAGTAAAATTCCGTCCGAACGGGCCACGGAGGGCCCAATGGTACAGACGTTACATGATACCCTGTAATCTGTTCTATTCTTAATTACAGAGTATGGTCCGAAGATGATTCACATGGGGTCGACGCCGGTTAGTACCTATGAATAAAAGTGTTTTACGCGATCAAGACTGTTCTATATAATATTTTATTGCACTTATTGGGATGACTAGATGTTTCCTTCTCCGCGCATTCTCACAGCGTGTCACCAACTTGCAGGAAGCATCAGGTCCTGAGGTTGTCCTTGGTTCTTGTAAAGCCAGTTTAAGGGCTTACGCGAACACCATCCCTCTTCGTGACCAGGTGGAGATTCTTCTTCAATTTCGAAACTTTTCAAATGAGCAGAATACCTCATTTTTCGTAATTGAACCCTGGTATTTCTTATTTCTGATTGAAGTTGAGTAGAAGACTGTAATAAGCCCAGCCTGCACATCAAACAAGTTGATGATGGCTGATATTCATGAAGGAGATGGATCAAAATATCTGTGTTTTCGTAATTCATCCCTGGCCTTTCTTGGGTCTGATTGAAGTTAAGCAGAAAGCTGTAATAAACTCGTCCTGTACAAGCTGGTTATGGCTGATATTGGTGAAGGAGATGGACTGAATGTTACAACTCTTTTGCCTCTCTATATTAGTAGCAAAATGGAAAAAAAATTGAAGCTGAGGTGCAATCTTTGAAGTGTCCACTAGTCCGGGAGCCAGTTTGGTACTACCTCCATAGCGTATGAGAGATTGTCACCAATTCTGGATGTCATCGAAGGCCAACAACCGTTGTAGAGCTCGCTTTGGTCGCGTGGCGGTGCCACTACAAAGATATGATTTGGTGTTACGGTGGACTAGCGGTCTCTTGCACTCTTGGCCAGCTTACAGTTAAATACCTAACTACCTGTTATTTGATTGTCAGCGTGTGTTCAATGATGTCGCATAGACATCGTCTGTCTGCAAATGGCGTAGTGACGATTTTGATTGGACTTGTCCCAAGTTTGTCAGATGTGGTGGGCAAGCTTGGCAGTCTACTACCCTCAGAGGGTGTACCCAGCTCTGTGTGCAGTGATCTGACGCCATTTACAATCTGCAGCATATTGGACGCTAATGATTGGCACACGGGAGGATAAGCCAGTTTGGTACTGTCTCCAGCGCGAAGGATCGATTGTCACCAATTATGCACATTATCCCCGGCCAACAGCCGTTTCGGCTTGCGGCGTGAGCAGTGGGAGTGCTACCAAGACGTGATTCTGTGTTACCGGTGTCCTCATGGTCTCTTGCAGTCTCTGCAAGCAGACCGTTAGATGCCTAACGCCCTGTTACTTAAGACTGTTATTTGAGTGTCAGCTAGTGTTTAGCGGTGCCATTACGACATCGCCTGCCCGCAAGTGATGATTTTGTTTGGAGTTGCCCGAGTTTGTCAGTTGTGGTGGTCGAGTTTGATAGACTACCACCCTCATATGGTGTACCCGGTTCTGCGTGCGTACAGCGGCTTGAAGTCATTTACAGTCTGCAACATGCGTGGCCGTTGATGAAGGGCAGAAGTGTCGGAACTAATCCAAGCACATTAGAGATGTCGCTCCACTGTATTTATAGAGATGAGCATCGCATGTGTTTAATTAATCGGCGTGTTAACGACGTAATTAAAGGTTAAAGCCTTAGCTGAGCCAGATCAAACTAGCTGTAACTGTTTTAAGGCGTTTCTTTAAAAGGATTTCTCTTGCAAGTAGTCATAAGGCATTACCTTTTTGTAAACAGCGTATTGGGCAGCAAACAGCTTTTACGAAGCCTATTGTGCTTCCGGTTGTGGTAAACTAAAAGGAAAGAATCTTAAAGCAATTCTGCACGCTCAGATATCAGTTACTTGCACTACTTTAATTGTAAATGCTTCTAACAGTTCTTCCGCTGCACTAGTATGGTTTTAGTTAATTAATATTGTAAGCTATTGGTTCGATAGTTTGTAGTTAGTTACATACTGTTACTCAGTTTTAACTGATTAATTTAGTTTCAGGATGGTTTTTCTCGACGTTTCTTGCATTAATAAGTTGTATCTTGTGACTGTTTTACAGTGTGATCTTTTCTCTGTTTTAATTCTGCTATCGAACTGTAGATAATCATTTGTATCCGTGCACCGAGGCAAAGACTAAACTGACAGTAGTTTGAATCTTTTATTTAGCTGGCAGTAGTGGCGCTCGCTGTATAGCAGTAGTTCGAGTAACGAAGATTTTTGTGAGGTAAGGGATTTGTGAAAGGTATAGGGCCATTCTATTGAAGGGATTATTGAAAGTCAGATTCTGTTGCGCTAAAAATATTGTGTGTCAGTTTAAGCACAGTCTTGCACAATTTTTCTAAGGGGACGTTTCAAGGTGAGAGGAAAACTACTCGTCAGATGTTTCATACTAACACAGTGACTAAGCAGTTATATGTTATCGGTAGAGAAATTAGTTAAACAAGATCTCACAGATGTCCTCTCCAGTCCTTGGACACATATACGAGTACTTCGAGTTTATAATTTTTAAAATTAATGAAGGGATTTTAGCATCCTAATACCTATATGGTCGTTCGTGTGGGTTGCGTAGCTGTAGTTTGTCGTGCTAGGTAGTATCACATTCTCTTGCAGCACCGCTTAAAGATCTTTTACAGATACGGCTCAGCAGAATAGCTGCCGCAGAGCGCACTTTAAAGGTGTTTCCAAATACCTTCTACCTTAGATTTACCTTTTTGTTGTTTTTAGTACATGAAAAGAGTCATACGAGGGTGAGTCAAATGAAAACGTTAAATTTGTAATAACAAATTGAAATTTCGCGCCGTTATCCTGTAAGTTGGTAAGCGTGCTACAAACTGCTTGTAGAATGGCCTGTAGGTGGCAGCATAGTGCAGATGGACACATACCGTCGCAGTATCAGTATAAAGATGGCCGCCACACTTACGACTTGCACCAAAGAAGAACCGCTTTCTGTTATTTGGTTTTTGCTTAGTGAAAATTATTGAAATTCATCGACGAATGAAGGTTCAGTACGGTGACGCATGTTTGTCACAGAGGTAAGTCTACGAATGGAGCAGGAAGTTCGCAAATGGTGTGACATAAATGGAGGATGCTCCTCGTCCAGGTCAGGCACAACGAGTTCTGACTCCACCGAACATTGCAGCAATTGCAGCTATAGTGAAGGAAAACCGCCGAGTGACACTGAATGACATCGCAGCATGTTTACAGATTAGCCATGGATCAGCACACCACATTGTGTATGACAGGTGCCACGGCAGCCGACTCATGAAATGAGAGAACGACTTGTTGATGCTTGTGAAGAACTTCTTCGGCGCTTTGAACGAGAAGGTGATGGCTTCCTGGCAAGAATCGTTACTGGGGACGAAACCTGGGTTCACTTCCACCAACCGGAAACTAAGAGAGCAAGCAAGGAATGCGCTATTCCTCATCGCCAAAGCCAAAGAAGTTTCGAACAGAACCATCAGCGGGGAAGGTTATGCTGACTCTCTTTTCGGACGAAAAAGACGTCATTTTGGAGCATTACATGCCTAGAGCGACCACTGTCACCAGTGCATCATACACAGATCTCCTAAAAATCATCTCCGGCCTGCAATCAAATCAAAGTGACGTGGATTGCTGTCAGCAGGTGTCCTTTTGCAACATGACAATGCAAGGCCCCGCACTGCCCATACAACAGTGGCAACAATCGCAGACCTGCATTTTGAGTGTCCTCCTCATCCACCGTACTCACCAGACCTTGCCCCAAGTGATTTCTATATGTTTGGACAACTCAAAGACGCAGTGGGAGGAAAGAAGTTCCGTTCTGATGAAGAGGTACGCCACGCGGTGCATGAGTGGTTGCGCGGACTACCAAAACAATTTTTTTCTAAAGGAATTTAGGCACTTTGTAAGCGCTGGAGGAGATTATATTGAAAAACGTGATACAGCTTTGTACCACTTCTGCACAATAAATAATATTTTAAAAAATATGTAAGGTTTTCATTTGACTCACCCTCGTACATTTGACTGCTATATCCTTTCACCAGTATTAACGTAGAAATTTGAAATACACATACGTGCTCTTCAGGTTACGTCCTAAAAGCTGTTTTTTGCTTCCAATACGGACTTAATGGCAGATTTTGTTTTTATTTTGAGTGAGGGAAACCTGAAAGTTATGTAACGCATAGGCTATATGTAACTTGGCTGTTACGAAACTGATTGTCATAACGTCAACAGTTTATGTATAAAATCAAAGTTGACCGAGGCACTTAGAGAATACTTCGCTTCAGAGAAAACCAAGAAAGACTGCCCAACAAATTCTCCTTTGTTACTCAGTTTCCCGCGCATTGTCGTTCTTTGAAAACGGCCCATCTCCGCCGACTATCCTAATGTTAATGTCTTTCTGTTGTTTGGTTTCTGAATGGCCTTTTTGATAAATTAGTGTTGCAAGTAGGGACTTCAATTCAAATAAATCTTTCAGTAACGCTGGAGTAGCTTTCAATAAAGTTACTTTATTAATAATTAATTGCTAAAGTCATTGATATTACCGCCCATTTGCATGGGAGTCTCTGCTTTCTGCGATGGTCTGCGGACACACACTCCCAGCAATTCAAATTGTCTCACACTTCGGTTACAAGCGAACTGGCAATCTGTTTGCTTGGTATAGGTAAGCCTGCCTATTGCAGCTTGCAAGCACAGTAGCGAGCTTTATTTTATTTTATTTGTAAGCTGTCTTCTCTCTGATTTAATGCGTCCCGCCAAGAATATCTGTCTCATGCCAACCTCTTCATCTCAGATTAGCACTTTAAAACTGCTTCTTAAATTATTTGATGTACATATTTCAATCTCTGTCTTCCCCTACAGTTTTAATTCTCTAGTAGTACCATGGAAGTTGTCTTCTGCTATCCTAAGGCATGTCCTATAATCTTGTCCATTCTTCTTGTCAGTATATTCCATACGTTCCTTTCTTCATCGATTCTCCGAAGAAGATCCTCATTCCTTGTCTTACCAGTTCATATAACTGGCAACATCCTTCTATAGCACCATATTTCAAGTGCTTCGATTGTCATTATTCCAGTTTTCTCGCAGTCCATGATACATTTCCATACAATGCTGTGCTCCAAACGTATATTCTCACAACTTTCTTTCTTAATTTAAGGCCTATATAGACTTCTCTTGGCTATTAAACTGATGTGTACGATTTTTCTAGCACTTAACTGCCCTTGATATCTCCGGTACTATTTTACCGAAAGTCTAAAGTGACTCAAGACTCTTATATTCTACTCTGAACAGTCGCACGGTTGCTATAGCCCCCATGATTTCAGTAATGTTATTGTCTCTTCTGCCTCCTTTGATCGCAAGTCTTCCAAGTCTATGCTAAAGTCTGTAATAATTGATCCCCTAAGTCTTCTGTATCCACTCCCATTTCTTCCTCAGCCACGCTATCAGACAAGTCGATGTGCAGCAGGATTCTGGAACAAATATTGTGTTCGAAAATTATGAATTACCTCGAAGAGAACGGTCTATTAACACATAGTCAACACAGATTTAGAAAACATCGTTCTTTACTCATACGAATTTTGAGTGCTGTCGTCAAAGGATTTCAATTTGATTCCGTATTTCTAGATTTTCAGAAGGGTTTTGACGCCGTACCTCACAAAAGGCTTGAAATAAATTGTGTGTTACGGAATATCGTCTCAATTAAGCGACTAGATTTGTGAGTCCCTGTCAGAGAGCTCACAGTTCGTAGTAATTAGGCCCTCTGCTGTTCCTATTATGCAGGGTGACAATTATTAAATTATATGAAAAACTGTAATTAGTTAAAACTACATCGTGCACACACTGTATTCAACATGTAAACATCACTACAGATATTCGAATTTAGGCTATGACATTTTCGATATGCCTGCCGTCATTGGTGATGATTTGGTGCATACAAGTTGGTAAATTTATCATGTCCCGGTGAAGTGTGGGATCATCGATGCTGTCGACGACCTCCGGATTGGCTGTTTTCAGCTCAGCAATGGTTTTGGGGTACCCCAGAGCCACAATGCGGTCCCCAAAGTACTTTTCCACGACATCAGACACTCTCCTGATTCGATGGGGTCGAGCTCCATCTTGTATGAACCACATCTTGTCAAAATCAGGGTCACTTTGTATAATGGGGATGAAATCATCTTCCAAAAACTTCGCGTACCATTCGGTAGTCACCGTGCCATCAAGGAATATCGCACCGATATTCCGTGACTGGACACTGCAAACCACTCAGTCACCCGTTGATGGTGAAAGAACTTGTTGATCGCGAAATGCGTATTCTCAACCTCCCAAATGCGCCAATTTTATTTACTGACGAACCCATCTAAATGAAAGTGATCATCGTTGCTAAATCAAACTATGCATGAGCATAAAAAAATCTATCACGCCTCGCAGCCAGCCGTGCAGTTTGAATGTCCTAACGCAAACCGTTCAGAATCTATGACGATTTTGTTTCATATAGTTCAATAATTGTCACCCTGTATATGAACGATTTAGGACACAATCTGAGCAGCCGTTTTAGGTTGTTTGCAGATGATTCTGTCCTTTATAGTAAAGTTGTCAGAAGATCAAAACAAATTGTAAAACGATGTAGATAAGATATTGCATGGGGGTTTAATTAAATATAGAATGCTAATAATTTTAATTTTAGTTGCTGTTTGTCCGGTTACGCAGTCTCGTAACCGGTTGCCCCTAACTGGTATTACTCCGCAATCTGACTGCACAGGATAACAACAAAGAATGAAAGGAAATTTCCGTTAACACAATTAATTACTTAAGTCCCCAGCAACTATAAAAGCTACGAAACAACAAAGTACAAATGTAACTGTTCTGTGTGTGGAAGTGTGATTCAACGTACACATCTGGCACGGTTCTGCCTCAATAAGACAAGATATTTTAAACACGATTTACAATGAAGTAATTAAAAAAACTAGAAATACTATAATTGCATATAGAAACCAGAATTACAGTCTAACATAAGAACACGAGCCAGATGCTTTGTTGACTGAACCTGTGACTAAGAGGTATAATACATTTGAAATAAAAAAAATTCTTTACCTTCATATATATTGACGAAAAGTACACTCTGATCATTACAACATCCCCAATCCAAAAGCATCTGGTGTCTTGCCCAACAGAACAACTGCACACGACATGGTCACAATTAGTACTCTAACTACGGCTACCTCAGAACTACTACTGCCCTCAGCAACTTCTGAACTGCAACTGCCGGTGGAGGCGGCTGAATAATACTCTTTGGCACAATCTCTGGCGCTGTGACTCAGTGCAGCCACCTTTCAATATTCTACGGTGCTAAAATTGGGAATTGACCCTAAGTAATAAAAAGTGTGAGTGCTAAAACGAATCCGTTAAACTTCAGTTCCACGATAAGTCAATGTAATCTAAAGACAGTAAATTAAACTAACTAGCTAGGAATTACAATAACGGGCAATTTAATTTGGAAAGAACACAGAGAACATGTCGTGGGGAAGGCGAACTCAAGACTGCGTTTTATTGGCAGAACGCATAGAAGATGCAACCGATCTAGTATACACTGAAAAAACAGCAGCACGTTTTGTACTATCGCGAAATATGGTAGAGAATGTAACGGACATAATACAGTTTTTGGGTTGGACATCGCTAAAACAAGGGCGTTTCTCATTGCAGCAATATGTTCTCCCAAATTTTCAATCACCAACTTTCTCCTGCGAATGCGAAAATAGTTTGTTGGTGCCGACCTATATATGGTGCAACGATCATCATAATAAAATAAGGGAAATCAGAGTTGGCACCGAAAGATATAGCTGTTCGTTTATTCCCCGTGCATTTAGAGAGTGGCGTAACAGAGAATTATTGGGAAGGTGGTTCGATAAATCCTCTGTCAGGCACTTTTGTTTGATTTTCACGGTAGCCATAAAGATGCTGAAGCTCCAGAGAAACTGGTGCAGGCATGTGGATGCAAATGCAGATATATGTAAACAGGCAGAATAGCGCGCTACGGTCGGCAACGACTAGACATATGTAAGACAATAGGTGTCTGGCGCAGTTGTTAGATCGGTTGCTGCTGCTACAGTGGCAGATTATCAAGATTTAAGTGAGTTTGAACGTGATAGTATAGCCAGTGGATGAGCGATGGGACACAGCATCTTCGAGGTAGCGATGAAGTGGGGATTTTCCCGTACGACCATTTCACGAGTGTACCGTGAATATAAGGTAACGTCAAAATATCAAATCTTCGACATCGCTGCGGCCGGAGAAAGATCCAGCAAGAACGGGACCAATGACGACTGAAGAGAATCGTTCAACGTGATAGAAATACAACCCTTTCGAAAATTGCAACAGTTTTCAGTGCTGGCCCATCAACAGCTGACAGCGTGCGAACCATTCAATGAAACGCCTTCGGAGGCAAAGGCCTACCCGTGTACCCTTTATGACTGCACGACACATAGCTTTACGCCTGGCCTAAGCCCGTCAGCAGCGGCGTTGGACTGTTGTGATCGTGCAAAACGTTGCATTCTACCTCAGCTGCCATTTTAATAGGAATAAAATAAGAAAATATCAATACCATCTATCTACACTGAAAAGCCAAAGAAACTGGTACATCTGTCTACTATCGTGTAGGGCTCCTATCGTCTAGGGCCCCGGCGAGGACGTAGAAGTGTCGCAACACGACTCGGCATGGACTCGACTAATGTCTGAAATGGAGGGAACTAACACCACGAATCCTGCAGGGCTGTCCGTAAATCCGTAAGAGTAGGAGGGTGCGGAGATCTCTTCTGAACAGCAAGTCGCAAGGCATCCCAGATATGCTCAATAACGTTCCTGTTCAAATGGTTCAAATGGCTCTGAGCACTATGCGATTTAACTTCTGAGGTCATCAGTTGCCTAGAACTTAGAACTAATTAAACCTAACTAACCTAAGGATATCACACACATCCATGCCCGAGGCAGGATTCGAATCTGCGGCCGTAGCGTCGCTCGGTTCCAGACTGTAGCGCCTAGAACCGCACGGCTACTCCGGACGGCAATGTTCCTGACTGGGGACTTTGGTGCCAGACTGGAAACACGCTGCCTGGTCAGACAAGGCTCGTTTCAAATTGTATCGAGCGAATGGACGTGTACGGATATGGAGAGAACCTCATTAATCCATGGACACTGCAAATCAGTAGGGGACTTTTGAAGCTGGCGGTGGCTCTGTAATGGTGTGGGGCGTGTGCATTTGGAGTGATGCGGAACCCCTGATCCGTTTAGATACGACTCTGACAGGCGACACATACGTAAGCATCCTGTCCGATCACCTGCATCCAGTCATGTCCACTGTGCATTCCGACGGACTTGGACAATTCCTGCAGGACAATGCGACAGACCACACGTCCAGAATTGCTATAGAGTGGCTTCAGGATCACTCTTCTGAGTTTAAACACTTCCGCTGGCACCAGAGTCCCCACACACGAACATTATTTAACATATCTGGGATGCCTTGCGACTTGCTGTTCAGAAGAGTTCACCATCCCCTCGTACTCTTACGGGTTTATGGACAGTCCTGCAGGATTCGTGGTGTTAGTTCCCTCCAGCACCACTTCAGACATTAGTGGAGTTCATGCTACGCCGTATTGTGGTAGTTCTGCCTGCTCGCGGGGACCTACACAATAGTAGACAGATGTATCAGTTTCTTTGCTCTTCAGTGTTGATAGATGGTATTGATATCCTGTTATTTTGTTCCTTTAAAATGTCAGCTGAGGTAGAATCCAATGTTTTGCATTACGAGTGTTATTCTAACCACTGTTTCGTGCTGTTCCGAGCGTTCGAGGTCGACGGTGTCCCTTGTAAGGAATGGCAATGGCAACGCATCGCCTCGCAAAGAAGCTGTCTTCCGAAAGGTATGTATTTCCATTACTGCGATTACCATCAGTCAGATAGCGGATCTGTGTAGATGTGTAGTGCCTGCCGTATGTAGGGGCAGCGAGGCGCGAACTCGGCAGCGGGCGGTCTGCTGCGGAAATGAGCGTCCCGGGGCGAGTCTTATCAGCTGAGTTACGGCGCGGCCGTGGCGTGGCGTGCTCACGTCACAGCCGCACAGTATCCTGCAGGCTGGGCGCGGGGCAGAGCCTCGCCGGCTACCGGAAAATGAGCTAAGTGATTGCTGTGCCCGCTGGCCGTCACGCTCCAGCGGCGCCCGTCCGCAAGGAAACCACCGGCGGCCAACCCGCCGTAGGCAGGTACAACCCAGCGTAAGCGCCGACTCCTGGCGATCGGAACTAGACACGGGGAACGGACAGGGTAAGAAATACTGAACATGCTGGGACGCGATCAAAAAATTCTCGTTTCGGCAAGGAAAACACATGATTCGTCAGAAAACATCACCGAAGAAAAAAACTACAACCACTCATACTTTAGGAAAGTGCATTTCTTTCCTCTCAATTAGATTCGGACATGCACCCGTCGCCAGAAGACAGCGAGGATTTCTCGCATAAATTTCACATTTTTGTAGTACGACAGTACGACAGTGCACAGTTTTCGTGCTTCCTGGGTTACGAAAATTTTACGTTGTATACGAAGTCTTCACACTTTATCCGAGAAAGGTTTTGCTCCATACATTAAAACAGATATGGACAACATGTAACTTACTCAAGCGGTAAGTCAACACGGATTTAGAAAACATCGTTCTTGTGAAACACAACTAGCTCTTTACTGACGCCGCTCGGGGTTACCCGAGCAGTTTAGGGCGCTGCAGTCATGCACTGTACGGATGGTCCCGGCGGAGATTCGAGTCCTCGCTCGGGCATGGGTGTGTGTGTGTTTGTCCTTAGGATAATTTAGGTTAAGTAGTGTGTAAGTTTAGGGACTGATGACCTTAGCCGTTAAGTCCCATAAGATTTCACACACTTTTTTTCTTTACTGACACGAAGTGTTGAGTGCTATTTACAAGAGATTTCAAATCGGTTCCATATTTCTAGATTTCGAGAAGGTTTTTTACACTGCACCACATAAGCGGCTTGAAGTGAAATTGCGTGCTTATGGAATATCGTCTCAGCTATGTGACGGGATTCGTGATTTGTTGTCACAGACGTCTCAGTTCATATTAATTGATGGAAGGTCATCGAGTAAAATAGAAGTGATTTCTGGCGTTCCCCAAGGTAGTGTTATAGGCCCTTTGCTGTTCCTTTCAACACACACACAAAAAAACTTTTACATCACCCTGGTTCCCAGATCTCCTGAAGATAGACGTTGACTGTGCATGTTGTATCACAGACACAGTCCCTTGGACTGGTCTGAGATGCCACTATACCGGCCAAAAATGTAAACAACCATGCATGAGTAGCGCCCATTAGACGGAGGGGGTCCGATAGCCGATCAGTTGTAGTCTTTCCACCAGGAAGGAGGTACGCGGCTCGTGTTGTCTGTAGTTTAACCATGTCTAGATGGTCTATACTGCGGTTCGATCGCGTCCGCTTTGTTATTTGTGCCAGGAAGGGCTCTCAACAAGGGAAGTGTCCAGACGTCTCGGAGTGACCCAAAGCGATGTTGTTCGGACATGGAGGTGGTACAGAGAGAGAGGAACTGTCGATGACATGCCTCGCTCAGGCCTCCCAAGAGCTACAACTTTAGTGGATGATCGCTATCTACGGATTATGACTCAGAGGAACCCTGACAGCAACGCCACCATGTTGAATAATGCTTTTCGTGCAGCCACAGGACGTCGTGCTACGACTCAAAAAGTGTGCAATAGGCTGCATGATGAGCAACTTCACTCCCGACGTCCATGGCGAGGTCCATCTTTGCTACCACGACACCATGCAGCGTGGAACAAATGGGCCCAACAAAATTCGGAATGGGCCGCTCAGGATTGGCATCATGTTCTCTTCACCGATGAGTGTCGCATAGACACACTTACCAGCGAGAGCAGCAAGGGGGGTGGGCGGGTTCCCTGTGTAAGGTGTCAGGCAAATCCAACACCTTCCATGAAAACTCTGACATGATAAGCAAATCCAGTAGTATGTCACATAGCTCCGAATAAATCGTGACATTACATTAACCAAAGTAATACGAGTAACGAGTGAGCAAATGGAATACCACAGACTAACACAAGAATGTCTAAATGCATATCATACCTTCCCACTGTTGGACAGACGCAGTTCCGAGGGGAGAAATGAAAACAGTAGCCGAGAGCAGAACCGTGTTAAGCTAGAAGGCCCTACGATAAGGGACGGACTGGACACCCACGTTGTCATCCTACCGCTGAGACCACACCACCCTCACGTTTTAGCGTGAGACTTTTTCGTGTCTCTGTTACGTCAAGGACCACCCCCCATCCCATGTTAAAAGCTACAGCCCTCCAGAAAAACAGTATAGCTCTTACGATAACACAAAAAGGGCCACACCACCCACAAGTTTTAGCGTGAGACTTTTTCGCATCTCTGTTACGTTAGGACCACCCCCCCAGCCCATGTTAAAAGATAGAGCCCTCCAGAAGAACAGTATAGATCTTACGATAACGCTAAAAGGACCACACCAGCTGCAAGTTTTAGCGTGAGACTTTCTCGCGTCTCAGTTGCGTTGAGAACTTAAAAAACATTGCCCTAGCACGAAAAGTATAGCGTTTCTCATTGGATAGACAGAATTTTTGTAGGCGGAGCTTAAGGTTAACATTAAGACCCTGATTGGTCAGATGAAAACACAGCCAGATAGTTTTTTTTAAACTAACTTTGGTAAATGGTAGTAAGGAGAAGTTAGAGGAGAGTTAGTTCCGAGATGGCGAGGTGAGCGGAGCTGTACTGCCCGCTGTCGCACTGACGCTGCCTAAACACCGAAAAGTAATGAATGCACGCGATGCCGCATTTTTGAGCGCATAAGGCTTCACTCAGAACTGCAGAAGTCTCATCTGTTACACCCCCTTTTTGTGTAATACTAGTGTCGATCGTCAAGTAAAGCTCATGGTGTTCACATTTGCCACATGAAGTAAAAATCTGAAACGCGATGATTTCTCTGTTATATAATTATTGAGAAGCCACATCAGCCACTGTAATTTACGACAAGTTAGATAAGTAATTAAAGATAATTGAGGGTCATTGTAGACCATTTTGATAGTTTTCTCTTTTGTGAAACTTAATTTAAACCTAGATTATAGATGTGATATGGCGTAGGTCATCCTTCGATCCATTGTAGAACTTGGAAACCCACTCAGGGAATATTCGTTCACATTTTTGTTGAACGCAGTTGGTGTTTACCATCCTGTATTGAAACATTTCCTTTTATAAATAGTGCAATTTATAAACTATGTTTTGTGAGTAGAATAAAATTTCGAATGGTAAACTTAACTGCTTTTTCGACGTTATTTTACCAGCTAACTAAAAAAAATAGGGAAGCCTTGAACCCCTTCCACTAAATTTAGTTAGTATTAAGATTCTTTTACAGAGAGTGCAGTGGAGCTGACGCTGAAATCATTAAGTATTTGGTTATATCATCGCTAGTCTCAATGAACTCTTCTTAATTCTACATGTCATGTGTGGTCTAGCGTCTCCTTACCAGCAACAGGTCCCAGGTTCAAACTAGTCAGTTCCCTAAAAAACACGCTCAGAGCGTCGTTGCGCGAAAGTGGTAGGGACACACGATATAGAACAAACAGACACCACCATGAATGTTAGACCTGATGTTTTGGGATGGCATTATGCGGGGCCGAGGTAAGCCGCTGGTGGCTAAGGAAGGCGCCGTAACGACTGTACAATACGCGAATGCCATCCTCCGAGCGATAGTGCAAACATATCGGTAGCAAATTCGTGAGACATTCGTCTTCATCGACGACCATTCGCACCCCATTGTGCACGTCACATCTTGTGAATGACTTCCTCCAGGATAACAACATCGTTCGACTACAGTGGCCAGCACGTTCTCCAGACATGAACCGTATCGAACATGTCTGGGATAGTTTGAAAAGGGCTATTTATGGACGATGTGATCCAACAACCACTCTGAGGGATCTACGCCGAATCGCCGTTGAGGATTGGGACATCTGAACCAACAGTGCCTTGATAAACTTGTGGATAGTATGCCACGACGAATACAGGCATGCATCAATGCAACAGGATCTGCTACTGGGCATTAGAGGTACCGATGTGTACAGAAATCTGATCCACCACCTCTGAAGGTCTCGCAGTATGGTGGTACAGTGTGTGGTTTTCCATGAGCAAAAAAGAAGGCGGAAATGAAGTTTATGTTGATTTCTATTCCAATTTTCTGTACATGTTCCGGGACTTTCGGTACCGAGGTGTTGCAAATTTTTTTTGTGTGTGTGTATGTAAACGATTTAGGAGACAATCTGAACTGTCGTCTTAGGTTGTTTGCAGATGATGCTGTCGTTTATCGACTAGTAAAGTCTTCAGTAGGCCGAAAGAAACTGCAAAACGATTTAGAAAAGATATCTGTATGATGCAAAAATTGGCAATTACCCTAAATAACGAAAAGTGTGAGGTCATCCATATGAGTGCTTAAAGGAATCCGTTAAACTTCAGTTACACGATAAATCAGTCAAATCTAAAGGCCGTAAATTCAACTAAATACCTGGGAACTACTATTACGAACAACTTAAACTGGAAGGAAAACGTAGTAAATGTTGTGGGGAGGCTAGCCACAAACTGTGTTTCATTGACAGAATACTTAGAAAATGTAACAGAGTTGCTAAAGAGACTGCCTACATTATACTTGTCCGTCCTCTTTTAGAATACTGCTGCGCGGACTGGGATCCTTATTGGATAGTATTGACGGAGTACAGAGAGAAAATTCAAAGAAGGGCAGCACGTTTTGTATTATCGCGAAATAGGGGAGAGGGTGTAACTCAAATGATACAGGATTTGGGGTGGACATCATTAAAACAAAGGCGTTTTTCGTTGTGACGGAATATTCTCACGAAATTTCAATCACCAGTTTTCTCCTCCGAATGCGAGAATATTTTGTTGACGCTGACATACATAGGGAGAAACGATCACCATAGAAAATGAGGGAAATCAGAGTTCGCACGTAAGAGATAGAGGTGTTCGTTTTTCCCCGTGCAGTTAGAGACTGGAGTAACAAAGAATTATTGAGAAGGTGGTTCGATAAATCCTCTGCCAGGCACTAAAATGTGATTTACACAGTATCCATGTAGATGTAAGCTTGGCACGTGATGCTAAAGCAGCGCTCCTAGTGTGTTAAGTCAAACTCATAACGCTCATGATGTTAATGTTCATGGGTTAATGCACCAATATGAATGGCACTATCGCACCCCTTCCTTGATACACCACGTCAACAAATTATGCATCAAAACAAGCTTTTTTGTGACAACCTTCATTTCATGTTCACCCCATCTTCAGATGTTTACCTTTATTTACATGTTCACTATATCTTTACTTACAACGTTTCACAATAGCTGTCTTAAAATCTACCATTGGAAAATTCTGCAACGCCCTTAGTAAAGAAACAATGTTGAAGACATTTAAAGTAAACGTTAATACTCGAAGAGCGGGTACTAAGTATCCTGAAATGTCACCGTGGAAAAATAAACTCTTGTTGCGGCTAGTTCATTTTAAATTACCCAGAATCTCGTGAGGCATTTGTATTATACAGAAGCGGAATTGGAAAAATTCAGGCGACATACGGCGAATATCCGAAAATGCGTCATACGTGGAATATACTGCCAGTACCACGCTTCCTCGAGAATTTCTTCCGCGGGCCCAGATCGATATCAATCGCGGACTGTCAGTTGCCTACTCGAGCACTAAAGCATAGAGTTATGCTTAACTGATATGACATGGTGAGCCATGAGCTAGAGTAAAGAGAAGATGGCAGGCAGACAGACATTTCTGTGTCCGATATCACGTCAGTTAGTGATATGGTTGGCTGTACGAAAGAACAGTTATGATGTCTGTCATTGCAAAGATTCTTATTCTCAGTCTACACTGTGCTGAAAGCTATGCGACATTTACAAAAACAGCCAAATCATCATTGATAATGTAATAAAATGTGAATGTCGTGTGACTAGGGGTTCCCGTCGGGTAGATCGTTCGCCGGGTGCAAGTCTTTCGAGTTGACGCCACGTCGGCGACTTGTGCGTCAATGGGGATGAAATGATGATGATTAGGACAACAGAACACTGAGTCCCTGAGTGGAGAAAATATCAGATCGAGGTGGGATTCGAACACGGGCCCTTAGGATTGACATTCTGCCGCGCTGACTACTAAGGTACCGGGGGCGGACGATAAAGTAATGATAACAGATGAAACATTTTTAAATAATTTTTCAAGATAATCACCTTGTAAAATTATATATTTAGCTTTCAAAATTTTCAGTACCCCTACTGATATACGAGGTGCACCACAATTAATAGATACAAAAGGACATGGGTGAGAGTATTTGGTAATAGAAGCAATAAATGTTATCTTGCAAACGTGTGGTTACAAGCCATCACTTATTTGAAGATGAAATAGAGTCCTACCTAGCAAAAATGTATTTGAATTGTTTTCGATTACTTTCCCATCCAATTGGACACAAATTTGACTCGTAACTTACATTTGGAGATTGTGGCAGGTGCTTGATGGGGCACCGGCACATTTTACAACAGATTTAAGACGTCATGTAAACTTCCAGTATGGTCCAAGATGGAGAGCAGAGCATGTGTCTTGGCCTACTAGATAACCTGACGTCATTCCTCTGGATTTTTCTGCCTGGGTTCATCCCAGAAGTGAAGTATCTAGCAATCTCGTTGATACAGTTGAAGAACTTTGAGCCGTCCAAGTTCGTATCGATTGATGTTTACTAACTACTATCTGTGGCTCTTACCCAGCATCAGGTACAGTCGCGTCCCATTAGATGGCGTGACCTGCCCGCCTGTCGGCTTTTGCAGGCCTCACCGCACAGGCTGGAGTTATTCTGTTTTCTCTTGCCGAGTGCCGCACTCCGGGGCTGTGCAGAATCGCATATGGAAGGTGAGGCTCTGGCACAATCTAATTCCACGTAGATGTTTAGTAGTCAGAGAGCCTAGGATAGAGGCAGGCAGAGGCTGGACGGACTGAGGAACTTCTTGCTGTTGACTCCATGTGTGGCCTGTTATAAGCAAGGAAACTAAAATTGTTGAGAGGGTTTCTGATCATTTGATTCCGACAATTTTGCTTTCTGAAAACTGTACCTCATGTTCTGATGACATTTATCTTGGCTAGTTTTGTACGTTTGCCAAGCTTCGTCAGCTTCTCTAATGACATGGCAAAGGACCTACTCTCACCTCTGTTCCTGACACTGTATAAGCTCCGGGGCTCGATCTTTTTCTTATCATTATAAGAGAGTTCTTTGAAGTTGTGGTGATTAAGGCCTGTTCTGTATTTTGGAGCTTAAAAACTGGTTACATTCCCCTCAGAATTTTTCTAAAGTTCATTGTTTTCTGTGACCAATCACCCTATTTACTGTATTATTCGAGATATCATTAATATTATTAAATTATTTTCCGTTTTATGAAGCAAGAGCATTGTCGGTTGTTGCTTTAAATTTTCAGAGCTCCGTCACTTCTGGGGTTTACGTATTTATGAAAGAGTCACCCCGTTTATCCCATTGTGCACGTTTTTTCTGGCTAGGTTTTAATGTTTTTTTTTTTTTTTAAATGTTGTACTATGGTCACTTACTCCGTAAACCTAGAGATGTAGTCAGGCGGAGGGATTGGGTCTGGTTCCTAGTTGTCGTAAAAGTAATTGTTGTCTCTTTGGCACAAAGTTTATTTTGTAAGCCTTTTGGCAACTTTTAATGTATCTTATTAGATTAACGCAATACCGGTCTGAGACAGTAAAATATTTTTAAATTTTGCAGAATGCAATTCTCCCGCTCCGAGCGCTATACCTATCAAACCGGAGCAGTGGACTGTACAATCTTGTCAGGATTTACGAGATGATAAGGGAGTGTTTGAAAGATGAAAGAATTTGTATCTTTGCGGAGATCAGTGCAGAATTGCATCCAGATACGAGAAAGGCACTAGGAAAGCCACCTTTGCGAGGCAAAAATGTACACAACGTTGTATGCTGAAGCACTATTGTATTTCTTGTTAAGAGGCCACGAATGAGATCTGAGTCCAAATAACGCAACATAAAAGAAGTTTACATTTTAAGCTCACCTTTACTAACCAGAAAAATATTGCATACTGAAATCAGCGGCGGTGTGTAACGACACATTCGAAATGATCTTTCAAACTGTTCCCATGTTATTCCATGTTCGCTCGAACGTTTTTCTTCTATTATCGTATACAGCATCTGGTCTAAAGTATCCGGACAACTGTTTGTAGACGTTAATGTGAGATGTGTTATTCCTTCACCTTTATGACGGCTTAAACTCTGTTCGGGTCACTTTCAGTGAGATGCCTGAATGTCTGTGGAGGGTTGGCAGCCCATACTTCGCCAGGAACCGGAAACAGAGATCGAAGTGATTCTGAATGCTGGGATCTGGAGCGAAGTCGACGTCCCAACCATTCCCAAAAGTGTACCGCTGGATTCATGTAGAGACACTGTGGAAGGCAGTCCATTTCAGGAAAGTTCTACAAACCATTGCCTCACAGACGCTGCTTCATGACGTGGTGCATTGTCATGCTGATACAATCATCTACGAGCTATTCCTTTACTGTACATAGTACATAGTGCTGTCAAATGTGTTCATACATGTCCACATTTAACGTTTTCTTAAGCTCAGTGAGGTGGTCTGCCTGGTTTGGGTTTAACTATGGTTTTCCTTTGCGTTCCCACTTCACAATCACATCATCACCAACAGTCTACTGGGCCAGTTTTAGAAGCATTGAAATCACCCATCTGTAGCTCAAGTGAAATCCAATGAGTAGTACAATTTCGAAGTCACTGACTCACTCATTCTGATGCAACCGCCTCTCTACTAGAAAAGCAATAGTCCCCACCTCCTTTTATACCGATGGTTCCAGGTCTGGTGACATTTAGGGTTAATTTCACAATGCATAGGGGTGGTCTGATACTTCTGATCCGACAGTGTTGCAGAGGATAATTTTTTTATAGTATATCTTGCAATGAGGCTACATACCGTAGGTCCGGCCGCAGTGGCCGATCGGTTCTAGGCTCTACAGTGTGGAACCGCGCGACCGCTACGGTCGCAGGTTCGAATCCTGCCTCGGGCATGGATGTGTGTCATGTCCTTAGGTTAGTTAGGTTTAATTAGTTCTAAGTTCTAGGGGACTGTAGCTCAGAATTTAAGTCCCATAGTGCTCAGAGCCATTTGAACTATTTTGAACATGCCGTAGGAACTGTTATTTGTCTGTTTTTATTTGTGTTATCGTTTCAGGACCGAAAGGTAAGGGGCTGATGGCTATCCATACATCACATTCTGAAAGACATATTTTATGGTTTTGAGTGTCAATGTTGTCTATTGCGGTCGCTTTAAAACTTGGACCAGCTGAATGCTGACATGTGGCAAGGTTATCTTAGAGATTTCCATGGGGCCAGAGAGAGGCATACGGAGATTAAGTCAGTCTGTCTTTCGGCCTAATACCAGAGTAGTTAGATCAACCATCTACTTCTGATACTTCTAGTTTGTCCAGACTCATTCATAGTATTTACCTGACGTTTCCGTGAACCAGGTGAAAACAATTTTTTCATTGTACGTGTACATTACCTTGTCGTGGATCCCATTTGATTTTCACATCGTATTTTAATAAAAATTCTAGTTTTAAAGGGACGTTTGCAGTATGGGCATGGATATATAGCAAAAACGTAGATTTAAGTTCAGAACATAAAATAAAGGATTACATAAGATATTAATTAGTATAAGCGGTTGTATAGATTGTGGCGTGCAACCGCTGAAACATCATAATAATTTCGCAGTTCAGTTGTCTTGCCGAGAAGACGGCACCTTTTTTGTTCTGGAAGCCGTCCTGATCGGACGCATATCTGCCATCGCTGCAGGTAATTATTTTGGCACACCGCCATTAGTCTATGAGACGCAATCTCACTAGACGTACTCGTAGTTGCACTCAGCAACAGAATTAATGCGTCTAAGTAATTTAATTTAGAATAATATTTTGTGAATATAGTGACATTATTTAATCGTGTGTTTCATTTCTGTTGCAAGCTATTTTTCCAATTAAACGGCGTCTTGGCAGGGCTATAGGTTCCGTGTTATAAGTTGTATCATAGGTTCAGTACGAACCAAAGCTTTGGAATTATTCAAAGTACGAAATTCGATATATTCAGCAAAATCACTCACAGTCAAACGTACAATGAACGGATTTTACGCAAAAAGCCATTATCAAACGCCAAAACTTTGTATAAACTGATCACATACTGTTATCATTACTTATTATTATTTGTTTGTTCTTCGATATTCTCAAACCAGACAGGAAAAGCCACGATAAATCAAACTGGCGACTTCGTGTCTGGGCCTTTTGTTGTATTTGCTACATAGTTTTTCTTTGTTGCATGGATAATGGGATCATATTTAACGAGCCATTGCCATTGACTATTTGTAAAGACAAAACAAAAAGCCGTACCACTGAAATTGTTTATGAAACCTAGAATATACACTGAATACTTGGATCCAAGGTAAGACATCGCATTTTTACATTAGCACACTAGTCTAAGCGTTTTCGGTAATTGTAGATTGCTTTCTAGCTTTGTCAGAATTTTCCGTAACCGTAGCAGTCATTTGTGCGCATGATCGAGTATTCCAAATTATTTTTATCACACAGTTACTTACAACAGCACTGTCATACCTTTCCACAAAATGGTCGAATTGTGTCATGTGCAGTGCAAAATGGCAAGCAACCATGAATGTTAATTCTTTCACCAGTAATTGCAATTCTTGCTCAGTTGAGCCGGCATTGTTGCCATACGGAATTAATTTTATGAATTCATTCTCCAACGAGTGTAAAGATATTTTTGCAATGTACATTACGTGTAGAGTGGTGGTAACACACAAGCAATTAGCAAAAATGGAACACGACAGACAACACACACAAACCGAATCCAACTTGGACATTGAACTAAACAGTGACAATGACTCCAGAGTTGACTACAACAGTAACGATCAATCAGTAGTTTACACTCGTAGTGACGTAATTTTCATAAATAGGCCGACCACTAGTCAAATAGCGAAAACCAGCTCAGAACCCATTCTTGTCAGTGACATAATGTCAAACGACATGGCGGGAGCACAGCAGTTCTAGTTGACAAATATTGCAGTACGTTTGATGCTATTATCAAGCAAATGACTGAAAACAATAACATTATATCAATACAAAATCAGATCACTAAAAACAAGGAAGACATCGACGCACGTATGTTATCAATACATAATCAGATGACTGAAAACAGAAATCTGATAACCGAAAACAAAAAATACGTTGACGAACACATGACAGTTTTAAAAACGCGACTTGATGAGATTAAATGTGAATTAAGAGCACTAAAAGATTGTAACGATACTTTGTGTGAAAGAGTAGACGAGATTAACACGAGACTGAGCGCCTAAGTGTCCGAACTTGGCTCAAAATTTTCCGAATTGAACTTAAAGCAGGAAAAAACAACGACAGATGTAAAAGATATTCAGACTGAAGTCATTGCCACTCAAGTCAAATCTTACCTGTCAGTTCATGACTCAATAAAAACACGCATTATTGTAACTGAATGCAAAGTCTATACAATGGATAAACAACTTACAGACGAATTGCAATTACATACTGACAATCATTTTCCCAACATAAATAAAGAATTTAATGACAGGGTTGATCAGAAACATAAATACTTTGACCAATGTGTAGAGGAAAAATTACCGGCGGTTATGCACGACACCGTAGCCGAATTTGTTAAAAATAATAAACATGTCATAGCTAAGGCAGCTCAGTCCAGAGCAGCAAGACAGAAACAACTAAACGATGATATATGACCGGAGTGTAGTAGTCCTAATAATTAAAGTGCTCGCTTTGGTAATGAAAACAGATACATGTATGACACGTATCCTCCGTACACAAAAACACCTCACAGCAACAATAGTAATGGAAATAACAGAAACAGAAACAACAAAAAGTGGAACAAAAACAGAAACAATTATCAGCCTGCACAAACTCATCAGCAAAACTGGAACAGTAACTACGGTAATGTGTACCAAAATACTGGTCCACCCCCTCAGTACAACAGCCGGCCGCAGTGGCCAAGCGGTTCTAGGCGCTACAGTCTGCAACCACCCGACCACTGCGGTCGCAGGTTTGAATCCTGCCTCAGGCATGGATGTGTGCTAAGTTCTAGGGGACTGATGACCTCAGAAGTTAAGTCCCATAGTGCTCAGAGCCATTTGAACCATTTTGAACCGCAGTACAACATCAATACCGGTCCGTGGCGAATGCTGCCACAGCCTGTACAAAATCAAAATTGCGCTTTACACACCAATCAGCAGCTAATTCAAGGTGCTCAATAACAAAGGCCACAACAGATTGGAGAGTGGAATACACAATACCCTAATGTAAACATAATACAAGTGTCAAGTGAAACTCCACCTCCGCCTCTATCATCACCTGCACCAATTACGACGACGTCAAACTACTGTGCCCCAGGTCGTGGCTGAAGAAGGTTTGGGGGCCAACTTCAATATCAAATCATTGTTTGATACAACCTCTGATGAACAACACAATGATTATGTAGCAGGTAGGTTTTAGCAGCAACCACTGTTATTTCTACGCTACAATCAAGATGAGAGCTTATCCGATGGACTATTGCAGGAAAATGCACAATGTCGTTCATCTAGCAATGAAATAGTTTTAGCTACAAATAATAGTATAGTAGGAGGTATTCCAATCAGTATTGTTTTGGACACAGGTGCGGCTGTGAGTGTTTTTTCGTATAATTTCTATTAGAAAATGACCGAATTTGAACATGCACAGGAGTACCCAGTTCAAAAGTGTAAAATTTTAACTGCCGTAGGTAATAAGTCTAGTAGAGCTACGAAACAGGTTTTTCTGACCATTAGGATAGGTAATGGTACAGTACAATGGCCATTCCTCGTGGTTCAGAATCTAGTTCCTAATTGTATTATCGGTTTAGATATATTATGTGAGGACAGTATTGTTGACTTCTCGAAACGTGAATGTTTCCTTAGACATAAGGGCAGTGAAATCACATTGAATTGGATACCAGGACTCTTAAATATGACAGCTATTGTACAGGGTACAAAATTCAATTCATGCAAGACAGCGACGAAACAAACATACAGACACTCGCATTTGATACAGAATATGATGACTAGAAGACACTGATTAGCGATAAGTTAAGTGAAACCACTGCTATTACTGGTTGTGAACGCAATGAGCTTTATCAAGTACTAAGAATATACAGGTCCTTACTAAACGACCCGGTGTCATTAAGATATATGTTTATAAAATTGAAGTCAAGCCTCACCAAATTATCAAAACCTATAATGTACCACTGTCTCAACGACCTGTGCTGTGGCAAGAACTTAAACAGATGTTAGAGTGGCAGATCATCGAACCTTCCGCATCTCCCTACTGTAGTCAAGAAACCTAACAGAAATATTAGAGTGTTGTTGGACGCACACGCCATAAATGAAATTATACTACCTGTACCCACTAAACCAGAAAATTTAGAGGAAAAATTACAGGAATTTTTAGATGCTAAGTACTTTTCCACGATTGACTTGACAAATTCATTTCGGTGAGTCGCGATCACTCGTGATTCCAGAAAATATATTGCTTTCATATTCGGTGGGGGGGGGGGGGGGGGGGACAGCGATCAAATCAATTCTGTGTTCTTCCTTTCGGATTGAGCGTCAGTTCAGGAGTATTTATTCCTGCTTTGATACTCTGCTTGGTGACTGTTTAGTTGAGACTGTTACACATTATGTCGATGATCTTCTGATAGCTACTAAGACTTGAAATGAACATCTTGACGCTCTTGAAAACATTCTGGATAAATTTGCACTAGCTGCTGTAACAGCTAACCTAAAGAAGTCAAAATTTGCTTGTAGTGAGATTAGATAGTATCTTTTACACATAAATAATGCACAAGGTATACGCCCTGATCCAGGTAAGTTGGACGCTATTTGGAATTTTCATAGTCCTCGCACTAAAATAAAACTGAAGTCATTTCTAGGACTCTGTTCCTTCTTTTGACGTTTCCTGTCACAACAACTACTGGTAAGTATCTCCTAGATTTACTGAAGAAGAATCAGGTATGGATCTGGTCTGAGCAGTGCCAGCAAGATTTTGATGACATTAAGCACGCATTGGTGAATGCAAATACTTCAGTCCATCCAGACTTTAGTTTAGATTTTTGTATGACGTGTGACGCGTCATGCAGTGGCTTGGGTTGTGCCTATTTCAAGTAGTTAAGAATGGAGAAGAGTAACAGGTATAAATCATTGGATTTGCAAGCCGTACTTTGAATGTATGTGAACATACTTATTCAGCCACTGAACTTGAAACTATTTCTATAGTCTGGAATTTCCAAAAGTTTAACTATTTTTTGTATGGTAAACACACGAAAATTTATGGAGACCACCTAGCTCAGATATTTTTGTTAACATGTAAGTTAATTCGTCCTAGATTATCACGTTTGGCTTTATCTCTGCAGAACTACTCATTTGAGACTGTATACATTACAGGTAAAGACAACATCATTGCTGATACTTTGACCCCTCTTCTACAAGATATAGATGATTGTAACATTGATTTTAATCATGTGAACGACTACAGAAAACTACTAATGCAGGATTAGCAATATTATCAATATTACATTGATTTGTGTAATGATGGCAGCTTTACAAAAATCTGATCCGCATTGGAACAAGGTAAGAACTTTAGTCATAAATAAACCTGACCATTAACTGTCTAGCGGTTATCGGATATATAATGACGTGTTATTCTATCGTAGTCATCCTGATGGCTCTAATTGGTGTGTATGTGTTCCCAAGGACTCGGAACACGACTTAATCTGGCACACACTTAGCTTGGGGACATTATGGTACGAAAAATCGCCTTGTAAAACTTAGCACGTATTATTGTTTCGCTAGTGTGATACGAAAAATTCGCAATGTACTTAAAACATGTATATCTTATCAGAAATCTAAACCTCAGAACCTATCTTCAAAGACAGATTTACAATCCACACTACTTAGCAAACCTCTGGAGACTGTAAGTACGGACATAAGTGGTCCACATCCAGCAAGTAGCAGTTGGGTATTGATGTATTTTGTAGCATTTTATGACAGTTTTCTAAACGTGTTAAGCTGTTTGCCATAAAATCTGCAACTGCTAACGCAAGCCTCAGACTATTCTCAGGTAACTACATACCTCACGTGGGAAAACCCTAGGCAATTTTATATGACAGCGCCACGTACTACAGAGGGTACAGATGGCATAAATTCTTAAAGGACAGTGGCATTAAGAGCGTCTTTATGTCGAAGTTTAGCCCACAATCTAATCCTACTGAAAAATTTTCAGAGAACTGAACGGATTCATGAGGACATGTATACCTACACAGTATTCTAATTGGATAAGTTATTTGTCACTATTTGAAGAAGTTCACAGCAACCTGAATATATATGACACAACCTATACACCTAACGAGCCTATGTTCGACCGCAAAGAATCAAGTGAGTGGAGCGATCCTTTGTCATAGCTTTCACCTCAGCAGCTGTCGCATGATGAAAAGGTAAGACAAGTACTAACCACGCTGACGCAGCACGCTAATGCAAGAAACAGATACGACTCTAGTGCTGTTAAGGGAAAGCAGGAATTCAAGGTAGGCATGCAAGTACTATTGCGTACTCATGACAAATCTTCTGCATTAAAGAGGCGCAACGCGAAGTGGCATCTGCTGTACGACGGTCCATATGTATTGTCAACATACCGCATCCTTGTGCTTACCTGTTGCCGAACACAAAAACAAATAGAATCATTGAGGTTTACGCTCATCTAGACTTCAGAGTATTTCATTCTAAGCAATGAACATATGTCTTACTACTGGGAAAGTAAACTGTGTGTTTATAGAACACACGTACCTCTCAGTACTACTGCAAGGAAGTTAGGTAGCATAAGAAATTTTATTTCAGCTGATCCAGCCAGCAGCAGAAGAAAAAAAAAGAGATTTCGACTTCGCCTAACGTACATAATCAACATCAGGCTAAGTTTTAGCGCAAATGTTACGACGACATTGTGATCCAAATATTTTTGAGACACATATTTGACTAACTGTAGCGTCGGTCAAGAACTATTCACGAGTGATTGACGTGTACACAAAACCACACGACACACCTAGGAACGCCGGGCGAAATGGCCAAGCGGTTCTAGGCGCTTCAGTCTGGAACCGTGCGACCGCTTCGGTCGCAGTTTCGAATCCTGCCTCGGGCATGGATGAGTGTGATGTCCTTAGGTTAGTTAGGCTTAAGTAGTTCTAAGTTCTAGGGGACTTATGGCCTAAAATGTTAAGTCCCATAGTGCTCAGAGCCATTTGAAGCATTTGAACACCTAGGAATGGATTAGATGCACTTCATACTGCATAACACGTGTTTATGTGAAGCCAAGGCCAAATACACACTCAACACACACTCGTAACGCGAGAATTATGTACATTTGATTTCAGTGTGTTGCTTTAGACGTTTTTCCATTACTACGTGTGCGCTTTGGCTTGTTTGCTGATGTATCCAAATGTTGTGTCTAATCCTTCGAATTTCAGGTGACATCATTGCGCGAATGCAAAATTTGGTTCAAAAATCAGTAACGTCTTTAAAATTACGTAATTACTTTTATTCCATATAAAGCCAAAATGTAATTTATGTATTTATGTGTAATTATCTATATTGATGTAAAGCAAAATGTAATATGCTGGTATGCAAATGTGATCAGAATTTGTAGTATGTATCAGAATGAGTAAAACTACGAGATTTATATCAGAGAGACTGCTTCAAAGACATTCTACACACATCGCAATGTCTGAAACCGCGATGAAGTATGTGTGCAAAATTGTTAAAAAAACTATTCTTTATTTATCGCTATGAGAATGACTCGATGAAATATTTATGTAAAAAAAACTTGTTAACAAACGTTCTTTGTACATCATCAGATAAACTGTGAGTTGATAGAACTGTGCATGTGAAGTGCCATAACATTTGTAATGCATCGCCTAATGACATTTACCGCGATGCAACTGCGCAAAACAAGGAACTGATAAACCACTGGACCTATCGTCGCGACGGGCGAAAGCACTGAAGACAACTCCACGGGTGGAGGAATTTTGGATGGGACTACAGGGAATGTAAAGTTCTCGGAATACGACGGCCACTCTCACCTGGACAAATCGAGAATTGATGTCAGCATTTTGCCGTCCGAAGTCTTGCATCCATGCCTTCACGAAAATTATGTTGTGGAATGGAAATCCACTTGTTTTCAATCACGTGACGCATGACACAGTGTTATAAGTGAAGATAAACTGTGCAACGAGTGAACATGCCCACATATCGGTTGTCAAATCTGTGATGAGTGACGTCGATATGCAATAACTTTTTACGGTAGGCAAACTACCAAAACAATGCTCACCTTTGCGCTATTATTGTATGTATTATGTATATGAACTGCGAAGAACGACACGTGGTACAATGACAGCTATTCTGAAACAGAAAGACGGTTGTGTACATGGAAGAACCCTGGAGATGCTAAAAAGTATCAGATAGATTATATAATGGTAAGACAGAGATTTAGGAACCAGGTTTTAAATTGTAAGACATTTACAGGGGCAGATGTGGACTCTGAGCACAATCTATTGGTTATGACCTGTAGATTAAAACTGAAGAAATTGCAAAAAGGTGGGAATTTAAAGAGATGGGACCTGGATAAACTGAAAGAACCAGAGTTTGTACAGAGTTTCAGGAAGAGCATAAGGAAACAATTGACAGGAATGGGGGAAAGCAATACAGTAGAAGAAGTGTGTGTAGCTTTGAGGGATGAAGTAGTGAAGGCAGCAGAGGATCAAGAAGGTAAAAAGACGAGGGCTGGTAGAAATCCTTGGGTAACAGAAGAAATATTGCATTTAATTGATGAAAGGAGAAAATATAAAAATGCAGTAAATGAAACAGGCAAAAAGGAATACAAACGTCTCAAAAATGAGATCGACAAGAAGTGCAAAATGGCTAAGCAGGGATGGCTAGAGGACAAATGTAAGGATGTAGGAGCACATCTCACTAGGGGTAAGATAGATACAGCATACAGGAAAATTAAAGAGACCTTTGGAGATAAGAGAACCACTTGTATGAATATCAAGAGCTCAGATGGAAACCCAGTTCTAAGCAAAGAAGGGAAAACAGAAAAGTGGAAGGAGTATATAGAGGGTCTATACAAGGGCGATGTACTTGAGGACAATATTATGGAAATGGAAGAGGATGCAGATGAAGATGAAATGGGATATACGATACTGCGTGAAGAATTTGACAGAGCACTGAAAAACCTGAGTCGAAACAAGGCCCCCGGAGTAGGCAACATTCCAATGGAACTACTGACGGCCTTGGGAGAGCCAGTCCTGACAAAACTCTAGTATCTGGTGAGCAAGATGTATGAAACAGGTGAAATACCCTCAGACTTCAAGAAGAATACAATAATTCTAATCCCAAAGAAAGCAGGTGTTGACAGATGTGAAAATTATCGAACAATCAGTTTAATAAGCCACAGCTGCAAAATACTAACACGAATTCTTTACAGACGAATGGAAAAACTAGTAGAAGCCGACCTCGGGGAAGATAAGTTTGGATTCCGTAGAAATACTGGAACACGTGAGGCAATACTGACCTTACGACTTATCTAAGAAGAAAGATTAAGGAAAGGCAACCCTACGTTTCTAGCTTTTGAAGACTTAGAGAAAGCTTTTGACAATGTTGACTGGAATACTCTCTTTCAAATTCTAAAGGTGTCAGGGGTAAAATACAGGGAGCGAAAGGCTATTAACAATTTGTACAGAAACCAGATGGCACTTATAAGAGTCGAGGGACATGAAAGGTTCGCTGATGACATTGTAATTCTGTCAGAGACAGCAAAGGTCTTGGAAGAGCAGTTGGACGGAATGGGCAGTGTCTTGAAGGGAGGATATAGGATGAACATCAACAGAAGCAAAACGAGGATAATGGAATGTAGTCGAATTCAGTCGGGTGATGCTGAGGAAATTAGATAAGGAAATGAGACACTTAAAGTAGTAAAGGAGTTTTGCTATTTGGGGAGCAACATAACTGATGATGGTCGAAGTAGAGAGGATATAAAATGTAGACTGGCAATGGCAAGGAAAGCGTTTCTGCTGAAGAGAAATTTGTTAACATCGAGTATAGATTTAAATGTCAGGAAGTCGTTTCTGAAAGTATTTGTATGGAGTGTAGCCATGTATGGAAGTGAAACATGGACGATAAATAGGTTGGACAAGAAGAGAATAGAAGCTTTCGAAATGTGGTGCTACAGAAGAATGCTGAAGATTAGATGGGTAGATCACATAACTAATGAGGAAGTATTGAATAGGATTGGGGAGAAGAGAAGTTTGTGACACAATTTGACCAGAAGAAGGGATCGGTTGGTAGGACATGTTCTGAGGCATCAAGGGATCACCAATTTAGTACTTGGAGGGACGCGTGGAGCGTAAAAATCGTAGAGGGAGACCAAGAGATGAATACACTAAGCAGATTCAGAAGGATGTAGGTTGCAGTAGGTACTGGGAGATGAAGAAGCTTGCACATGATAGATTGGCATGGAGAGCTGCATCAAACCAGTCTCAAGACTGAAAACCACAACATTTTCCATGAGAGACAGTGACCAATAATGAAATGTATTTTGCTTTAACATATCTAGTAATTTTTAAGATTATTGTACCTGATCTGGATTTTAGTGTATATTTTTTGTAAAACTGCTTGGATTGTCCTGTAACAGTGATGTCTTGCGCACACGCACATACGAACTGTATATAAACTGTGATCACCGTGTAGTGAGTTACAGTAACGGCTACTGCCTCACTGAAATACACACGACTGCGCATGCACGGCAGCCGCAATACCAATATTGAAATCTCATGGGCCCACGCGCCCCGTTCAAATATTGTAAATATTGTACTGAATATGCTTTAAGGTGAACTGCACACCTGTGGATGCGTCCTTTCGCCTCGCAAGTCAGAGGGCAACTTAAAGGCACATTTTTAGGATGGGATAGATATATAGCAAAAACGTAGATGTAATTTCAGAATGCAAAATAAAGAACTACATAGATATTAATTAGTATAAGCGGTTGTATCGATTGTGGCGTGCAGCCGCTGTAACATCAGAATAATTACGCAGTTCAGTTATCTTGCCGAGAAGACGGCACCTTTCTTGTTCTGAAAGCCGTCGTGGTCGGACGCATACCTGCCATTGCTGCAGATAATTATTTTGGCACACCGCCGTTATTCTATGAGGCGTTATCTCACTAGGAGTACTCATAGTTGCACACAGCAACAGAATTAATGTAAGTGTTTAAGTAATTTAATTTAGTACAATATTTTGTGAATTCAGTGATATTATTTAATCCTGTGTTTCATTTATGTTGCAAGCTACTGTTCCAATTAAACGGGGTCTTGGCAAGGATGAAAGTTCCGTGTTACAAATTTTATCGAAGGTCCAGTACGAACCATAGCTTTGGAATTATTCAAACTACGAAGTCCGATATTTTTAGAAAAATCACTCACTGTAGAACTTACAAGGAACGGACCTTACGCAAAAAGCCATTGTCAAGCACCCTAAGTTTGTATAAACTGATCACATACAATTATCATTACTTATTACTATTTGTTTTTCCATATTCTGAAACCAGACAGGAAAAACCACAATAATCAAAGTTTGGTTTATAGATTTCGTTTCTTTCGCGTTTCTTGAACCTGATTTCTCTGTTTGGGGCTTTGCTTTATTACGTTGATAGAGCACCCACTTGGTTCCCTGTGAAAGAGATAAAAAGGCTGCTGCCCATGTCCTTAATGGGCCTATTATTTTATCTACGTGAGGCATATTGTGTAAAATTTACAGTTATCACTTTTAACTTATCCATCTACTTCCACATACTTACTCAGAAATTCACTGCCTAGTGCATGGCGGAGAGTACACTATACCACTACTAATCATCTCGCAAACAGAGCGAGAGAAAAACGAATTCCTATATGCCTCTCTGTGAGCCATAATTTCTCGTATCTTTGTGGACCTCATGCGAGATGTTTGTTCATTGCAGTAGAATCGTTCTGCATTTAGATTCAAATACCAGCTATTTGAATTTTCTACATAGCTTTCCTCGAAAAGAAAGTCGTATCCCTTTCAGGGATTCCGAATTCAGTTCCCGAAGCATTTTCGTAACACTTGCTTCTTGTTCGAACCTACTGGTAACAAATCAGGTAGCCCGCCTTTGAATTGCTTCCATTTACTCCTTTAATTCGACCTGATGTGGAGCCCAAATTCTCGAATAGTACTCAAGAATAGGTTGCATTGGCATCCCATATGTGGTCACCTTTACGGATGAATCACTCATTCCTAAAATTCTACCAATAAACAAAAATCGACCATTCGCCTTCCCTACCACAATACTGAGATGCTCGTTCCATTTCATGTCGCTTTGCAACGTTACGCCGAGATATTTAAAAGACGCGACTGATTCAAGCAGGATGCCACTAATGCTGTATCCAAATATGACCCGTTTTTTTCCCTGCTGATCGGCCTTAGCTTACAGTTTTCTATGTTTAGAGCTAGTTGCCTTTAATCACACGAACTGGAAATTTTGTCTAAGTCATCATGTATTCTCCTACTGTCACTGAACTTCGACAACTTCCCGTACAACACCACAGTCAGTAAGCAACCGCAGAATGCTGCCCACCCTGTCCGCCAGACCGTCTATTTATATGGAAGACTATAGCAGTCCTACGACACTTCCCTGTGATACTCCTGAAGATACCCTTGTCTCTGATGAACACTCGCTGTAAAGGACTACGTACTAGGTTCTATTACTTAAGAAGTCTTCGAGCCACTCACATATCTGGGAACCTATTCCATATGCTCATACCTTTGTCACCAGTCTGAAGCGGGGCACCGTGTCACGTGCTTTTCAGAAATCTAGAAATATGGAAGCTGCCTGTTGTCCTTCAGTGACAATTCGTACTACACCATCTGAGAAAACGGCAAGCTATGCTTCGCACGAACGATGCTTTGTGAATGCGTGCTGATCCGTAAGCGAAACCTTTTTGGTCTTCAGGAAATTTATTATATTCGAACTCAGAATATTTTTTAGAATTTCGCAGCAAACCGATGCTACGGAAGATCGTCTGTAATTTTGCAGGTCCGTCCTTTTACCATTCTTGTACACAGGGGTCACCTGCATTTTCCTACTTCATACTCTGCATACCCTCTCCCACATTTGTAATAGCGCTTTTGTAAGTTTTTGGTTTTTTAAATAATCAGATTGCTCTTCATTTTGAGTTTCTGTCATGTTTTATTCTTGTTACCCACACAAGCGTCTGTGGTGCATCATGCGCATCACCAGCTTTTAATGAATAACTTTCAGTACTGTGCAGCTAAGAGTGTCTTTTGCTTTTCATTGATCCTATACGTAATCCACCCTCTTTCACCACTTTACACACTCGATGTACAGCATTAAAGTATTGGTCGTACAAGTACTGTTATGTACAGTACAAATGCTACACGCAAACTGCAGTTTTCCAATAAACTATCAGTCATAGCTTGTAATTTATGTGCAACCGTGCCTACTTAGTCAATCGAATTGTTACAAGTATTTGTACAACATACCTGACTCCAGTTGTTGCTTACTGTCCTGTCGTCAAAGCGTTCAAAGTTGTTACTTTAAGTGTGAACATTTTTGGTTAGGATTTACCGTGACTGTTATTGATACTGAATGATCAACAAGTTTGTAGTTGCTAGTTGCTGTTTATTTACTTCTTTCACAAGGCGTTTCGAGGGTTTGAACCTCCATCATCAGGTGGCGCTTATGTGCAGTGCTGCGACTGTCCAGCAAACAAAAACAAAACAGTGTTTCAGTATAGTGCTCATATTGCTGTGGAGATCTTCGACAGAAAGGATGAAACAAAATATAAATGTGAAATTAAATAACATGAAAATAAAATTTCCTGGAAGATTAAAACTGTGTGCCCGACCGAGACTCGAACTCGGGACCTTTGCCTTTCGCGGGCAAGTGCTCTACCGTCGAGCTACCGAAGCACGACTCACGCCCGGTACTCACAGCTTTACTTCTGCCAGTAACTCGTCTCCTACCTTCCAAACTTTACAGAAGCTCTCCTGCGAACCTTGCACAACTAGCACTCCTGAAAGAAAGGATACTGCGGAGACATGGCTTCATCTCATTCTGGAAATATTCCCCCGGCTGTGGCTAAGCCATGTCTCCGCAATATCCTTACTTTCAGGAGTGCTAGTTTCTAAAGGTTCACAGGAGAGCTTCTGTAAAGTTTGGAAGGTAGGAGACGAGATACTGGCAGAAGTAAAGCTGTGAGTACCGGGCGTGAGTCGTGCTTCGGTAACTCAGACGATAGAGCACTTGCCCGTGAAAGGCAAAGGTACCGAGTTCGAGTCTCGGTCGGGCACACAGTTTTAATCTGCCAGGAAGTTTCATATCAGCGCACACTCCGCTGCAGAGTGAAAATCTGATTCTGGGAACATGAAAATAAGTAAACTACTTTCACTGGTCACAGTGTCTTTACCCCGTCGTGCTAAGTCACATACACCATCCCACTTTGTTGACGTTGACGGAAAAAAGGTGGCGTCTAGAAACTAGTAAGTGCAAAGAACGTATAACAAAAAAGATCACTATTTCGCAACTCGTCTCAAAGCATTGTGGAAGTCATTGGTTGCCTAGATGAAGACAAAGCTGATTGTAAATATCTACAGTAATTCTTTTCTGTTAGCTTTACATAACTTAATCCTTAGTTCGCTTTTAAGTAATCTGTGCAACATGTTATAAACATTAAGTGTAATAATTATGATGCTATTAGTCAGAATTTATATGCATGGTACGGAAAAACAATTTTACCAAAACTGTAGGGCAGAATGACAGCATCAAACGGAGGAACTTGCGTATAGGAACTAGAGGTCGCAAGTGAATTTTCACGCTGTCAGTGTGAAAACAGTGATAAGTTTGAACATTTGCAACGATATGCTTACGTTAAGTCATGGCAAGTCTTTGTACAAGAGTATATTCATTTTGCATTTACTTCTACCCTTTAGGACACATTAAAAATGAAAATTGTACACATAATTGTTTTCATTTCTAGAGAAATACTGTATGGTGCGTCAGCTAAGTAAGATACACGTGGCTGTGATATTTTTAAGTTTGTCTTGCTCTCACCGTGACGACTGGTTAGCCCAAATATTTTATTTACTTGTAAATTTTCTGTCAACTACGTTTCATTTTGAGTAAAGACGTCCATATGTCATATTTCTATTACGTTCCTGTAACGCAAAAAATATGCAACGGTGACCCCTAATTCCTATACACAAATTCCTTTGTTTCATGCTGTCTTTCTGCGCTTCACTTTTGGTAAAATTATTTTTCCACACCATGTACTAATAACAAGTTATATGTTATTATTATATTACGTTAGTAGTGTGTGTGTGTGTGTTATTTTTCCATACCATGTACTAATAACAAGTAATATGTTATTATTATATTAATTATATTACGTTAGTAGTGTGTGTGTGTGTGTGTGTGTGTGTGTGTGTGTGTGTGTTGCGCAGGATTCACAGATTGTGGATGGAGTGACTGAAAGAGAGCAAATTTTGGTTATGCCAGAGCTGTGTGTTGTTTGCATTTTGTACGTGTAAGTAAAGGCTGAAGTAACACATTGATTGTGTTTAGAAAAATATATTTAAATAGTCATATTCTGAATAATATAAAGAGATACACAGGGTGTTCCCTCCCCTTCCTCCCAAAAAAAAAAAAAACAATAAACACCGATGAACCTTAGGGTGAGGTTCTTTACACAAAAATAAGAAAAAAATCTAGTAATGAAGGGCTCTAAAATGTATACATTAAGATCTATGAGCTCTTGTTCAGTGGAAGAGCTGCGTTTCGCACTAGCGAAGATGAACAAGTGCTCATAGCTTTTAAGGTACACATTTTAGAGCCCATAATTACTAGAAATTTTTGTTTTTGTGTAAGGGCCGTACCCCTAAAGCTTCTCGGTGTTTTTTGGGACACGCTATATGTATTCTCAAGGCTGCAATGGCTCCAAACTATTGATGTTGGGTTTTGTGAGTCACGCTGTTACATTTCGTGAGATCCACAACTTTACATTTGTCTGTTCTAAGAGCTAGTATCAGCATTTGCAGCAGTCTCACGCTCTGTCGACATCTGAGTAGGTGTTACTGCAGTTTTTACAGAGTAGAATTTTCTTGAAGATAACCACATCACTCGTGAGAAACGTGAGATTGCTACTAATTCTACTCATTGAGTCGTTAATGTACAACCATCCTAACAACAGTCCCATAAAACTCTCCTGCGGAATACCAGATATTACCCCGGTGTATGTAGATGACTCTCGATCTACGATAACACTCTGCATCTAGCCTGTCTACAACCATATCTACATAAAAACGACGTCACAGTCACGCAGTTCACAATTAATTACATGGCAGAGGGATCATGGAACCATCTTCAAGCCATTTCTGTACCATCACATTTCCGAGAAGCACGCGGTAGAAACGAAAACCTAAATCTATCCTTAGGATCGCTGATATCTCTTATTTTATTACAAGGATCGTCCTCCCTTTGTAGGTGGGCGAGAATAAAACATTTTCGCATTCCGAAGAGAAAGTTGGCCATTGATTTTTCGTAAAAATATCCTGCCGCGACGAAAAACACATTTATTTTAATGATTTCCATTAGAAATCCTGTATTATATTCGTGACCTCCCCCATATTTCGTGATATACAAAACCAGCTGATCTTCTTTGAATTTCCTCGATGCCCTCCGTCAATCATGTCTGATGCGAATCCCACTCTGTACTGCAGTATTGCAGAAGAGGGCGGACAAGCGTAGTGTGGGCAGACTCGTTAGTAGATCTGTTGCATCTTCTAAGTGTTCTTCAGTTACCTTTCTACACAACATTGTCAGTGTGATCGTTCCAGTTGTAAGTAGGCTGTTTAGGTTTTTTTCTTCGTAACACCACGTAGCGCTCTGTATGAAAATCACTGGCTGTGCTGTGTGCAGTCTGTGACTGGTTTGCATTGTTGTTTGCTATTGTAGTGTTGGGCAGTTGGCTGTTAACAGCGCGTAGCGTTGCGCAATTGGAGATGAGCCACCAGCAGTGGTGGATATGTGGAGAGAGATGGCGGAGTTTTGAGAGCGGATGATCTGGACTTGCGTCCATTACAGACAGTAAATTTATAAGACTGGATGTCATGAACACATACGCACACACACACACACACACACACACACACACACACACACACACACAACTTTTGAACACTGTTAAGGTAAATACATTGTTTGTTCTTTATCAAAATATTTCACTTGCTAACTGCGCCTATCAGTAGTTAGTCCCTTCAGTAGTTAGAATCTTTTATTTAGCTGGAAGTAGTGGCGCTGGCTGTATTGCAGCAGTTCGAGTAATGAAGATTTTTGTGAGGTAAGTGATTATTGTTAGTCAGGGACATTCTTTTCTATGGATTATTGAAAGTCAGATTGCGTTGCGCTAAAAAATATTGTGTGTCAGTTTAGTGTTGATCACAATAATTAAAGAGAGTAATGTCTGAGTATGTTCAGTTTTGCTCAGCTGTTTGAAAAGCAAATAATGTAAGAGGTTTATCAGCACAGTAATTCATTAATTTTTCTAAGGGGATGTGTCACAGTTTTTGGTTATACCTAATTGCAGTCCCTAAGAATGTAATTGAATTAATAGGCTTTAGATTTATGTGATTTATATTGTTACCGAAAATTAGGGGATTTCTGTTAGTATCAGTGTGGATATCATACTTATCAGTACTTAGGGTCAATTTTCAATTTTCGCACCATACAGATATCTTATGTAAATCATTTAGCAACTGGTTGAGATCATCTGACGACTTTTCAGGATGGTAAATGACAGGATCATCTGCAAACAATCCAAGAGTGTTGCCCAAATTGTCTCCTGAATCGTTTTGGTAGATTAGGAATGACAGAGGGCCTATAACAATTTGTTGGGGAACGCCAGATATCACTTCTGTTACACTCCATGACTTTAAGTCAGTTGCTAACTGCGATCTTCCTAACCCATCGGAAATGATGCTCTGGAAGCACGCTATTTGATTAGAAGTCGCTTGTGAGGATAGGTGTCAAAAGCTGAATGGAAATCTAGAAATTTGGAATCAATTTGAGATCCCCTGTCGACAGTGATCATTACTTCGTGAGGATAAAGAGCTAGATGTTTTTCACAAGAACAGTATTTTCTGAATTCATGTTAACAGTGGTTTTGGGACAGACACAGTACATATGAAACTCAATGCTGTATTGTAATGTCACATAAAATGTGAAATCAGAAAGTGTCCATCACGTCAGGATTAAAAGTTATGGCCTGTAAGTTATATAACATAGTTGAATTTATTGTATAATTTTTAAGTGATTTATGTTCGAAAGGAGTCTGATAAAAGTTAGTGCATTGACCTTTTTTGTTCTTAACTTTAATGTGAACTACTTTTTAAATGTAATATGTAACATTAGTGTATTGTACATTGTGTATTTAAACCCTCCAGTCAGATACATTTGCTTATTCTTCCTTCTATATTATCTCATGTCTTTGAATTTTCTTTTCTTTTTCAGGAAGTGGTCTGGCTAAGTTCATTCGACAGAAAAGTGTTTTGGCATTGAAAATACAGAATTAAGAAGTCAAAACGTGGATGTACAAACTATCTCGATTAATTTTGTTATATATGTGGTAAATCTCGACAAGGAAACAAAGAAAACCAATTTCTACCTTACTGAAGATGTCGTATCATTTATACTTCAAATGACAACTGGGATATCAGGATAAAAATTGGGCACCTCACTTAACTTGCACTAGGTGCAATTCTAACCTAACACAATGGTTGGAAGGAAGAAAAGAGCACTTACCATTTGGCATACCAATGATCTGGCAAGTGCCTCAAAATCATGTTGATTATTGCTACTTCTGTTTGACTAATGTAACTGGCTTTTCATCAAAGAATAAGGACAATATTAAGTACCGTAACCTGCTCTCAGCAATAAGACCTGATCCCCACTGTGAAGACCTGCCAATTCCAACTCCTCCACTAGTGTGGGAAGAAGTTCGTAATTCTGATAATGAATCTACAAACGCTGAGGAAGCACAATGTCAGTCAAGTGAAGAGGAGCACTTTCCAGAACAAAGAACACATTTAATTACGCAAGCAGACTTGAATGACCTAGTTCGTGATTTATACTTATCCAAGGAGCATGCAGAAATTTTATCTTCACGTCTTAAGGAATGGAATTTACTTCATGAAGAAACAAGAATTACTCACTTTAGCAACGTAATAAAGATCTGATGACATATTACCGGGTGGTGGACAACGTTTGTGCTTGTTGTGATGTAGTAGGATTAATGAAAGAGTTAAACATACCATACGATGCTACTGAGTGCCGCTTGTTTATTGACGCTTCCAAGACAAGTCTGAAGGCTGTACTATTGCATAATGGTATAATATGTTTCCATCTGTACGTGTAGGGTACTCTGTGACTATGAAAGAGAACTATGTGAATTTGTGGGAGATACTTGAAGCTATTAAGTACACTTAAGAAAATTGGAAAATATGTGGTGATCTTAGGGTGACTGGTTTACTAACTGGTCTCCAAAGTAGTTTCGCAAAGTATTGCTGTTTCCCTTGTCTTTGGGACAGCCGTGCAACAGATAAGCATTACAGAGTTAAACAGTGACTACCACTAGAGAAATTGGTTCCAGGGTGAGAAATATGAAATATGTACTTTTGATGGATTCTCAAAATGTTTTTCTTCCCCCAATGCATATTAAGCTCTGCCTTATGAAGAATTTTGTCAAGGGAAGGACAAATATGATAATGGTTTCATGTATCTACGTGAAGTGTTCCCTGAATTAAGTGACGCCAAACTAAAAGAGGGAATTTTTATCGGGCCACAAATTAGGGAGTTAATGCATGATAAGAACTTCGAAGAAAAATTAAGTCAGTTAGAACTTGCAGCCTGGCGTTCTTTTAAGGATGTCGTTCAAGGTTACCTAAGGAATACACTCCTGGAAATGGAAAAAAGAACACATTGACACCGGTGTGTCAGACCCACCATACTTGCTCCGGACACTGCGAGAGGGCTGTACAAGCAATGATCACACGCACGGCACAGCGGACACACCAGGAACCGCGGTGTTGGCCGTCGAATGGCGCTAGCTGCGCAGCATTTGTGCACCGCCGCCGTCAGTGTCAGCCAGTTTGCCGTGGCATACGGAGCTCCATCGCAGTCTTTAACACTGGTAGCATGCCGCGACAGCGTGGACGTGAACCGTATGTGCAGTTGACGGACTTTGAGCGAGGGCGTATAGTGGGCATGCGGGAGGCCGGGTGGACGTACCGCCGAATTGCTCAACACGTGGGGCGTGAGGTCTCCACAGTACATCGATGTTGTCGCCAGTGGTCGGCGGAAGGTGCACGTGCCCGTCGACCTGGGACCGGACCGCAGCGACGCACGGATGCACGCCAAGACCGTAGGATCCTACGCAGTGGCGTAGGGGACCGCACCGCCACTTCCCAGCAAATTAGGGACACTGTTGCTCCTGGGGTATCGGCGAGGACCTTTCGCAACCGTCTCCATGAAGCTGGGCTACGGTCCCGCACACCGTTAGGCCGTCTTCCGCTCACGCCCCAACATCGTGCAGCCCGCCTCCAGTTGTGTCGCGACAGGCGTGAATGGAGGGACGAATGGAGACGTGTCGTCTTCAGCGATGAGAGTCGCTTCTGCCTTGGTGCCAATGATGGTCGTATGCGTGTTTGGCGCCGTGCAGGTGAGCGCCACAATCAGGACTGCATACGACCGAGGCACACAGGGCCAACACCCGGCATCATGGTGTGGGGAGCGATCTCCTACACTGGCCATACACCTCTGGTGATCGTCGAGGGGACACTGAATAGTGCACGGTACATCCAAACCGTCATCGAACCCATCGTTCTACCATTCCTAGACCGGCAAGGGAACTTGCTGTTCCAACAGGACAATGCACGTCCGCATGTATCCCGTGCCACCCAACGTGCTCTAGAAGGTGTAAGTCAACTACCCTGGCCAGCAAGATCTCCGGATCTGTCCCCCATTGAGCATGTTTGGGACTGGATGAAGCGTCGTCTCACGCGGTCTGCACGTCCAGCACGAACGCTGGTCCAACTGAGGCGCCAGGTGGAAATGGCATGGCAAGCCGTTCCACAGGAGTACATCCAGCATCTCTACGATCGTCTCCATGGGAGAATAGCAGCCTGCATTGCTGCGAAAGGTGGATATACACTGTACTACTGCTGACATTGTGCATGCTCTGTTGCCTGTGTCTATGTGCCTGTGGTTCTGTCAGTGTGATCATGTGATGTATCTGACCCCAGGAATGTGTCAATAAAGTTTCCCCTTCCTGGGACAATGAATTCACGGTGTTCTTATTTCAATTTCCAGGAGTGTACAAGAGCATAAAACAGTGACATATTTGTGGGAACTCTTTTACAGAACTACCAAAATCTTCTATGCAGAATGTCACTAAAAATGCACTTCCTTCATTCTAATTTAGATTTCTTCCCTACCAATTTGGTAGTGGTTAGTGACGGACACGGAGAAAGGTACCATCAGGACATTTTGCGATTGGAAAGCCGATATAAAGTTAGATGGAACCCTTCAATGTTAAATGACTACTGTTGTTTTTTGAAGCGGGAAGAATGTATATCAAAAGGTTCAAATGAGTATGAAGTCCAAAGGGACAAAACTCTGAGATCATGGGGACCTAGACTTACACACTGTTTAAACTAACTTAGGCTAAGAACAACACCCACACCCATGCCCGAGGGAGGACTCGAACCTCCGGTGGGAGGGGCCGCGCAGTCCGTGGCATGGCGCCCTAAACCGCGAGGCCACTCCGCGTGGCGGATATGTATCTCACAGAAGGAAGTTCTCATCAAAAGGACTCACCCCTCCACTATCAACATCATCATCGAGCAAATGAATGTTGCAGTTTTTGTTGTAAAAATGTACATTAGGCCCAGGACACCAGTAAGATAGTTTTTTGCGTTAAGTATGTTATATATAGTCTAAATTTAGTGTCGACCACCCTAGTTTCTGTTTTTAGATATATACATTTAAAAACCTCCGTAACAAAAAATAGGAGGGTGATTGTGAAAACCTAATTTCATTTTCAGATTCAGCAAGTCAAAGTTAGTTAGTTCCACTGCGTTCCATCTCTGTACGTGAAAAAAAAAGTATTTTTGTTGTAGTGTTATCTTCTTCGAGGCAATCCGTAATTTTCGAACACAGTATAAGTTCCAAAATCCTACCGCAAATCGACGTTAGTGATATCGGTCTGTAATGCTCTTATATCATTTTAGGAGTATTGGTATATTATGTGCAACTTTACAATCTTCAGTCATGAAATTTTTGACGTCGTCGCACTAGATACCCACAGGAAGTATTTCTTTTAGAAGGCGTCTGTGCAATCGAAAGCTTTTCAATAAGAATGCCAGTGTGAAAATAATCACTGGGAGTCATGTCGGCCTAATATGGCAGATGTAGAAGCTGATTTTGCGACAACCAGCTGAATGTAAGGATGCATGATTGTGTAGTGAGAGAACTGTATTATTTGGAAATTGTGGTCGTTCAGCTCGAATAACATTCTCTCAGAGTATTCCATTTGGAAGCTTAACACTGCTTGATGACGGCATTGCCTTTGAGATAGCAGCCTATGGGTACTATAACACCGCCGGTCGGGGTGGCCGAGCGGTTCTAGGCGCTACAGTCTGGAACCGCGCGACCGCTACGGTCGCAGGTTCGAATCCTGCCTCGGGCATGGATGTGTGTGTTGTTCTTAGGTTAGTTAGGTTTAAGTAGTTCTAAGTTCTAGGGGACTAATGACCTCAGAAGTTAAGTCCCATAGTGCTCAGAGCCATTTGATTTAGTACTATAACAAGACAAATATCCTTTACTTCACGCCTATGGTCACAATTATTTTTTTGTCATGAAACTATCGGTTTCGGTCTGTAACATGTCCTAATATACTGGAGCCATAGTGGCATCGTCAAATGTTAAAGACCAAATCAGTGCCAGTTTAACATTTGACGATGCCACTATGGCTCCTGTATAATAGGGCATCTTTTTATAAAACTGATCTGAAGATGGTCGCTATAGACCGGAAACGGTAGTCCGACGAAAAAAAAGCCTTAAGTAAAGGAAATTTATTCTATATTCGGGTCAGTGTTGAATTCGCGACCATGTCGCAGCTCGCGTAATAAGATAATCAAAAGAAAACGTAGCCTTGTGTTTTTCTTTTCGGGAATTGCTTTTGCTTTTCTTTTTTGTCATCTACTGCTGCTTCGACTGCTCTTTCGTTTCTAGCGCTTAACGATAAAACTATATACAGGCTACTCTTATGGAGCGTCGGAGGAAATACCCGAAGATTCCATGTAAGTAAATCTATCCCCTTTGGATCAATGTTTATTCCAATAGACTTTGATTACCGGTTAACAGATGTTTCAATCAATCAAGAGAAATCTCTGTCACATCAGAAACCTCGTGTAAAATGTGGCGGAAACGGTCTAGTGAGACTTTTGAAATCTCTCTGAGCTGACGTATCTTCAGCTATCAAAGAGTACAAAATATCAATATCTGTACTTCGCCGGCCGGGGTGGCCGATCGGTTCTAGGCGCTACACTCTGGAACCGCGCGACCGCTGCGGTCGCAGGTTCGAATCATGCCTCGGGCATGGATGTGTGTGATGTCCTTAGGTTAGTTAGGTTTAAGTAGTTCTAAGTTATAGGGGACTGATGACCTCAGAAGTTAAGTTCCACAGTGCTCAGAGCCATTTGAACCATCCACTGTACTTCCGTGTTACCACTACAAGTTATGGCAGCCAACATTCTCCAGGAATTCGCCAAAAACTCAAACGTTTCCGTTGCATTTCCACTGCACGTAGGGCGACTCATCTCTGCAGACCACTCACTTTCATTCATAAGCGGCTTCTGAACCACCGGACTTCAAGTAGTACAGTGTTAAAGTTACCGATCTCTAAAGGTTTCTACAGTTGAAAGTAGTTTTTATGCATGCAGTCAGAATGTGCTTAATTCATTAGATTACAAACTACATCCTGTGAGCTCTCAGACACATTTGACTGTTTAAATCAACAACATCTTTTTCAGCAAAATGATAATATTATACTCTAACAAGAAACTCTGGAAAATGTTTGATGACATGTACTTCTAACTTTTAACAAAGTGAGTTAAAAAGATAGAATATTATATTAAGTTATCGATCTTTTTTCGGCTAGGTTCTTACTACATGTTGTGGCTCACAAGATTGACTATAGGGGCCTTGCATTTTCTTCTGTATTCTGCTGGCTTTTGTTCAGTAACATTATCTAACGTTTAAGCTTGGCGTGTTTGCAGGCGCTTCAACACTATATTAAACAACAACTCAGCATGGGTTAGAACGTGTTATTAATGAAATTTTCATGGACATTTATAAATCGTTTCTGTCTAGTTTGTTGTCAATTGACTTTTGAAAGCTCACTAATCTAGTTCAAAACAAGTAAAAGTTTCCATCCAATGATGCATAAAATCTGAGGACAAGCACACAGAAAATTCTTAGAATTGCGACTTTTAAGTACATTGCGTTGGGAGAAAAATGTTATAGTACGGCTGCAGTTCAAATGGTCCAAATGGCTCTGAGCACTATGGGACTTAACTTCTGAGGTCATCAGTCCCATAGAACTTAGAACTACTTAAACCTAACCAACCTAAGGACATCACACACATCCATGCCAGAGGCAGGATTCGAACCTACGACCGTAGCGGTCGCGCGGTTCCAGACTGTAGCGCTTAGAACCGCTCGGCTACTCAGGCCGGCTACAAGATATCAGGTAAAAGCTTCACGAACAGAGATATCCCAAGCGAACGTCCGCAGGTTCTTCCTATAGCAAATGTCACATGCGCCCTTGACAGAAAGTACCCATGATACCTACGTCGAAACGGACCGAAAGTGTACCCATCACGGGTGTCCTCTTCAGACTCGTTTGGATGGCGTATGTGCTATTTGCTGATGCAGTTTGCATGTTCGGAAGCTTCCTTCGCAATCAGAGATTGGAGAACGTCTAAAGGGAGGGAATGTGAGTCGTTTAGGCCAGTGCCCTAGGCTCCCCGCACCCAGCAGCGACTTGCCACCAGCGTCGGCCGACCGCCACAGCGGTAGCCTGTGTCTTGTCCCCGTGACTGACCCGCATGAGGGTTACAACAGGTGGCCTGCATGACAGGAAGTGTCGCGGACGTTAAAACTGCATCTGTTGCTTTTCCCAGCCATAATGCAGCTTGGAAATACAGCCTTTGCGTACCTCCACCCACAGAGAGGATGTGCTTATTCCGACAAAGGAGAAAATTATGGTATATTAGGAAGTACTTTTCAGTGGTTATTAGGACACTTATCTTACTCATTCAACGCTGTTTGCTGACGTGCCGGCGCATTAGCGCGCCCAGGGGCCCATCGCAGTACACGCTTCCTTTAACAAGTACATGCGAGGAAGTACCACGTACCTGTTAACAATTTACGTACGAGATACAGCTATCATTGTACAAGTAAAAACTGCGCTTTTACAGCGCGATAACTATGTGGCACATCATTTGCTTTAACAGTGCACACATTTCATGCGTACATCACTCTTCGAAACAACGAGGAAATCGGCAAAGTTATCGTATTTACTTTGGCTGGTAACATTAAGGCTTCAGGTACGCTGTTATAACTTACCAGACGTCCTTTGGGATAATGCTAAAGATAACATTATAGTGTGTGTAGAAAATGAGTTCCAACTGCATAATAATAGTAACGTTTACGGAAACGTTCAGGGGGTAGGTGAAACAATTGTGTTATCTCGGTAGTATAATCACAGTAGTAAGAGATGTTTAATGGAAGTGAATAGAAGGATTGCATTGACATTATAACTAAGAAAAACATATTAACCAGCAAAAATACGAGTACAGAAGTCAGAAAATCCGCTGCGAAATATTTTTAGGCAGTGTACCGCTCTATGGTAGTGGAAGTTGGACTTTCGGTAAATTGGGAAGGAATCGACATGTAGCTGCTGAAATGTGGATGTGACGGAAAATAACAAAAACCAGTTGGACGGGAAAAACCAAGCTGGAAACCTTACGGAAAGTAAACAGAGATAGAAGAGCATTAAAGGAAATCTAAAGGAAAAAAAAATAAAACTCATTGAAAATTTCAGCAGACAAAACACCGATATTATCAATTTTCTTGAAAGGAAAGTGCTGGGACAGAAAGGAAGAATGGGGCCTAGGATGAAGTATTTGGTAGTAATATAGAGGAGTAAAGGATGTGTCAATTACACAGATATGAAGGGAACATTCAAACACAGAACAGAGTGGTTGCATGGAGAAGGCATTCGCCTTTACAGCATAGAAGTATCCATTCTCATTAACGTTACTTCAAGTACGGTTAGCATAAAAAAACGTTCCTGTTGAATGGCAGTAATGACATTGTAACGGAAATGCATGACAGTAGTACTGAAGAAATTAAATCTGGACAAGAAGTCGGCGCGACCGCGGTGGCCGAGCGCTTCTGGGCGTTTCAGTCCGCAACCGCGCGACTCCTACAGTCACAGGTTCGAATCCTGCCTCAGCCATGGATGAATGTGATGTCCTTAAGTTAGTTAGGTTTAAGTATTTCTACGTTCTAGAGGACTGATGACCTCAAATGTTAAGTCCCATAGTGCTCAGAGCCATTTGAACCAAGAAGTCGGCTGGTGTAGGGTAGAGTTAGAAATAATACAGTAAAGTTATCAGACGAAATTGGAGAAAATAAAAACCACATAGATAACGATGAAGAAAGCTGGGGGTGTGTTGGCATTGTATAGCAGATATTCGTTTACTGTTGGACAGGAGGAAGGTAACTGAAATTGACAGATGTCAATGCTAACGGAAAAAGCGCTAGTTTCCCCTTCATTTCAGTGTAATCGTGGATCGAAAGCAAATTATTAGATATTTATTATCAATATCGTGAGGCTGATATGGCGAACCAGATGGTGAAAGTAGAGCCAAAATGTTCGAGTCTCACATTTTGTATTTTAGTTACGCATTCATGATAGATACCTCATGCAGAAGAAGATGTAGTATTACCTCCAGCTTCTAAGAAATGGATGAAGAAAGAAGAGTGTGTGGTAAACTGGTTCACATTGGATGCCATATCCTTCCTATGCCACGATGTACAAGGTACGTCTGAAATGTTTCGTGAATGGTCTCAGAAAATAAAGGGAACTAGAGTTCCAAACAAAATACTACTGGTCTTTTAACTAATCACCATTAGCTACAACACGCTTATGACCTAGGCTGTAAAACTGTTGGAAACGGTCAGCAAACGCTATTCGTGGAGTCACTCAAAGCATTGTGGTCAAGCGTTACTGGCAACCCGCATCGTTGCAGGAGATGAGACCTGGCGCTACCATCAGGACCCGGGGACCAAGAGACAGTCAAGGACATGGTTTTCATCGTCTTCACAGCCTCCTCAAAAAAATGGCTGACATAATCCAAGCTTAAGACGACGTTGATCGACTTTTTGGACACGAAGGCTTAATGCATCATGAACTTCTACCCGAAAGAGGGGGGGAAGACTACGAAAACCATGACACTGACTGTCGCTTGGCCTCTGGATCGCACTGGTAGCCTAGCTCTCATTTCTTGTATTGATGGCGGATTTCCAACAACGTGTGACCACGGTTGTAAGAGGTCCATAATTAGAGAACTTGTTGCTAGCGCACTCGAGCTGATGTAATTTCGATGTATTGCTCATGCGCTGCCTGCGATATGTAAGCTAGAAGAGAATCTGATACCAAAGAGTAGCATTGACTGCAGTAGTAACTGTAGCAGTAGCAGTTAGTTGTTGGTAGCGAGCAGTCTGGTCTGGTGTATCGTGTTGGCTGGGCCGATCGTGTGCAGCGATGGCAGAGCCTGAGCGTTATAGGCTAAGGTAAAAGCAGCCTCGCGCATGTGTAGTATTGTTACATCAAGTCGCATGTAAATGTTTAAAAAAAATCTGTTAATAATAATCTTTCTGAAAAAAGTAACTTTTGACATTTATCGCAATTTAAAGAATTCACTAATTTCTCCAATCCTTGGCAATCCCGATTATTGAAAAGAAAAGTCAGTTCTTTCCTTTTTTATGAGACAAGTCTATCGGCCAGCATTGCACTGCGCCAGGACAATTTCTTATAGGAGCAGATATATACGCGTTATCCGGCGACCTAATTAAGGTAAGATTTTTCAGCTTATTCAGAATGATGTATCAGGGCCATGACGCAGCATTGCTGACGTCCAAAATTTACCAGGTTAACTTGACTGTCAATTATTGAAAGGTTATAGGTTTGTCACATCGTATTATATTTTCACTGTTGGGAAGTTACGCTAAATGAGAATATTATTCATATTATTTTATATTTTGTGGGGAGGTTACACTTGGCGACAACCGGCCAGGATCGTATTTTTGTGAATTTCTGAGAAGTGGTCAGCTATATATGTGCTCTTATTTACTTAAAATTAAAAGTAGTTTGCATCTGGCGCAACGCATTTACTAATTTGTCACTTTTTCTTTCACAGATCATCGGCAATTTATTGCTCTTTGTTGTAACTGTATTTATTCCATTTTTGCTTTGTCTTTGTTTGATTTTGTGCTTAACTTCGAGTTGTGAAAATGCCGCGCAAAACTGCTAACAGTGCATCGCGATGTGCAAGGAGTGAAAAAGCTGACTCGAATAATTTGACCGATAATACTAGCGATACTCAGTGTAAAAGTGATAATCCTCTAATTACAGATAATCAGTGTGTGCCGATCACTAGTAATGATTTTGATGCTAATGATGAGCAAACAAATTCAATTGTGTCCTCTGTTAATTTAATGACAATTGATGACGCGGCACTTTCCGTTACAATGAACGCTGTCCAGTTTGACACGCCTGATTTGCAAAATTTACGTAGCGAACAGATAATTGTTTGTAACGAAGGTGAACAACATACACAAAACACGTCACATTTATTTGATTCCGCTCCTGTGGCCAACAGTGCACATCCGATTAGCGAACCTTTTCGTGAATCAGGCAATGACCAAATGGTTATTCAAAACGTGTCACATGCAGATACACCATCACACATCATAGAAAATAGATGGATCAAGTTATGGCAGTATTGCTACAACTTGATGAAAAACTCAGACAGTCGAATGAAAAACAAGACGACAATTTCAAACGACTTAATGAATGGAACAAACAACTTAATGAAAAACAAGACGACAATTTCAAACGACTTAATGAATCGAACAAACAACTTAATGAAAAACTAGACAACAATTCCAAACAGATTAATGAAAAACTTGACACCTCTACTGAACAGCTTACTGAACGGATTACAGCCGTTGCCGAGCAGTGTAATGAAACTAAAAAACAATTACGTGAGGAAATTAAGGCTTGTGCTAGGAATAGTATTGAAGAAATTAGATCTGTGGCACAAGAATTAAGTAATACACATGCAGCCACAACTAAATTACTTAGAGAAGAAATTAATGCAGTCGCTAAACAATGTTCTGAAAAAGCAACACAGTTACGTGACGAGTTTAAATTAATGTTAGCAGAACTTTCACGCACACTGGATGCGAGAGTAGACAAAAAATTCGAACAACAGAGCAGCCTAATTGACGAACGTTTTAATCACCACCTACAAAACAGTGAAACGCGTTACCGTAAATTCATACAGGAACAGAACAAAGTAAAGAAACAAGTCATGGAAACAATTACTGCACAGAGACAGGAAGATAAGCGTAAATTATTTACGAAAGCAAAAACATACGTAGACAATAACATTGCTACAGTATCAGACGAAATCAATACTATTAAACAGTTGAACACCGAATTGCATGATGAAATCTCCGATCTTAAAACAAAAACAGACACACACAAAGTAAACTTTCAGACAGTGACCAACAGACTTGAACAACTGGAATTAATACAGGATCCCGATGCCATTAAAGCAGACGTTAAGAAATTGAACAAAACTACCAGTAAAATCAAAAAAAAAATTAATGCTTGTGACACTAAAAATGATGATCAGGTTAAAGCATTGACTGAAAAATTTGATGAATTGGCCAGTCGTATTGACGTTATAGAAAATAACAATGACGCCAAATCAGACGATACGTCACCAGTTTCGTTTAATCAAACACCCGAATTCCAAAATTTACAGCAGACGATTAGTGAGATAGGTTCGTCCAATAATACATTACGTAGAAAACTGTCATCATTACAACACGAATTGACGGAGATGAAAAATATTTCAGCCTTTAACACATCACAGCATACGCCACTTTCCGAACATTTCTCACACTCACACAGCCAGTACAATTTAGGTAATTTACAGAGAGTACGTGACTTAGATTCCGAACAGTCACAGACAAACAGATTATCATACAGTCCTGAACCTGTTCAGACATTCAGCGACGAAAATTTTAATTACAAGCATTTTCTGTCAGTTAGGAAATTTAAGGTATTTAATAATGACAGAACACAGATTCACGCTTTGGACTGGATACGACAATTTGCTTTTGTATTTTCATCAGCTTGGCCTTTAATGCAGAAACTAGAATTGGACTGGATACAACAATTTGCTTTTGAATTCTCACCGACGTTGCCTGTAATACAGAAACTAAAATTTATTTGCAGCGCGTAAGTGACCTCAGGGGATTCATTACACTTCGATGAATATGTGCCGTAGCGTGCACAGGGCCCCGAGCCGTAGTAGTGCTATTTCATCTTTAGTTTTCTGCACTGCTGCCTTCTCTTTTACTATCCTTTATATCTATCAAAACAGCTCTTCAACTATTGATCTATCTAGAATTAGGAATGAGTAAAGAAAACCAGATATGACAAGTTTTACGGAAAGTGACAATTTTCATTAGATACTGCTGAAATGACAAGAACTACCAGCGTAATTTTAATAACAGACAAAATGTTATTCATCGGTATGTATAAAATTTTCAGCAATCGCAAACATATTTTGGCAACAGAAGAGAGTTTTCACCGCAACAGCATCAAAACCAGCCGGTTAGCATACCAAACCAACAATGTAGTCTGCAAGGTCAACCAAGCTGTAATGTTTCGCCGCCTACACATATAGCGTCGGCTCCACCAAATAGTAACGCACAGCAACAAAGAAATCACTACGTACAGAATACGCATCATTTCAACTCCTGTCGCAATGCGCCGTATAGCAATGATTATTGTAACAAACGTAAAAGTAATGAGCACAGTTTTCAGCGTAACAGTCGGTCTTACCAGTAGCATAATCAACCACAACAACAGATTATCATGAATGAACAAGACAGTCGGTATCATCCCGAACCTAATACGTCAGGAAGAAATAACAGAATAGTACAAATAGTCGAGAAGCCACAGCATCTTCCCGCAGATAACAGCACGTCAGATAGAATTTGACTAGATACAGCACAGATTGAACCTTCCAGCGATGTAAGCAATACTTTTGACACACAGACTCTTGTTCACGAAAATGTTATTACTTTTGACGACATCCGAGACACTCTTTTGCATGAAAAACCAGTTATTCAAAAAACCATTTACCACACTGTCATTTAAGTAAAGATTGGATCATCCACATTTTCGGCAGTAATCGACTCTGGATCACCTATGTCAGTTATAAATGAAGAAACTTTCAACGCTTGTAACAAAGAGAATACTTATCCTACATTACCATTAGGCAAAACTAAAGTAAAAGGAGCAGTATCTGGTAAAGGAGTAGATGTAAAATTACAGACACACTTATCATTTTGTATTGCAGGTCATACGTTCCACTCAAATTTTTGGAATGTTCCCTTATTGACAACAGACGTTATTTTAGGTACGAATTTTTTGGTACAACACGACGCAATTATTGACTTTCAAAATTCCTATTTAATGTTAAAGGATGAAAATGTACAACTGCCATTAGATTTTCAGCACTCTTTATTTGCAGAAGAACAAACAATTGATCGGACAGAGGTCATTTCTGCATCACGTAACATAAACTGGCATTCCACATTGTTCACAAATACGTATTTTCACAACTACAATATACCAGACGAAGCCGACTATGACGTTATGCAAATGATTTCTGATAAAGTTAAACAGAGCACCGCAAATACAGACGACGAACGTACGCAACTACGCAAAATTCTTTTACAGCAAGCTCCAGTTTTTGACAACATCCCTGGTATTATGTCCGGTTTCATGTATGAATTTCAAGTTAAACAGCACGACACGTTTAAAGCCAAACATTATCCCATTCCGTATACTCACAGAGAAGAGGTTAAGAAAGAATTGCAAGCTATGCTTGACCAAGGTATTTTTGAACCAGCAGTTAGTCCGTACATAAACCCGCTCCATATTGTTAAGAAAAAGGATGGCTCACTTCGACTCGTACTTGATTCGCGTCATGTCAACGACATTATTATTAATGAAACAGATCGCCCACAGACACTAGAAGAACTGCTACCGAAATTTCATGGTACTGCTGTTTATTCCACATTAGATTTGAGATCGGGATTTTGGCAAATTCAGCTCCATCCGAACTGCAGAAAGTACACAGCATTTCTCTGTTTTGGTGACTGTTATCAATTTTGCAAATTACCGTTCGGTTTAACAATTTCTTCAGCAGCTTTTATTCGCGGGTTGAATAGTATACTTCTGACAGAACTTAAAGACAGAATCACAACGTATGTAGACGACTTCTTATTGCAGAAGCTAACTGGTCTGAACACAATTTGATTCTGGAACAACTGTTGCAAACTTTTCGTGCACAAGGACTCACAGTTAATCTTAACAAATCGCACTTTGGCAGAACTTCCATAAAATTTCTTGGACATGTAATTTCAGCAGAAGGCATTGCGCCTGACCCGGAAAAACTTCAAGCATTACGTGACATTACTGTTCCAACGACGAAGAAACAATTACGCAGCTTTCTGGGTTTAATTAACTTTTTCCGTAAATTTATTCATTACTCTGCTTTAGACACCCCTAGATTATGCCAACTGACGGGTAAAAACACTATTTGGTCCTGGGATAGCCAAGCGCAATCTGAGTTTGTTAATTTGAAACAAGCTTTGTTGAACGCACCACTTTTATCACACCCAGATCTCACTAGAAATTTTTCTATTGCCACCGACAGTTCTAACACAGCTTTAGGCGTACACATTTTTCAGGAAATTAAAGAAGACGGTGATACAGTAATTAAAAACATCGCTTTTGCAAGTCGCGTTCTGTCACCTGCTGAACACAATTATTCTGTTACAGAACCTGAAACATTATGTGTTGTATGGGCATTTACCCGATTTAGGCATTTTCTTTATGGAAGACATACTACCGTTTACACAGACCATAGAGCTATCCATTTTTTACTTTCCGCTAAATTTACACATGACAGATCAAGCAGATGGAAACTTTATTTACAGGAATTTAATTTTACAATTGTTCACATTCCCGGTACACAAAATATTGTAGCAGACGCACTATCCCGTTCTCTCTGCAACAGTCAGCAAGACATCGCAACCAACTTCTGCCAAACAAATTCTAGCCTCATGTGTATTCAACTAGTCGCATTTGAAAACTTCATTTCATCGTCATTACGAGACATAGCACAAGAGCAGAGCAAAGACAACGTGTGGAAAGAAATTAAACGCCTTTGGCAAGATAAAAATAATGTTACCATTAGAAACCATTATACTGTACGCAAGAATATTCTGTTCCGCCGCTCTCACCCTGACGGCAACAACTGGTTACTATGCATTCCTGACAAACTTGTTAACAAATTAATTTGGTATATTCATTTAAGTTACACATTATGGAGCCAGAAAATGTTTCCTTATACTGAGACAGAACTGTTATTTTGCCAACATGGAGAAACGTATTCGACGAGTTTTAGCGTCATGTAAAATCTGCCAGAAAGCTAAATCAGACACGACTTGTCATATTCCTCCGTTACATCCCATTGTACCTGTTAAATTGAGACACATGGCCGCTGTAGATATTTTTGGACCGATTCCCAGAACTAATAGAGGTTTTTGCTACATCTTCGTCGCTGTTGAACTCACTTCGAAATTTGTTACCTTCACTCCGTTACGCAAAGCTACTGCTAAATCTATTTCGAATGCATTTGTAAAACATTTTTTATTTCATGTAGGGCATGTATTGAAAGTAATTTCCGACAATGGACCACAATTTCGATCTGCGATATGGACACGTATGTTACGAGCTAGAAACATTTCTCCGATCTATATATCCAAGTATCACGCTTCTTCGAACCCTTGTGAACGACTGATGAAAGAAATTGGTAAACTGTGTAGAATATACTTCCATAAAAGACATATTGATTTGGATACACACATACTCTCATTCCAGGATGTAATTAACTCCATACCAAATGAATCCACTATGCTATCTCCGACTGTTATATTGAAAAATGTTGACCACCTAACAAAATTAAAGAATTAGTGTCCTTTCCTACATCTCGTCGACTACGCCACCATGAAATAATTGAGATTGCGCTCAACAACATCAAACGTGCCGCAGAGCGCCGGAGAAAACAACAAAAACAGGTTTGTACACGCCGTGACTTTCACACTGGACAGAAGATATTAGTACACACACACTATTTATCCAACAGAGGAAAGAGTAGATGCAGTAAATTTGAACGTCTATCGCAGGTCCATACGGAATTCGCAGCATTCCTCATCCCAATGTGGTACATGTTGAAACTTTGAGAACCAGAAAAAGCAAGGGCAATCACCATATTTCCAATATTAAACCCTTTATTGAATGAACATACTTTATGATTTATCACACTGTACCACCATTTCCTGATATTTATATGACCACCAATTATATTTATGTGACTATTTACTGATGATTAACATATTTTTTCCTGGCAAGGGCCCGGCAAGGTAAGGTTAGCAGGTCGCTTTTCTTGTCGTAATATATCAGACCGTGCACATTTTCGATTTTGTTTGTTTTACTATCGAAAGTAGAATTTTTGCCTGTATGCACTATGAAATGTTTAAGATGTAACAAACACCAGTTGACATTGACATTTTGCATTATGTTATCTCAACATCTTGACTATTTTACATTTTTTACCACTACATTATGATACTGTGTGTACATTTTTGCACTTGGAAACTGAATATGTTTTTGACCTAAAGTGTTTTCTGTCATGCTATGCTGTATGCTTAATTATATTACTAGAAACAAGTTTTTATTTAATGGGTATATGAATGAAATGCAAGATATTAATCCATATTCATCATTTTTCAGAAAGCAATACCGTGTCTGAGAAATGAATTAAACAACCACAGTGGTTTACTATGAAATGGAAATTTTACCATCAGAATGAAGGAAAGAAAATGCAATATCTTGTTATGAAGAGTAAATGGATCAGAATTAACAAGCATTAACCAGAATATACTATACACATCGTATGATAGCAGACTTGACTAATTATTTTTCTTTCAGAATACAAGGCGATTGATGCAGACCTTCAGACAGAACTACATATGTTAATTTTAGTGATGAAATATGCTAGAAGTAAGAAACTCAATACTATATGAAGTAATGAATGATAATGAATAATTGTATGAAGTAAATGGTAATATGAATATGTATAATGAAATGTCTATTTTTTGCAGATGGTAATAAATGATGATGAATAGTTATATGAAGAATGTGCTAATACGAATAATGAAGTTTTTGTTTGCAGGTGATTATAGTAATGAAGTTATGATAATATGAATAATGAAGTTTTTCTTTGCAGATGATGATAATATTTACTGTTAGTTAAGAAATGCTATGTAGTTATTTAAGTATTTGTTGCAGTTCCTTTTGACAGTATGTCTTATGTCGCATAGTATAATGACTGAATGTTTTGGAAAAGACAGCTAGAGTACATACATATTAAGTACACGTTTCATTACCTGTTAATTCGAAGTTCACTACTTTTCAGCATAATATGCATTTCTTCTTTCAGTTCAATAATCCATTTTGTATTTTTTTTTCCAGGAGAAGCTTTTCGTGACATAATATGCTATAAGTAGTTAGTTATTAAACCTGTTCTAGTACTTGCATTTTTTTACCCAATTGTGTCTATCATTTATGAATGTGATCACATATACTGTACTTGTCACATAACCTTGCTACAGCTGACTCATGACGAATGACGTTAATAATCCTTATTTCCAGCAATAAGTCAAAAGCAAATATTTTCATCCCCCAGCAATTAATTATCGATCCCAGTGCAATTCATTGCTAAAAAAAAAAAACTATTACCAGTATACAACTAAATAATGCTACCAGTTAAGATATATTTTAGTCCTAAAGATAATGCAAATTTTCTGTGTATTGATTCCATTATGTCTATGTATTATTGGACTACCGACCTTGAGTAATAGTTCCAATGTCTTACATTTTAAATATCTCTCATGTCACTCACATGATATCATATATAAACACCAGTAGCTTGATGCTACACTGAATAGCTCCTGTTTTAAATGATGACTTGTTAACAACACTGAATAATGTTTTGTAACACTATACGAATACTTTGTAACTGGCCAATGAATGCCACTGAATGACTTGTGAATAACACTGAATAATGTTTTGTAACTAGGCAATGAATGTGAGTAACTCAATAGCTCCTGTTTTAAATGATGACTTGTGAATAACACTGAATAATATTTTGTAACACTACATGAATACTTTGTAACTGGCCAATGAATGCCACTGATTGACTTGTGAATAACAGTGAATAATGTTTTGTAACACTATATGAATACTTTGTAACTGGCCAATGAATGCCACTGAATGACTTGTGAATAACACTGAATAATGTTTTGTAACTAGCCAATGAATGTCAGTAATTCAATAGCTCCTGTTTTAAATGATGATTTGTGAATAACGCTGAATAATGTTTTGTAACACTATATGAATACTTTGTAACTGGCCAATGAATGCCACTGATTCAGTCAGATGAGTTATGAATAGTGTTTCGTAATACTCAATATTGTTCATATCGGTTGATACACTAGTGTAATTCTATGATGACTAGCATAAGACTTAATGTGTACTTTACCTTCTGACATAATTACTGCAATATCCGTTTATCTTGTCCATCCTCATGATCATGGAGCACTATATTGGTTTTTGCACTAATTCTACGTTGCTGTAAGAGTATGGATTCTACAAGAATATGATGTTGACATATCAAGCTGTCCACAACCTTGAACGATGGAGATGTTATTATAGTCCCACTGTTTGGTGTACCTAATGTACTACCAAAATCATAACATTGAATATTAATACAACATTTCAGTGTCTTGGCTACACTGATAAATACTTCAGGGAAGAGAACTTCAGATTGTCTCACTTGGTGTTGTGCTTCTGTAGAAAGATATGGACTTTCAGTGCAGCTACGTGCAACCTACTGTGCTACAACCATGATGCAATCCTTCCCATTCCTTTCCTAGTTCCTGTAAAATAGTAAAGACTTATACAGTGCATTTAAATTCTTGTAAAATGATATGTCTTGTACTCAGTGCGTGTGCACTCTATTTTGTTAATATATTTTGTACTCATTCTGTATATACTTTGTCATTTCTGAATATGTTTTGGTACTCAGTGCATGTGCACTTTATTTAACTTCTTAATATGTTTTGCACTTATCAATGATGTATATACTCTGTGATTGTAGCCTTAGTAAACTAAATAGATTATAGAAAAATTTGTTGCTCATGGCAAGTCCAATTGACTCACCATCGCTGCCAAATTTTTGCCCCCCAGTGTGACCACGGTTGTAAGAGTTCCATAATTAGAGAACTTGTTGCTAGCGCACTCGAGCTGATGTAATTTCGATGTATTGCTCATGCGCTGCCTGCGATATGTAAGCTAGAAGAGAATCTGAGACCAAAGAGTAGTATTGACTGTAGTAGGAACTGTAGCAGCAGCAGTTAGTTGTTGGTAGCGAGCAGCCTGGTCTTGTGTATCGTGTTGGCTGGGCAGGTCGTGTGCAGCGATGGCAGAGACTGAGCGTTATAGGATCAGGTAAAAGCAGCCTCGCACATATGTAGTATTGTTACATCAAGTCGCATGTAAATGTTTTAAAAAAATCTGTTAATAATAATTTTCTCAAAAAAAGTAACTTTTGACATTTATCGCAATTTAAAGAATTCACTAATTTCTCCAATCCTTGGCAATCCCGATTATTGAAAAGAAAAGTCAGTTCTTTCCTTTTTTATGAGACAAGTCTATCGGCCAGCATTGCACTGCGCCAGGACAATTTCTTATAGGAGCAGATATATAAGCGTTATCCGGCGACCTAATTAAGGTAAGATTTTTCAGCTTATTCAGAATGATGTATCAGGGCCATGACGCAGCATTGCTGACGTCCAAAATTTACCAGGTTAACTTGACTGTCAATTATTGAAAGGTTATAGGTTTGTCACATCGTATTATATTTTCACTGTTGGGTAGTTACGCTAAATGAGAATATTATTCATATTATTTTATATTTTGTGGGGAGGTTACACGGTGCTTCGAGAGACTCCACAAGATGAGTTAGCTGACAGTTTGAAACAGCTTCACAATTACTGTCAGAAATGTTGTAGCTAATGGCGATTACTTTCAAGGTCAGTAAGGCATTTTGCTTCTCACTCTTTTAATTTCTAGCACCATACACGGGACTTTAGAAACTCACCTTGTATTAAAGTAAAATTAGTTTCATCGTTGTGCTCCGTTTCTGATTTATTATTTCATCGTTCATGCTTCTTATGATACCGATTAGGCGTTCTCTTGGGCAAATATACCTCTGCTGCTAATTTTTACGTGTCACCAACGACAGAAGGAAAACAAGGAATTATACAGTATTTGCCCCTGTAGCACAGGTGGAAAGAGGTAGCGACTGATGCAACTCAGAAGCACACCCGCATTTTGAGTAAGTCTAATCATGATTTGGCGTTGCCTACATTATTTCAAATGTCACCCAAAACATGCTATAACATATTAAAGAGAATTATCAGCAACCAGAAAGCAAAAACGAAGCGTGCAGATTGCAAATCCAGGCAGACGGGATACTTTAGTCTATGAAGGACGAGTGAATGAACGGGATAGTTTAGAAAAATATGGGGGAAATGTTTTTATAAATTTTTTAATTACATACGGAAACGTGTCCGTTTACGCGCGATCGTCTTTCGAATCGCAAAATCGTGCACCTTTTGTCACTTGTCAACTGAAAGACGATCCGACGCTCACTTGTTAACTCGAAGACGATCCACGTTCACTTTTTAACTCGAAGACGTCCGACGCTACTCGACTCTCATCTTCGCGAAGGAATCGACAGGTGTCTCTTAGGGGGTTGTGGAAGCTTTGACGAGTACCGGCCATTCAGATTGTTGGGTTCGTATATTTCGGTTTGGATGCCTCGTGGAGGTATGCACAAGGCACTCTATGGAAGCTCGTCGTATCGATGTGATTTAAACATTTGTCTTGTGATTTTTGTCATGGGCGCGTTCAACCGACAACTTTCAGCAATATGGTGAGACTGCGGCCAGTGATGTGTGCTCGGCTTCCATAAAAAAAAAAAAAAAATTGCTCTGAGCACTATGGGACTTAACTTCTTAGGTGATCAGTCCCCTAGAACGTAGAACTACTTAAAACTAACCAACCTAATGATATCGCACACATCCATGCCCGAGGCAGGATTCGAACCTGGGACCGTAGCGATCGCGCGGTTCCAGACTGTAGCACCTAGAACCGTTCGGCCACCCCGACTGACTCGGCTTGCATCCACGTGACTGATACATACGTGTACATCACTGCGTTTCTTTTTGAATTCCAACTTATGGTGAACGTTGTATCCGAGCTGAAATTTCATTTTCATTAAATGTTCAAATGTGTTTGAATTCTAAGGCACCAAACTGCGGAGGTCCTGGGTCCCTAGACTTACACACTACTTAACCTAACTTAAGCGAACTTATGCTAAGAACAACACACACATCCATGCCCGAGGAAGGACTCGAACCTCCAGCGCGAGGGCAGCGCAATCCGTGACATGGTGTCTCAAACCGTGCGGCCATTTTATGTAGGACTTGAAATAATTCCTTAATGTGATGCGCTGATTTTCTGTTTTTGATAGAGTAACCGATGCATAATATGAGACCTGATTCTTACAACTGACAGGGAAGATGATTGCGGAGGTCACACTTTCATTTTTTGTTATGCTTCTTTGTGTAGTGAGTCAGCATGTATTTGTTGGCCGTAGCGGCTGAGCTGTGGCCATGGCGGCTGCGTTATGGCATCAGAGGAGAGGTCAAGACCAGGCCCGAAAACTACTCGGTACCTGGGCCATTGTACAGCATTGGCCAGCCATAGTTTCGATCCATTCGAACAGCTGGGCAGTAGGTAAGCTCCGTTTAAGAGGATTAACTTTACCGCGACCCGAAGCTTGCGCGACCCACTTACAGTCTACAGCACATCCGCGAGGCCGCGACATTGACTAAGAACGCGTCTGTTCATAAAGTGGAAAATGCCTAACGCTACCGATAAGGGACACCTTTTTAGTCTACTCCTACCTTGCTGACAACTCTAGTTAAGAACCATTTTGATACGAAAACCAGACAGCGTACTGATTGGGTGGTATTCGCAAATTTTAGAAACAGACTTCTGCTATTCAACAGAATTCTCGTCTCTGAAGAGCAGCGGTCACCGACCTCTTGCTTAACCTAATGAAAATGATACCGTATGCTAAACCAATAATAAAATTCTGCATAACAGGCGTGAGATGTGGACTCTCATTGACCACGGTTGATATAGTCCTTCAGATTAACCTATTCATAATTTTGGCAGCATCTCGAGTGAAGCTCTTGCGGAGAGCACGTTTCAGCATTATTTGGCTTTCGGCATTCGTTCTGCTTCAGCCATTCGAGTAGCAGATTCGTATTGTGTTTGAAGATCCTGCATTCGAGTGATGCTGGATGGCTGTCCACAGTCCACCCTCTGTTGCTGCTCCAGTTCGCGTCCCAACTCATCATAAAGAGTGTAAAAAAATGGTTCAAATGGCTCTGAATACTATCAGTCGCCTAAAACTTAGAACTACTTAAGCCTAACTAACCTAAGGACATCACACACATCCATGCCCGAGGCAGGATTCGAACCTGCGACCGTAGCGGTCGCGCGGTTCCAGACTGAAGGTCCTAGAACCGCTCGGCCACACCGGCTGGCAAAGAGTGTAAGCAACGATGGGAATCAATAGCCCTGACGAGAGAGTAGCAGCGTCTTTATGCTTCACATAACTAGGGACTTGGATGTATCACGCATTGTGAGTTGATACACTGCCCGTGGCTTTGCTGTTTGGTTTTTATATTCCCTTCGCTTATCGCAGTCGGTGCTATCATCATGACCAAAGCGACCCTGCATTTTCAAATCATGGCCTGCGTTGTTACACATTAAGTCAGAATTTGTCAACAAACCGTGATTTTAACAAATCTCACATTCATTTTAGTAGATAGAAGTCACGGTTCTACATCCACAGTTATTACTTTGACGCAATATCCATAGCTACGATTCATTGGTCTGGATCACCCACGCGTTCCGTTCCCTTGCGGATATCTCATTAACACACACTTGAATCATAGTGAAGCGATCCACATATTGAGCAGAGGTACGCAGCACTCCAAGTCACAGCACGAAGGAATTATCGAAATGGGGCAGAAATCGGTAGATGTACAGACAATTACAATTTCAGATAAATTGGGTGATTTATTCAAGAGAAAGAGCTTCACAAATTGAGCAAGTCATTAACTCATTGGTCCACCTTTGGCCCTTTTGAAAGCAATTATTCGGGTTGGCACTGATTGACAGAGTTGTTGAAGGTCGTCCTGAGGGATATCGTGCCACATTTTGTCCAGTTGACGTTATAGATCGTCAGAATCCCGAGATGGGTGCAGGACCCTGCCAATAATGCTCTTAGAATATGAGATGTTACTAAAAGAAAAGAAGAGCACTTTTATGCAAAAAATACACATCCAAGGGTATCAGTGCCAGAGGGTAACGTGGGGCTGCCAGCTGTTATACACAGTGGAAAGCAGTTGTCAGCATTCTCAGAGTCCTTATTTAATAGATACTTGCAGGATTACAATTGGCCAATGCTAAGCCTTCAAAAATCAGATGAGTGGCTTTCTTGGGATCGCGAATTTCCACAAGCGATTTATCAGCATGGGAACATCATCGCCACGTCTTTATGACCTGGCTGGAAAAAAGTCACTCTGGATATGGGAAGAAACCACAGAGCGTGAATTTCAGGCACTGAAAAGAGCGCTGGTGGAATCACCTATCCTCACGCATCCGGGTTGATCTAGGTAGTTTTGCATGATTAAGGACAGTGCAAAAACTGGATTAGGCTAGTCTTAGTGCAAGAGTTCGAGGAGGAAGGGCATCAAATGAGGAAAGCAAGTGCATTCGTGAGTTGTCCTGTCGAAGTGCGAAAGAAACTACTTGATAACAGAGACTGAAGCACTTGCCATCGCGTGGGGCTTCAAGAAGTTCTGCTACCTTTTAAATTGAAGAAAACTGCGAGTATTTGCTGATTACAAGTCGTTAAAAATCGTGTTGACTGCCAAACTATCTCACAGCCAGTTACTTTGTAGGCTATTGTACTTTGCATTTATACATGTGCCCACCTCAGAGAATATTCTAGCCGACGCTGCATCACGGTCTCCAGTTGGTTTAATGAAAATTGTTGAAGAAGAGCTGGAGGGTAGCTACTGCAGCTTTTATATATGATGAAGGTGTCATTGGGGATCTACGTAGCCATGTCGCTGCGTGATGTTGCAAGAGTACAGGCTCGAACCCTTAGAGAATTGAGGAATACAGAGAGGAACAGGGAGAAGATGGAGCTGGCCAGAGTTGCCGAGCGGTTCTAGGCGCTACAGTCTGGTACCGTGCGACCGCTACGGTCGCAGGTTCGAATCCTGCCTCGGGCATGCATGTTTGTGATGTCCTTAGGTTAGTTAGGTTTAAGTAGTCCTAAATTCTAGGGACTGATGACCTCAGAAGTTAAGTCCCATAGCGCTCAGAGCCATTTCAGCCACAGAACCTGCCCTCACCTGCGCTCTCTCCCCCCCCCCCCCCCCAGTTCAATTCCACGGCGAGAATTAAATGCGAATTGGGTAGTCTTTGCTGGCTATACAGCAGAAAACATCAAATATCATGGGATATCTTTATACCTGACTTCCAGGACGTAGAGAAACAGTCTTCCACATAGTACCACTGCGCATTCACTGATAACTGTGCTTAAGAGTCAAGTGGCAGAAGACAGCATTCAAGAGCTGGTAGAATCGATACGGATTGGCTGAGAATGCATAAAATATGAGAGGCTGGAAAAAAGAGACTGGGGCGAGCTGATAGGAATGGAAATTTCTGACAGTGTAACGTTGGCCAGATGGTGCTTATCACAAATCGAACATGCAAAATGGTCTATGCCATACGTTTTCTCCATGGTACTATAGGCCACTACGCATCTGCCGCTTTGTGCATACGAATGTCGTACAGGGTGAAACACTGAATCCATATAAAACTCATGGTACCCCTCATTTAAGTAACGTCAAACCCTTCAAAGAATAAATATGTTACAATTAAGCGACAAGCATATAAGACAGTTTGGTAGTGTAAATAGACTAGTGGGGGATTAATTACTTAATACGATATGTGAATGCTGATTGTAAGTTGATAAAATTGTTCAAACTGCTGGAGTTGTTTGAGTGCAGAGTCATATGTTCTTCTGGCCGAGAAAGGTGACGATTTTTCAAGAACATTGAAAGTGACTTGCATGTCTGTTGGTCGTATAGATGGTGAAACTGAGTTTGTCACCAAGGTCCAATCTATGGTGATGTAAATATATTGTGGTAGTGGTGATGTACATGTCACCAAGTAATGTCTGTAGTAAATTACGACATCGTTCAAGACACTCAAGGTTCGGTCCGAATTAAGGTTAAGAATGTCGCAAAATTGCGGCCATTCAATGTAAGAGGAGGTGCGCTTGAAAAGATTAGTGGAATGACAATATAGCATTGATGTTAACTGTGGCACAAGATGGTCTTCATTGGCATGATGGCGTTTTGCTTTTTGAATCTCGTCCGGTGATTTCGTGAAGTATTAGGACGTAGGTATTAAGTAAGGAAGTTTGTTATGGAATTATGGCCATGATCCAATCATTCTAAGTTTTTGAGAAATCGGCTCGAGTCTAGTGACATGTGGATCGTGTTGTATTGAGATTTTTGTTTTATTTTTAGTTTAGTTTTAAGGTGTTAGTGGCACATGAAAGGTAAGGAGCATGAAAGTGACCTACCATATTCTGGAGTACTGGGAGTCACAGATGAGAGAAGAAGTCCAAGAGTCTATCGTGGTGTTCTACAGCCGAGTATGGAGCATAGGAGTCAGATATGATGATAACCATCTAACACTGTAATATTGTGTTTCTTCCTGTTAAGTAGTATTTGCGAGAGAAGCACCGTATGAAGAAAACAAGATAAATGAAAAAAGACGATGTTTTGAAAGCTGCAGCAGATTTTCAATCTGTGAAAAAAATCAACTAATACCAGTTGCGGAAGATGAATGAGGTAAAGAGTCAGACAAAAGGTTTATAATCATCTTCTTGTAGAAATAATAACCAGCCAGTCAGTAGCAAAATGGAAGGTTTACTTAAACCCCTTTTCCACGATTTCAATGTTTATTAAAACATCTCCTTCTGAAGGAAGTACTGAAAACCTAAACCAGTTAGAGAGGAAAACATGCTTACATTTATGCAGTTACAGTAATATCTCGTTACGAATGCAAAAAATTGTTCCTACTTACTGGGTTATACGTTGTGGCAGAGGTAAATTAAAAGACAGTATAACCGAAAGGTCTCAGTCAGATATAAAATATCACCTCTATAATAATGAAAACAGGCACAACGTGGTCATTGTCATTTGTTATTTTTTTACCAGTGTATAGTTAATGCACTAGCGTCAACGTACACAATGCTTGGGCTTATCATATGGAAGATAGTCACTTCTCTATTACGTTAACGAAATTAGGTATCTAGAACTGTCTATAAAATTTCTATTTTTGAGTTGCACCTGTTCAATTAAAATGGATTCATCTTTGTTGTTAAGATATTTAAAAAAACTGCTTCTTCTAACAGGTCGATCCTGTATTCTTTACTTTCCTTACGCAAAGGTTCTAAATCTAGTCTCCGTGGCGTTTGTTGGAGAAGCAGCAGATATTTAGAAAAAACTGGAATTGTACACATTTTCCCCATCTTTACATAGCAGGCACTCCTTATATCTTACTCTGAACAGTCTTCTTGTCAGTCCTACGTAATAATAAGAGCAGTCATTACATGTAGTTTTATAAACACTAGAGTTTGTGGAACGATCTTCTTGTGTTCAGATGGAGTGGGCTGATTTTCGTTTCAGGCTATTGTTTATAGAGAAAGCAACTTTGCAGCCATATTTCTTGTCTGACAGTCTATTATTCTGTGTGATACATTTCCTAGAAATGGTGTAGAAGCAGTCTTATTACTTTCACTTCTTGTCTTCAAGCTTCTTCTCTATTTCTATACGAGTTAAATAAGTTTAGAATGACGTTGAAAGTGACCAGTAAAGTGATGTGGTACAAGTAATAGCAAATTGGTATAAAAAAGTAAGTACTAAAAAATTTGTGGTAAGGTGTTATTGGACCAAACTTCTGAGGTCGTCGGTCCCTAAGCTTACACACTATTTAATCTAACTTAAACTGACTTACGCTAAGAACAACACACACCCCTGTACCCGAGGGAGCGAGGGAGCTCTCGAAACTCTGACGGGGAGGGGGGGGGGGGGGAGCCGCGAGGAGTGTGACAAGACGTCCCAGACCGCACGGCAACCCCGCGCGGCTCCGCAGATTAGGTGAGTAGGATAACGACGATTCGGTTTTGTGTGGATTAAATCAAATAAAAGAAAAAAAAGAAACGTAATGATTTTGAGGATGCTGCGTTTATGTGACTATGTTACAGGATGGGAACAAGAGACGAAGAAGCCAGAGCGTGGTACTTGTAACGTGACGAGGAGAACACACAGAAGCGAAAGACCATATACAGCATGCATGGGATCATGTCTGTATCATAGTTTGTGAGAATTTTAGGAGAATTTTAATTATGATTATACACGTGATCTAAGATAAGATGCATAAGATGGAATGACTGGTGATATTGCTAATTATAGTAACACGTTAATGTTCAACCACTAACATTTTGCAAAAAGTCCGTTAATGACGACTGTTGATATGGGACAGGTGCTTATTGTTTATTTGATTCAGTCGAACGGTTGTGCCAGAGTAATTGTAATACTGCAACGATGTGTTCTCTAAGGGGTGACAAGAGCCAAAAGCTCATTGTAATTATTGTGGGGAACGTAAATGTAATTTTTTCATTCCCACTACCCGGCAAATGGAAAGAGATGGATAATAATTTTATGTGCTTCGTATAGAGTTTTGTTTTAATAATTCTTAGAAGTGTGACAAATTGTAAAGGTAAGTTACGTAATTGCTGTAAAATCTGTATGGATGATGCATTGAGTAGCAGACACTGTGGTACTATGTCGACAGTTGTTGGCCATTCTGCGTCAACTTTCAGCTGCATTAAAGTTAGAATAGAAGGTAAGACAGACCAAACGACCCAGTGTTAAACAAGATTTCGAAACTAGGAACACACCGCTTACAGTCAGAGCCAATATTCAGTATAATTCAGAAGCAAGTGGAGAAGCTTCTCTGCAACGAAATCGTTCAGCCGTCAGAGAGCCGATTGTTGTCCCTCATGAAAAAGAAGTGACAGATAGTGTTTCCGGATCGATGAAAAGGACCTGAACAAAATAACTAAAAACAAGGCAAAATATTTCTCCATTATGTGTATGGAGACTGGCTACTGGCTAATTGAGGCAGGCGATACTCTTCGGGAAAAATCATCTTATTGTCTCTGTGATTTCGAAGTTACACTGTTTGCCTCTACATCGCTCCAGATGCCTTTGAATGCATGGCAGACATTTTACTTTGATGTCTTAAACGGATGATTTGCCTTTGCTGTGTAGATAACATTGTTGTTTTCTCGACGACATTTAAAGAGCATTTAAGCAACTTCGCAGCTGTGCTGAAAGGTGTCCATGCCATAAGCCTTCACCTGAATTCGTTAAGTGCACCATTAAATGCACAGGAAATAAAAATGTGTGGGCACCTACTTAAGTGAAATGGAGTCCATCTTGATCCAGAAAATGTAGTAGCTCTAACAGATTTTTCCAACTCCTTGGCGCATTTGTTCAGTGGAAGTGCTGTTCAGAATGTGCTTCTATAGAAGTATTGCTGAAGGAGTATTCTTTTAACTCGGATACCAGAAAAAAATAATTCTGTGCCCTTGTAGAGGCATTGACATTTACATCTCTTTTGACAAGAATGCTAAAACAAACAACCTACTAATGTTACAGGCTATGAATGGGTACGGTTCCAGTGTAAATCCAGGATGACACTGAAAAGGTAGTTGCTTATACATTCAGAGTAATCTTCAAATCTGAGAAAAATTACGTTATAGATGTGAAAGAACGTCTTGCAATTCATAAACGACCAGCCACTTCTGATCCTATTTCTATAGCAGGCCATTCACTGTTGTGACTGACCACCATTCCTTACACTGACTGACAAGCCTGAGAGATCCATCAGGTTTATTGTCAATGTGAGCACTGAAGCACGTAAATATTATATTACAGTACGGAATAAGGAAAGATGCGTTCATAGGGATGCTGACGGTCTTTTGCGGACTCGTTAGAAGAACATTGCAGTGCTTCTGATTTTCCAGATGTTGCTGCACTAGTAAACACTGCTGCACAACGAAGGGAAGATTCAGCGTTGGTCATAACCTTAGAGCCCTTGGAGCCGCGAGAAACTATCAAAGGAGTATTCAGACTAAAATATGGAATACTGTATGGAAGAAATTCTGACACAACAGGACTGAAATGTTTTCTCATCAACTCAGCTCACTTACAGGCAGGAATACTGAAGCATTTTCATGAGACTCTAACATAAGGTCAGGTATACGAAGGCCTTGATAGTATGTATCATTACCGACGTCTCTACCGGTATGTCAGACGTTATGCCAGTCACTTTAGGGAACACTAATATTGTAAGCATGTGACTCAGTTACTACACCCATTCTTCCTGCAGCGATTCCATTTCATGAGGTTGGAAATACCCTTTTGCAGAAGTATCCCCAGTCAATGAACGGGAATAATATGTAGATAATAGTATCCACTGACTAACCTACCTGTTGCTCTATCATCAAAACAGAGTGTCAGAGCGCCAGGTTTTTCATCGTGGGCATAATTTTGATGTTTGGCCCTCTGCATGTAATCTTTCCTACTTCTGGGAAAGTGTTTCAGATGTGACTGGTGTAATATCGCCATGTGACATTGCCCATATGAGGACAAATGCCCACCAACAGCAGATGAAGAGCTTGACGGAGCACATGCACTCTCACTCGCCTTCGCCCTCCCCCATCCACCCATATCACATGCGTACAAGAAAGGACAACACTGTCAGTTCCCCTTTTCTGACCAAGGATTTGGGTACCTTTCTTATAAGGAAAATACAGTACTCTGCTCCCATTTATTTTCAATTCGGGACCCTTTGTCCCACTACCAGTTCGACCAGCATTTGGTTCGAAAGCCCCAAAGCTCTGTAATGGACAGTATTGCTACAAGGATACCAGCCTATTGGCCAGAGAACGAAAAGTACAAAAAATAAATATAAATAAAATATCGTGTTATACTGCCTATCTTGATAGTTGCATATAATACAGCAAAACAAGACAGAGGTTTTCCCAAACAATTCTCAGAAATCAGAAAAAACAATTGATACTTTGTTTCCGTATCAGCTGACAATGATCAGAATGACTGCATAAAATAAAAAGGGCATGTTTTTTTCAAGTGCGATAGGTCAGGAAATGTAAACTACAGGGAAAATCGAAAATGTTTTATTTGCAACATTTAGCTACGCCTTCCAGCTACTTCTCTACATAGTCGCCTCTCCGACTTAATCGACGGCCGGAGTGGCCGTGCGGTTCTAGGCGCTACAGTCTGGAACCGACCGACCACTGCGGTCGCAGGTTCGAATCCTGCCTCGGCCATGGATGTGCGTGCTGTCCTTAGGTTGGTTAGGTTTAATTAGTTCTAAGTTTTAGGCGACTGATGACCTCAGAAGTTAAGTCGCATAGTACTCAGAGCCATTTGGACCGACTTAATCATTTGTCATAGTATTGTACCAAACTTCCGATACCCTTATCATAGAAAGCAGCTGCCTCTTCTTTCTGCTAATTCTCTACACTGGGCAGCAGCTCGTTATTTGTACCAACATGCTGCCCTGGTAGCCAGTAATTCATGTGAACAGAGAGATAAAAATGAATGGGAGCCGAGCCTGGGCTGTTTGGTGGCTGACCAAACATTTCCCTTTGTAAACGCTGTAGGGCCGTATTTGTTGCAGCTGCAGTGTACATCATCCGAGTATTGTCATGAAGAAAGACAGTGGCTGATGCCAGCTTTCCTCTTCGCTTGTTCTGAATTACCTTCCGTAGACGATTTTCTTGAATTGTCGGATTCATTCGCTGACGTCAGTACGTCGTACTTCAAAGTTCCTGCACCATGGGTGCACTTTGCTAGCATGCATGACAGTTGTGTTACACGGGCTGCATGAAATCAAGCGGAACCCATCAATACGATGAACTCGAATGACAGCATTCACTTCACCCTTAGTAGGAGACTATTCTTCTAGTCATCTTTAAGTGCTCACTGTGTGCTCAGAACTGAAAGTGCAACGTGGTGCGGTCGACAAGCTTATTGGAGACACTGCGCAACACATCTGCACAAAGCTTCATCTCATTTTCACTGTGGTCTCCTCTGCGTTACTGATCGGAGCCAGAAGAAAGAAAATGTCCCTCGTAACTCATCTTCAGAACTGCTGAAGCATTACAGTTCGCACACTTACGGATCTTTGACGGCCAAGGCTAGGACCGTGGACGTCACAACGCCGAACACCAAACTGTACCACTTATGGACTTTTATACCTATACCGAAGGTCGGACTGTCACAAAAATCATTAAAGCACTAATTTGTCTCTTATCGCGAATCCTGTGGCAATTGTCAGATATTACCCAAGACGTCAAGAATAATGCACTTACATTTAGGACGCAAAACCGCAGAGGTGTGAATCATCTGCTCTGCATTAAGCTCTGTTATGGTACTTAGGTGTATATAGACGATAGGAGCCTCTGGTTCAAAGAATCTGGAGACTTAGCAGAAGATCGCAATACCTCGACGGAAGTAACTCCACGGTCATGTGACAACACGACCACAACTCGAAGATCCACCAACGCCGCCAAGAGAAGCTCAATTGAAACGATCCATAACCACGAACCCGAAGTCCACACCGAATCAGAGACCGCTGATTCCCGAGGATGGGGATCTACGATGCTTGTTATAAGTCGTCCGCCAATGCTGGCTGGGGACTTGCACATCGTCGATTCCATTCCCACGTGCTACTGCTATGCTTCATTAAACGTTTATGATTTGTTTAATGTTCCTAAATTCACTTATTTACTGAACGCTGGAATTAAGATTCTATGTATGTATTAGCTGGAACACCCAGCGATGAGGCAAGCATTTCTGCTCCATCTGTACTCCCGTACGTACCAGGTAATGTGCTTTGATCTGAAGTGTTAGTCCTTAGTCACGACCCTGCTCTCGTGACTGATAGGCTACATCTACGGGACAATATTTATCATCAACTCCACATGATTTTAGGTAGTCTGTCAGGTGTCCATGAAAAATAAAACCAACTTTCAGAAGCTGCAGGTTACCTGCCGATCAGCCTCAAATTGTTATCGTTCTTGTATACTGGTCGAATTAAAATTTGTTTCGACTAAACTTGATATTTGCAGCTAATGAGAGAGAAATTGAAGAACCTGAAAGAAATTATTCATATTCTACCAAAAACTACTAATAACGTTTAAAGTACATGAGTTAAATTTTACTTTAGTACACCTAACTGCAACGCAGTCATCATTCCCTTAAGAAGTACACTTCACCAAATAAAAGAGGCGTTTGGTGTTTCTCTGCAGATTCGGCAAATAGGCTGATCATGTAAAAGTCCACAGCTCGTTGTACTATTTTCTCATTTTTCGAGGCTATATTGTTAGCTTTGTACGTAAAAGAGAAGCTTCTCTAGTAATTTTGAGATCAGTAATCTCCTTGAAAGTTTATATTTATGAAACAGTAACTTCTTCATGGAGTTCGTGACTTCAGAAGAAAATCACAATCTCGAGATAAATGTTTATGTGCTTCACACTACATAAAGAGCTAGAGCAGCAATATTATACCGTCATAATTGATGAAAAAATTCAAAGTCTCATTTAAATTGCAGTTAAAGAACAGAAATTTTGCGAATTAAAACTGTAAATGAATGGTAATATAGAAAGTACGTTATGACTATGTACGAGCATGAAATACCAAATTTCGCTTACCAAATCAAATGTCATAGTTTGGTCACAGATATTACGTCGTACGATGCAACATTACTTTCTCATCACACAAGAAGATTTGTAGCAGACTGAAATGGATCGAATCAGTGCCTGCATGTATTTTCTTACGGACCCTGCGTCCTAATAGAATAGCCTCATAATTTCTCTCTGGCGCCACAATGCATTATTGCGACCGTTTATCATGGTGTAACGAGGGGAATGTTAATGTGGAAGTAAGTCAGCGGAGCTAACTGTGTAATTACTCTGTTTTATAACTTTTATTTACAAATAAACCTCAACAGTTCTTATAAGACTTTCTGCTCTGATGAAACCTGCCCTATTAACGGTATGACCTCAGAAGCAAACAATTCTGTTTCCTCACTGAACCAGTTTTTTTATATTTCTTTATACGTGAGAAGTATGTCTTCTATTCTGTACTAATAATTTTTGTTCACAGTACTTAGGGGCCGCTGACGCTCTTCTTCTGGACATTAACGTTGCCTCCACTCCATGTGCCGTCCCAACACACACACACACACACACACACACACACACACACACACGTGCCCGCGTGCTTTTATATTCATATCTGCTACACCTAGACTCAAATATTTCCTCTAGTATATACATATTTCGGGCTATAAACAATAACCAGTAATTAAATTACATGCTCCAAAGAGATATGCACTCGCTAGTTCCGAGTACAACCATTTCTGAAGAACAAGGAAACCTTGTAATCACGTCACTGGATAACAGTCATTCATAGAAATTTTGTCTTTGCTGTCGTCAGTAAAGATAGATTTTTTTCCCCATGGCTAATACATTTTGGAAGTACACTGTTGCATGTAGGAACACTATTAATCCTCGTACGTTACCTGAGGAAATCCCATATTAATGCGTTTCAGTTGAGATAAATTTCCACCAGAAATTTTGTCATAGTTAGATTTATTGCTATCTCCACTCTTTGTACCCGTATCTGCTGGGTGCTACCGGAACCATTCGTTAGTTGAACCTGTAATTCCTAAAATTTCTAACTTATTTAGCAGAATTGTATAGTAAACATCGAACGACTGCTTCATAATGTTTTTTAATGAAACTTATTTACTCTTTGTGTATTGTTTCAGTATATCGGATAGTAATTCACCTAGATCAGCTGACTTTATTCTTTGGTTTATATACTGATTTTCTGCCCATATGCTCTTCGGTTGGTAATAATATCGTTGTACTTTCTGTGTAATTATTTCCGTGTGTTACATTTGTTTTTGGGAAGGTAGCGACAGGAATTTGAACCATTCCGAGTCCAATGCTGTGGCCAGCTGCTCTAGGTTTATTGGTTGAGGATCCACGACGCGAACATCCCTATAGAGGTGGTCTTACAGATTCTCGATTCTCTTTATGTCCGAAGAATATAATGGACAGGGGAGTATGATAAACTCGTCATGTTGATCTTTGTAAAACGCACATACACTGCGAGCTGTGCGAAATGTGCATTGTTATGCTGGTAGATGTCACAATTCCAATAAAAAAAGCAAACTGCATATAGGGGAGGGCATGGCTCCGAAGGATAGATGCACACTTGTGTTCATCTACTATGCTTCTCGGGAAGTCGAGATTACCAGGGGAATGTCCCTCCACATGGAACATTACGACGAGTGTTCACCTTGTACACGTGGCCAGTCAACTGGATTGGATTAGATTGGGTGGTTTGGAGGAACAGACGAAACAGCGAGGTCATCGGTCTCATCGGATTAGGGAAGGACGGGGAAGAAAGTCGGCCGTGCCCTTTCAAAGGAACCATCTCGGCATTTGCCTGGAGTGATTTAGGGAAATCACGGCAAAACCTAAATCAGGATGGCCGGACGCGGGATTGAACCGTCGTCCTCCCGAATGCGAGTCCAGCGTGCCAGTCATCTGTCTGATGGAGCATAAAGCGTGATTCATCTGAAATGCGGTACTGGAGTGCAAATTCCAACCGCCGCTGCCGTTGAGCAGCAGTTACAATGGGTGCATGAACCAGGAGCCTGTTGTGGAGGCCGATAAACACCAATGTGCGTTGAATGGTCGTTGAGGATACAACGTTGGTAGCCCCTTGGTTCATCTGGGCAGTCAGTTGCTCCTAATTTGCAGGCCTATTCGCCCGTATACATTTTCGTAGCCGTCGTTCAACCCTGTCAGGTATGACCCGTGGTGCACAACAACTGGTTCAATTGGCTCTGAGCACTATGGGACTTAACTTCTGAGGTCATCAGTCCCCTAGAACTTAGAACTACTTAAACCTAACTAACCTAAGGACATCACACACATCCATTCTCGAGGCAGGATTCGAACCTGCGACCGTAGCGGTGGCACAGTTCCAGACTGTAGCGCCTAGAACCGCTCGGCCACCCCGCCCGGCGGTGCACAACAGTTTCCTCGACGCCAGTTTTGGAAAACACCAGTTTGCCATTCATAGTATACTTGAACAACGGCAGCATGCGAACGGTTTGCAGACTTTGCCAGTTCGGAAATGCTTCCACTTTTGCCCTGAGAGCCAATGATCGTGACCTTTTGGGCGTTAGATAAACCTCCGTTTCCGCATTACAACCGCGTCCAGGCCCAGCCCAACGCCCCCCCCCCCCCCCCCACCACCACCTTTGCCCATCGACACGGCCTTATATACTCTCCTCTGCTAGTTCTACCACTTGCCGTCTGTGAGCGGTGATCGCGCGTTGACGACGAAAAGTGGCGGTGGTCACATTAAGGGGACCTGGACGTGAACGGGTCGCATTTTTCTACCTCGCTCTCAGTACACTTTACTCTTGATCTACAAAGCGGAGGAAGTTGTGGCTTTTTAACAACAATGAATGACATTAACTCGAGCTGCAAAAGGAAATTTATTGATATATCTGTTATAGTTTAAGATTTACAGTATTTTGCCTCATAGATGTTTTTATAATACACGTTCCCATTCTGGCACCGTTTTCTTGTTCATCATCAGTCTAATAGCAATCAAACTGTGACAGGCTGCTGTCAACATTCATAGGAACACATTACGCTCTCGTTTTTTAGTTTGGAGTGTATCCGAGGAAATAGAAAAATCCTTATTATACCACATTACTATTTTGTCTAAAAAATACCGCTAAAATTATATACAGAATGACAAACATAGATAATTTCTGCGATGTTTTAGACATAATACAAAGATACTATCCCATTATTCGCAGCGCGGGATTAGCCAAGCGGTCTAGGCTGCTGCACTCTTTGACTGTGCGGCTGGTCCCGGTGGAGGTTCGAGTCCTCCCTCGGGCATGGGTGTGTGTGTTTGTCCTTAGGATAATTTAGGTTAAGTAGTGTGTAAGTTTAGGGACTGATGACCTTAGCAGTTAAGTCCCATAAGATTTCACACACATTTGAACATTTATCCCATTATTCACTTGGGAGAGATTTGTCGAATACGGCTAAAACCATTGTGAAGTTACGTGTACCTAATTTTCTGAAAATGTAGTTTCGAGAAAATGAGAAAAGAATATTCCAGTGTTTTTGACCCACCGTATGCCTCTACCAGAACATTCCAACAGCATGTTCCTGCTCGCCAGCTGCTTCTTTATCCTCTCTAGACTTCTTCAGGAGCCTTTTCCTTACTTTGGACTCTTAAGTGGTGCTTCCCCAGCCATTTCAGCTTTAACTAGTCGCTGACGATTTATGGCAATCAGAGCAGCAATCATATTATTTCCTGGCTGGATGCCTAATTTGTCCATTACTTTTGTCCTGCTGATTACACCATCACTGAAACAGATGCCAGCACCCTTCACACCCATTTTGAGTACAGTCCATCCAACAAACACTGTTTTTGGTACTCTTTGCCACACGCAGCTGTGGAAACTCTCATTAGAGTTTTGTGTACGGCCATGTAGACATTTGCTAAGTAATTTTGTAACTGCAAGGTCCCTGTATATTGGCTTTATTGTTTCTATGACACTGGCAGTCAAGAAATGTTTATGGTGATGTTAGATGGTGACTAAAAAATGTTTTCCAAAATTTCAGTCATTTCACGTCCAGGTCCTCTTAACGTGACAGGACCATTAATACTGCTTTTTGATTCTATGACTTTTTGTAACAGTCTGTGCCCTTCTGAAAATATGTTGTGATAAATATTTAAGTAGTTGTCACTACTCTTTTTCATGTAACTGAGTTATTTAGTTTCAATTATATGAGATATTATTGCTGCTTGCGTACTTTTGAAGCTGTATTTACAAAATTCAGATTAAATAATCCCGAAAAATGTTATTTTCACATTTACATTGATTTTTGTACTTATTTCAGGCAAGTTATGGTTTGCTGGTTCTCTTGAAAAATCTTGTCTCTTGATTTGGAGTTGATCTGCAATTTATATATGTTGTTTATTGGCAGAAATGATATGAGAGTCTAAAATTTTTTATAACTGCTTAATATTTTCCTCTCTAGATTTGTATTCACATGGTGGATTTCTGGTGCTGTAGTTTGAGTATACCAACATGGGATTGCCGAAACTGTAAAGGATGTTCATCTCTTTTATAGCACAGCGAGCTTCTGTAGCACTTTCAAAAGGCTTTGAGGGAAGACAAGTCAATGGGAACGATACCGCACTTAGATGGCAGTATGTTCATCTGGCTCAGATTTGCCACGTATGGCCTAACGCAAGAGACATTGGCAAATGTGTTGTAATTGTCTCGGACATTTTATCCGCATTTGGCCTCCAACAATCAGGTTTTGTATATGGCTAAATGAAAGCTGATGTTTGTCATAACATTTTAGACATCATCGAGCTTCACCATAGCAAAGGTCTGGAACCTGAGTTTCCCTGTATCAGGATAGTAGTTACTCTGTCCAAAAATCAAAGATAACTGCATCATGTTTTAAAAATGAAGCAGCACATGGATTTGTGGGACTCATCAGTTGAAATCCCTGACCCGAATCCCATGAAGACCTACGAAATAAACTAAACCATCATCTGCGGTGTCCATGAAATTGTTCAACAACAACGACAAAATACAACTGTTATTCATGGTAGTTGCAACATGATGAATTTTATTGAATACTCTGTTCATCTGTAGAATCGTTATAAGAAGAGCGTCTAAAGTGTAGAAATTAACTGCAAAACAAAAGTAATTATGTATATAAGAAAAAAAATTACTCCTGTGTTCCTGCCAAGGATCGTAAGTGAAACGGTTTTGAAGTAGTCAAATCAGTGAAAAATATTAATTCACAACATACTAGAAACATGAAAATGTATACACACGAAGTGTGTAAGGTAATTTCTTAGCTATTGCAAACAAGCATCGCGGAAAGGAAACAGCTGATCACCCATACGTAGACAGATTTTAAAGGACTGCAGAGGCGCTGAAGTCAGTTACTGTGTGGACGTCAGTTTTATGGGATGATGTTAATGGAGCGAAGTGGCCCATAATAAATATTATAGAAGTCTCTTAAACTGTACTTTATTGGTAGATAAACTTTTTGTAGTTGCTAATAAGTTATTGAAACCGTGTCGTCCAAGTTGTTGGGTTTCTTTATGGACCAAAGTGAGACATTATGTAATGAAACTACAGAAAAAAGAGCAATATTTTTATTTTTACGTCACCAACGCCTAAAAATACTGGCATAGCAAACAAAGATTTTCTTAGGTACTGCCGCCGTACTATAACATTTTCCTCCCAACTCAATGTACTTAAAAATCGTAATTCTAAGAATTTTCTATCTGCTTGTCAGCAGATTTTATGCATTATTAGGTGAAAAATTTTGATTGTTTTGAACTGGATTACTGAGATTTTAAATTCTAATGACAACAAACTACACAGAAACGGTTTATAAATGTCCATGAGAATTTCATTAATAACACGTTCTAAACGATGCTCAGTTGTTATTTAATACGGTGTTGAAGCGCCTGCAAACACGCCAAGCTTAAACGTTAGATAATGTTACTGAAGAACAGACAGCAGAATACAGAAGAAAATGAAAGGCCTCTAAAGTCAACCTTGTGGGATACAACACGTAGTAAGAATTTAGCCGCGAGAAGATTGATAATATAATACTCTTTCTTTTTAAATCACTTTTTAAAGATAGAAGTACATGTCATTAACCATTTTACAGAATTATATTATTATTTTGCTGAAATGGATGTTGTCCATTTACACAGTCAAATGTGTTTGAGAGCTCACAGGATGTACTCTGTAATCTAATGAATTAAGCACATTCTGATTGCATGCATAAAAACCACTTCCAACTGTGAAACCTTTAGAACTCAATGGCTTAACGATGAACTACTTGAGGTCAGATGGTGCAGAAGTCACTTATGAATGAAAGTGAGTGGTCTTCAGATATGAGTTGCCCTACGTGCTGTGGAAATGCAATGGAAACGTTTGGGTTTTTGGCAAATGCCCGGACAATGTTGGCTGCCATAACGTGTCGTGCCAACAGGGCAGTACAAAGGAGGTAGTGCTATGGCATTGGGGTGTTATTCACGGTTACGCTGGGTTTCCTTTATAGAGAACGCTAAATATAAAATGGTACTAACACATTTTACTGTATTGTGTACTGCATACAGTACAGGACCGATAACTGCTTGTACCAGCACGACAATGCACCCCGTCATAAAGCAGTATCCGTGAGGCAATGGTTTGTGGGCAATATACGTTCCTGCCCAGAGTCTCAATCTGAATCCAATGTAACACCTTTGGGGTGAGTCAAAACGTCGACTGCGTTCCAGACCTCAAGCATCCAACATCACCACCTTCTCTTGTTTTAGCTGTCGAGGAATAATTGTCAGAAATTCTTCCACAGACATTCAGACGACTCCAAGAAAGTGTCCCCAACAGAGTTCAAGCCCGCATAAAGGTGAGATAGTGTACTTGTAATATGAGTTACAGCCATACACTGAAGTAAACATTTCACTTTAATCACCTACTATTGTCAAAAATATACACTATGTGATCAAAGGATTTGGACACCTGGCTGAAAATGACTCACAAATTCGTGGTGCCCTCCATCGGTAATGCTGGAATTCAATATGGCGTTGGCCCACCCTTAGCTTTGATGACAGCTTCTACCCTCGCAGGCAACGTTCAGTAAGGTGCTGGAAGGTTTCTTGGGGAATGTCAGCTGATTCTTACGGAGTGCTGCACTGAGGAGTATTGATGTCAATCGGTGAGGCCTGGCACGAAGTTTTTGGCGAAACATCCCAAAGGTGTTCCATAGTATTCAGGTCAGGACTCTATGCCGGCCAGTCCATTACCGGGATATTACTGTCGTGTAACCAATCAGCCACAGGCCGTGCGTTATGAACGGGTGCTCGACCACGTTGAAAGATACAATCACCATCCGCGAATTGCTCTTCAACAGCGGGTAGCAAGAAGGTGCTTAAAAATCAATGTAGGCCTGTGCTGTGATAGTGACACGCAAAACAACAAACGGTGCAAGCCTCCTCCATGAAAAACACGACCACACCACAGCACCACCGTCTCCGAATTTTACTGTTGGCACTAGACACGATGGCAGATGACGTTCGCCGGACATTCGCCATACTCACACCCTGCCATCGGATCACGACATTGTGTACCGTGATTCGTCACTCCACACTACGTTTTTCCACTGTTCAATCGTCCAATGTTTATTGTCCCTACACCAAGCGAGGCGCCGTTTGGTATTTATCGGAGTGATGTGTGGCTTATGTGCAGCTGCTGGACTATGAAATACAATTTTATCACCTCCCCCTAACTGTCTTAATACTTGCAACGATTCCTGGTGCAGTTTGGAATTCCTGTGTGATGGTCTGGATAGATGTCTACCTATTATACATTACGACCCTCTTCAGCTGTCGGTGGTCTCTGTCAGTCAACTGACGTGGTCGGCCTGTACGCGTCTTATCCTAGCTAAATGGACTCTACTGTCTTTGTCAGATGCTTTTTTTTTCTTTATTGTTATTTTATACCCATACATAGGTAGGCCAGCAGCGGCGTAACTAAGCCGCTCTTCGGCCACAGACACGAACATAGTACAGGCAGTAAGAGATACAAAGAGACATGGAGGTTAAAAAACAGTAGACAAACAGAGTAAAATAACAGAAGCCGTTCACTGTGGAGCAGTCAAGTTAAAAGCGATTCACACAGCACATAACGGAGAGATACAAAGTAGCACACGTGAACGATGGAGCACGGAACAAGAGACACGGATGCATTAACAGGACGACAAAACACATATGCACTGCGGCGACAATCTCCAGCGGTTGGTGATGCACTTGTCACACGAGTAAGGCCGGGGACCATCCAGAGGGAAGGGGCGAGGGTAGGAGGGAATGGGGGAGGGGTTGACGCCAATGGGGAGAGGATGGGAGAGGGAGGGGTGGTGTGTGGAAGCCCAGGGAGAGGGGGAGGGGAGGGAAGGAGGGAGGGAGAGAAGGGAGAGAGGGTGTCCACAGGATAAGGAGAGGAGAGGGAAGGCAAGGCTCAAAGTTGGTAGGAGGGGTAGATGGAGGGGAGGAGGGCATCATCCGGGAGGGGGAGTTGGCGGAAGCCACCTTGGGAGAGGGTGTGGAGAGTGTGAAGATGGAGAGCAGGTGGGATACAGGAGTACAGGCGCGGCAGTGGGTTGGGGTGGGAGAGGATGGGAGAGACAAGCGGGTGGGGAGGATCAAGCTTGTGGGAGGTGTAGAGGATCCGTATCCGTTCGAGGAAAAGGAGGAGGTGTGGGAAGGGGATGAGGTCATAGAGGATCCGCGTGGGGGAAGGGAGGCGGATGTGATAGGCGAGGCGGAGTGCATGGCGTTCAAGGATTTGAAGGGATTGGTAAAAGGTAGGAGGGGCGGAGATCCAGGCGGGATTGGCATAACAAAGGATAGGACGGATGAGGGATTTATAGGTGTGGAGGACGGTGGACGGGTCCAGACCCCATGTGCGGCCAGAGAGGAGCTTGTGGAGGCGGAGTCGGGAGCGTGCCTTGGCTTGGATTGTCCGGAGATGAGGGGTCCAGGAGAGGCGACGATCAAGGGTGAAGCCAAGGTACTTGAGGGTGGGGGTGAGGTTAATAGGACGGCCATAAATGGTAAGATAGAAATCAAGGAGACGGAAGGAAGGGGTGGTTTTGCCTACGATGATTGCCTGGGTCTTGGAAGGATTGACCTTGAGCAACCACTGGTTACACCAAGAGGTGAACCGGTCAAGTTGGGATTGGAGAAGGTGCTGGGAGCGTTGCAGGGTGGGGGCGAGGGCTAGGAAGGCGGTGTCATCGGCGTACTGGAGAAGGTGTAGGGGGGGTGCAGGCGGAGGCATGTCCGCCGTATAAAGAAGGTAAAGAAGAGGGGAAAGGACGGAGCCTTGGGGCACATTTGTCAGATGCTTCTCGAATCACATTTCTATTGCTTCTTTAATCTCATGATTCCAAGAAGGGAACTGTATGGGTCCCTTCACGTTTTCACTTCACTATCATATCGGAAACAGTGGACCTAGGGATGTTTAGGAGTGTCGAAATCTCGTGTACAGACGTATCACACAAGTGACACCCAATCACCTGACGACATTCGAAGTTCGTTAGATCCGCGGAGCGCCCAGTAGTGCTCTCTCACGATGTCTACTGACTACTGAGGTCGCTGACATGTAGTACCTGGCAATAGGTGGCAGCACAATGCAGCTAATATGAAAAACGTATGTTTTTGGGGGTGTACGGATACTTACGAGCACATAGTGTACATACAGATCGTTACGTTTGATTATCTGAACTTTTCTCGATGTTATAGCATTAATCTCTTATTTATTGACGCTATACATTCAAGACAGTTTGTCGTCTCATCGAATACATAATTATCTTTTCACACGCGAAAACCAGGCTGCTCCTGGGAGACTCTCAGCCGATATACAGGAAGAGGAAGTATTACTGCCAAAGAAGCAGCAAATAAAATTATTTAATATACACACTACTACCAAATAATACTTCTTCCGTACAGTATTCATGCGAATATAAAGCCTAAATTCGTTTCGGGTTTTCAGCTACATGTAGTCGTTGCTTCTGCACGAATTATCGCAACGAAACTTCCTGTCATCTTCAGGTGGTTTCTGAGGAACAGCCGAAGTGTATCATTCATGCTTGGTGGTACTCACGCTGCGTCCTCGATCTTCCGATCACCGCGTCCTATCCTAGCTAAAATGGGCTCTACTATCTTTGTCAGATGCTTCTGGAATCACATTTCTATTGCTTCTTTAATCACATGATTCCAAGAAGGGAACTGTATGGATCCCGTCGTTTTTTCATATTCCATGGAGTATTTATTTTGTAAAAAAAGTCTCTGCAATGGCCGATTTTGTGGACTGGCAGTCCGCCTGCTTAGCTGGGTGTTAACGTGCTCGCCTCATATAAAAGCGGGCTCGGGTTCGATTCCCGGGCGGGTTGGAGATTTTCTCCGCTCAGAGACTGGGTGTTGTGTTGTTCTCTTCATCATTTCATCCTCATCACCGGCGTGCAAGTCGCCCAATGTGGCGTTGACTGAAATAAGACTTTCACTTGGCGGCCGAACTTCCCCAGATGTGGCCTTCCGGCCAACGATTCCATACGCTCATTTCCATTTGTGGATTGGCGGGGTTACTTTTGACATTTAACCTCGTGGCTCCTTTCCTCGCTTGTGTGCACTATCTTCTTGATGTAAGTGGTGCCACATTGGCCATGGATGCAGTACGCAACCTGGCCTGTAGAGACCCATGTCGTCATTCATATACCCAACAGAGCTCACATATTGGGCGACGGGGAGAGTACAGTTTGATGTTAAGCTTGCCTACAATCCTTCCGATCTAGTTACACGGGTTCCACACTTCCGATATATAATTTGTTTCCTTGAGGCTCCATGTTCTTCCAGTCTTCGTGCTGTTGCTAACTGCCGCAAAGATTTCGTATTTGTTAGTCGTCGAATCCATTTCTTTCTAACACGATCTTCAGATTTTCCAGCTTTGCTGTAGGCTCCCTTCCTCAGAGAAGTCTTTTGTTCTGTCAACTACTTTGCGCAGGAACCCTTCAGATCGCTAGTTGTGGTGGAAATATCAGGCGTTTAGATGTGAACCTATTGAGTAAGTTTCCTATAACACTGTATCACAGCGCACCATAACATTTCCGTCTTATTACATCATATAGGAATGGGAAAGCTCACTTTTGTTCCATGTCCACGGCCACCTACCGGCTGGAGTGAGGCGAATTCAGACGTTCCGGAAACTCGTCTGATGTTACCGCTTATATGGCACACGACGAATGCATCACCTACATAGCGATAAATACTTCTTAGTAAAATGGCATGTTGCAAAATCTTCTCTTCAACCCTTTCCCTTTCACGAGTCGCTACCTTTGGTTGTAGTGGACATCCAATGACAACTTTTTTTTGTCTGTACGTGGTAACTGCCATCGAATAGAAAGTACGCTGAGGTGAATACTGACCCAAACAGTCTTGTCAGTTTCGAGAATGGATAGTAAAAACTAGATAAAAGTTAAGGTGGTGGTTTCAGTGCTTCAGGTGCAGTACACAGTCTGCCCCTAACTGAGTACAACGCACATAACGTCCATGAAACCATGTGAAACTGTCAGGAAATTCCGTCTTTGGGGAGTTGTTCAACTTGCGCGTCACAATGACTTGACTGCCTGTTATGCTGTCAAAGAATTGATCCTTTATCTGAGAATATCTGGAATTTGTCACCTCGGAACTTTTTCAGCGGGCGGTATTTCTCTATTTTGAAAAAAATATGCAACCGCTGCGGTGCTACTGTTCGTCTTTGCAGTTTCTTAATAAGCTTCGAAAGAGTTAGTAGCTGTAAATTCGTGCAGAATGAACCACTACACCGACGTAACACCGAAAGAGAATGTAACTAAATCTTTTTATCAGCATTGGATAGTGTGCTCTTCGAACCTTACTAACACATAAAATCGGCCAGTACCAATATCCAATTTTTAAGCTGTAAGCTGTGGAACTACGAATTGAATTAGGTGACATTCATGTTGACAAGCGCTGCTACAGGACGATGCTGAAGAACGGATGGATATGCCGAAGAACTAATGAAAGGAAATGAATCGAAATGATGAAGGATATGCTGAATAACTAATGAAAGGAATTGAATCGAAATGACGAAGGAAGAAATTTATAGATCAGGTGACAGGACACGGCCTGAGTCATCAAGTACTACACAGTTTAAAAGTAGAAGGAAGTCTGTGTGTGTATGTGTGCATGTGTGTGTGCGTGTGTGTGTGTGTGTGTGTGTGTGTGTGTGTGTGTGTGTGTGAATATTATGTGTGCGTGCGTGTGTGTCTGAATATTTTGATTATTAATTAGGTAAGAGCATCGCCCGTAAGATGGAGGCTTACAACTGTACGTACATTTGTGCTTGCAAAACACACTACATTGAGGTAACAAAAGTCATGGGATAACGATATGCAGATATACAGATGGCGGTAATATCGCGTACATAAGGTATTAAAGGCCACTACAACGGCGGAGCTGTCATTTGTACTAAGGTGTTTCATGTGGAGGGGTGACCGACGTTTTGTAGCCTCACAACGGGAATTGAGACTCTGAATGGAGCTTGATGCATGGAACATTCTATTTCGAACATCGTTATCGAATTCAATATTCTGGGATCAACAGTATCAAGAGTGCGCCGAGAATACCAAATTTCAGGCATTACCTCTCACCACAGACAATGCAGTGGCCAATAGGGCTGTCTGCTAACAGGCATGTAGCACTGCGTGAAACAACCGCAGAAATCAGTGTGGAACCTACGAAAAACGTATAGAACGCGACGACATTTGACGTTAATGAACTATGGCAGCAGACGACGGATGGGAGTGCCCTTGCTAAACAGCACGACATTGCCTGCAGCGCCTCTCCTGGCTCGTGTCCATATGACTTACATCCTACACGAATGGAAAATTGTCCTTGTCAAATGCGTCCCGCTTTCAGTTGGTAAGAGCTGATGGTAAGGTTCGAGTACGGCGCAGACTCCACGGAGCCGTGCACTCACGTCGTCAACAAAGCACAGGGGAATCTGGTGGTATCTCCATAATGGTGTGGACTGTATCTGCGTGGAATGGACTGGCCCAACTGAACCGATCGCTTACCGCAGACGATTATGTTGGGCTTCTTGGAGATCATTCTGAGCCATTCACGGACTTTAAGTTCCCAAAAAAGGATGGAATTTTCGTGGATGACAATGCGCCGTGTCACAGGACCTCAAGTGTTCCCGATTGTCTGAAGAATATTCTGAGTAATTCGAGCGAATGATGTAGCCATCCAGAAGGCCCGACGTGAATCCCATCGAACATTTGTGGGACATAATCGAGAGGTCAGTTTGCGCACAAAGCCCTGCACCGGCAACACTTCGGCAATTATGGGCCACTACAGAGGCAGCATGGTTCAGTATTTTTGCAAGGGGCTTCCGACGACTTGAGTCCATGCCACGTAGAGTTGCTGTACTACACTTGGCAAAAGAAGGTCCGACACTATATTAGAAGGTATTCCATGACTTTTGCCACCTCAGTTTACAGTCTGCTGTGGATGTTTTCTGGACCAGCAATATAATTTCCTTTCTTTCTTCTTCCGGAAGAACGGCTGTGATTATGCTTCCACATGAACTCGAATTCCACTGATTTTTTCCCCGCATTGTCAATACTCGACATGTGTGTGGGTGGGGGTAAAATTTTGTTTTACTCTTTTTGGAACGTACCCTCTTGGACTTGTATACAGGAGTTGGACGAAGAGTCACTGATAATCGTTTTACACAAACTCCAATGACTCAATGTTACAATAATCCAGTAGAAAATCAACGTGACGTTTGGCACATAAACCACAACTGTGTTGTTGTAGTCTTCATTGCGAAGACTTTGTTGATGCAGCTCTCCACGATGGTCTGTCCTGTGCACATAAACTTCAACCTGCTTACTGTACACATGCCTTGGCCTACCCGACAGCTTTTACCCCCAACCCCAAAATACACACACACACACACACACACACACACACACACTCGCTCTCTCTCTCTCTCTCTCTCTCTCTCTCTCTCTCACACACACACACACACACCTTCCTTTCAGTAAATTGATTATTATTTGACGCCTCAGGCTGTGTCGTATCACCTGGTCCATAAATTTCTTCGCTCATCGCGTCGATTCAATACCCTTTCATTAGTTATTCGCTCTATCCTAAAAAAAAATGGTTCAAATGGCTCTGAGCACTATGGGACTTAACATCTGAGGTCATCAGTCGCCGAGAACTTAGAACAATTTAAACCTAACTAACCTAAGGACATCACACACATGCATGCAAGAGGCAGGATTCGAACCTGTGACGTAGCGCTCTATCCCCAAAATCTTCAGCATCCTGCAGTAGCACCACTTTTCGAAAACCCATAGCGTCTTCTTGTCGCATGATTTCACGCAAACCACTTATATCATCAGCTAATTTTGCTGTCTTGTGGTTCTTTTTATCTTCGATGAATGAAAAACATTGAATAAAAAATCACGTGCTGTTGCCAGCTTCACACTCCGCAAGGAAGGGCGAATGTAATGACAAAAAACCAAAAACAGCCATAGAGACTCTGTCCTCGCATTATTCGCGAGCATGCTGTACATTGCTTATGTACATAAATCGCTACCTCCTGTCCATTCGTCCAGTATGCTAATGTCTCTGACGTCCTAGATCTGGCTCCCTCTCTCCAGTATAATCAATGGAGCCTTCAGCTCCGTCTCAGTCTCGTTACCGGGTGGGGTAACAAGTGGCTCCTCAGGATTAACCGTGCCAAGACCGATGAAATAATCGTAGGACAAACTTCTTGCAGTTCATATCTACATGACTTCTACCTCACCACTTACAAGCATCCTAACCAGTTAGCTTACACGCATGGAATTCCCACCTACTAACCACACAGTAGAAAGCCAACAATAGACTAAGACTACTAACTGGACACGAGGAATGCATCCCACCATCCCACCACTGTTTTCCACACTTTACAACGACATCACCAGTCCCATCCTCTCTTATGCCATTTTCATCAGGATTTCTGCTCCTATACTCTAAATCATTGACGTTCAACGTCACGTTTTACTCTCATCCCTTCCTCTTCTCCCCCCCCCCCTCCCCGTCCCTGCCCCCATCATCACCATTCCTCTCCTGTTCCACAGCACAATACAAGCACTCAGCCGTTTCTAACCGTCTTAACTGCCGCGCTTACATCAACACACGGTCTCCAGTCTTTCATCTACGTACTCTCCATATCCCATTCCAGTGAAATCTTATCACATCTCCGTACCTGACCATGAAGTCCGCCCAGAAATCTGCCCTTCATTCCAGACTGAACCAGCCATTTCCTCTCAATGTCAAGGCTTCTCGTCTGGCCATTCATCTATTCCATTTCCAATAACTTTATTTATTTTCAGCCTACGCTCTTTCCCAGGGCTTTTCGTCTAAAACAAGCTTTTCGTACTCCTTACTTTATACTGAAAATCAGAGTCCCACACTTCTGATTCATACCTAATCCTCGATAACTACAATGAAATACTGAATTACGAAATACGTAAAAATCAGTGGACTACTTACGTTTCATCGCATAATCATGATGAAAGTCAGATTTCTATTTTTTAAAGCCTCGGGGTCTTCTTTTAACTTATATGCCTCATGTAGTTGTAGCACAATTCTGATACTATATTTGTCATTCAGTAATCGATGAAGCAATGTCGACACTCTGCTACGAAACACTGGGACACTGTGCTTCAACCGTCAGTCAGAAATGCTTGAATATGCAAAGTTGTAGTCGTAAAATAAAAGTATTCGTGATATTTCAAAATTTTGAACTTTTATTTGTGTCTTTCTTCCCATTACAGTTCGTTTTTATCGTAATCAAATAATTCTTAAGCGTGCTAAAAGACTGCCTCACCAAAAAAGTTAAGTACCCAGCAGACATGGTCGGATGTCAATGTAACTTTGTGCGCCCATGCATCATTGGCGGGCATGTAAATAATAAGAGTTGCAATTCTCTATGAGACGTCGAAAGGCCAACACACTACATCAGAGACGTTCGCTTTTAGTGTTCTAGCCGTGTCTGGTGAGGTATATAAGGGCACTTGTGTATGACATTGATGTCAGTTCTGACCGAGTTTGAAATGAGACTTCATTGTGGGTCTCCAGTGGTCCAGCTGGTCGAATCGTGGAGTATCCAGATTTGAGGATCATTCGGATGTGACAGAAGCCCGATGTTCGACTGCATGGGAACGTGAGTGCAGGCATTCACTGGTGTCCAAAATGAAAGCAACAAACAGAAATTTTGCAAGTATGTATTTATTTTGCCACAAAATAGTGTAAACAGGTGATAGCAAAGAAGAAAATGTAAAGAATACAGAATGTAAACATCTGCAACTTGCAGAACTGTAGACGAAAAATGTTCTCAATTTTTTCCAACTTAACAGATTTGTACACACTTTCGGACAACAGATTAATGTCGTCACTATGGGGTGTAACCACCTCTGGCAGCAATAGAGACCTGACAACGACCGTGCATGCTATGAATAACGCCATTAATGACCTGTTGAGGCAATAACGTCCATTCTTCCTGCGGAACTGCTCGCAAGTCTTGGAGAGTGATTGGTGGATGTCGACGTGATACAACTCGTCTCCCTAGTGCATCCCAGACATGCCCTATGAGATTCAAACCGGGAGAGCGTGCAGGCCACACCATGTGTGCAGTATCTTCCATTTCCATGAAAACATCAAACGCTCAAGCTGTGTGATCGACCGTTATCGTCCATCAACAAGAAGTCTGGATGCACAGCAAATCGCAATAACCGTACATGAAGTTCCAAGACCTCGTCACGGTACCTGACAGCAGTTAAATCTTTCCGATTCACCTGCACAAGTTCATGAGGAGGTGTTCGAGTGGTCAACGTAATCGCTGCCCACGCCAACAGCAATTCTCCTCGATATCGGTCTCTTTCCACAATGTTCGGGTCTCGAAATCGTGTCCCATATTCCCTTCAGATTCGAATCCGTCGAAAATCAGTGTCCAGGTCAAATCGTGACTCGTCTGTGAAAAGAACATTGGCCCACTGTTGGACCGTCGAGGTGGCATTTGACGGCTCCACTCTAGACTTTCCATTCTGTGAAGACACGTTAGAGGTACACATACAGCAGGTCTCCGACACTAAAGGCTACTCTGTCTGTCGAGGCCTATTGCCTCTATGTAATACGTCCAGTGGATGCTGCGAGGTCCGATGCCAGTTGCTACGCAGTACTAAGGCCGTACCGTCTTGCCCTCTCAGCGAAATAACGGTCCTATGTTTCAGATGTCACACATGGTAAGCGCTGCTCTGGTCTTCGTGATATAGTTTCGGTCACTATCAATGTCACCACATCCAAGAAACAACAGAACGACTCACGTTAAGCCATCGGACCACATGAGCTTACGACTGTCCTGATTCCCTTCTTCCTACGGTCTTCCACCTCAGAGAGTCTGGTACGCGTCTCCTCTGCTAAATACTGCACCGTCTGTGACTGTGTACACAGTGACTGTGGATGTGGGGCTACCCGACAAACACTACTCCGTTTGATAGGTGCCTTGACGTCATGGTCGGCGCGGGTTTTCGTTGACCGAAATGCCATGTTCCGTGCAGAACGCCTTCGCACGGACGTCTTTTGACAGTTTGTATGATGAAATTGTAAATTAAACACAGGACGGGAAAATAGCGCTTTGTTGCTTTATAATGTTACTTATAATCCGTCTTGAATGCAAATTTTTTTCATTCATATGACCGGTTTCGGTTCATTCAGAACCATCTTCAGATCTGATATTTCAGTTACAGGAGTAACCCGTCCAAATCCAGCAACTTTCACATGATGCGTCACCCTCTCTGCCAGATGATTTGTGTGTATAGAAGATAGCAACGATCCTATCACACTTCCCTGGGGCACTCAATATGTTACCCCTGTCTCCGATTTAGACTCGGCATCGAGGACAACATACTGAGTTCTATTACTTCAGGAGTCTTCGAGCCAGTCACGTATCTGGGAGCCTATTCCAGATGCATGCAGCTTCGTTAACAGTTTGCAGTGGGGTACCGTGTCGAATGCTTTTCGGAAATCTGCAATATGGAATCTGCCTATTGCCCTTCATGCACAGCTCGCAGAATATCATGTGAGAAAAGAGCAAGCTGAGTTTCGCACTAGCGATGCTTTCTAAAGCCGTGCTGATTCGTGGACATGAGATTTTTGGTCTCTAGGATATTTGTTGTATTCTAACTCAAAACATGCTCCAGAATTATGAAGCAAATCGATGTTAAGGCTATTGGTCTATAATTTTCGGGTCCGTTCTTCTAACCTTCTTATATAAAGGAGTCACACTTTTTTCCAGTCGCATGACACTTTGTGCTGGTCGAAAGATTCGCGACAAATGAAAACTAAGTTAGGAGGCAATGACGCAGAGAACTCTTTGCAAAACCGAATTCGGGTTCCATCCAGGCTTGCTGACTTATTTATTTTTAACATTTTCGGTTCTTTCTCTATGCTAGGGGTACTTATTACAATGTCGTGCATAGCGCACTTTGTGCGATGTTTAAATTCTGGTATTTTCGTACAGCTCTCTTGCGTGAACGATTTTCTAAACGTGGAATTTAAAACTTCGGCCTTTCTTTTGATATCTTCTCCTGCTAAAGCAGACTGGTCAACGAGATCCTGGATGGAAGCCTATGCCCCGCTTCGAGATTTTACTTAGCATCAGATTTTTTTCGGGTTCTCTGCCGGATCTTTAGCCATGATATGATGGTGGTAGCTGTTGTACGCTTCGCGCATAGATCTTTCCATAGACGCTAGAGTCTCTACTAATCTTCGCCTGTCGTCATTTGCACGTCTTCTTTTGAACCGCGACGGCAGTGGAATCTCACAGTAAAATAACTATGCGTGAAGGAAAATCAGAACCCTGCTGCAGTGGTTTGAGAAACATGATAGCGAACTTACGTTGATTTATCGGCCTGTTCTGAACCAGATGGGACATATCTGGAACGCTTTCAATTACAAGATGCGCGCCCACAGGCCCTTAATTAAATGAAATTGCGTGATCTGTGCGGAGGTAACTGGTGCCACATGCTTATGTGAACCTACCAAGGACCTCGAATCCGTGCTGCGCAGAATCGCTGCTGTATTGCTTTAAAAGCAGGACTGAGACGTCATTAAGCAGATGGTCACAGTGTTTTGGATGATCAGCAAGCAGTGAGGTGGCAAACTAATGCAGTAACTCCTAGTATCGTGTCGGACCTCCTTTTTCTCGACGTAGTAGATCGACTCGAGATGGTGTAGACTCAACAAGCCGTTGGAAGCCCCTGCAGAGATACTGAGCCATGTTGTCTGCGTAGCCGTCCATGCTGGCGGAAGTGTTGCCAGCGCAGGATTTTTTGCACGAACTGACGTCTCAATGGTATCCCATAAACGTTCGAGGGGAGTCATGTCGGGCGATCTGGGTGGCCAAACCATTCACTCGAAATATTCAGAATGTTCTTCAGACCAGTCACGAACAATTGTGGCCCGGTGACATGGTGCATTGTCATCCATAAAAATTACATCGTTTTTTGGGAACATGAAGTCTGTACTTGGCTGAGAATGGTCTCCAGGTAGCCCAACACAACCATCTGCAATCAGTCATCAATTCAGTTGGACCAGTCCATTCCATGCAAACACAGCCTACACCGTTAAGGAGCTACCACCAGCTTGCGCAATGCCTTGTTGAGAACTTGGGTCCTCGGTTTCGTGGTACCTGCGCCACACTCGTACCCTACCATCAGCTCTTACCAACTGAAAGCGGACCTCATCTGACCGAGCCACAATTTTCCAGTCGTCTCCGGTTCAATCGATGTGATCGCTAGCCAGGAGAGGCGCTGCAGCGATGTTGTGCTGTTAAAAGCACTCGCATCGGTCGTCTGCTGCCATAGCCCATTAACATCACATTTCGCGGCACTAGCTAACGGATACGTCGATTGTACGTCCCACATTGATTTCTACGATTACTTCAGGCGTTGTTGCATGCCTGTTAGGACTGCCACCTCTACGCAAACGCCGCTGCTCTCGCTTGTCAAATGAAGGCTACCGGCCACTGCCTTGTCCTTCGTGAGAGGTAATGCGTGAAATTTTGTATTCTCGGCACTCTCTTGACTCTGTGGATCTCGGGATATTGAATTCCGCAACGATTTTTGAAATGGAATGTTGCATGCGTCTAGCTCCAACTACGATTCCGCGTTCAGAGTCTATTAATTCTCGTCGAGCGACTATAATCACTACGGAAACCTCAGCTCCGCCAGTCCAATCCACTGCACTTTTATACCTTGCGTGCGCGATACGATCCCCAACTATATATGTTCATTTCTCTATCTTTGTCACCTCAGTGTATTTCTTCGTGGTATGAGGATAACAAAAGTATTCGAGGTCGGCACCAATAGCTGAACGGTTGGAATGCCACGCACGGGGGCCCGGGTTCGATTCCCGGCTGGGATGGGAGATTTTCGCCCCTCAGGGTCTGGGTGTTGTGCTCTCATCATCATCATTTCATCCCCATTGTCGACGCGCAAGTCGCCCAATGTGGCGTCGCACTCAATAAGACTTGCACTTGGCGGCCGAACTTCCCTCCTGGGAACTCTCGGCCACTGGCGCCTTACGATCATTTCCAGGTATTGGAGGTTCTCAAATAATCCCTTCTGCGTCGTACATTGACGGAAAAAGATCTTAGCTCCAAAAACTAAATAATATACAGTAATGAAATTTCGGGAATATATTTGTCTAAGTAACAAGTTTAAGTGGTAAACATTGCAAGACCACAGCTAATATAACGGCAAGATAAGCCATTGCAAATGTGATATGATGGTATCTGAATAACTAGTGTAACATCCAGAATGTTGACTGCAGGCATGCAAACGTGTATTCACTGTGTTGTACAAGTGCCAGGTATCAATTTGTGGGATGCATTTCCATGCCTGTTGCACTTGGTAAGTCAATCCGGGGACGGTTAATGCTGTTTGTGGATGATGTTGGAGTTGTCGTCCGATAATGTCACATGACGTACTGTAGAGCATGTTGGGTTACAACAGCCCTATGTGGGCGAGCGTTATACTGAAATGTTCTTAATGAATGGCAGCACAGCAGGTCGAATCACTAGACTTACAGATTTGCTGGCAAGGTGCGTGGGATAACCACGAGAGTGGTCCTGTTGTCATACGAAATCGCATTCCAGACCATAACTACGGATTTAGGTGCAGTGTGTCCAGCACGCAGACAGGTGGGTTTCTAGGCCCTCAACTGGCCTTCTTCTAACCAACGCACGACCGTCATTAACTCTGAGGGAGAACCAACTTTCATCAGAAAACACAACAGACCTCCAACAGATCCTGCCATGAGTTCTCGTTTGGCAGTACTGAAGTCGCAATTGGCTGTGGTTTAGGGTCAGTGGAATACACGCTAAAGTGCAAGTGGCACTTAGCTTGTAAGTAGGCTGTTTAGGTTTTTGTGTTGGTAACGCCACGTAGCGCTCTGTATGAAAATCACTGACTGTGCTGTGTGCAGTCTGTGGCTGGTGGGTTACTATAAGCGGACGATCTGGACGTGTGTCCGCCAGGAAAAGGAAATTTGTCATGAATTGATAGATATATGTAGTATGACTTTTGAACATTATTATCGTAAATATATTATTTGCTCTCCATCAAAATCTTTCATTTGCTAACTATGCCTATCGGTAGTTAGTGCCTTCAGTAGTTTGAATCTTTTATTTACCTGGCAGTAGTGGCGCTCGCTGTATTGCAGTAGTTCGAGTAACGAAGATTTTTGTGAGATAAATGATTCATGAAAGGTATAGGTTATTGTCAGTCAGGGCCATTCTTTTGTAGGGATTATTGAAAGTCAGATTGCGTTGCTTTAAAAAAAAATCCTGTGTCAGTTTAGTGATGGTCAGAATAAGTAAAGAGAAAACTGTTTGAGCAAGTTGAGTTTTGCTTAGCTGTTTGAAAATCAAATAACGTAGAAGTTTACCAGCACAGTCATTCATAATTTTTCTAACGGGACGTTTCAAGCTGTCCTTGAAGTAACCAATTTGTAACAGTTCTTTGTGTCACAGTGGTGCCGACTGCTGCTCAAATTGCTGCTGCAGATGCGGTACGATTCGCCAGAGCTATACGACAAACACGATGGTCGTCGCTCTCCGCAGTAACACGTGCCCATTCGGAGCCCAGTCTTCTTGCGAAGGTACATTCACTGCTGCCATCAGTCATGGGCAGTGGTTACAACAGTGTCGAGTCTTTCTGCAGTATCGCAGAAGGAACATCCAGCTTCTAGTAGCCGACATCATTCTGACTCAGTGAAGTGCTGGTAATGGCATCTTTGTAGCCTCAAAGGTATTCTTAACTAACATCGACTCACTACATGTAATCTCAAAGATAACTAACGTTCACGACCGTTACAGCGTGTATTAAAGCAAACCTGGCGCTACTAGCGCCAATTTAATACGACTAGTGCGAAATATGAATAGACATCACCTTTCAGACGTAGAAACACGCCTACCAACCCAAATTTCGCTTATGTCACGCAACTCCTCCTTGGTGTAAGTAAAACTGGTAAACATCGGTGAGTACCACCGAAGCTGTTAACCCCGGTTCGTTAGCGACGTGTGCGGCTATTTCCCGCGTTCGCTGTTCAGTGGAGCACATCGCGCACTGCACACAGGCACGACACGCGAGTTCCCGCATCTGCCGGCGACGCCGCCGCCAAATTACAGAGCAGCGGTAGCTGTCAGCGTTGCGCCGCGCCGCTGCCCCCGCCACGTCACGCCGCCAGCTGCCCGCCTACCGGCCAGCCTGCTGGCCGCTCCTCCTGCCACTAACCACTCTCTCCGTCGCTCCTGTGGACACAAACTGACACCGAGCGAATTATCACATACACGCGGTTTCCCAAAAACATTGAACCGCCGAAGATATAACACTACTGGCCATTAAAATTGCTACACCAAGAAGATGACGTGCTACAGACGCGAAATTTAACCGACATGAAGAAGCTGCTGTGATATGCAAATTATTAGCTTTTCAGAGTATTCACACAAGGCTGGCGCCGGTGGATACACCTACAACGTGCTGACATGAGGAAAGTTACCAACCGATTTCTCTCACACAAACAGCAGTTGACCGGCGTTGCCTGGTGAAGCGTTGTTGTGATGCTTCGTGTAACGAGAAGAAATGCGTACCATCACGTTTACGACTTTGATAAAGTTCGGATTGTAGTCTACCGCGACTGCGGTTTATCGTATTGCGATATTGCTGCTCGCGTTGGCCGAGATCCAATGACTGTTAGCAGAATATGGAATCAATGGGTTCAGGAGGGTAATACGGAACACCGTGCTGGATTCCAACGGCCTCGTATCACTAGCAGTCGAGATGACAGGCATCTTACCTGCGTGGCTCTAATGGATCGTGCAGCCACGTCTCGATCACTCAGTCAACAGATGGGGACGTTTGCAAGACGACAACCACCTGCACGTACAGTTCGACGACGTTTGCAACAGCATGGAGTATCAGTTCGCTGCATAACAGACAGGAGCGCCTGCGATGGTGTACTCAACGATGAACCTGGCTGCACGAATGGCAAAACGTAATTTTATCGGATGAATCCATGGTCGCATCCGTGTTTGACGACATCTCGGTGAACGCACATTGGAAGCGTGTATTCATCATCGCCATACTGGCCTATCACCCAGCGTGATGGTGTGGGGCGCCATTGGTTACACGTCTCGGTCACCTCTTGCTCGCATTGATGGCACTTTGCACAGTGGACGTTACATTTCAGATGTGTTACGACCCGTGGCTCTACCCTTCATTCGATCCCTGCGAAACCCTACATTTCAGCACGATAATGCTCGACCACATGTTGCAGGTCCTGTACGGGTCTTTCTGGATACAGAAAATGTTCGACTGCTGCTCTGACTAGCACATTCTCCAAATCTCTCACCAACTGAAAACGTCTGGTCAATGGCGGCCGAGCAACTGGCTCGTCACAATACGCCAATCACTACTCACACGCCATCCAAGCTCTGTTTGACTCAATGCCCAGGCGTATCGAGGCCGTTATTACAGCCAGGGGTGGTTGTTCTGGGTACTGATTTCTCAGGATCTATGCACCAAAATTTCGTGAAAATGTAATCACATATCAGTTCTAGTATAATATATTTGTCCAATGAATACCCCATTATCATCTGCATTTCTTCCTGGTGTAGCAATTTTAATGGCCAGTAGTGTATGTTGGCGCGGAGTCCCGTAGCGTTTTTGTTTTGCATTTTGGTATTCCGGTTGCTGTGGCTTTATTTACCGACTGTCATTTTTTTATCTGAACTTCAGTGTTGCTATTTGAGTTTACATACTGTGACTTTGTCATTTGGAGACAGTGAGTGGAGCTGTGAACGCTACAAAATGTGGAAAATGTAACGCCGAGTGGAGACCTCGGAACATCTCCGACATATTGTTCTATTTGAGCTCATTACCAGGTGTACCTGTATGATATTATCGTTTTTTGTGAAAATGAAACACTAATTTTGAATTGAAAAGTAAAAACATTTTATTCAAAGTACTGACCATTGCCTTCTATACATTTTGACCACCTTTCTGGCAATTTGTGGACACCACGCCAATAGAAATGTTCGTCTTTTGAAGCAAACCAATCAGACACCCAATTTTTGACTTCTTCCTAGGAATCAAAGTGTTCCTCAGCCAATGCGTGTCCCATTGATCAAAACAAATGGTAATCGCAAGGGGCCAAGTCTGATGAATACGGCGGGTAGGGTAGCAGCTCGCAGCCAAGTGTTTTGATTGTATCCTGAACCAGTTTTGATTCGTGTGCACGTGCATTGTCGTGTAAAACAATCACTTTGCCATGTCTTCTGGCCCATTTTGGTCTTTTTTCGATCACTGCATAGTTCAAATTGATCATTTGTTGTCTGTAGCGATTCGTATTCACAGTTTCACCGGGTTTTAGAAGCTCACGATACACCACACCTTTCTGATCCCACCAAACACAGAGCATTGCCTTCTTGCCGAATTGATCTGGTTTTGCAGTCGATGTTGATGGTTGTCCCGGATTAACCCATGATTTTTCCCGTTTAGGATTCTTAAAATAAATACATTTTTCATCGCCAGTAACAATTCGATGCAATACTGATTTTCTTTCATGTCTTTGAAGCAAAATTTGACAAATGGTTTTTCGGTTTTCCATCTGTCTTTCATTCAGTTCATGTGGCAAGCATTTTCCACACTTTTGAATCTTTCCCATAGCTTTCAGACGGTCAGAAATTGTTTGTTGTGCAACATTTAGCATTGCTGCTATTTGCATCTGACTCGAAGTATCATCTTCATCCAATATTGCTTCCAATTCGGTGTCTTCGAACTTTTTTGGTGGTCTTCCACGTTCTTCATTTCTTTCACCAAAATCATTGTTTCGGAACCGTTGAAACCATCTTTTGCATGTTGCTTCTGATAGAGCATGATCACCATATGCCTCGACAAGCATTCTGCTGCACTCTGCTGCACTTTTTTTCAAATGAAAACAAAAAATAAATGCTGTCCGCAAATCATCACTTTCTGGTGCAAAATTCGACATTGTTAACACGAAGAAAATATATGATGTTGTTTGTTCCATAACTTGATGTATACTAAATATCTTTGACAGGTGTCATACCAACCAAAAAAAAAAAATTAAGGCTCGTTTACAACAAAGGTTCCCTATCGACACATTTGTATCTTAACGCTCATTTCATACCGGTCCACCTGGTATGTGGGTGACAGCGAGGGAGGCAGCCAGAAACATTTCCGCCTTGTACAGCAGGGCATGAAAATGGTTTTCTCATTTTAAAAAGGACCCTTTTCACATAAGTAACCCTCCACATTCAGGAGGATATTCAGGGTGTGCTGGAAAACGTTGAAACGGATTAATGCACAGTGATCCTTGTCAGTGTACTCGAGAACAGTTAAATGTTATGTACTGTGATCATTCCACCACCGTGTGACATTTTCATGCAATGGGGAAGGTTAAAAAATTGTGTGTATGGGTACCGCGAGCTGCAAGCCAAACCATAAAAATCAGCGGATGTCCACATGTGCATCTCTGCTTGGTCATCATTCATTGGGTCGTGAACAGTGCAGACCATTTCTATGCTGTATCGTTACTGGTGACAAGAAGTGGTGTCTTGATGCTCACGTAGGATAAAGAAAGGAGGTGGTTGAGCCCAAACACAACAGCAGCTCCTCGTACAAATACATGCATGCATCCATAAAACATAATGTTATGCATATGGTGGAACAGCAACGGTCTGGTGAACTACGAATTGCTTAGTCGAGATGTAAACATCATTGCTGACATTTACATCTGCATCTACATCAGCATCTACATGGATGCTCTGCAAATCAAGTTCAAGTACCTGGCAGGGGGCTCATTGAACCACCTTCACAATTATCTATTATTCCAGTCTCGTACAGCGCGCGGAAAGAATGAACACCTATATCTTTCCGTATGAGCTCTGATGTCCCTTATTTTATAGTAGTGATCGTTCCTCCCTATGTAGGTCGGTGTCAACAAAAAATTGTCGCATTCGGGGAAGAAAGTTGGTGATTGGAATTTCGTGAGAAGATTCCGGCGCAACAGAAAACGCCTTTCTTTTAATGATTTCCAGTCTAAATCCTGTATCATTTCTGTGACATTCTCTCCCATATTTCGGAATAATGCAAAACGTGGTGCCTTTCTGTGAACTTTTTCGATGTATTCCGTCATTCCTATCTGGCAAGGATTACACACCGCGCAGCAGTATTCTAAAAGAGGACGGACAAGCGTAGTGTAGGCAGTCTCCTTAGTAACTCTGTTACATTTTCCAATTGTCCTGCCAATAAAACGCAGTCTTTGGTTAGCCTTCCCCACAACATTTTCTATGTGTTCCTTCCAACTGAAGTTGTTCGTAATTGTAATACCTGGTTATTAAGCTGAATTTACGGATTTTAGATTAGACTGATTTATCGTGTAACCGAAGTTTAACGAGTTTCTTTTAACACTCATGTGGATGACCTCACACTTTTCGTTATTTAGGGTCAACTGCCACTTTTTGCACCGTTCAGATATCTTCTCTAAATCGCTTTGCAATTTTTTTTAATCTTCTGATGACTGTATTAGTCGATAAACGACAGCGTCATCTGCAAACAACCGAGGACGGCTGCTCAGTATACGAAGCACCTCGAAAGCGTTATGCGAATTGGTCACAAATTCACATACATATAATATCGATGGAAAACGCAAAACCGTAAAACTTGGCGGTTGGCGAACAAACGTGTGACGCTGCTGCTCACTTTTACCGCGCAGCTGGCAAGGATAATTAACAGCTGACATGTCGATAAAAGGGCATAACGTATTTACGTGTACCAAGTAGCACAGTAACTCTGTCTCGCAGATATGTGGAATTGTCAGCATCTGAGACAGATCGTGTAGTTGGGCTCAAAGAAACCGGCTGGAGCAATCGGCGAATCACTCGACATTTGAATATAAGCGACGACACTATTCGACCCTGTCGGCAGGAATTGGTGAACCACGGCCAGACACAGAGTCAAGAGAGAATTGGTCGACCTACAGAGACTACAGAACGTGCGGACCGAGTAATTGTCAGAAGGACAATCAAAGCCCTGGATTTATCATTATCAACGACGCGGAGTGTGACTGGAGCTTCAGTGACCACAAGGACCATTAATAGGCGGCTCACAGAAAGAGGGATGAGCTCACGGTGACCCTGTGTGAACTAACATTGACCTCTGTACACCGACAAGCTCGTTTGCAGTTGTGTCGGACACGTTCGGCCTGGAATCTCATTGACTGGAGTAGAATTGCCAAGCGTAAGGGCCAGAGGAGGACCACCGTATTGCATACTAACTCAATTTGTGAAGCTCTTCCTGTGATGAGGCCCGCTTTGAACTGAGCCCTAATGTCCAGCGAAAACATATCTGGAGACGACCCGGAGAGCGATGTGATACCAAAATGGTTGTTGCCCGCCGTACGGCCCGACAAGCACAAGCAGTGAGCTGGGGCGTCGTTCCACTTCGTAGCAGAGCCCATGCAGCGCAGTGACACGTCGACGATATTCAACGCACAGTTCTGATGCCCTTCAAGGCAAGCTATGCTATGCTCACATATCAGCACAAGGCGAGATTTTCTACTGCTTGTCTTCGTGATTGACGAACCATCCCTTGGCCAGCTCGGGATATTGAGCACATAACGCGCCAATTGGACAGAATTTGGCACTATACACCTCAGGAGGGAATCGAAGAACACTCTCAATCAACGCCAAACCGAATAAGTGCTTACATAAGGGCCAGAGGTGGATCATCAAGTTAGAGGCTTGCTCAGTTTGCAAAGCGTCCCATGTTTCTGAAATGGTAATAATTTGTTTGTCTGCGTACGCGCACCACATCAGCAAATTTCCATCCTATTCCGATAATTCCTTCGTGGTGCGTCGCTTTTTTTTTATCTTAGAGTGTAATAGAAATGTGGTATGAAAAAATTAAAACCCAGTGCTTAATGAATTAAGCGATTATCATTTGAAATTTTTCTAATTAAACTGTATGTTGATTTATGTATTGTGACAAGATTCTGCCAGATGATGACTTAAAAATTGAGACTAGTTGCAGAATATCGAAAACAGAAAGTTTTATTCCACTAGTCTGCTTTTTTTTTACAACAAGATATACAAATCAAAGGTACTTGGCAAGCACTATCTCTCGCTCCCGAATTAACCAGACTTCGTTTGCAGACAGCACGATGTCTAGCACGCCGTCTGCTTCTGATGCTACAAGAAACGTGACACTCAGAGATGGAGACACGTGAAACAAGACTCATTATCCTGAAGACAACACAGAATGATGACAACAGTGTCAGTGCACTCTACCTTGCATGCTGGGCTAACTTTAGTAGCGATTAGAAGCCAGTGAGTATCGGTTCAAACTCGTGTGGCGCCTTGAGACTTCTGCTACTCCTATTAACCACTGCGCCGAGAGTATTCTTGGAATGCGTGATTAGCACTGACTAGTAAACCTCCGATTTTTTGGAGAATAGAACTGCATATATCAAACAGATTCAACCTTATGATTAGTTTACAAAAGAGTTAATGTATTAAACATTTGACGTTAAGCATGCACACGAGAACAAGTTTAGGAAAGGTGCGAAATTGCATGCAAAGTTCGTTGCAAGCGACTAAGTGCTGTCATTCTCAAATACTGAGTATAGTCTGGATACACTCTTGCCCTAGAGTTACGCTGGCAGTTATAAGAGTCGAGGGGCATGAAAGGGAAGCAGTGGTTGGGAAGGGAGTGAGACCGGGTTGTAGCCTGTTCCCGATGTTACTCAATCTGTATATTGAGCAAGCAGTAAAGGAAACAAAAGAAAAATTCGGAGTAGGAATTAAAATCCATGGAAAAGAAATAAAAACTTTGAGGTTCGCCGATGACATTGTAATTCTGTCAGAGACAGCAAAGGACCTGGAAGAGCAGCTGAACGGAATGGACAGTGCCTTGAAAGGAGGATATAAGATGAACATCAACAAAAGCAAAACGAGTATAAAGGAATGTAGTCGAATTAAGTCGAGTGATGCTAAGGGAATTAGATTAGGAAATGAGACAAGTTGCTTTTTTGGAGCAAAATAGCTGATGATGGTCGAAGTAGAGAGGATATAAAATGTCGACTGGCAATGGCAAGGAAAGAGTTTTTGAAGAAGAGAAATTTGTTAACATCGTGTATAGATTTAAGTGTCAGGAAGTCTTTTCTCAAAGTATGTGTATGGAGTGTAGCCATGTATGGAAGTGAAACATAGGCGATAAATAGTTTGGACGAGAAGAGAATAGAAGCTTTCGATATGCGGTACTACAGAAGTATACTGAAGACTAGATGCGTAGATCACATAACTAATGAGGAGGTATTGAATAGAATTGGGGAGAAGAAGAGAATGTGGCACAACTTGACCAGAAGAAGGGATCGGTTGGTAGGACATGTTCTGAGGCATCAAAGGATCACCAATTTGGTATTGCAGGGCAGCACCGAGATTAAAAATCGTAGAGGGAGACCAAGAAATGAATACACTGAACAGATTCAGAAGGATGTAGGTTGCAGTAGGTACTGGAAGATGAAGAAGCTTGCACAGGATAGAGTAGCATGGAGAGCTGCATCAAACCAGTCTCTGGACTGAAAACCACAATAACAACAACAACAACAACAACAACTCTTGCCCTACAGTTACGCTGCTTCAAGACATACAAGGTGTTCCGAAACTGTTTATTCAAATTGATACAGGAAGCGGAGAATATCAAAACAAATATATTTACTTAAGATATATATGGTCCCTGAGGACAAATATCGATACTTGGGACGATTTACACAGAAGGTAGTTTAGCATGGTAACTACAGCAGTGGCATTCACAAGAACAGTTCTATTGTGCGACCATTGGCCTATATGCACGCAGTACATCGTCGTACCACTCACTGTCGTGTCCGTCCGAAGATTCCCGGCATGTCCACAATGGTACCAGCAGCAATGACTGTACTAGGGAAAAGGTCTTCTTTTGTTTCCACAACGGTTACGCACACCAGCTTCTTCATTCGCCCTCAGCGGAGGAAATACAGATAGGCGAGGTCAGCTGAACAGCCTACAAGGCCACCTAGGCCGATCCATCGATTCCCGAAGGTGGCTGTCAAATGATTCCTCAAATGTTGAAATGAGCTGGCACGCCATCGAGGTGGAAGTACAGCCTTTGTCTAACACTGAGAGGTACACTAACCTAGTACAAGCAACCATTCGTACACAGAACAGTTTCGAATGTCAGTAACCACATCCAGTCATTGGTACCCACACAATAGCTTGCGTGAGCACCACTAACAGAACGTTCCCTAACATTACAAGTTAACTTGACACACCGTATGTTCCTTATCGAGGTATATTTCTTTTGATCGTCTCTTCCGCCTGTATCAGACACATCAAAAAAAGTTTTGCATCACCCCGGTTCCAAAACTTCTGAAGATACACGTTGACTGTCTATATTGTATCACAGTCACAGTCACTTTCACTGCTCAGAAATGCCACTAAACCCGGCCAAAGATGTAAACAACCATGCCTGAGCAGCGCCTATTAGAAGGGGGGGGGGGGGCGACAGCCGATCAGTTTCTGTCATTCCACCAGGAAGGAGGTACACGGCTCGTGTTGTCCGTAGTTCAACCATACCTAGACGGTCAATACCGCGGTTTAATCGCGTCCGCATTGTTACTTTGTGCCATGAAGGGCTCTCAACAAGAGAAGTGTCCACGCGTCTCGGAGTGAACCAAAGTGATGTTGTTCGGACATGGAGGAGACACAGAGAGACAGGAACTGTCGATGACATGCCTCGCTCAGGCCGCCCAAGGGCTACTACTGCAGTGGATAACCGCTAGCCTACGGATTATGGCTCGGAGGAACCCTGACAGCAATGCCACCATGTTGAATAATACTTTTCGTAACAGGCTGCATGATGTGCAGTTTCACCCCGACGTCCATGGCGAGGTCCCTCTGTACAACCACGACACCATCAGCGCGGCACAGATGGGCCCAACAACATGCCGAATGAACAGCTCAGGATTATCATCACGTTCTCTTCGCCGATGAGTGTCGCATATGCCATCAACCAGACAATCGTCGGAGACGTGTTTGGAGGCAACCCGGTCAGGCTGAACGTCTTAGACACACTGTACATTGAGTGCAGCAAGGTGGAGGTTCCCTGATGTTTTGGGGTGGCATTATGTGAGGCAGACGTACGCCGCTGGTGGTCATGGAAGGCGCTGTAACGGCTGTACGATACGTGAATGCCATCCTCCGACCGATAGTGCAACCATATCGGCAGCATACAGGATAGGCATTCGTCTTCATAGACGACAATTCGAGCCCCCATCGTGCACATCTTGTGAATGACTTACTTCAGGATAACGACATCTCTCGGTCAAGGGGGCCAACATGTTCTCCAGACATGAACCCTATCAAACATGTCTGGGATAGATTGAAAAGGGCTGTTTATGGACGACATGACCCACCAACCACTTTGAGGGATCTACGCCGTATCGCCGTTGAGGAGTGGGACAATCTGGACCAACAATGCCATATTGAACTTGTGGATAGTATGCCATGACGAATACAGGCATGCATGAATACAATAGGATGTGCTACTGGGTATTAGAGGTACCACTGTTTACAGCAATCTGCACCACCAACTCTGAAGGTCTCGCTGTATGGTGGTACAACATGCAATGTGTGGTTTTCATGATCGATAAAAAGGGCGGAAATGATTTTTATGTTGATCTTTATTACAATTTTTCTTAGAGGTTCCGAAACTCTCGGGACTGAGGTGATGCAAAACTTTGTTTCATGTGTGTAATTTGAACGAGTAGCAACAATATGGGAATTGTGAGTCCGCCTTGATGTAAAACACTTTGATAGTTGTTTATTTACATATTTTGTTTACTTACTGATGATTTCCATATTTGTCCCTAAAACTAGTCTGAGGAATAAATAAGTAAACAAATAACAAAGTGTTTTGAATCAAGGCCGACTCACAATTCCCATATTGTTGTTTTCATGAGCAAACACGGACCAAATGGAAGAATTCCAAGATAAAACTATTGTTGAACGAATAGTTTTGGAACACCCTACATACACAAAGTTTCGATCTTTGTCTCATTGTTTTACACCTCTAAGATAATATTCTATCTCTTTTTGAGTAGACTATGTCAGCGTTTTGAAGTTTTAAGTTCAGCCAACAGTCATGCGAAATATTGAAAATCAAATTTTTAAAGCCCATGGAGGCCGTTGGATACGCTGCCTGCAACTGCGACATTGAATCGTGAACCATGAACTATGAACCACGAACCATGAACATGGATGGGCCTTTGGTAATAAGAATAAGAATGATCTCTCACTAACACAGAAACTGTTCTTAATCCAGTTGTAAGTAATTGTGATTTTTGTTACAAGTTGTTCCATGCTACTCATTAAGATGTCAGTATGAAGTGTCCCACAAAAGCAGAAACTATTACTGTGAAAAAGCTAAATGATAACTCACCAGACTCTATTACTCTCCTCCAATCATGGATGATGCACGGCTACTTTCTCGATGCAAAGCAAAAGAGTTCATCTCTAATTCGCTTTGTAGAGCCACAGATAAAACAGGCTTCCAAAATGGATTCGGACACTAGCTACATAGCGGAATTCATTTTTTTAAAGCTAAATTTGTTTTCGTTATATGGAAAAAGATCGCAGCTACGGGGCAGCAGATTCCACCACAACCTGGGAAAATCTCAATATAAGGCTGCCAAAGGAGGGTACTTGTATTATTTTCATACTTACCCCGAGACGTTGACTTGACTTGGCGTTTCTACGTCCCCTGTGCAATCAGGGATGGTTTTCCATTGAAAATGCTATCATATTTAAAGCCAATTCACAAAAAAGTATTTACGGTAGCTGCACAGTAGAACTTCTTTTTGATGTACGTTGTGGTTAGAAAGAGTCTGAAAAGCTTGTATGGTTGTTGCAGCGTAGGTTGACCTGAGAGATAAGAGTTAAGGAAACAATGCCGAGTTAATTGGTATTGAAATTAGTTAATCAGACCGTTGCATGTGCACGTACAAGCGTCCCGCCAGAGGCGGTATAACCAAACGCGTTCTTCGTTTGATTTCCTGAGACCGAAGGAAAAAGCGACACAAAAATTTGACTTGAATCTGTGGTAAGGATCGAAGCCGAGTCATAGGCTGAGCAGTCTCGTGCGCCATCATCTAAGCTATGAGAACAAATGACAGTAATTGTGCAGGGTCACAATTATTGAACAATACGAAAAAAACGTATATTATTACAAACTACAACGTGCACCCACTTTATTCAACATGTAAACGTCACTACAGATATTCGGATTTACGTTATGACAAGTTCAATTTGCCTGTCATCATCGGCGATGATGTGGCGCAGACTAATAGCGAATTTCTGCATGATCCGCTGAAGTTTCGGGACATCGATGCTGTCGATGACCTTCTGAATAGCTGTTTTCAGCTCAGCAGTGCTTTTGGGGGTATTACTGCACACCTTGTCTTTAATACAGTTCCACAGAAAGAAGTTATCCGAAGAATATGGCGGCCAATCGAGACACATGCCAGTGGCTGCTGGGTACCGCAGAGCAGAATGCGGTTCCAAAAGTGCTCGTCCAGGACATTAAACACTGTCCTGCTTCGATGGAGTCGAGCTCCGCCTGGCATGAACCACACCTTGTCGAAATCAAGGTCACTAGGGATAATGGGAATGAAATCATCATCCAAAACATTCACGTACCGTTCGGTAGTCACCGTGTCGTCAAGGAATATCGCGTGGAAATTCGGATTCTCAGTCCCCTAAATGCACCAATTTTGCTTATTGACGAACCCATCCGAATGAAAGTGGGTTTCGTCGCTAAACCAAAAATGCTGCGCATACTAATTGCCATCGTGCTCCGCGGTCACCGGCCGGAGTGGCTATGCGGTTCTAGGTGCTACAGTATGGAACCCTGCGACCGCTGCGGTCGCAGGTTCGAATCCTGCCTCGGGCATGGATGTGTGTGGTGTCCTTAGGTTAGATAGGTTTAAGTAGTTCTACGTTCTAGGGGACTGATGACCACAGATGTTAAGTCCCATAGTGCACAGAGGCATTTGAAACATTTTTTTGCTCCTCGGCCAGCCGTGCTGTTTGAACGTCCTAACGCAAACCATTCAGAAGTTATGACGATATTATTTCATACAATTCAGTAATTGTCACCCTGTATCTGGCGGATCGCTTTAGTTTGCGCGCGCAACTGCTTGACTGGCTAACTTCAGTGCTAATTAACTCGGAAACAGCGCAACGTATTGAATTTTATGTACTGTTTCTGTTACAGAAGTGGCGCCAGGTTTACTGTGCCGTGCTCCAAAACTGTTTCTTTCCCCCTATCCCTAACATCTCACCCTAGTTTATGAAATTCATAGTAATTGTCTCATTTGTGTTCCCTAATTGCCAAGTTCAAGTGCAGTGAAAGTATTCATTCAAAAATTACTTAATTAAAGTCCACGTACATGTTCCGTGACCTATGCCTCCAATTATCCTTATGAATGGCTCACAAAAAGGGCTCCGACAATAATTTTCCACTCATGTCAGGAGTATTACGAGCAATTATTTTGACAGAGTCCCCATCACAAGCGGAGTGCGACAGAAAGGAGGTCACGATGCTTCCGCTAACTTGTTGCGTCTGTTATTCAGACACAAACGTATACAGAGGTGCTTCATTACGTTTATACTTCCTCTCGAACGCCAGCTGTAATTTCACTTTCAATGAAACATGTTGAGTTCATGCCCATATGCCCGCATCTCGTGGTCGTGCGGTAGCGTTCTCGTTTCCCACTCCCGGGTTCCCGGGTTCGATTCCCAGCGGGGTCACGGATTTTCTCTGCCTCGTGATGGCTGGGTGTTGTGTGATGTCTTTAGGTTAGTTAGGTTTAAGTAGTTCTAAGTTCTAGGGGACTGATGACCATAGATGTTAAGTCCCATAGTGCTCAGAGGAATTTTTTTTCATATCCATATGGTTACAACGTTATTGCTTTTCACCAGTTTCTAAATACGCTCGATCAGGGAAACAAACTAATTTTCCTCCTTCTGGTTAGTAAGGAGATGGCTGAAAGTAAAAATCAAATTTAAATTTGACGTTCGCTCGCTTTTCAGTTTAAAAACCAAATAGATCTGTCATCATGCAGGAGTCACCTTGTATAGAATGTAACTTTGGTTCAGATGGTTCAAGTAACTCTAAGCACTATGGGACTTAACATTTGAGGTCATCAGTCCCCTAGACTACTTAAATCTAACTAACCTAAGGCCATTACAAACATCTATGCAAGAGGCAGGATTCGAACCTGCAATCGCAGCAGCAGCGCAGTTCCAGACTTAAGCGCCTAGAACGGTTCGGCCACAGCAGCCGGCTGTAGGTTTGGTGATAAGTTGCTCACGTAAAAATAAGGTAAAGCTCACAAGTTCTAATTTGTACGAAAATGCTTATTTCTTAGTCACTACCTTAAAAATTTTACCTTGGATATTGATGGACTGATGTGATGATCATGGTCGTATTCTAGCTGGACACCCAGCTTCAATTTAAAACCAACGCAAAACTGCACCTCACTGGACCTCTGGTTCACGTGCACTGCTAGAACATCTCATAGGAAACGTCATCTGGTATTTTACTGAGAACATTCTTCCGGATCCCACACAGAATCATTTCATTTGTGCATGACAGGATAACAGTACATCTTAACCACTTTAGTCGAGACGAACTAGGCAATATCTATAAGAATGGTCACTATTTGTGTAGTATCTCCATGCTCCATGATCCCTAATTTAGTTTTTGATTTTATCTGCGGATATACATCAAAAGATTAGTTTACGCAAGGCGCTTTCCAGATTTTGCGATACTTAAGACGTCTAGTACATGCAATGAGTCAAGAAATCTCATCTTTATTTTTGTTTTAAAAAATTATCTGTAGTTTCTGAATAAGAAAAATTGTTCTTTAAGAAAACTGTATTGAAGAAAGGCCCAAAATTGAAGGAATTTAAAAGCGCTCGCACACAATGACAACGCCCCTATGACACACAGACAGCTGTGAAAAAGAGAGAATTTTGTTCTCTCTCTTTTTTTTTGTGACTGGCTATGTGTCTCAACGTCTTGATGGCATGATTATTGCAGAAATATTTATAAGGTATGACTCAAAGCCCAGATGAGAGTATTAACAACTGTATGGGAACAGACGACAAAAACTGTTCTAGTAGGAATAACTACTATGAAAATTGGTGTGCTGGATGCTTTGCTATGTTTCGTTAACGGCAGTGACAAGGTTTAAGATTATGGGATTGATAAGAGTGCCTGGTGGAATAAATATGCAAAGAACTTTAAATGCCATTGACCGCAGGGAAGTCTTCTAAGAGAGAAATCAGTGTTGGAAGCCCCAAAGAAGCACGAACAAAAAGAAGTAGTCTGAAAAAGAAAATGGAGGGAAAAAACCCCAGAAATGAGAAGAACATGGACCTGGGATGCATTAGTGGTATGCAGGGTAGGTAGAGAAACATATATTAACTTTAACTTCCTGGAAGTTCTCTTTCTTCATGTGCTAGTACACACTGCTTAAAGACTATTAAAAACAGACGACTGAAATTTCGTATATTGCCTTAAAACATACTCAACTAAAAATGAGGCTATTCATATGACTTAAATTTATTTCTTATGACATAAATTTATTAAATTATTAAATTAACGACTTTTTAAAGAAAAACTGTGAGTTAATTAGTTCCAATTTTGATAATCATGATTAAAACGTTTTTGAACCATAATTCATAATATTATTATCTTTCTAAAAGTATGCTTCAAACGTAAAAGTGCAAAGAACTTTCAGAAGCTTCTACTTTGTTTTTGTTTCAAGATACGAGTAGCTATGATGTACATCAATAATTAATATGCTTTATTTCACTTACAACACAAAATACAAATCAGAAAAAGTGTGAGACCAAAAGCAATTGTTGCTGTTGTTGTGGTCTTCAGTCCTGAGACTGGTTAGATGCAGCTCTCCATGCTACTCTATCCTGTGCAAACTTTTTCATCTCACAGTAGCTACTGCAACCTACATCCTTCTGAATCTGCTTAGTGTAGTCATCTCTTGGTCTCCCTCTACAATTTTTACCATTCACGCTGCCCTCCAATACTAAATTGGTGATGGCTTGATGCCTCAGAACATGTCCTACCAACCGATCCCTTCTTCTGGTCAAGTTGTGCCACAAACTTCTCTTCTCCCCAATCCTATTCAATACTTCCTCATTAGTTATGTGATCTACCCATCTAATCTTCAGCATTCTTCTGTAGCACCATATTTCAAAAGCTTCTAATCTCTTCTTGTCCAAACTATTTGTCGTCCATGTTTCACTTCCATACATGGCTACACTCCATACAAATACTTTCAGAAATGACTTCCTGACACTTAAATCTATACTCGATGTTAACAAATTTCTCTTCTTCAGAAACGCTTTCCTTGCCATTCCCAGTCTACATTTTATATCCTCTCTACTTCGACCATCATCAGTTATTTTGCTCCCCAAATAGCAAAACTCCTCCACCACTTTAAGTGTCTCATTTCCTAATCTAACCTGACTTAATTCGACTACATGCCATTATCCTCGTTTTGCTTTTGTTGATGTTCATCTTATATCCTCCTTTCAAGACGCTATCCATTCCATTAAACTGCTCTTCCAAGTCCTTTGCTGTCTCTGACAGAATTACAATGTCATCGGCGAATCTCAAAGTTTTTATTTCTTCTCCATGGATTTTAATACCTACTCCGAATTTTTCTTTTGTTTCCTTCACTGCTTGCTCAATATACAGATTGAATAACATCGGGGAGAGGCTACAACTTACATCATACAGTAAAGCTCCATGCCTTCGGGAAAAATTACGGCCGTATTTTCCCCTTGCTTTCAGCCGTTCGCAGTACCAGCACAGCAAGGCCGTTTTGGTTATTGTTACAAGGCCAGATCAGTCAATCGTCCAGACTGTTGCCCCTGCAACTACTGAAAAGGCTGCTGCCCCTCTTCAGGAACCACACGTTTGTCTGGGCTCTCAACAGATACCACTCCGTTGTGGTTGTACCTACGGTACGACTATCTGTATCGCTGAGGCATGCAAGCCTCCCCACCAAAGGCAAGGTCCATGGTTCATGGGGGGAGGAAGCAATTGTTCATACATCAAATTGTCCTCAAAAGTTCTGTTAAAATAGTAAGCATTAAATGGGCTTTCAGCTCTCATTCTTTGAGCTACACTCTCTAGAAAAGTGATAATTTTTTCAAGATTTTCCGTTGTGTTTACGAACCAGTCCACTTTAACAACGCTTGTTAAGATTCAGTGAAACGATTCAGCACTATTTGGAGATTTTTTTAAATGGTGCAGCCGTCGATCATACAATAAATTTGCGCCTGTGAAGAGTAAATGGATATTTCCAACATCTTCCATGTGTGTCTATTACTTGATGACAGTTGCTATGCGTTGACAGTTGTAAACGGGTAATGTCCTGTTGTATGTTGTTTTTGCAGAAGGTACTCGTTTCCGGACATATGTTTACGTGATCATTTTTTCCTTGTTTCTGGTGTAAGGGAAATGGCATCAAAATTTGTCTGCGTACTTTTGATATATTTTCTGTTGCTGTTGGCTTCTGTGTTCAAATTTTTCAGCGAATGGAACTGTGGCATTACATCAGATAACATCTATTGTTTTGTCTGTAACGTATGAAATAGATCTTTAGCCAGGTAAAGAAAGTCTAGCGGCAGAAACAGGTTTCATTTCACGTCATAATACGGCCAGGCGCTGGAAAAATTATACTGAAAGGATATATTTTAATTTACAAACGTATTATTTATTTGACACTACGAGTCCCTTGTGCTCATCCTCAAACCATGTTTAAGTGGTACCATTTATAAACGAAGGCTCTAATAAGTTGCTGATATTTCTATTACAAATTAACGTTACGGACCCATAAGCTCTAGGTTCTGTTTTTTGCAGATATTCAAAGCGCACTTTTTTAAGTGTAACATGTAGTATTCCAGTTTGTATTTGATTTAAGAAACTAATAAAGTTAAAATCCTGTTTTCTAGATATGAAGGAAAGTTTTTCCATGGTAATCGGAATTCCTACGAATTGGTCATGTTTTGGACGCATCATCATTTTAAGCAATTTCATTGAAATACTGTTTTCATTGATGAAAGTGCAGAAGAAATATAATAAGATGTGAACAAGATGTAAATGTAAACGTGAATGTGGCTATGGCCTCCCGTCGGGTGGATCGGTCGCCTGGTGCAAGACTTTAGTTTAGCGACGTGTAGCTTACAATCTCTGATACGAAGCAAACATAAATCTTTCATTAGTATCATCCGTGGTATCTCTTAGTATCATTAGTATCAAGGATGCAAAATACTAACACGAATTCTTTACAAAACTAGTAGAAACCGACCTCGGGTAAGATCAGTTTGGATTCCGTCGAAAAGATGGAACACGTGAGGCAATACTGACCCTACGACTCATCTTAGAAGCTAGATTAAGGAAGGGCAAACTTACGTTTCTAGCATTTGTAGACTTAGAGAAAGCTTTTGACAATTTTGACTGGAATACTCTCTTTCAAATTCTGAACGTGGCAGGGGTAAAATACAGGGAGCGAAAGGCTATTTACAATTTGTACAGAAACCAGATGGCAATTATAAGAATCGAGAGGCATGAAAGGGAAGCAGTGGTTGGGAAGGGAGTGAGACAGGGCTGTAGCCTATCCCCGATGTTATTCAATCTGTATATTGAGCAAGCAATGAAGGAAACAAAAGAAAAATTCGGAGTAGGTATTAAAATCGATCGAGAAAAAATAAAAACTATGAGGTTCGCCGATGACATTGTAATTGTATCAGAGACAGCAAAAGACTTGGAAGAACAGTTGAACGGAATGGATAGTGTCTTGAAAGGAGGATATAAGATGAACACCAACAAAAGCTAAACGAGGATAATGGAATGTAGTCGAATTAAGTCGGGTGATGCCGAGGGAATTAGATTAGGAAATGAGACACTTAAAGTAGTAAAGGAGTTTTGCTATTTGGGGAGCAAAATAACTGATGATGGTCGAAGTAGAGAGGATATAAAATGTAGACTGGCAATGACAAGGAAAGCGTTTCTGGAGAAGAGAAATTTATTAACATCGAGTATAGATTTAAGTGTCAGGAAGTCATTTCTGAAAGTATTTGTATGGAGTGTAGCCATGTACGGAAGTGAAACATGGACGATAAATAGTTTGGACAAGAAGAGAATAGAAGCTTTGGAAATGCGGTGCTACAGAAGTATACTGAAGACTAGATGCGTAAATCACTTAACTAATGAGGAGGTATTGAATAGAATTGGGGAGAAGAGGAGAATGTGGCACAACTTGACCAGAAGAAGGGATCGGTTGGTAGGACATGTTCTGAGGCATCAAGGGATCACCAATTTAGTATTGGAGGGCAGCGTGGAGGGTAAAATTCGTAAAGGGAGACCAAGACATGAATACACTAAGCGGATTCAGAAGGATGTAGGTTGCAGTAGGTACTGGGAGATGAAGAAGCTTGCACAGGATAGAGTAGCATGGAGAGCTGCTTCAAACCCGTCTATGGACTGAAGACCACAACAACAACAACAACAACAACAACAACAACAACATGGAGTTAACACACGTGTCAGTTTCTCAGTTCATCCTGAAAGTCTCTAATTAAGTGCAAAGATATATGACTTTTTAACTGGTAGTATTATAGTCGTTTGTGAAGCTGACTGTAAGGAGAAGGCATAAGAAATTTAGCGTATAATATTCTATGTCTGATTAAAGTAGCGTAGGTAATTCAATGTGTTCGTAATTCCAATTGAAATACCCAAAGTCGCCACATGAACTTGTATTTGCAGTGGTTTGGCCTCGAAAGATACAACCAATAGCCTGAACCACATAGTATTTTAATAAACATACCATTTCGAGATGGAAAATTTCCGTGTCCTAACTAATTTTTGAGACAGATTCACGGTGCTGTAATAGCGACTAAAAGAAAAAGTTTTCAAATGACGAACGACACAACATGCACTGCATTGTTTCGTCTTAATTGCAATAATAGCTTTTTATTACCGGTTTCGGTTTTTAATTCAATGCTGCATGAGGTAATGACGATACCAGCTAAGTGAAACAAATTGGCACGGTGCAACATGTAACCAGTTTGGAAATGGATTGCAGATGGTGAACTAGCAGCTGCAACTGGTCATAAAATGTGATGAATGCGGTGAAAACTGTCAGTAAATTTGCACCTTTTGGTTATATTATTCTGTAGAATGTTACTACGAGTGTGGGAAGACAGTGCGCAGGTGTACTACCACCTGAACTGGTTTCAGAGAAATGAGCAAAATAACGGGCAGCTGGGCTGTCTTGTTAGCCAGTTCAGAACAGCTGTCTTAATAAGTTTCGATAGACGCTCGTCAGTCACTGCCTGCTTCCTTAACCATGTTTATTGTTTTTACGTGCGGTTACAGCCGCGTGAGTGATGGGTGTTCACTGGAGAGGCCCTCGCCCATCAATACCAGGAAGGAGCTCCCGTAATTACTTAGGTGTTTACCTTTTGATCTTATCACCTGCGCTCCCTCTTCGGGTCTCACAAAGTAAATACGCCTTTTTGGTGGAGCTGTGTAACAGTCGCAGTTCTTTTTGGCTTACGATGTGGATGATAAATGTGTCGAAACTAACGTGCAAGCTAATTAGAACATGGCGAGGAAGTAGATGCACGTTAATAGAATTTCAGAGGTGATGGGACGATAGCTTGAGTTCAACAGCGTTGCGGGAACGTGATATCCCGGACGCTGATCGTCCGTTTACTTTCTGACATAATGAGTTATTTACGACCCTATTGTGTTCACGTATGGACTAAGGACAGACACCAAGGAGCGTATCTACAGTAGAGAGTGGGTCAAGAATCAACAATGACGGTGCTAAAAAACCATTTTCAATCGAATTTCTTTGGTAGTCGACCAACTGTTATTTTCAAGGTCTTAAGCAGATGTGTTTGTGTTTATGATATCTTAGAAATATGATATTAGATTTTGTCTGTAACTACTTATGAGGAAGAATTTGGCAGTGGCTTGAAGTAGCACCTACCACATTGACAAAAAGAGAAAACTTGAGATAGGCTGAGAGACTTGAAGGGGTTGAACATGGGCACTGACGGAATATTTTGATATAAAAAATGCCAAAATTAGTTATTATTTTACAGAACTCTTTAACAGAAACCTGTTACCACTTATTAAACTGATAAACCGATAACTTGATTACTGAACTATTCGTCCATAGGTAGCGTGCAAAACAGGCACAGGCACAGCTCTAATTGTTTCCGGGGTACCAGGCAATCACAAACTTGTTAGATGATGTCTGCAGGTGACGAGAAGATTTCTGGTCACATGACTCCAGAGTCATAACAACAGTAATCGTGAAAAGTGTATTAAGTGTTGGTATTGTTGTGTATAGCAGTGTTCGTAACCGTGAGCAATTTATTGAAAGAATTGTTCTTCTGGGAAGTGAACTGAAAGTTAACGCAAACCGCCATTGTACAGGTTCACATGCTCACTTCAGCGTTTGAGAAAATACAGGAATTGAAAGGATGTAAAAGGCGATAAAAGTTCGATACCTGCATATTATTTCAATGGCGTAGTGAGGAAGAAAACTTCAAATTTGGAATGGGGGAATAAATGAGTGAGGGGGAAGGCTTTAGAGTCGTGCGGGAGATATCGTCTAGTTTTAGCGAACACCATCTTCGAAAACGGCAAAAGAATGTGATGTACTTGCGAAAGAAGGGTAATCACAAGAAGAAATCCATTTGAATTCACTGTCGACGGGTCGTGACATACTTAATTCAGATGCTCACTCTCAGATCAGAGATGAAGCTGGAATTTTGGTCTTCCGTTTATTGGTACGTGAGCGACCGCTCACGATAGTGAAACAGTAGCGGAATCAAACTGAGAATTGTCAGGTCTCCATGGTTGGAAACAGTCCAGGATGCTCGGATGTTAAGCTAAGGAGGCGATATGATGATGATAGGAGGAATGAGACTCTACGTTGGCTTACTGGTCACGTGTTAGCAAGGAACATGGAGAAGGGCACAGACACTAGTTTGTAGATTCAGTAAGTGTAGAACATATATGAGGCATATATACAACCAATTACCGGAACAAATGGCCACACCGTCTATAATTAGATTAAGATTCGCGTATGCACAGTAATGTATAGTATTACAAACCACGAACCATGAGGTTGCCAGATTCTATCGTTCTAATCAAACACTTAAGTTAAAGTACTCGTCATGAAACGTCCCCTTAGAACAATTACACAAGACTGTGCTTAAACTGACACACAATATTTTTTTAGCGCAACGCAGTCTGACTTTCAATAATCCCTACAAAAGAAAGGCCCTGACTAACATTAACCTATACCTTTCACAAATCACTTACCTCACCAAAAATCTTCGTTACTCGAACTACTGCAATACAGCGAGCGCCACTACTGCCAGCTAAATAAAAGATTCGAACTACGGAAGGCACTAACTACTGATAGGCATAGTTAGCAAATGAAAGATTTTAATAGAGAACAAACAATGTATTTACCTTAATAGTCATAATATATATAGCAGTTCATGACATCCATTCTTACAAATGTACTGTTTCTGATGGACACACCTCCAGATTATCAATTCTCAAAAATCCGCCATCTCTCTTCCCACATCCACCACTGCTGGCGGCTCACCTCCAACTGCGCAACGCTACGCGCTGTTAACATCCAGCTGCCCAACACTACAATGGCAGACAACAATGCAAACTAGCCACAGACTGCACACAGCACAGCCAGCGATTTTCATACAGAGCGCTACGTGGCGTTACCAATATAAAAATCTAACCACCCTACTTACCGTCATAGTGTAAGTGACATACAGACACAGCTACATGTAGAGAAATGTACGATGAAAGATAATAACCCTAGTCCAGAGGTACGTAAAGGTAAGCTTACCAAGTCCCTCTTAGAGCACAAAGTTAACTGAGTCTCACTGCTCACTTAAACGTAACATCTGCTGTAGGCTCGTACATCCGAGGCTGCTGCCGCTGGATCTCTAGAATTCTTGAACTCTGCCTTGCTTGGAATTTACAGGCCTTTATGTATGGCGTTGGACGCTGTTCGCTTATAGATGATACGTGACTACATCGTGTTTCACCTCCAATTCGCAATCAGCGAGCACGAAAATGGAGGTTTCTTAACGGGTATGACCTCTTAATGGGCTGACGAAAGCGACTTGAGTTGTGCAGCTCTGTCTAAGTTACAAGAGTTGAGCTAATATTCATATCTGAATGATTTTTTTACGTCTGGCACCCTTTCATGATTCTATCGTTACAAAGCCATTGTCTAACAATTTTTTTTATAAATGAAACAGTTGACTGAAAACATCACCGAGTCGCATACATGGACCGAGATGGTAACCCAGTACTGATGGAAGTTACCCTGAAACACGATAGACTGGAAGAAAAAGAGTATATGATGAATCAGAATACTGACACAACGAATGGATGTTTAAATTCTCCATAGTGATGCACAATATCTGAAAGAGTCAACAGAGGTCGAGTGGAATATATTAAAGAAGGAAATAATTTAGCTGGAGCAGGACACGACAGGTAAATGAAAACTTACGGATCATTCAGAAAATGCTCCAGTCCATTGGTGAAAACAGGAAACGTAAGATCTGTGAGAATCATACAGAGAGGCAGCAGTATAAATTGTTTAGGAATCAAATTAATAGAAAGTGGAAATAGACTAAATGAGAAAAGATGATAGAGGCAGGGATCGAAAGTCACTGATGGAAAGAGGATCGTATGAAAGATAGTTACAGTTTACGGGAATATTCATTGCTACATCGAAAAAGCCGAGTGTTTCAGATTCTAGATCTCCTACAGAGAAAAATGATTAGCGATAACATGTAATGGAGTCGGATCCTCAATGTGGCACGGTGTCACTATGACCCCTCAGCTACGGAGACAAGATGAAACCAATATGGATTAAATAGGAATTATATTTTTAAAGATTCGTCACCAACAATTCACTGCGCTTTTCACATAGCTTTTGAAGATATCCCAACAATAACCATTTGCCATATTAGTACTTGGCTTTCCCCGATGTGTTAAAATAAAGGTTATACAAACACTGATCAGCCAGAACATTATGACCACCTACCTAATAGCCGGTATGTTCTTTTTGGCACGGATAACAGCACCGACGCGTCGTCGTATGGAAGTAATGAGGCATTGATAGGTCGCACACACAAGTCACCTAATTCCTGTAAATTTCGGGGAGGGGACGATGAGTTCCGACACCACGTCCAATCACATCCAAGGTTTTTTCGACCGGGTTCAGATCTGTCGGGTTGGAGAGCAAGCACATCAATTGGAACTCACCACAGTGTTCCTTGAAACACTCCGTCACATTCCTGGAGTTTGACATGACGCATTATCGTGTTGAAAAATGCCGCTGCCGTCGAGAAAGACAATCGTCATGAAGGAATGCATGTAGTCTGCAACCGGTGTACGACACTCCTTGGCCGTACCTTGCACGAGTTCCATTGATCCCATAGATGCCACGCGAATGTTCCCCAGAGCATGATGGAGCCACCGCCATCTTGTCTCTGTCCCGCAGTATAGTTGTCAAGAAGCTGTTCCCATCACGACGATGAATTCACGCCCTCCGATCGGCATGATGAAGAAGGTATAAGGATTCATCAGACGATGCAAAGTTCTGTCACTACGACGACATTCAATGCCGATAATCACGTGCCAATTTCAGTCGTAGTTGCCGATGTCGGGGTGTTACCATTGGCACATGCATGGGTGGTCGGCTGCGGAAGCCCATCATTAGGAGTGTTCAGTGCACTGTGTCTTCACACGCTATTGTAGTCTGCACAGTATTAAAGTCTGGGGTTAGTTCCGCCATAGTTTGCGTCCTATCCTGTTGTACCAGTCTGCCCATCCTATGACGTATGACATCTATAATGGAGAGTGGCAACCCGACTCCACAACTTCTGGAGTGGTTTCAACTTTGTTTCGCCACGAGTTGAAGGTACTCACCGCAGCACTCCTCGAACATCCGACAAGTCGTGGAGTTTCCAAAATGCTCGTGCCGAGCCTCCGGGCCATCACAATCTGCCCTCGGTCAAACTCAGACAGATCATGTGCCTTCCCCATTCAACACACGGACAGCACGCTCACTGCGTGCGTGTCTGATTAGCAGACATTCGTCGCCAGGTGACGCTGCTATGGCCTGGACTTGTTTATATCGACAGTAGGTCAGAGGTCATAATGTTCTGGCTGGTCAATGTATGTGTTTCAGCCAGTCACAATATTTATTCCTTAGTTTTATAACATTAATTTATATGGTACTCGTAGACAGCCACTGTTTCTCGTCTTTGGGCATCAAGGAATACAAAACACGTTAATTATTGACATTAGTAAGAAGTAACTACATTATCTCTACCCTACTGTCATATTGCGAATATCTTCATTAGATCCAGAGAGTAACCTCGCCAAAAAGTAATGAGACATTTATATAATTTATATTGGTGTTGCACGCATTTTTCCCAGACAGTTTACAGCAATGCAAAACCAAGTATATTCTCATTTTACCATTAGCATTAGTACTTAAGAAGTTTAAAGAAACAAGACAACCTTAGATGTGGGAATTGATATAAAGGCACTTATGAATTGTTGTCACAATAATCTAACGTACACAGAAAATGGATCACAAATATGACCTAGTATTTAGCCCAAACTCCATTGTTCTTAATAACTGCAAAAATCCTCTTAGTCATTGACTGGATAAGGGCATTGATCTCTTCTCCCTCTGGCAGGGACCAACTGACCGCTCTTCAGACTTTGATTTACAAATAAGAGAAACACAAAAATTAAAGCATATGATGATAAAACAGTGATAATACAGATGACTTTGACATGCGTTTTTTCACTAACAATCAATGATTCTTATGTTAGTGGTGGTGGCTCCTGGTAACTGTGTAGTGGAGGTCCCAAAACGAATACCCACTCTGCAAGGGAGTGTGTGCTAATTTGAAACTTCCTGGCTAATTAAAATTGTCTTCGGGACCGGAACTTAAAACTGGGACGTTTACCTTTCTCTGGCAAGTTATTTACCGGTTAAGCTAGCCCATCACGGCTCAAAGCCTTACTTCCGACAGTACCTCGTCTCGTACCTTCCAGATTTACCAGAAGTTCTGCTGCCTATCTCTTGGGTCTACTACTCGATGAAAGAAGGACACTGAGGAAAACTGGCCTAGCCAAAGCCTAAGGGAAATTTGGAAAATGGCCTAGTCAAAGCCTAATGGAATACTCACTCTTCAGCGGAACATACGCTGATTTAAAACTTCTTGGCGTATTAAAACTGTCACCAGATTCAATTACATTGAGGTATTTGGCCGAGAATGATGTGAGGGACGTGGAATGCATATGAGTGAAGGAGCTGATCGTTGGGATGCAGGAATGAGGGTATGTTAAGGTTTCAGTAAGACAGGAAGAGGCTTGATTGAAACAGTTATGTTGGTTGAGACAGGGTGGTATGCTATAATTGTTGGGATGGATGGATCTTACATGGTATGTCAGAGAATTATCTTTAAAACTGCCTGAGGTAAAATGTGTGGGATGTCGGGATGTGCTGGTTGAAATCTCCCCCCTCCTTCCTCATTCCAGCTATTATCCAGCAAAATCTTTTATTAAAATTTTGAGAGGAGTGAAAACTACAATAAACTTTATGTAGTATACTTAGCTTTTCGTGTAGAGTTGGCTCCAGTTCTTCTTGTCTAGGGGTCTGATTCTTGAAGCTTAAATTCTCACATTTTAGGTCCTCATGGTTGAACAGATCGAAATAAATTTGAAGATTGGTGTTGCAGAATTTTTGTTGTTACTTTAATACATTTTGTCATATTTTAATATATCATAGAGTCTTTTGAGTTTTCACATTAACAAAGCCGAAATTACATTGTTCGCCCAAAATACAAAACTACATCCGGTCATATCAGAGGCATGATTACTAATACTTCATCCTGCGGTAATGACAATATCCCAGAGGGTTTACAATTTTTCTTGACAAATTTATTTATATTAATTTCGATTATTATTTCATAAATTGATCCTGAAATAAACATAGTAAATAGTACTATATTGCGTAATTAATAACAGAAATTTTTAAAAGTACCACATAATTCGTAATTTCAAAAGTTTCTAAAAATATAGTTTTAGCTTTACATTCAGAGGTAGTACTTATCGATTGTAACATCGAAAATAAAGTAATTCCTTTTCATAAATTTTATCTTGAAATGTGACATATTGTGTATAAAATTATATGAAAGTTTTCAGAAAAGCAGCTGAGATAATACTGACCTGTACATAATTTGAAGATAATACTGGTATCATCAACTACTTTGGAGCAAAAGTAATGCTAGAGGAAGATGGTCCCTTTACCTGGTGCAGCCACAGCAGCCGACCAGGAAAGAGTGTACAACAGTGTGTTGGGACTCAACATTAGAGAGAGACATGACAGACGATGGTGTTCGTAGTGTTAGAAGAGGTAAGGGAACTATTCATAATCTGGTACAGGATACGTGTAACAGATAGTGCTGTAAAGCTAAAAGCTAGGCAGACTGTGAGTCGAACAAGAATCCTCATCTGAATGTACATTTACACTACGCAAGTCACGGTAGAGTGCGTGGCAGCGGGTACCTCGTACCACTACTTGCCATTCCCTTTCCTGTCTCACTCGCAAATGGATCGAGGGAAAAACGAATGTCTATATCCCTCCGTACGGGACCTAATTTCTCTTGTCTTCACGGCCCTTACGCGAAATGAACGTTGTTGGCAGCAGAATCGTTTTGCAGACAGCCATAAATGCCGTTTTTATGAATTTTCTCAGTAGTAATTAGCGTAAAGAACATCGACATTCGTCCAGGGATTCCCATTTGAGCACTTCGTAAAACTCGCGAGTTGGTCGAACCTACAGTCTCCAAATGCAGGGTCCACCGCTCGTGGTCGTGCGGTAGCGTATTCGCTTTCTACGCCCGGGTTCCCGGGTTCGATTCCCGGCAGGGTCAGGGATTTTCTCTGCCTCGTGATGACTGGGTGTTGTGTGATGTCCTTAGCTTAGTTAGGTTTAAGTAGTTCCAAGTTCTAGGGGGCTGATGACCATAGATGTTAAGTCCCATAGTGCTCAGAGCCAATTGTGCCATATTTTTACAAATGTAGGATCATGCCTTTGAATTGTTTCGATGTATTTCTTCAGTTCGATATGTTGGGGATTTCAAACAGTCGAGCATTAACAGTAATTGGAGGCACTAGTGTTCTACATGATATCTCATTTATAGGTGAAATACATTTTTCTAGAATTCTCCCAATAAACCGAAATCGACCATTTGCCTGCTCTACAACCGATCTATACGTGCTCGTTTTACTTCATCTGAAGAGGTAGAACTGGTGACAGGCATAGATCAGGATCGTGTGGCCGAAGTTCTTGTTTGTATGGATGATGTCTATCAACATATTTAATAGGTAGTAACTTGTTAGTAGTTCCAGTCTTCCTGTAGTTTCTGTTGGTTGTTTAGTGGAGGTGCTGGGACTATTACTGGCTTGAACTTATATGCTGCTTCTAAATGGATGCTTGGTCACTATTACTTTTCTGTACCATTATATTAGAGGGCGCAAAAAGTTACAGTGACTCCAGTGAACTCTAGCAAGAGACTATCTCCAGTTCCATTGACATTTTTGCCTCACTAATACTGTCAGATTTGCTGGGAACTAAACATTTAATGGCATAAAGGAAAAAATTCGCAAGAACTGGCAAAAGTGTGTTAACCATTACATTTCTCTCTCTCTCTCTCTCTCTCTCTCTCTCTCTCTCTCTCTCTCTCTCTCTCTCTCTTTCTCTCTCTTCGTGTCTCGATAGCAATGTCTTTTCATTGCTGAAACCAGTAGCAGTTTCTCCGAATTCTATAATTATAATTATATTAATGCTATAATTGTTGGGATGGATGGATCTTACATGGTATGTCAGAGAATTATCTTTAAAACTGCCTGAGGTAAAATGTGTGGGATGTCGGGATGTGCTGGTTGAAATCTCCCCCCTCCTTCCTCATTCCAGCTATTATCCAGCAAAATCTTTTATTAAAATTTTGAGAGGAGTGAAAACTACAATAAACTTTATGTAGTATACTTAGCTTTTCGTGTAGAGTTGGCTCCAGTTCTTCTTGTCTAGGGGTCTGATTCTTGAAGCTTAAATTCTCACATTTTAGGTCCTCATGGTTGAACAGATCGAAATAAATTTGAAGATTGGTGTTGCAGAATTTTTGTTGTTACTTTAATACATTTTGTCATATTTTAATATATCATAGAGTCTTTTGAGTTTTCACATTAACAAAGCCGAAATTACATTGTTCGCCCAAAATACAAAACTACATCCGGTCATATCAGAGGCATGATTACTAATACTTCATCCTGCGGTAATGACAATATCCCAGAGGGTTTACAATTTTTCTTGACAAATTTATTTATATTAATTTCGATTATTATTTCATAAATTGATCCTGAAATAAACATAGTAAATAGTACTATATTGCGTAATTAATAACAGAAATTTTTAAAAGTACCACATAATTCGTAATTTCAAAAGTTTCTAAAAATATAGTTTTAGCTTTACATTCAGAGGTAGTACTTATCGATTGTAACATCGAAAATAAAGTAATTCCTTTTCATAAATTTTATCTTGAAATGTGACATATTGTGTATAAAATTATATGAAAGTTTTCAGAAAAGCAGCTGAGATAATACTGACCTGTACATAATTTGAAGATAATACTGGTATCATCAACTACTTTGGAGCAAAAGTAATGCTAGAGGAAGATGGTCCCTTTACCTGGTGCAGCCACAGCAGCCGACCAGGAAAGAGTGTACAACAGTGTGTTGGGACTCAACATTAGAGAGAGACATGACAGACGATGGTGTTCGTAGTGTTAGAAGAGGTAAGGGAACTATTCATAATCTGGTACAGGATACGTGTAACAGATAGTGCTGTAAAGCTAAAAGCTAGGCAGACTGTGAGTCGAACAAGAATCCTCATCTGAATGTACATTTACACTACGCAAGTCACGGTAGAGTGCGTGGCAGCGGGTACCTCGTACCACTACTTGCCATTCCCTTTCCTGTCTCACTCGCAAATGGATCGAGGGAAAAACGAATGTCTATATCCCTCCGTACGGGACCTAATTTCTCTTGTCTTCACGGCCCTTACGCGAAATGAACGTTGTTGGCAGCAGAATCGTTTTGCAGACAGCCATAAATGCCGTTTTTCTGAATTTTCTCAGTAGTAATTAGCGTAAAGAACATCGACATTCGTCCAGGGATTCCCATTTGAGCACTTCGTAAAACTCGCGAGTTGGTCGAACCTACAGTCTCCAAATGCAGGGTCCACCGCTCGTGGTCGTGCGGTAGCGTATTCGCTTTCTACGCCCGGGTTCCCGGGTTCGATTCCCGGCAGGGTCAGGGATTTTCTCTGCCTCGTGATGACTGGGTGTTGTGTGATGTCCTTAGCTTAGTTAGGTTTAAGTAGTTCCAAGTTCTAGGGGGCTGATGACCATAGATGTTAAGTCCCATAGTGCTCAGAGCCAATTGTGCCATATTTTTACAAATGTAGGATCATGCCTTTGAATTGTTTCGATGTATTTCTTCAGTTCGATATGTTGGGGATTTCAAACAGTCGAGCATTAACAGTAATTGGAGGCACTAGTGTTCTACATGATATCTCATTTATAGGTGAAATACATTTTTCTAGAATTCTCCCAATAAACCGAAATCGACCATTTGCCTGCTCTACAACCGATCTATACGTGCTCGTTTTACTTCATCTGAAGAGGTAGAACTGGTGACAGGCATAGATCAGGATCGTGTGGCCGAAGTTCTTGTTTGTATGGATGATGTCTATCAACATATTTAATAGGTAGTAACTTGTTAGTAGTTCCAGTCTTCCTGTAGTTTCTGTTGGTTGTTTAGTGGAGGTGCTGGGACTATTACTGGCTTGAACTTATATGCTGCTTCTAAATGGATGCTTGGTCACTATTACTTTTCTGTACCATTATATTAGAGGGCGCAAAAAGTTACAGTGACTCCAGTGAACTCTAGCAAGAGACTATCTCCAGTTCCATTGACATTTTTGCCTCACTAATACTGTCAGATTTGCTGGGAACTAAACATTTAATGGCATAAAGGAAAAAATTCGCAAGAACTGGCAAAAGTGTGTTAACCATTACATTTCTCTCTCTCTCTCTCTCTCTCTCTCTCTCTCTCTCTCTCTCTCTCTCTCTCTCTTTCTCTCTCTTCGTGTCTCGATAGCAATGTCTTTTCATTGCTGAAACCAGTAGCAGTTTCTCCGAATTCAGACCGCTGATGGTGCCTCTCTTCTGTCTTCTTTAGACTCACTTAACCATCGCATCATACACCATTACACTCAAGGTTTCATATACGCTGGGGTTATTCCTCGATATTACGTCACTTATGCATAATAAACGACTGGCCAAAAAATATTCATGGACGTTTTAGATCCATTTGAATGTCACTAAATTGGAGTCGACCGTTATTTATACGCGTTGATGCTAAGATGAGGAAACATACAAAGTCATACTCTTCAGTCTCGTGTCTTCAAGGTGGAGCAGGTGAGAAGCCTTTTACATTCCTTTTGCCGTTTAGCACGGGTATCCAAATTTATCATTTGCGTTTATCCTGTGCGGCAGCTGGTAAGACTTTCTTACACAGTTGGATGAGCAACACCCCTTACTCGTCCCATAACGTTACGCGTTACGAAATTAAGGATCCCTTCCGTCTTTTCTGTTTTTCATTCAGTTCATTTCAGAAGCGCCAGTGTGTTTCTGGTCCGATACATTTCATTTTTGTTAGGTAAATTACATTAATCACAATCACAGTCATGTTGCTGCCCCTCACTTCGTACTGATTGCTAACTACGTTAATGATATCAGTGGTCGTAAAGGTCAAGGCATCATTTCTTATCTATTAACCTACTCTCTTCGAATGGAAGCTTTTGCATGTGGAATAGAAAATATTGTTTTTGACCTTGTCCTGGGGAACAAACGGTGCGACACAGCAGTGTTTCGAACTTAATTTCCTGCAGATATCCTTTCTAAAGGACGGGTGCTGACTTCTGAGAACCCTGCAGACAGGAGTAGGTTTGGTACCTCTGGTCAATCAGGGTGCATGCACTCAGCCAACCAACATTATTCTGCTGGACTGCGATTTTTTTCCAAGATCCGGAGACGAGCAGTGCACGCTGCACTGGTCCGGCTAAAATGCGAGAATAATTAAATGTGGAGGTAGTCGCCCGTAGCAAGTAAATGGCTGTGTTACAATCAGACCCAGGTTGGTCAAAGCTCCTTTTTCATAGGTCATTGTACCCAATTCATGTGACTTCTCTGAAGTCAGATGGAGTGGGAAAACGTTTAAACAAGACCGTATCTCTTGCTTTTCCGAAGGAAGCCACCAATTCAGCTTTGTTTAATATGTTTTCGGTCTCCTGGTTCATCAACCAGCCGGCAGCCAAGGCAGCGTGATTGTGTCTTCCACCGAAAGACAGACAATCTTCTTATTGGGCGTTAATAAAAAAAATACTCGGGATAGGAACTAAGAGACGCTGCTCAGGAAATTTTGTATGCTGTTAAATCCCGTATTGGCGAACTAGAAAAGGCATTTATCACGTAGTAAATCTACGTAGAATGTTCTAGAAACGGTGTCAGCAGGAAGCTGGCTGACTGAAGAATTTTTTACACTCTTTGTAAGTGGGCTGCTTCTGTGTTTGCAGCGCCGTGTGGCGCTTTGCATTGGGCTGCGCTTTCTTTGTAAGAGACTCTGTGGCTGGTTGGACTCGTTGTTGGAAGTTAATCGTCAGTAATGTTGGGCAGTTAGAAGTTAGTCCCCAGCAGTGATTGAAGTATTGTTGATCAGTTGGAGGTGAACAGCCAGCAGTGATGGATGTTAGATGTGAGAAGTTAGCATTAATGGAGGATAGAGGTCTTACGTGTTAGCGTAGGCTAACGATCTGTACATGTTCGACTTGGAGATTGAACATTATTCATGATTACATACCTTTGTACTAGATGTCAAAGACGATTTAGATTCGTGTCTGAACTGGATGTCACATTATTAAGGTAAAAAATACATTATTTGGTTTGCAACAAAATCTTTCTTTTGCTAACCACATGCCTATTAGTAGTTAGTGGCTTTATTAGAATCTTTTATTTAGCTGGCAGTATTGACGCTCGCTGTATTGCAGTAGTTCGCGTAATGAAGATTTTTGTGAGGTAAGTACTTAAAAAATGTATAGGTTATTGTTAATATTTCTTTTTAGTCAGAGTCAGTCTTTTGAATTAATTATTCGAAGTCAGGTAATCCTATTTTTTGAACAGTCAGATTGCGTTGCGTTAGAATGTTGTGGATCAGTGTTGACATGATAAAAATAAGTAAAGGGAAAGTTAGGTTCACTTGCATTCAATTTCACTCAGTAGTTTAAGGAAAATATTTAGTAAAGAAGATTCACCTTCACTGATGGGAGAACAGACTAAGCCTATACAAATACGTAACTGGCACTCCTTTATTGTTGGAGGATTGTGTTGTGTCGCACGGACTCTTCGCAGAGCTGGGTCCTGAGAAGAGGCTTTAGTAGACTCTGGGACAAGATACACTGTAGTACTCACGTTTCGAGCTAGGACTGGAGACTTCAGACTTATGTGACAGGACGCAGCAGTTAGTGTAATTCTGCTCTGAGAGTCAGCCTGTGGGGTGTCTGACAAGTGGTAGTGGTAACCATCTGCACCGTATGCAGCTTCCATTCCTATGCGTTGGTTATGGTGAGATTATTTGGCGACATTTGCTGGTTGGGGAGGAGTGAAGTTAGGTGAATTTCGACATTTGATTAAATTCATGAGGGCTCATCCATTGTCAGGCGAGCAACAGTAGTAGGATCTTTGTTTTCCTTTCGCGCTCGGTACGTCACTGTACATCCACCAGTGTTCATCTTTCACGCCATTACGTTGTTAGGATGTTAATTGTTCCTAAAATCCTGATGACTTTTCCTAAAACTTACCACAAGATAATCAGAGCTTGTTGTATCTCATTTACATGTCCTAAGTGAATGTTGCATTCGTCGTGTCCTGAATTAAGGTAGGGTAGGATAGGGCTTTCTGAATCATGGGACTGTCTGGACAGAAATAATACAATATTTTACTGTTCAGCCCGTGTACCATTATGTTATCGGACCGTTGCTGGAGAAGGCTTACACAAGCGGCAAGAAACTTTTCCCAAGTGTGAGAGAAGGTCAAAAAGTAAATGGACTTTTCAGAAAAGGAAATTTATTTTAATGATGGAAAACTGAAACATACGTTATTTTTCTACGTAACCTTCCTACACTTCCAAGTACTTTGTCAAACGTACCACACGTTTTTTGATTCCGTTGGAAAAATTTTTGTTGTTACACCTATAACCAATTTTGTACCACATCAATGACTTCTCCATCAGCTGCAAATCTTCTTTCCTGAGCGCTTCCTTCAATGGTCCAAATATACGAAAATCGCTTGGAAGGTCTGGACTGTACGGCTCTTGCTGCAGGGTGACACCTTTTCACAGTTTTCCGTGACGTTTGGATCTGATTGTAGATTTCAGTTTAGTTCGCAACACATCACAATAGTCCTCACTGTTCACAGTTCCGCCTGTTGGGGTGAAATGAACGGCTACCACACCTTCCATGTCCCAGAATAGTGTTAGTGACGTCTACATTTTTTTTAACTTTTGGTGAAGATGTATGTTTCTAAACCATGCTCGCAGCCTTACTTTCCATTTCGTCATGGTGCACCCGCGTTTCGTTTGCAGTAACGATTTGCCGTAAAAATCCATCTCCCTCGCCATGATAACAGGCCAAATGTGTACGAGAGACGTCCATCCATTACTCCTTATGCTTCACTGACAGTTACTTCAGTACCCACGCACTTCCCATAAATGTAGCCTGTCGTGTAAGGTGGAATACGCTGAACCGTGACTGATACGTAAAGTACTGACGATTTCGTTCACTGCGATTCGTCTGTTTTACATCACCATACATTTTTTTCTTTGACAGAAAGCTAAACGTATATCTAACAGTAACAATAAAATAAGTAAAATAGAATACCTCCAGTGATCACAAGGTTCCTTTCACTGTCGAAACACATCACATGCATACTGTCATGTTTTGTAAGCAAAGATGGCGTTTGGAAAATTATCAGAAAGTACAAAGAGTGTACAACATAACAACATTATTACGGAAAAAGGCCACGGAATAAGATTTTGGAGATCTATGTTTCCAGGTGTTACAAACAGGCGTTGGAATAAATATTTCAGGTGGTGTACAAATCCGATTCTGTCAAGTTTATATAGCTTAAATTTCATACTTGTTTATATAATCAGGTGACATGTTGTAAACTTTAAATACAATACTTGTGTTAGCCAAAGTGGTAAAAATATACATAAATACATAAATAGCAATTTTGTTTGGGATTGAGAGATAGGGATGAAAGGCGGGGGCAAAGGGAAAGGAAGAGAAAGAGAAAGAGAGGGGGACAGGGAGAGGGAGGGAGGGAGGGAGAGAGAGAGAAAGAGAGAGAGAGAGAGAGAGATAGGGAGTGAAAGGGGTGACTGGAAGAGAGCAAACTTTCCAAAGAATGGGGCTCTTAATGTTATATCTGTTACATGTAATAATTACATAAAGTTTGGGGTGATATATTAATTAATGCTTTAAAATAGGGAGGTAGATGTACAGTTTGTGCTATTAGTTGATATACATATAGTTTCAAGCTGACAGGGGTACAAACAGTTGTTGTGACGAGATCTTGGGATATCATGTTCGAATGTTGCGAGGTGCTGTGGACAAAGACTTCATATTTCTGGACGATAATGCTCGACCTCATAGGGCACGCGAGGTATATTTACAAACATAACATCACAGTAATAGCAACGCCTCCACAAGTGTGAACAGTCCCCTGCTGACATGCAGGATCCATGGATTCATAGGGCGGTCACCATGCCTGTACAGGCCCATCCGCTCGATACAATTTGAAGCGAGACTCGCCGACCAGGCAACATGTTTCCAGTTATCAACAGTCCAATGCCGGTGTTGACGGGACCAGTCGTGACAAATGTTTTGGAAATTTGTGGTGAGTTACTCTGGGACCAAAGTTCTGAGGTCATGGGTTCCTAGGCTTACACACTACGTGATCAAACTTATGCTAAGGACAACACACACACCCACGCCCGATGGGGCGGGGGCGGGGGGGGGGGGGGGGGGGGGGGGGAGAAGGGGGGGGGGACCGCGCGAACCTGCCTATGAAAAAGAAATAACTAACTATAACTATAACCATACAAATAGCTACGAATAACGGGTATGACACACATGCAGTACACAGATCAATCATAAAATAGAAACACAAATACAAAGCAAACAAAACACTTCCAGAATACAAGATAACTCACAATCTGCAAACTCACAAGCACACTCAACAGACACGCACAATGGTAATATCACACAGAAATGAATCAGATGTTACTCTAGGACTTGTTGTTGTTGTGGTCTTCAGTCCTGAGACTGGTTTGATGCAGCTCTCCATAGTGCTCTGTCCTGTGCCAGCTTCTTCATCTCCCAGTATCTACTGCAACCGACATCCTTATGAATCTGTTTAGTGTATTCATCTCTTCGTCTCCCCCTGCGATTTTTACTCTCCACGTTGCCCTCCAAAACTAAACTGGTGATGGCTTGATGCCTCAGAATATGCCCTAGCAACCGATCCCTTCTTCTAGTCAAGTTGTGCCACAAATTTCTCTTCTCTCCAATTGTATTCAATACCTCCTCATTAGTTATGTGATCCACCCATCTAATCTTCAGCATTCTTCTGTAGCACCACATTTCGAAAGCTACTATTTTCTTCTTGTCTAAACTATTTATCGTCCATGTTTCACTTCCATACAAGGCTACACTCCATACAAATACTTCCAGAAACGACTTCCTGACACTTAAATCTACACTCGATGTTAACAAATTTCTCTTCTTCAGAAATGCTTTCCTTGCCAATGCCAGTCTACATTTTATATCCTCTCTACTTCGACCACCATCAGTTCTTTTGCTCCCCAAATAGCAATATTCATTTACTACTTTAAGTGTCTCATTTCCTAATCTAACACCCTCAGCATCACCCGATTTAATTCGACTACATTCCATTATTCTCGTTTTACTTTTGTTTATGTTCATCTTATGTCCTCCTTTCAAGACACTGTCCATTCCGTTCAGCTGCTCTTCCATTTCCTTTCCTGTCTCTGACAGAATTACAATGTCATCGGCGAACCTCAAAGTTTGTATTTCTTCTCCAAGGATTTTAATTCCTACTTCAAATTTTTCTTTTGTTTCGTTTACTGCTTGCTCAATATACAGATTGAATAGCATCGGGGAGAGGCTACAACCCTGTCTCACTCCTTCCCAACCACTGCTTCCCTTTCATGCCCCTCAACTCTTATAACTGCCATTTGGTTTTTATACAAATTGTAAATAGTATTTCGCTTTCTATATTTTACCACTGCCACCTTCAGAATTTCAAAGAGAGTATTCCGGTCAACATTGTCAAAAGCTTGCTCTAAGTCTACAAATGCTAGAAACGTAGGTTTGCCTTTCCTTAATCTATTTTCTAAGATAAGTCGTATGGTCAGTTTTGCCTCACGTGTTCCAACATTTCAACGGAATCCAAACTGATCTTCCCCGATGTCGACTTCTACCAATTTCTCCATTCGTCTGTGAAGAATTCGTCTTAGTATTTTGCAGCAGTGGTTTATTAAACTGATAGTTCGGTAATTTCGGTCATTTCAGTGCTCTGTCGAACTCTTCACGCAGTATCATATCTCCCATTTCATCTTCACCTACATCCTCTTCCATTTCCATAATATTGTCCTCAAGTACATCGGGCTTGTATAGACCCTCTATATACTCCTTCCACCTTTCTGCTTTCCCTTCTTTGCTTAGAACTGGGTTTCCATCTGAGTTCTTGATATTCTTGCAAGTGGTTCTCTTTTCTCCAAAGGTGTATTTAATTTACCTGTAGGCAGTATCTATCTTACCCCCAGTGAGATAAGCCTCTATATCCTTACATTTGTCCTCTAGCCATCCCTGGTTAGCCATTTTGCGCTTCCTGTCGATCTCATTTTTTAGACGTTTGTATTCCTTTTTGCCTCCTTCATTTACTGAATTTTTGTACTTTCTCCTTTCACCAATTAAATTCAATATCTCTTCTGTTACCCAAGGATTTTTAGTAGCCCTCGTCTTTTTACCTACTTGATCCTCTGCTACCTTCACTACTTCATCCCTCAAAGCTACCCATTCTTCTTCTACTGTATTTATTTCCCCCATTATTGTCAATCGTTCCCTAATGCTCTCCCTGAAGCTCTCTAGAACCTCTGGTTCTTTCAGTTTATGCAGGTCCCATCTCTTCAAATTCCCACCTTTTTGCAGTTTCTTCAGTTTTAATCTACAGTTCACAACCTATAGATTGTGGTCAGATTCCACATCTGCCCCTGGAAAAGTCTTACAGTTTAAAACCTGCAACTACTGTAAAGGTTGCCGCCCCTCTTCAGGAACCACACATTTGTCTGGCCTCTCAACAGATACCCCTCCGTTGTGGTTGTACCTACGGTACGGCCATCTGTATCGCTGAGGCACGCAAGCCTCCCCACCAGCGGCAAGGTCCATCGTTCGTGGGGGGACACTATGGCTTAACACATATGAATTAACTCACGGAGTGGCAAACATACGTAAGAGACAGGGCTTTGAAATAGCATATGAAACTGTATAAACTCTACAGTCACACTTAAGCTTACCATTGTATAATCAGTCTGAAACCTGCCAGTACCACTAGGCTTCTTCCATGTATACAAGCTTCTTTTATGATTCTTGAACCAAGTGTTAGCTATCATTAAGTTTTGCTCTGTGTAAAATTCTACCAGGCGGCTTCCTCTTTCATTTCTTCCCCCCAATCCATGTTCACCTACTACGTTTCCTTCTCTCCCTTTTCCTACTATAGAATTCCAGTCACCCATGACTATTAAACTGTCATCTCCCTTCACTATCTGAATAATTTCTTCTATCTCATCATACATTTCATCAACCTCCTCGTCATCTGCGGACCTAGTTGGCATATAAACTTGTACTACTGTGGTAAGAGTGGGATTCGTGTCTATCTTGGCCAAAATAATACGTTCACTATGCTGTTTGTAGTAGCTTACCCGCATTCCTATTTTCCTATTCATTATTAAACCTACTTCTACACTACCCCTATTTGATTTTGTATTTATAACCCTGTATTCGCCTGACCAGAAGTCCTGTTCCTCCTGCCACCGAACTTCACTAATTCCCACTACATCTAACTTTAACCTATCCATTTCCTTTTTTAAATTTTCTAACCTACCTACCCGATTAAGGGATGTGACATTCCACGCCCTATCCGTAGAACGCCAGTTTTCTTTCTCCTGGTAACGGCGCCCTCTCGAGTACTTCCCACCCAGAGATCCGAAAGGGGGACTATTTTACCTCCGGATTATTTTACCAAAGAGGACGTCATCATCATTTAACCATACAGTAAAGCTGCATGCCCTCGGGAAATGTTACGGCTGTAGTTTCCCCTTGTTTTCAGCCGTTCGCGTTACCAGCATAGCAAGGCCGTTTTGATTAGTGTTACAAGGCCAGATCAGTTATTCATCCAGACTGTTGCCCCTGCAACTACTGTAAAGGTTGCTGCCCCCCTTCAGGAACCACGCGTTTGTCTGGCCTCTCAACAGATACCCCTCCGTTGAGGTTGTTCCTACAGTACGGCTATCTGTATCGCTGAGGCACGCAAGCCTCCCCACCAGCGGCAAGGTCCATCGTTCGTGGGGGGACACTATGGCTTAACACATATAAATTAACTCACGGAGTAGCAAACATACGTAAGAGACGGGGCTTCCAAAAAGCATGTGAGACTGTATAAACTCTACAGTAACACTTAAGCCAACCAATCATCAAGAGGGATAAATTCCAGGGATCAGGAATATATAAACTTGAATGTCAAAGTTGTGATACAGTATACATAGGCATGATATGCAGAAGCCTTAAAACACGGTACAAAGTGTTAGAAGTATGAAACAAATTATCCCACATTTGCAGAACATGTAAAACACCACAACTATCATCCTACAAACATGGGACAAGAAATGAAAATAATGTGAATAAACAACCATGACAAACACTTGGTACAAATGCAAGAAAACTTCCACATCCAGAAAGCCAATGCTGAAAACAAACATGTGATACATGAGCCAACACACATCAGTGTAGACTCTCTAATGCACTTGATAAAGGAAATAAGAAAAAAATCATCCCTTTCGCAGATGCAGCCACAAAAAGAAATCTCCCTCTTTATCTCCCCCCCTTTATCTCCCCCCCCTCTTTCTCTCTCTCTTTCTCTCTTTCTCTCTGTCTCTCCCTCCGCTCACTCTTCCCCTTCGTGTTACATACATAGAAAATTAATCATAATAATAAAGCTCACCAAAACAAATATTATTTCACATAAAAACACATACACAAACAGATCAAAGATATTTCAAAAATTCCAATCGAAAGTTGGCAATAACATTTAATCTTTGGGAATAATGTCCGACAGTCAGCAATACAAACCAAAACGTTGGATCAGACTAAGTGTTCAATTGCTGATGGTGTGAAACATGGAAAACAAATGTCCCAAGTGGCAATTACAAGAAGAGGAACAGCACCAAAAATGGAACAGAATCATAACACGAGAAAAATCGTCCATGCAACCTATAAGTGGAATATAAAATATTACTACATCTATAAAACAACCGCCATAAATGTTTATAACCTATTGGATTAATTGCTGCAAACTGTAAACTAAATAGTAAAAATATGTACGTATTCCAGGCTACTGACAATTCCTTGCTCAGAATAAAGGTGAAAAGCTTATTGCAAAAAAATTGTGTTTCATTCAGCTGTAGTTAGAAGGTCCAAAAGTAAAAATTGCTAATATACCGTAATGCTACTCAGAACTGAGGAAGACTGGACTACAAAAGTTGAAGATTTATAGAAACATTTCGAGAAATGGTTAATGCGCTCAATGTGGTGTGAAACCATCTCTGGCAGCAATACAAGCCTGACAAACAACAGGGAGTGCTGTGAATGATGCCATGAGTCTCATGCTGAGGCAATAACGCCCATTCTTCCTACAGTGCAGCTTGAACGTCTCGGAGAATGGTTGGTGCGTGCTGATGTGACACAACCCGTGCCCTTAGAGCAACTCAGACGTGCTCTATGGGACTGAAATTGGTAGAGCGAGCGGACCATGCGATGCGTGCCACATCTTCCGTTTCCAAGACAGCATCTACTACGCGTGTCCAGTGAGGTCGAGCATCATTGTCCAGCTATACGAAGTCTTTGCCCTCAACATTACGCAACACCCGCACATTAGGTCCGAAGCTCTCGTCACGATACCTGACAATTTCACGAACAAGTGTTAGGGTGGTCTGTATAATCCCCGCCCACACCATTAGGTATCATCCTCAATATCAGTCTCTTTCCAGAATGGTTGAGTCCTGAAATCGTGTTACGCATTCTCCCAGATGCGAATCCCTCGAGAATCACTGTCCAGACCAAATCGGGTCTCATCTGCGGAAAAACATTGGCCCACTGTTCGCCCTATCTTATTAATACATTGACTTGTACTTAGAATTTATACAGGAAATAATGTAAATATAAGTAACACGTTGCAGATTGCAGATCCGATGATGAGAACGTAGTTCTGTCGAAACTGGTCATCCAGTAAAATGCTTATTTTGCAATCTTGGCTTCTGAAGTTTTTTAAGGTACCTGATCTGGGAGAAGATGCTGAATAATAGACTGTGAGAGAAACGAAAAGGCTGAAAGACGTTCTGTGAGCGAAATCCGTATCCAGAAATGTTCCAGGAAAAATAAGGAGAAGAAGAAGAAGAAATAATAGAGGTAGACCAAGGGATAAATATAGTACGAAGGTTCAAATGGATGTATGCTGCAGCAGTCATTCGGAGTTAAAGAGCCTTGCACTGGATACACTAGCGTGCAGGGCAATATCAAACCTGTCTTTGGACAGAAGACCACAACAATAACGACATGTGAAAATTTAAACACGTTTAGTAATATGTTGTCGTTTGGGAAAGGAGAAGGGCCACATCTACCTGAATTCTCCATGTCCCCTTGCAGTCGTGCATGTGTAGCACACCACACATCATGCTCCCATAGTGAACATGTAGACAAAATTTAGACTAGTTACAAGGCACACAGACGCATTTAAGTATTCATTGTTCCCGTGCCCCATAAGACGCATATGCACTCGGCTAACGAAGCTCAAAGAACGAGTGAGACTGGATTCTCAGTATCAATGAAATACTCCTACATCCGTCTAAGTTGAGATGTTAATTTATTTTATTTTGAAGGCTACCAGTTTCAACATTTCACTACGCTATCATCAGGCCCCATATGACCTCTCCAAATAACCAAAACTGTCATATAGTGCCATAAATCCCTGCAAGTCGTGAAGTGAATCGTTTCACTGCTTCACGACTTCCTGGAATTTATGGCATTATATGACTTTTTCGGTTATATGGAGAGATCATATGGGGTCTGGTGAAATGCTGAAATCAGCAACCTTCAAAATAAAATAACATCTCAAGTTACACGGCTGTTGGAGAATTACACTGACGTTGACAATTACTTAATGAGCCGATGTTCATTGTCCATGTAGGACCAACAGAGTTTGAGATTGGATTCGGTCAAATGTCGATGGATAATGAACTGGCGTTCGGCTTCTCATGCACACCAAAAATCTAGGGCCAAGGGAATTGGTCACGGGAATTGCAATTGGCTCTGATAACTTGCCAACGTTGCTCTCGTTTTGTTATTGCTGTAGAGTAGCCCTTTAATTACAATTTTACGAGCCGATATTATGAGAGAATGAGGGGATTCAGCAGTCGTCTCAGGTGCAAAGTTTATTCTAGAGCAAGAAGATAGTCATAAGGAAAAAAAGAAATGGAGTTGGTGGACGACTTCTCTTTTTTAAAGTAGAGAGCAGTGTGGAGGGACGAAATTAATGTCTACCTCAAAGCTGAACTGGAGTATGGAATATTTCACAATTTTTTCCGTAATGAAAGCTTCATATTTCGAAATATTATTGAATGTGTAGACTCTACAATTTCCAGAGATGACACCTTCTTTCGGAGAGCTGTACCTGCGGTAGAAAGTTAAGAGTCGCTGAAAGGTTTCTTTGTTTTTCTTTGTTTTTCGCGGCGAAAAACAGTCAATAAAGACACCGTTTCTTTTTTCATATCGTGCGAATCACTTTCTTATAGCTGAGTTATTTCCCTCCGAGAGTCTAGTCGTTTCAGTTTGTTTTTATAATCGCTGTTCGTTGTGGCTCATAAACACTCCCATTTACGATAAAACTATCAGCTTTAATGTTCTTTCCATATTCCGCTTAATTGTCCAGTATTTTTAAACACAACAAATACAAACCCTTAGCTAGAGCAGGCATTGCCTGCAGAGGAAACAGCGACTGCTAGAATTAAGTTTCTCAACACAGCCACATATCACACTCAGTATATTTTATTCACTGGTTTCGCTCTTTAACAGCCAAATGTCGTACTTTAAACTTTAAATTCTAAAGTTCCTTATGATGGTCGTCATAAATTAAAGAGAGAAATCGGTCACTAAAACGTACTAAGTGCGGGCTGCGGCTGTCCTGAAAAACTTAAATGCACACCATTTCTAGGGACGCAACAACTCGGTGCTACACTAGTGAACGAGCATTCGACACGTCATCCACATTAGGACAGGAGGCCCAAAATGGGCAGGCGGTTACCGCCGAAACCATCAGTTTTCGGTTGTATCGGTTTGTTTCCACGCCATTTTAACCTGACTGTTAAAACCGCTCAAAATAACCGGTTTATGAAATAACCAATTTTCGGATTTTTTTCCCTATTATTTGGTATAATAAACGTAGGACTCGAACAAAGACTGAAAAATTTTAACTCTCTCAGTTTCAGTGTACATCGAATCAAAATATTACATTAAATAGGAAAGCAAAAGAAAACTTAGTCAGTCCACTGTTCGCGGCTTTTCTTGATAACGGATGAGTGGTTGAATATTACCAAAAAATCACACGTATTCACCTACTTCGGTAATTTTTTGAAATGCTACCAAAAAGTAGTCTTGTAACAGGGGATCACATCACCATCTGAGCATTATGAAGGGTCGGTGCTAAAGGATCGAAACTGAGGTTGAAGAAATCTACTTTTCGTGTTGATTTGCCCGTTTCAAGAGCTACAAGCAGGTAAAGGCATATTATGTAGAAACAGGCAGCAGATCGACTAGTTTCTATTTTTATTTTGAGGTGTGAATGAATTGTTGTTCAGTTTCTAATTTATTACTGTTGCCATAATTCTATCCCTCTTTTATTGTTTCATACAAATGGCGGACAGATCTTTAATCTGTTATAGTAAATGAAGCATTGTACTTCTTTGGTATGCCACTTCGTAAAAATTCACTGAAGCGCCAAAGGAACTAGTATAGGTATGCGTATTCAAATACAGAGAACTGTAAACAGGCAGAATACGGCGCTGCAGTCCGCAACGCCTATATAAGACAACAAGTGTCTGACGCAGTTGTTAGGTCCGTTACTGCTGCTACAATGGCTGGTTATTAAGATTTAAGTGAGTTTGAACGTAGTGTCTTAGTCGGCGCACAAGCGATGAGACACAGCATTTCCGAGGGAGCAATGAAGTAGGATTTTTCCGTTCGACCATTTCACGAGTGTATCGTGAATACCAGGAATCCGGAAAAACATCAAATCTGTGACATGGCTGTGGCCGGAAAAAGATCCTGCAAGAACAGGACCAAAGATGACTGAAGAGAGTCGTAAGTGAAACCCTTCCGTAAATTGCTGCAGATTTCAATGATGTTTGACAAGTGACAGCGAGCGAATCATTCAACGACATATCATCGATATGATCTTTCGGAGCCGAAAGCCCACTCGTATACCGTTGATGACTGAACGACGCAAAGCATTACCCCTGGCCTGGGACCGTCAACGATGACATTGGACTGTTGATGACTGGAGAAGTGTATCCTGGTCGGACGCGTCTTGTTTCTAATTGTATTGAGCGAATGGACGAGTACGTGTACGGAGACAATGTCATGAATCCATGGACCCTGCATGTCAGCAGGGGACTCTGCAAGCTGCTGGAGGCTCTGTAATGGTGTGAGGCGTATGCAGTTGGAGTGATATGGGACCCGTGATACGTCTAGATACGACTCTGACAGGTGACACGTATATAAGAATGCTGTCTAATCACAATGTCCATTGTGCATTCCGACGAACTTGGGCAACTCCAGCAGGATGATGTGACACCCCAAACGTCCGGAATTGCTACAGAGTGGCTCCACGAACACTCTTCGGAGTTTAAATACTTCTACTGGCCACCAAATTCCCCGGATATGAACATTATTGAGCATATCTAGGATGCCTTGCAACGTGCTCTTCAGAAGAGATTTACACCCGCTCGTACTCTTATGGCTCTATGGACAGTCCTACATGCTTTATGCACTACTTCAGACATTAGTCGAGTCTATGCCACGTCGTGCTGCGACGCTACTGCATGCTTGCGAGGGCTATACGCGATATTGCCAGATGTTCAAATGGTTCAAATGGCTCTGAGCGCTATGGGACTTAACATCTGAGGTCATCAGTCCCCTAGACTTAGAACTACTTAAACCTAAGGACATCACACACATCCAAGCCCGAAGCAGGATTCGAACCTGCGACCGAAGCAGCAGCGCTGTTCCGGACTCAAGCGCCTAGTACAGCACGGCCACATCGGCCGGCGACTCGCCGGGTGTACCCGTTTCTTTGGTTCTTCAGTGTAATTCCAGGCTAAGGTTTGTGACATTCTGCAATACAACTGACTTCCGGCGGCGGACGAAGTGGGGGAAAGCCTTGCGCACTGCACGCACATCCATACTTTATGGCACGACACACGGCCACGAGACCATCATTGTCGGAGGAATGCTATACAAACTCTTCGCCACGTGTTTGTTTCCCGTTTCTGTTGGCATTGTTATTAAAATAACATTGATCACTTTTCATGCATTCTATAAAAAGTAATACATCAAACCAATGCAGATTTTAGGAATAAAAAAAGTAGAAGCCGACCTCGGTGAAGATCAGTTTGGATTACGTAGAAATGTTGGAGCGCGTGAGGCAATACTGACCCTACGACTTATCTTAGAAGATAGATTAAGGAAAGGCAAACCTACGTTTCTAGCATTTGTAGACTTAGAGAAAGCTTTTGGCAATGTTGACTGGAATACTGTCTTTCGACTTCTGAAGGTGGAAGGGGTCAAATACGGGGAGCGAAAGGCTATTTACAATTTTTACAGAAATCAGATGGCAGTTATAAGAGTCGAGGGGTATGAAAGGGAACAGTGGTTGGGAAGGAAGTGAGACAGGGTTGTAGCCTATCCGCGATGTTATTCAATCTGTATATTGAGCGAGAACTAAAGGAAACAAAAGAAAAATTCGGGGTAGAAATTAAAATCCATGTAGAAGAAATAAAATCTTTTAGGTTTGCCGATGACATTGTAATTGTGTCAGAGACAGAAAAGGACCTGGAAGGGCAGGAATGGACAGTGTCTCCAAAGGAGAATAAAAGATAAATATCAACAAAAGCAAGCCGGCCTGGGTGGCCGAGCGGTTCTATGCGCTACAGTATGAAACCGCTACAGTCGCAGATTTGAATCCTGCCTTGGGGATGGATGAGTGTGATGTCCTTAGGTTAGTTAGGTTTAAGTAGTTCTAAGTTCTACGGGACTGATGACCTCAAAAGTTAAGTCCCTTAGTGCTCAGAGCCATTTGAACCAAACAAAAGCAAAACGAAGACAATGGAATGTAGTCGAATTAAATCGGGTGATGCTGAGGGCATTGGATTAGGAAATGAGACACTAAAAGTCATTGATGAGTTTTGCTATTTGGGGAGCAAAATAACTGATGATGGTCGAAGTAGAGAGGATGTAAAATGTAGACTGGCAATGGCAAGGAATGCATTTCTGAAGAAGAGAAATTTGTTAACATCGAGTATAGATTTAAGTGTCAGGAAATCGTGTCTGGAAGTATTTGTATGGAGTGTAGCCATGTATGGAAGTGAAACATGGACGATAAATAGTTTGGACAAGAAGAGAATAGAAGCTTTTGAAATATGGTGCTACAGAAGAATGCTGAAGATTGGATGGGTAGGTCACATAACTAATGGGGAAGTATTGAATAGGATTGGGGAGAAGAGAAGTTTGTGGCACAACTTGACCAGAAGAAGGGATCGGTTGGTAGGACGTGTTCTGAGGCATCAAGGGATCACTAATTTTGTATTTGAGGGCACCGTGGAGGGTAAAAATCGTAGAGGGAGACCGAGAGGTGAATACACTAAACAGATTCAGAAGGATGTAGGTTGCAGTAGGTACTGGGAGATGAAGAATCTTGCACAGGATAGAGTATCATGGAGAGCTGCACCAAACCAGTCTCTGGACTGAAGACCACAACAAGAACATCTTTAAAAACAAATAATTTTAGTTGCAACTGCTGTGACTAATTGGTATTTCTGTTTTGTTTCTTTTCTTTTTTACGCGGGTATTAGTAAAAAATAAAAAAAATATCCGCTGTAATTGTGATGAAACAAATATCGATAAATAGTAGTTATTCAGAACCAAAATATTGGTCGTTTTTTCCCAACCCAAGTCCAAACGCCAAGTACTGCCAACGCTTTGATATTAGCGCTGGCAGACCTAACCGCAACCAAGGCCAACCACTTCGTTTGCTCCGATTTCCTGCCAGTACACACTAAGCAAATCTCTGCCGACGAAGCGATTGGCTATCGTTCGTTGCCCTGGTGTGTACGCGGTTATAAACGAACGGATCGGCAAGGTTCTGTGGTGCACCTTTACAGTGGCCTGCAGAGTACAAATGTAGAGGCAGATTCGCTCGTGTAAAGCAGTCTTTATTGGCCTTCCGTGGACACGATACGAGAGCCATCCAGAGTCGCCCCGATGTCTGGCAGCGCAGACAATGGAGCGGCGCGGCGCGGCGCTGCGGGCGCGCCGGTGACGTGGCAGGGAGAAGGCCGCGGCAGCCGCCGGCCGCCAGGTGTGAAGGTAGCAGCAGTGCGAGCCGGCGCGGCGCGGCGGTTCTCGTTTAGCGGCGGCCTGGCCTCCTGCGCCAGACGCATACCGGGCCGTAATTTCTCGGCCCGGCCCGACCGCGGCAGCGCCACAAAAAAGCTTCCCTCCGCCCTTTCTTCTCTCCTCGCGAACAGGTTGTTGTTGTGTTGCCGGAGGTGGGCGTGAGAGGCGGCCGCCTGGGCTCTTCTGTGCGCCGCCCGCCGCATCCGACACGCCGGCCGGGCCACGTGTGGCCGCATATGTCCCAGATCAGTGTCTCTCAAAACTGACACTCCAGAAGTCGTGCGAGACCCAGTTCACGCAGGAATGCACTTGTGCAAACCCAAATTAGACGCTCTGACGCATTTTTTGCTGCGTCAGGATTTGTGACCTGACGTCGGGCTACTAACAAATCACCTGCCTGCAGTTTCAAATCGCGTTGCCTGTACCCTGTCCTTCATTACACAGGGGGGCTATTAGGGTAGGTTAGATGCAGGCAAGTCGCCAAAGTGACGACCATTTGAAAGACTTACACGAGGCGGTTCAACATCCAGCTTGAGGATATCTACCCAATCGTTCTTCACCAGTGTTATAATTACGACTTATCCTTTTCGAACCGCACCTATTTTCTTCTTTCGGTTGCTGTTGTGTGCGCCATGGAAGGAGGTTTTCTACATCCTGGAGGTAACAGGCCTACCTTCATACGAAGGTGTGCTGAAAAGCTATGTTTCCGTCACACGGGACGAGCCAGCTAACACTGACGTAGACGCGGACGGGAAATCCAACGTCACAAGACGCAACGCTGTCGACGCACGATAGGACCTGGGCAGCGTGATTTTGCGCTTTCAGCGCTCTCCATCGGCAATTGTCCGTCTTATTTGGCCCGCAAACCATACACTTTGCTCACGAAAAGGGCCGCACATAAAATTCCTACCTTAGCTCTATTAAAATGCACATTTCCTCCCTTATCCAGATGTTAGTCATATTGTTCTGTCTGTAGCATTCATAACTACATCTACATCTATATTTATACTCCTCAAGCCACCAAACGGTGTGTGACAGAGGGCACTTTACGTACCACTGTCATTACCTCCCTTTCCTGTTCCAGTCGCGTATGGTTCGCGGGAAGAACGACTGTCTGAAAGCCTCCGTGCGCACTCTAATCTCTCTAATTTTATATTCGTGATCTCCTCGGGAGGTATAAGTAGGGGGAAGCAATATATTCGATACCTCATCCAGAAACGCACCCTCTCGAAACCTGGCGAGCAAGCTACACCGCGATGCAGAGCGCCTCTCTTGCAGAGTCTGCCACTTGAGTTTGTTAAACATTTCCGTAACGCTATCACGGTTGCCAAATAACCCGGTGACAAAACGCGCCGCTCTTCTTTGGATCTTCTCTATCTCCTCCGTCAACCCGATCTGATACGGATCTCACACTGATGAGCAACACTCAAGTATAGGTCGAACGAGTGTTTTGTAAGCCACTTCCTTGGTTGATGGACTACGTTTTCTAAGGCCTTCTCAAGCTTCAGTAGTCGTGAAAATGCAATAAGACAAAAAGGAAAGATACATATCCAGTCAGTAAAGAGATCAACTTATAAAAGTTCACAAAATCGAACAAACTCACTCCTGACAGAGTGTGCAACATCAAACAGTACCGAAATTATTTCTGGTAATTTGGTAAGAAAGTACCACAAATATTTTATAAAACACGAAGGTAAAAGAAAACCTGGGTACAAAGGAACGCGAACCTGCTGTACAGTGTTTTGTAAAGTGGCTTCCCTAATAACGATGTTGAAATTCTGTGTTAAACAGTCTTTTGTTTTAGGTCACAGCTTTCTGAAGACTTAAATCGTCAATTTGTTATTAACTGAAGTATAACTATAGCAAATTTTTACCCAGAACGACTCGGTTTTTATGCGCCTTTAATGTGCCATTGCCTTAAAACTGCGTATTTTCATAACATGCGAGTTACAACACGAACTTAATTAAATACGAAAATTCATCAACCACCAATGATGAAGTTCCCGTCACCTTATTACAACAATTGCTGCCAATAACGATGCTTTCTCGAGAGATTCAGAGTGGAGGCGCTTAGGAACATCAAATAACCGTAGGGTATAAGCTACAACGTAATGCCCACTTAATGTGGGCTTCAACTGAGCACGAAACGTACAGTACGGCGTTCCGCAATTTCAGCTCGTGGCGCTGAGAGCGTTCTTGCTTCTTATTAGTTCTACTTTACGTTGCAAGTTGCCTAAATATTTGGCGTTTCACGTAACGATATGACGCCTACATGGAATAGCAGGAGGTGACGTCACGAAACTGATAGAGCGCCACATAAACGTTAGCTGCCTCGCCCCGTGTGTCAACAGCTTAATACTGCGTGGTTTCTGACCACAACCGAGAATGAAATTTCACTCAACGCCATTGAGGCCTGGAGGATGAGCGAAAGGAAGGTTTCGGTTTGTAGAGGTTCGGGGAAACTCAATCAGCACAAAATGATCAACTTACAACACTCCTTCCTCTCCTCGGAGTTGAAAAATAAGATAGTCAGAGTCCTGTGTAGACAAGGAATTCAGTACATTTTCCGACCAACCAACAAAGTAAAGAGTTCCTGTACCCTGTGAAAGACAAGATGAATCTCAACGTTTGCTTGCAATAATTTTGCCCCATTTGGCGGTAAATTACTATTTATTTACTTTACAAAATCATAATTTCTGCTTCACTGCCGTTATCAAGTGCAAGAGGAACTCAAAATTAACAAAATATACTGTTGTTACAGTGCAGGGCATAGTGCGAGGAACAAAAAGTCGTTACATTACTTAAAAACATTAGTTCCATGTCACAAAATGCGTGGCACCTTGGAATGACATGACAGCGACGAAACAATCTACATCTGCGCCTACATCTGATCTTATAACCAGTCGATTCATTATATGTTATGAGTACATATCAAAGATACGTATTAGGAGATGGAAAAACGGTATTAGAGTGAAGAATACTACTCAGAGCTGTCTGTAACGACGTCCAGCAGTAGCGTTCCTGTCCGGTACGTAATTGCTGTATAACAAGTGTAAACACTCTACATCTACATCTACATCTACATTTATACTCCGCAAGCCACCCAACGGTGTGTGGCGGACTCTCCCAATGAATCTCAGCCTGGTACCCGCCTTACCAACAATTAATTTTATTTGATCATTCCACTTCAAATCGTTCCGCACGCTACTCCCAGATATTTTACAGAAGTAACTGCTACCAGTGTTTGTTCCGCTATCATATAATCATACAATAAAGGATCCTTCTTTCTATGTATTCGCAATACATTACATTTGTCTATGTTAAGGGTCAGTTGCCATTCCCTACACCAAGTGCCTATCCGCTGCATATCTCCCTGCATTTCGCTACAATTTTCTAATGCTGCAACTTCTCTGTATACTACAGCATCATCCGCGAAAAGCCGCATGGAACTACCGACACTATCTTCTAGGTCATTTATATATATTGTGAAAAGCAATGGTCCCATAACACACCCCTGTGGCAAGCCAGATGTTACTTTAACGTCTATAGACGTCTCTCCATTGCTAACAACATGCTGTGTTCTGTTTGCTAAAAATTCTTCAATCCAACCACACAGCTGGTCTGATATTCCGTAGGCTCTTACTTTGTTTATCAGGCGACAGTGCTGAACTGTATCGAACGCCTTCCGGAAGTCAAGAAGAATAGCATCTACCTGGGAGCCTGTATCTAATATTTTCTGGGTCTCATGAACAAATAAAGCGAGTTGCGTCTCACACGATCACTGTTTCCGGAATCCATGTTGATTCCTACAGAGTAGATTCTGGGTTTCCAAAAACAACACGATACTCGAGCAAAAAACGTGTTCTAAAATTCTACAACATATCGACGTCAGAGATATAGGTCTTTAGTTTTGCGCATCTGCTCGACGACCCTTCTTGAAGACTGGGACTACCTGTGCTCTTTTCCAATCATTTGGAACCTTCCGTTCCTCTAGAGACTTGCGATACACGGCTGTTAGAGGGGGGGCAAGGTCTTTCGCGGACTCTGTATAGAATTGAATTGGTATCCCGTCAGGTCCAGTGGACTTTCCTCTGTTGAGTGATTCCAGTTCCTTTTGTATTCCTTGGACACTTATTTCGATGTCAGTCATTTTTTCGTTTGTGCGAGGATTTAGAGAAGGAACTGCAGTGCGGTCTTCCTCTGTGAAACAGCTCTGGAAAAAGGTGTTTAGTATTTCAGCTTTACGCGTGTCATCCTCTGTTTCAATGCCATCATCATCCCGGAGTGTCTGGATATGCTGTTTCGAGCCACTTACTGATTTAACGTAAGACCAGAACTTCCTAGGATTTTCTGTCAAGTCGGTACGCAGAATTTTACTTTCGAATTCACTGAATGCTTCACGCATAGCTCTCCTTACGCTAACTTTGATATCGTTTAGCTTCTGTCTGTCTGAGAGGTTTTGGCTGCGTTTAAACTTGTAGTGAAGCTCTCTTTGCTTTCGCAGTAGTTTCCTAACTTTATTGTTGTACCACGGTGGGTTTTTCCCGTCCCTCACAGTTTTACTTGGCACGTACCTGTCTAAAACGCATTTTACGATTGCCTTGAACTTTTTCCATAAACACTCAACATTGTCATTGTCGGAACAGAAATTTTCGTTTTGATCTGTTAGGTAGTCTTCTAAGGTGTCAGGTAAATCCAACACCTTCCATGAAAACCCTGACATGGTAAGCAAATCCAGTAGTATGTCACATAGCTCCGAATAAATCGTGACATTAAATTAACCAAAGTAATACGAGTAACGAGTGAGCAAATGGAATACCACAGACTAACACAAGAATACTTAAATGCATGTCGTACCTTCCGACCGAGAGACCGACGCAGTCCCGAGGGGAGAAACGAGAACAGAAGCCGAGAGCAGAACCGTGTAAGCTAGAAGGCCCTACGATAAGGGACGGACTGGACATCCACGTCGCCAGCTAACCACTAGAGCCACACAACCCGCACGTTTTAGCGTGAGACTTTTTCGCGTCTCTGTTACGTCAAGGACCACCCCCCAGCCCATGTTAAAAGCTAGAGCCCTCCAGAAAAACAGTATAGATCTTACGATAACACAAAAAGGGCAACTACCACCCGCAAGTTTTAGCGTGAGCCTATTCGCGTGTCTGTTACATTAGGACCACCCCCCAGCCCATGTTAAAAGATAGAGCCCTCCAGAAGAACAGTATAGATCTTACGATAACGCTAAAAGGACCACACCAGCTGCAGGTTTTAGCGTGAGACTTTTTCGCGTCTCTGTTACGTTGCAAACTTTAAAAACATTGCTCCACCACGAAAAGTATAACGTTTCTCATGGTATAGACAGAATTATTTTAGGCGGAGCTTAAGGTTAACATTGAGACCCTGATTGGTCAGATGAAAACACAGCCAGATAGTTTTTTTGAACCAGCTTCGGTAAATTGTAGTAAGGAGAAGTTAGCAGGGAGTGACTTCCGAGATGGCGAGGTGAGCGGAGCTGTGATGCCCGCCGTCGCCCTGACGCTGCCTAAACACCGACAAGGTAATGAACGCACGCGATGCAGTATTTTTGAGCGCATAAGGCTTCACTCAGAACTGCAGAAGTCTCATCTGTTACACCCTCTTTTTGCGTAATACTAGTGTCGATCGTTAATTAAAACTCATGGTGTTCACATTTGTCACTTGAAGAACAGCTCTGAAACGCGATGATTTTTCTTTTATATAGTTATTGAGAAGCCACATCAGCCACTGTAATTTACGACAAGTTAGATAAGTAATTAAAAATAATTGAGGGTCACTGTAGACCATTTTGATAGTTTTTTCTTTTGTGAAACTTAAATTAAACCTAGATTATAGATGTGATATGGCATAGATCATCCTTCGATCGATTGTAGAACTTGGAAACCCACTCAGGGAATATTCGTTCACATTTTTGTTGAACGCAGTTGTTTTTTACCATCCTGTATTAAAACATTTCGTTTTATCAATAGTGCAATTTATAAACGATGTTTTGTGAATAGAATAAAATTTCCAATGGTAAACTTAACTGCTTTTTCGACGTTATTTTACCAGCTAACTAAAAATAGGAAAGCCTTGAACCCCTTCCACTAAATTTAGTTAGTATTAAGATTCTTTTACAGGGAGTACAGTGGAGCTGACGTTGAGATCATTTAGTATTTGGTTATTTCATCGCTAGTCTCACTGAACTCTTCTGAATTCTACATGTCATGTGTGGTCTGGCGTCTCCTTACCAGCAACAGGTCCCAGGTTCAAACTAGTCAATTCCCTAAAAACATGCTCAGAGCGTCGTTGCGCGAAAGTGGTAGGGAGACACGATATAGAACAAACAGACACCACCATGAATGTTTAGAGTCTGAAATCTTCCTTCTATTACACTTGCTAAACATATAAACCTTCCTCCCTTTTTTATATTCCTATTAACTTCCATATTCAGTGATGCTGCAACCGTCTTATGATCACTGATTCCCTGTTCAGCATATACAGAGTCGAAAAATTCGGGTCTGTTTGTTATCAGTAGGTCCAAGATGATATCTCCACGAGTCGGTTCTCTGTTTGGTTGCTCGAGGTAATTTTCGGATAGTGCACTCAGTATAATGTCACTCGATGCTCTGTCCCTACCACCTGTCCTAAACATCTGAGTGTCCCAGTCTATATCTGGTAAATTGAAATCTCCACCTAAGACTATAACATACTGCGAAAATTTATGTGAAATGTATTCCAAATTTTCTCTCAGTTGTTCTGCCACTAATGCTGCTGAGTCGGGAGGTAGGTAAAAGGAGCCAATTATTAACCTAGCTCGGTTGTTGAGTGTAACCACCACCCATAATAATTCACAGGAACTATCCTCTTCTACTTCACTACAGGATATACTACTACTAACAGCGACGAACACTCCACCACCGGTTGCATGCAATCTATCCTTTCTAAACACCGTCTGAACCTTTGTAAAAATTTCGGCAGAATTTATCTAGGGCTTCAACCAGCTTTCTGTTCCTATAACGATTTCAGCTTCGGTGTTTTCTATCAGCGGTTGAACTTCCGGTACTTTACCAATGCAGCTTCGACAGTTTACAATTACAATACCGATTGCTGCTTGGTCCCCGCATGTCCTGACTTTGCCCCGCACCCTTTGAGGCTGTTGCCCTTTCTGTACTTGCCCGAGGCCATCTAACCTAAAAAAAAATTGTCCAGTCCACGCCACACAACCCCTGCTACCCGTGTAGCCGCTTGTTGCGTGTAGTGGACTCCTGACCTATCCAGCGGAACCCGAAACCCCACCACCCTATGGCGCAAGTCGTTGGAAGACACACAAGCAACGAGCACATTGCCATAGATTGTGCGACAGAGAGCATCAAGGCACCTGATATCAGCATTGCAAAGGAGACGTAAAGATATTCTGTTAACTGGGCAGCGTGGCGTAACTACACCTAAAGACTACACAAGAATGGTTTTCAGGCTGCAAGCTTTGCACGAAAGAATGCCCTGATGCTCTGAAATTAAACATCGGTCCAACTGAGAAGCTGACAGGGTCGAGAAACTGGAGCATCCTCGGTAACCCGTATGGGGGGAATCACGTCATCTACCACTATGAACTGCCCCGCTCCTTTCACTCAGTGCTCAGAGTCTGGTCATTCCATCTGCATCACTGATACTGAAGGAAGGCTAGCTTTGTTAGTTGCAGGATGGCCCACTAACACACGACGAAGTCTACCTCTGCGAGTCGGCAGCCATCCTGCTGTGTGTATTTGGGGGAGGGACATCAACTCTACGAGCTGCAAATTCTGCCAGTTACAATGGTGGCTGACTGAAGGTGAGGGTCGAGTAGATCATCCGTGGATGAAGATCTGATCTGACTGCAAGCTGTTGGAGCTGGGATCAGGGCATCTGGTGTCGCCACTCATTGTCAATACATGTACTGCGTTACCGGCTGTACGGAACCTCCCCTTGGACTGTACTCCGAGTACTGGAGGCAAACGTAAGCACAAGTACACTCAACGAGAGCGCTGAGGTTCCAGCGGACTTGACATTCTAGACTGTGGGGGCCGACTCGAGCTCCGCCCTGCAAGTGGCCACGGACCAGACCGCGGGCAACACAAGGTACTATGACCACCAATTCTACGACGGGCGCTAACGAGCCACTCAGCGCGGACGTAACTGCCACCAAGCTGTGCCGAGGAGGGGACTGAATCACTGTAAAACAGTCAGCAATAAATGAATGGTAATTCTGTCTCATCGACATGGGTCCTTGCCACCGCCTCTTCGATTGAGCGTCTTGAATCCTCGTAAGGGAAACCCTGCAATAATAAGGCTGACATCGTGCACAGAGAATAAACACTAAGAAACTGCATTGTAGGTTCGAATCCTGTCTCGGGCATGGATGTGTGTGATGTCCTTAGGTTAGTTAGGTTTAAGTAGTTCTAAGTTCTAGGGGACTGATGACCATAGATGTTAAGTCCCATAGTGCTCATAGCCATTTGAACCACTTGAAACTGCAATGCACTTCTGACAGCAGTGAACTGCGCTCATCATGCAGTGTGCTTCTGTAAGAGGCTTTTATAAACGTGTATTATAGGGATATGTTTAGCACTTAGCCAAATAAATAATCCCATTTCCCTTTGCCGGTAATGCCGTTGGCAACCCAAAGATCGTGCACTTCACACAGTGATGTCCGCTTTTTAACGATTTCTGTTGTTTTGACAAATATTAACATCATTTGATATATGGACGTAGTGAATATAGGTCACAGTAATGTATCGGCTGATAAATGCGCATTATACTCTGTTAATATATATAAAATACCTACAAGGTGATCCTTATTGTGTATCTTCAATACGTACTCATATCCTACAACACGACGACCTGTCGCCGCGTGGCGTGGCCTCGTGGTTTGAGGCGCCATGTCATGGATTGCGCGGCTCCTCCCGCCGGAGTTTCGAGTCTTCCCTCTTGTGTGTTGTTCTTAGCATAAGTTAGATTAAGTAGTGTGTAAGTCTAGGGACCGATGACCTCAGCAGTTTGGTCCCTTAGGAATTCACGCACACAAGTCGACTCGTTTGTAAGACCAGGTATACACTGAAGCGCCAACAAAATTGTTATAGGCATAAGTATTCCAATACAGAGATATGTAAACAGGCAGAATACAACGCTGCAGTCCGCAACGTCTATATAGGACAACAAGTGTCTGGCACTTTAGCTAGATCCGTTACTGCTGCTACAATGGGAAGTTATCAAGATTTATGTAGTTTGAACGCGGTGTTATAGTCGGCGCACGAGCGATGGGACACAAAATTTCCGTGGTAGCGATGAAGTGGGGATTTTCCCGTATGACCATTTCACGAGTGTATCGTGAATATCACGTTCAGAATTGCTACAGAATGGCTCTAAGAACACTATTCTCAATTTAAACACTTCCGCTGGCCACAAAACTCCCCAACATGAACATTATTGAGCATATCCGACATGTTTTGCAACCTGATTTTCACAAGAGATATTAGGCAGGTGTTCCAGTTTCTTTGGCTCTTCAGTGTTTGTTGTTTCGAAGATGGTATGCCATTTAGCCATGTTGGGCAATTTGTGAATAGTAAATAAAGTTCTCAAATTATGCCCTGCGTAGTGTGATCTGTAAGTTTTATTAATTCTCATTTCAACTTGAACCAGAGAATAGCAGGAAAGATCAAATAACGATTGTGTAGAGCAAACGGCGCCAACGGCCTTGGCGCAGTGGTAACACCGGTTCCCTTCAGATCACAGAAGTTAAGAACTGTCAGGCTGGGCTAGCACTTGGATGGGTGACCATTTGGTCCGCCGAGCGCTGTTGGCAAGCGGGAAGCACTCAGCCCTTGTGAGGCAAACTGAGGAGTTACTTGATTGAGAAGTAGCGGCTCCAGTCTCGTAAACTGACATACGGCCGGGAGAGCAGTGTGCTGAGCACATGCCCCTCCATATCCGCAACCAGTGACGCCTATTGGCTGAGGACGACACGGCGGCCAGTCGGTACCTGTGGGCCCTCATGGCCTGTGCGGGAGGAGAGAGCAAACGGCGGAAATTTCTTTCAAAAAGTTACACATGTTTGCAGTCCTCTACGAAGGTCCTCTCTCAGTGCTTCCGGAATTAATAAAATTTCTTGTAAACGCGATAGCAGCTGCATTACTCAGTCTATAAATATGATTTCATAACGGTTCACTGAATATCGCGATTGTTACATATCTGCTGTCAGTCTGAGAAATATACGATTAGGTATGAACAAACGAAAAATCGTATCCCACGCATCTGCCTATTGAGTGTTCGTCCTTAAAGAAGCCATCCAGGTCAAAACGTGCAAGAACAACGTGAACTGGGGCCACGGATGTACCCTCAGTGCCGCATGGAAAGGGGAGCCGAAAGGCTCAGAGAAAGAAGCTGAGCTGTCCACCATTTAACGGGATCAGTTATGTTCCTCGATCATAGAGATCAACGTAATCTGTGAAAGTATATGGAAGTTCAGTTACTTAGTGTCGTCTCCGTGTTATAATTCGGTGAATCAAAAACGGAACAACTACAGGGCCTGTTACAACGACAGATAATCCCAGACGATGACGACAGAGGAATTCGTTGAAAGGTGGAATCAACAAACAATTCTGAAGCGACAAGAACTCAGAGAAAGAATGTCGCTGCGACAAACTACGCCCTGACACAATGTTCTTATACACATAAAATTTTTGTGTCCGACTTCCTTAGCCTCAGACTGAGAGATAGCTAACGTAATTTTTGGTTTGTTATCCAATCTGACTTCATTTCGAATAACAAATTATGTAGGTAATGTATATGCTTCAGTCAGTTTCACATTCAATTATAATATTAATTATGACACTTTGGTATAAAATATTTTCGCCAATGTATTAGAGGAAACATATTTATTCAGATTTTCAAAGAAGGATGAGCCAAAATTGGCGCACTCGGGCGCCACAGCAGGATTTCTTGCATACTAGCAGCATAAAAATGTCTCTAACAAAATATCTACCCCCGCATATTTTCGGTATGAAATAGATGTAAAAGAAAGGCAATATGGGTGCACTGCTGTCATACTTGTGACAAGTATCTTCAGTCAATATTCTGTTGCTGTGCAGTGCAGCTAGGGCAAGGCATAGACGTTTCTGTCAGAGTTGAGAGTTTCATTCCAGATGTAGGTTCTTTTATGTACTAAATTCGATCTGTCCAATAATTCTGTAGCGTACATTGTTTTTTCAACTATACAAACCCTGTAACGACAGTACTTCAATACTGGAAATAACAGTTACTGGTCAGACATTTCAGAAATATTCATCATGAGTAAAAATCAATTAAAATTAATTACCGCTCGTAAGGCTGAAGTGAAGACAAAATTTATCAATGCGGCTGTGTCAAACATACATGCTACATTTAGTAGGTGTGGTCAGTGGCCTGGAAGTTGAAAGAAATAATTAATCCTAACATGACGATGATAATAAAATGGTACCACAGTTTGGTAATTAAATGTGGAACAGGTTTCTATCATACTGATGACGTAATGTCCTAAAGGAACGTAGTAGATATGAAGTAGTGAGCAGGATGGGTGGTATTAACAACCGAAGTAGTGGCAACAAGATTTAGTGGAATGTAGTTCACGAAGTAGTACGAAACAATATACTTAGTTAACGTAGCGTAAAGGCTCATAATGTGATGGTTCCGCCTAACATGGGGTACCTGGTTATTATTACTGTTGGCACCTGACATCTACTGGCAAGTATCAGCACTTGTTCTATATGCACCACTACGCCCTCTTATTACCGGAAGCAGTTGCTGAGCTGTAGTTCGTTGTGGCTACACGCGTTTGTTTGTATTTGCCATCTGAAAAAATTTCTCATTGTTCCGGAAGTCAGGCCGCATCGTTGTTGGAAGTTGGGGATTTTGACTTCACATAGGTGCTTTATTTATTTTGTTGTAATGGTAAGTATATGTACTTTGAATATTTATTCACTCTCGTGAAACCGTATAACTTGTGGTTATGAAGGAAAGTGAAGATTGCAGGGAACTTAATATGGGACAGTCAGCGATATGTAACATGGGGTACCCCATATTTGGAGGAGCTTATTTGAAAATTTATTTTTATGATCGAATAGGATCTTTAAAATATTTTTGAAGTGAAGAAAATATATTATATCAAATTATATATGTTTTTGCTTTTTAGTTGGCTTCACCGAAGAAAAGAAAGGCTTGGGTCAAATACCAAACGAACGGAGCTATGGAAGCCGTTTTCAGGAAATAAATGGGCTACTTAAGAGCAGCTAGACATTTCTGTGTACCACAAACAACGTTAGAAAGCTACTGAAGCAAAGGCGAGAATCTGACAATGAAGATACTACTACAAAGTTAGGAAGAAAGCCTGCATTTCCACCGGTTCTTGAATCTGACTTGGTACGACATTGCCTGTTAATGGACGGTCTATTTTTTGGAGTAATCAGGACTGACTCAAGACGATTGGTTTACCGCTTAGCCGTGGCAAATAATAGCCCATAAAAAATGTCAGTGAAGAAAACGAATCTGTGGTTGCAGGGATTTCTAAAACGCCATTCATCCACACTACCTGTTAGAATGCCACTGGGAATTTCGATGGCTCCTGTGAAATCCTTTTCTGAGAAGAATGTGAACGTGTTTTTCAACATATTGGTACCGAAAGTGCAGAAAATTAATTTCAATCCTAATCGGATGTATAACTGCCGTGAAACAGAGATCTGCGTTGTGCAACACAAAAACACGTAATTGGTTGCCTTAAAAGGAAAATGATCAGTGGCGTCATTGAAATCTGCAGAGTGTGGTTGGCTCATTACTGTTGCAGCTTGTATAAATGCTTCTAGACACTATGTTCCACCTTTAATTGTACTTCCACGCAAAAACATGCAGGCTGAGCGGTTCTAGGCGCTACAGTCTGGAACCGCGCTGCCGCAACGGTCGCATGGCCGAATCCTGCCTCGGGCATGGCTATGTGTGATGTCCTTAGATTAGTTAGTTTTAAGTAGTTCTAAGTTCTAGGGGACTGATGACCTCAGCAGTTAAGTCCCATAGTCCTCAGGACAAAAAACATGCAAGTGGAGTTCGTAGATGGAACTCCACCAAGGTCAGTCCATGCCTGTCAAATTTCAGGGTGGCTGATACAGGAAGTCACTTTCACACAGTAGTTCAGCAATTTTATCGACAAAATCAGACCCTGTCGTCCACATACTTGATGGACATTATTGCCACCCTAGAAATATGGATGTCGTTGAGCGGGGAAGGGAAAATGGGGTTTAAACTGCATGTATTCCCCCACAGCTCTCATAAGATGCAACTCCTCGCCCGGAAATAAATGAAACCGCTCAAGACTTTCTACTGCAAGGAAATTGAGTCGTGGTTAAAAAATAATTTTCCTTTCGTAGGATTCCCCAGGTGGGAAAATTATTTGACAGTGCATACATATCTTCGTGCTGCAACTGTTGAAACGGTAGTTCACGGTTTTAGAAAAAGTGGAGTCTATCGGCTGAACCGAAATGTGTTCAGAAGCCGTGAATTTGCTGTACATTCTGGAAACGAAGGATTTACAAAGCACAAAGATGAACAATCGCCGGCCAATAGACTTCAAACAACTGATGACAGTCCTGTACCTTCAACAAGGGATAGTGCGAGTGCTGTAGACGTGTGTTTCCCACCATCGAATGCTAATGCTACTATTGACGATCTGTCGGGTTGTTCTGAACAGAACTTAACCCCTTCGAGGTAGCAAATTAATTTGCCAATTTGGTTGATACTATATGCAGATTTAAGTCCTCTCTCATCTATTTCTAATGCCACTGTCGAGCAGGTTCTACGAAGTTCATTACTTCATCGCCACATTACAACTGGCAAGTAGTCAAATGAGGAAAAACGTCAGAGATGATAATCAAAAAATGTGCAAGTAGGCTGCTTAGCTTTTTGTGTTGGTAACGTCACGTAGCGCTCTGTATGAAAATCACTGACTGTGCTGTGTGCAGTCTGTGGTTGGTTTACATTGCTGGAATTCGCTGTTGTAGTGTTATAGTGTGAAGAGCGCGTAGCGTTGTGCAGTTGGAGGTGAGCCGCCAACAGTGGTGGATGTGGGGAGAGAGATGGCAGAATTTTAAGAGCGGACGATCTGGACGTGTGGCTCCCAGAAAGAGTAAATTTGTAATGATGGATATCATGAACTGATATACATATATATTATGACTTTTGAACATTATTAAGGTAAATACATTGTTTGTTGTCTATCAAAATCTTTCATTTGCTGACTATGCCTATCAGTACTTAGTGCCTTCAGTAGTTAGATTCTTTTATTTAGCTGGCAGTAGTGGCGCTTACTGTATTGTAGTAGTTCGAGTAACGAATATTTTTGTGAGGTAAGAGATTCATGTAAGGTATAGGTTACTGTTAGTCAAAGCCATTCTTTTGTAGGGACTTTTGAAAGTCACATTGCGTTGCGCTAAAAATACTGTGTGTCAGTTTAGTGTTGATCACAATAAGTAAAGAGAGTAATGTCTGAGTACGTTCAGTTTTGATCAGGTGTTTGAAAATCAAATAACGTAGAGGTTTATCAGCAAAGCAATTCTTTAATTTTTCAAATGCAAGGCCTACACATACTAAATGACCCCAGAAGATTACGAAGAAGGATTCCTATGCACAGGGAAGGTCAGTTAGTCCTTCTAAACAACTGAGGAAAAGAGGGAGAAAATCTCTATACCTTCGGACTTCACCTTCTTCAGAAGATTTAGAATTTTATTTTCTGTCAGAGGATGATGACTGGGGAAATGAAAGGGAAGATGAAACTGATGATGGATGGGCGCATTGTGCAGAGTGGCTTTCAGATGATCGGTCAGGTGAAGAGCGGCTCCGATGCCAAAAATGCCTAAAATGAGCTCACATTAACAATGCAGGTAATCTGAATAAAAATTTCATGTGACTGAAGCGCAAATAACTGAATAACAAACCCTATGTGGTCATTTTAGTTGTTTCCCTTTCTTAATTTAGTTGATGTAAAGTGCGGAAACAATTTTCATTTAAGTGTTTTCTTTTTGCAAATGAAGAACTTAAAACCGTGCGTTATACAGAAACCCAACGACATTTATCTCTACAATTCTGACTTGATGAGAGAGCAATCGGGAATGTCCGGAGAAAGCATTGAGCCTTGTTCCATGACCTCACGTAGAAAGGAACAAAAATATAGAAATTCAAAAATTACACACAAATACATATTCGTTATACTCAGAATTACGTATCCTACAATATGAAGCGGGACTTTTACGCATAGAGACTGGATTCAAGGCACATGGTAGGCTGAAGGCCAGGAATTATACTATTTTCAAGAAATTCTAAAATCAGAAAACAGACAGTTTTTCTGCATACGTATAGGTATTCATTCAATTCAGTATTTTGTGATCTACATTCTGTACAAAACCATTTCACCAAAGTATCTAAGCTTGGGATAGGTGGAGGACTGGAGACCAAAACTTGCACTACCTTCAAATAATTTGGAACTGGAAAGTGGACAGGAATTTCACAACATATTATTATTCACTGGATTAAGAATTTGGTGCTGTACAATCGAACACCACCATTTAATAAGGCAACAGTAAGGCATAATGGTGGAGAAGTGGGGTGGGGGGGGGGGGGGGGGGGGGGGGGGGGAAGGAGCGCTGAAGGTCCAAATTACTCTGCCAGACATAAGTAACTCTGTCAAGAATTGGAAAATCATGTCTCACAACTCAGCATGCAATCTGTCAAAAAATAAAACCAAGGGTTCAGCGAAATTGTGCATGATACTTTAACGTTCTGGGCAAGAGCACACAGTCAGCCGCTCCTATATCGGAACACAGAGTGTCATTTAAAGTTACATTCTGACATACGGAACAGAATGGCATCGTGAATCACTTGCCTATCCTGCACAACTAAAATAAATGAAATTAATAATCTTATCGAGTTAAGCTACGCAAAACTAATACCTTTGTCCATAGTACCAAAGAACCACTTTTACCAGCGTCCAGTACCTACAGAGCTTAGCGAAAGGGGTGGGAAGGAGCTATCAGTTCCAACTGTCTGCACTAGTGGAGGATGTTCCCATTAGACAAGAGGTAGATTACGAACCCCGTTCCTGTGACATATTAGACTAACTTCCCCTGACCGAAATTCTCTGGTCTCTCCATTTACCGTCTGCAAAGGTAGGTTGGTAACACTATCCCGCAGCTCTAAGAACTGTGAACATACTTACACCATTATTTGAAATATTCTTATCCTCACGTTCACTCACTCACATACATTTATGGGTTAGAGTGGGAATTAAACGGGCAGTGCAGAGGGGAGTAAATAAACAAATACAGCTCCTCCCTTATCCAGAACCTGCGACAAAGAGAAATCCCAGTACGCTACGGTATCAGAAGCGACTAACAATCATGAAATGGATTCATGTGGCCTGTTCCTTGTTAAGACTGGTGTAATATCAGTTTATTTTCATTGTCTTGAGTAAACCTGTCTGGAGAAACAATTGTTCCTGTTTTTTATAATACCCTGATGTCAGTGTGAATTTGGCGCATCTTTAAAGGGAAAGATAAAAAACTGCAATACGAGTCATGTTTTCTTTTCGTGTATGAGGCCTCTTTGACATAGTGATAGTTTTACAAATAAATAGGGGGTTATGCTATCTGTTGTGGCTGCACAAATCCTGATTTAGACCAAACGCATTTCGCTTTTTTTAACAGCTTCAACAGTGGTCACTATAACAGTTAAGGTTTTATTTACATGTCGGTTCAACAAGATTAATTTCTCATGTCTGTAGTTACCTTTTTCTACTCAATTTTTTTGGCTTCATACTTTATTCCTCTGTGTTCTCCTATACACTGGCGTCCGGTTTTCAACACGGTGTCCTGTAATAGTACACTATTTTCTCGCTTGCATGTTTTGTCTTATAGGTACACATTCACTCCATGCTTGCCGGTACTTTATGTTTGTTTCGATAGTGCGGAATGCGAAGGTGTGCCACAACCACGAAGATGAAACGAAAGACGTTCGCAATCTGCACGACCAAAATAGACATATAGTACTCGCAACCACGGGCTGATTATGGATATTTAAGGCAAAAAATACAAACGAAAAAAATAATGAGTGCAGTGCGCTCTTTGATAAACGGACGCGTGTGTATAAAAGAACATGGTAGAATAATGCAATGTTTTCTTAAGTGTTTGTTTAAGAAATGTGAAAGCAATGTAAATATAAACTTTAACTGGACGAAAAGCGATGAATGAGTGATATCGTGTTCATTACCTAAGCTTTTCCGATCCTGTAGAAACGAACGCTATTAGTTCTTAGTCCATACCGATACTCATATTGTCAATAGGTGCATTCAAATATTTTTAATTTTACTAATGCCTTTTTGTTACCTTTTATCATGTTAAAATGATTGTCATTTCTTAAATAAGTGTGATGTGAAATGTAATGTGTGTGCAAAACCCTGGTCCAATGTAACAGAGTATTAGGCCTTAACCTATTCGAATAATTAAAATAACATGTTCGTGGGAAACTACTTCTAATACAAAACTGGAGATTCGGGTAAGGTTGAAGGACTGAAGAAAGTGTTCGGTGAAAGCTGTTGTCTGTTTTCTACATCGTACACGAGGAGACACAATAACATTAGGTCATCTGTCACGGAAGCAGACAAGCTTCATGAACTACATGCATCATGGCTACGAGTGTTGAAAGCGATCACCAGTTTGCATGGAACTGGTTAAGGAGTGAAAGACGCAGCGCCTGTCATTAGCGTAAGCCGACCACTCCCTCTGCTGGAATGGAGGTTAACGAAGTCGACATTGGTGCCAAGCTCACGAAAGCTGTAGGTATTTAGAGGCGCTGATTACAATATAATAGAGACATCTGCATAGGCATCCCAGCTCACAGGGCACGTGCTGATACCGCCTTACCGCAGTTTCGAAGCCGTCCTTTTCCTGCCACTCGAAAATGAGTCGCTGCCAAACAGAGTATGATGAACTCTACAGTTTTAATATCCTGATAAAACCATTTCCCTCTCACATTTGCAGTAAATATTAGTATAATGTCTAGAAGTTAGTAGAAATATCTGTAAATTAAATAAGTTCTGAAACATTTTCTTCAGCTACACTACAGCCAAAGCTGTTTTTAGTCCTACCCATCTGAGCTAGTGACATGTATGTCATAACGTTGTTGTTGGCTAGGTTATTAACTCTAATCTACCTTCCTTCCTTCCGTCATGTTTAAACTGATTCTCTTACAAGGCACAAAACGCTCCTATGATAATGATATACAAGCATTGCTGTCGTTTTCTCGCTCTGTTCTATATAGTTACGAATTAAACGTAATACCCGCATAGCGAAGTAAACGACGCACACTGTAGTCCTCTGCTTTAGATTCCGATGTTTGTCCTTTTTCAGAAATAATTTCTTTTATTTTCTTCATTTCATTCACAAAGTGCAGGTTTAACAGTAGAATACCAAGACCGTATACCTGCCTTTCGCTCGTCGTAATCCAAGTGCTTCTTTCTCGGTTGTCTCAGATGCCAGATAAAAAACGTGTAAGCAATAATTATGCACAAGGTTTGAAATACGTGTAGCTTGTCGATATATTCAGTTGAATGAAGTAAGACGTTGTGGAGCAGAGGCTATATTTCAATATTGTGCTCCTGAAATACATAATTTTGTAACTTATTAAAGAAATTAGGCTGTATCTATTTTAAGATTCAGTTCCGTTTTTATGGATACATACTTCAAAAGACGTAGGAGGAAGATACTAGGCTGCTCAACTGAATCGTAGAACGACGTCACGTCATATGCCTGGAGAGAGAAAGAGAGAGAGAGAGAGAGAGAGAAAGAGAGAGAGAGAGAGAGAGAGAGAGAGAGAGAGAGAGAGAGAGAGAGAGAGAGAGAGATGAGTCCTGATTTCAGTTGGTAAGATCTATAGGGTTAGAGTGTAGCGCAGATCCACGAAGCCATGGACCCAAGATGTCAACAAGGCACTGTGCGAGGTAGTGGTGGCTCCATAATGGTGTGGGTTGTGTTTACAAGGAATGCTCTAGGTCCTCTGATCCAAATGAACCGATCACTGACTGTAAATGGTTACGTTGGGCTACCTGGAGACCAATAGCAGCCATTCATATACTTCATCTTTTCAAATAAAGATGGAACTTTAGTGGGTGACAGTCCGCCATAATTTGGTTACCCAGATCGCCCGAATGAGTCCCATCGAAAACTTATGCGAGATGGTGGAGAGGTCAGTTCGTGTACAAATTCCTGCACTGGAAACACTTTCGAAATTATAGAGGGCCATAGTGGTAGCCTCACTCGATATTTCTTCAGGAGACTTCCAATGACTTGTTAAGTCCATGCCCCGTCGAGTTGCCTAACTAAGCAGGGCAAAAGGAAGTCTGTCACGATGTTAGGAGGTGCCCAATGTTCATTTCATTGATGTGCTAGAGAATATTACTTGTGTTAGTTCGCCACTTGAGAAAAATGTTTTAATTGTTTACACAAAAGAAAATAATTTGTGTCATTCGTGGATTGATTTGTTAGCATCTGTTTAATAACTTGGGAATATAAAAAGCTGCTTCACAATATCTGTTTCCATAAATGAAATTTATCTTCAACAATACGTTTTTGAGTTCCAGAGTAATCGACTCCTTCACAAAGACGACAATAGGAGGAACTGATTTATCCTCTTCTGAAGCCAACTTTGGCACAGGAGAATGGAAATACACAGCTCTAAAGTCTTCGATAATCCATCTATGTGCACAAAAATAATGCACACGAAACAACCATCAAATTCCCAGGATATGTACTACATGATTGAGTATGCAAATGATTAGAATTTTGGTACAGCCGGACAAAGTATGTGGCAAGAACATCATCTACATTTCGGTGCATAAGGAAATATCACACAATGAGTTTCTCTTCCAGAAATCGCATTTCGATGTTGTTCGTTTGTGAGAATTACATGTTAGGTTTTGTGTATTAAAGAGAAAAGTATACCCACAAGTGTCTGTATTCGAAAGCCACAAGGTCGTGGCCTATCATGACGTGGTTTATCATTCCACGATAGTCGCAAGGACCCACGACTCTCAAGGATATGCGAAAGTGATCAATTCTGCAGGGCTGTGCATGGTCTCAATGGTTCCACGCGACTAGCGCCCACGAGGACAGAGGTACCGTTCGCACTGCTACGTCCATTCGCATAGCCACGTCACGTATCCAGAGTCGGCACAGTAGACTTGTTCGCAGCAAGACAAGTAACCACACGCCCACTGCGACGACGTCTGGAGCACCACTGACTCTCAGCACGGCGACTGCTGTCGCAACCGTCCTCAACACAGCAACAGAGAGAGAGGCGGCAGTAGTGATCCGCTCATCGACACTACTACATACAAGAGTGGCAGCGCGGTTCTACAAAAAGTGCCACGATGGACGTGTTCGTCTGTGGAGACTCGGAACGTATGAACGTAGCCAGACTGCATTCATCATGATACAGGCTCTGCATAGTCTATGCAGCATCCTCTCACCAGGTTGGAAGTTGCAACCCATTTGTAAGCGCCAGCCGGGATCATCAGAGTGAGGCGCGTTTCGCGTCACTGAGCCAACACATAGCATGTACCAAGACTGCATAAAAGTCTTCTTTATTGTCTGCAGCGTTTCCACTTGGCCCGCTGGCCCGTCAACACAACTACGAATCCCTCTTCAGAGTGCAACTTCGCTCTTCAGAGTGGTGGCAGAGTAGTTATCTCCTCTGGGCACTCTCCGGAGTGGTACCAGAGTCAACAACGGAGAGTGTGCCACCCTCTGCGGTGTGGCGCTGTAAGTAGGCTGTTTACGTTTTCTTATTGGTAACGCCACGTAGCGCTCTGTATGAAAATCACTGGCTGTGCTGTGTGCAGTCTGAGGCTGGTTTGCATTGTTGTTGGCTATTGTAGTGTTGGGCAGCTGGATGTTAACAGCGCGTAGCGTTGCGCAGTTGGAGGTGAGCCGCCAGCAGTGGTGGATGTGGGGAGAGAAATGGCGGAATTTTGAGAGCGGATGATTTGGACGTGTGTCCATCTGAAACAGTACGTTTGTAAGAATGGATGTCATGAACTGCTATATATATTATGACTTTTGAACACTATTAAGGTAAATACATTGTTTGTTCTCTATCAAAATCTTTCTATTGCTAACTATGCCTATCAGTAGTTAGTGCCTTCAGTAGTTAGAATCTTTTATTTAGCTGGCAGTAATGGCGCTCGCTGTGTTGCAGTAGTTCGAGTAACGAAGATTTTTGTGAGGTAAGTGATTTGTCAAAGGTATAGATAAATGTTAGTCAGGGCCATTCTTTTGTAGGGATTATTGAAAGTCAGACTGCGTTGCGCTAAAAATATTGTGTGTCAGTTTAAGCACAGTCTTGTATAATTTTTCTAAGGGGACGTTTCAGTGCCTGAGCCACGGCCCACAGTTTCTTCGTTTGGGGTGAGTGAGATTGTTTTGTTCTTTTTTCGTGGTGACAATCAAGGAGTCGGGAATGAAGGGGCGTGATAATATAAGGGTTACTTTTGTAAAATCGAAGCAACCAGTGGACCGACCATAGCTTAAGGGGAATTATGGAGATGGGTGGTTAGTAATGTGGGTTGTACACAGTGCAATCTACTTGAACATTCTGTAGTTGTTTGCTTTACTTTTAATCTTTATGGGCCACGGCTAGACAGTGTAGAGGTGCAGATGGCTTACGATTGGGCAAAAAAGTGGTACAAGTAGTTGTGGAGTGTTCTATCTGGATTATTGGTGCCTTATTATTTCTGTGTTATCCTGTATTATTAACTCTGAGTCGTGAAAACGAGTAACAGTGAGGCAATGGCAAAACTTGGGGGCAAAAGGTTTCACCAGTGATGAGGCTATACAGTCACTGGTGAGTTATGTAGCTCAGTTAAGGGCAAATAAACTTGTTTCAGATAATAAACTAGTGGAGAAAAATAAGGAACTAGTAGTGAGGAAGTTAGAGGTTCTAGGAATGGATATGGCTGTTGCTACCCTTGTTTCTCCCTTTCCTGGAAGGTTGTCTGAGTATGTGTTACCGTTTGTGGAGGATCTCAGATTATTGATGACGTAGGGGAGTGGTCAAATAAGCAATTATTGCAGGTAACAAGCTATGTTTAACAGGAGAAGCGAAGTAGTTTGTACAGCGCACAGAGGAGCTGCGCTAGGAAGAGACTTCATCAAATAAGGCAACGGCTGGAACAAAGACGAAGCGAAACAGAACAGCGCATGATTTTTCAGTGAGTAGTCGGGTGGGTTCCAAAGGGCATACTGAAGCAGTTAAATATTTTGCGGATAGGATTAGGAAACTAAATGTACAAACTTTTGAATTAATGCAGAGTGAGGAGGTAAACAAAATATTTCTACAGGAAGCAGAGCAACGTGGGCTTGGAGCTTTTCTGAAAGGATTGCCACCAGAGCTGTCTAGGAGCGCGCGCAATGTAGCGCCAAGAGATCTCCATGCATCTGCTAGATAAGCACTGGAGTATAACGAGATCGATATGTCAATAGGAAGGGATCGAGGAAACCTGCTTGAATAGAATGTAAAATGTTTAATTGTGGACGTGCAGGGAATGAGCAAAGGCAGTGATACCAGATACAGTTCAGAAACAGGGATGGCATGGACTTTCGACGATTTAATGGAAATAGTAATTGGCGTGGTATAGATCATTGGCAGGGATGTGGCAGTAATGGGACAGGTGGTCTGGAAAGTAAGAAGTACCCATTAAACTTAAGAGGGAAATTCCGAGCCGCCGCCCGGTAAACATAAATGCAGTAGAAACTGACGCAGATACGGAATGTGACTACTGGGTGTGATACGTGGCAGGGAATGCAAGGTTTTGTTGGTTGAAGGGGCGCATGAGTCAGTGGCCTCCCGAGAGTTAGTAGGTAGGACTCTTTGAAACATATTACATTATAAATTGCGTTGAGTAGGGCGGTGGTTCTCAAACTGTGGGACACGAAGAACAGTTGGGGGTCGAATGGCGTGCAAGAGGGGGGGGGGGGGGGGGGGGGGAAAGGAAGGGTGCGGTGTATTAAAAATTTTCTTAGTAGCAAAGAGGTACATTTACCTTTCCATTCTAATAAAGAAGATACCGTTGATATGGACTGAACTTCGCCGGACATCGGTGTTATGCGAGACGCGTCATACTTTTACCATTCCTAGAAATGATCGAGTGAGCTCGGCGGCGTGGTCCGCCAGCGGAATCGCCCGTTGTCGGCTGCACTGTAACTGCATCCGTAACTATCGAGCGCAGTGAAAGCTTTGGCTTGTGTACCTCCTTACAGTCTTTTAGATTCCGCGAGACAGACTTGATTGCAGTATGAATTGGTTCCTGGTTGCTGACAGACATGAAGACACCAGTGGTCTATCAACTGCAGAGGGGAGGGAGATACTCCAAAGGCGAAAACGAGTAGGTGTGGTGAGACCTGTTTATCCCTAGGCTTCACGAAAACTAGATCAATGTTGAAGAACATCTGGAGTGTGTAATTTATCTAAGAGTTTTACCTGTTGATAATAAGAAGCCCAATAAGTTAAAGAGATATCTTGAAACCAAAGATCCTAAACTAAAGGGAAACCCCAAAAGAATTTTTGGCAGGAAACTAAATGTTTTATCGTCTACCCAGAAGAACTCCGCTAGAATGACGAATATGATTTCCAAGGTCTTTTTGGCTTCTTACCAGATTTCGTGTACTATTGCTACATGCAAGAAACCACACATTGTTGCAGAAACTCTGGTTTCACCAACAGCAATTGATATAGTATCAACAATGTTTGATGACTCTTTGCTCAGCAGTTGAAGAGTTTTCCCATCTCTCATAATGTAGTACGCAGAGGAATTTTAGAGATTTCTGACGATTTACTCCAGCAGTTAATAGATAAGTAGCGAAACCACTATTTTGACCTTCAAGTGAAAGATGCTCATTTGACTGATAGAGTTCGTTTCGTTGATGAGCTTAACATTCGAATTAATTACTTTTCTGTGAGCCTGTACTGAAAGCAGCTGCAGCTCAAAGCCTTTTTGAGACGATGAGTACTTTCTTTAATTAAAACGGGATGTCATGGAATGGGTGAGTCTTATGTATGCACAGATGCAGATCGCCCAATTTCTGGAATTCGTGGTGCACTACCAGCGAAAATTAAAGCTGCAGCTCCTATCATTGCATGACATATTGGGTGGCTCTGGCTGCTAAAGAACTTAATCCACCCCTTCATGAAGTGCTCCAACGGTTATAGAAACAGCTAATATTATCACTATTAAAGCAAAATCGGTAAGTTCAAGGCTTTTCAAAGTAGTAAGCGAGGAGATGAGTGCTGGACACACTCATACACACTTTTTTAGTAATGCTCTATGACTTTTACGGGATAAAGTACTGAAAAGAATGTTTGAACTGAGCAAAGAGGTATTCTCTTTCTTAATGGAGAAAAATCATTCTCTGGATAGCTGTTTCAGCAACGGAGACTTTTTTTTTATTGAGAATGGCTTACCTCACTGAAATTTTTGATAACGTTAGTATTCTTAATACTTCACTTCAAGGTAATCAGGCAACTGTACTATATAGGAATGAGAAACTGGAGGATGATAAGGAAATTAGAGCTGTGGCATAACCGAATGGTAAGTGGCATGGTCGATATGTTCCCTACTCTAGTATCATTGTTAGAGGACACAGATAATTCGATGTTCCCAATGGAGATAGATGCCTGCATTCTTTCTCATCTTGCAAACTGAAATTTCACTTCGAATGGTATTTCAACGACAATTTTGATCAGCTTAACTGGATTAAAAGTCCATTCAGAATGCTGTTGGACCATTATGTCTAAATATAAAAGAATAAGAAAAAAACACTGTTATCACTTGTGATGTTTTACTGAAGTTCAATTTTAATGAAGTGTCTTTATAGCAGTTCTGGACACATACTAGCAAGGAATGCCTAACGCTGATCCAAAATGCAATGTTGATACTGATTACTTTTGCAATAAGATACAGTTTCAAGATTGGCTGTTCAGCTTTGGCAGCTATGGAAGTCACATCCAAATATAAGCAAAAAACTTCGAGTGCTTGTTTCAACTATTACACCACGCCTTGAGAAACTTTCTTCTCAAAAGCAAGCTCAACCACCCCACGGAACTTTCTAACTTAAATCTGTAATGGTCTTGTAAGTCTTGTTTGCTGAATTGTAAGTATAGTCATTTCATAATTCTTGAATAAATGAAAATGTGACAGAGTTAACAATTAATTCTGTATTTTCGTTACAATAATTTATGTAGTTTTGATTTCCTTAGCGTAGAATCCTTCTAAATGGATTTTGATAAAACAGAGACTAAGGCATAGAAAATATAAAAAACCGACTAATTTATTAATAATGTCGGCTGGATTGGGGGAGTGGGGAGGGAGCGAGCCTGATACCACTTTTCCTTGTGAGGGGGGGGGGGGGGGGAGAGTTAGAAGAAAATAGTCTGAGGACCACTGGAGAGGGCTGTTGTAGCGATATACGACTACTGGAGTCAGCAAAGATGAATTTTTCGTTTGAGACAACCAAGTTTAAGCAACGTGTGGTAGTAGTGTCTCATGTAAGCGAGGGTCATAGCATAATCCTAGGGTTACACATATTGCATCAACATCATACCATAAATGACCTTTGACGACTTTCAGAGGTGCTTAGTGCGGAGACATTCCGGATAGGGGACGCTGTTTTCAATGCTGATGTGTTCAAATGGTTTAAATGGCTCTGGGCACGATGGGACTCAACTGCTGTGGTCATCAGTCCCATAGAACTTAGAACTACTTAAACCTAACTAACCTAAGGACATCACGCACATCCATGCCCGAGGCAGGATTCGAACCTGCGACCGTAGCAGTCGCACGGTTCCGGACTGCGCGCCTAGAACCGCGAGACCACCTCGGCCGGCCTGCTGATGTGTCCGAAACAATGAACGATGACGTTAATATTTAATTCACGTAAGTGTGTATCGAGTGACACTGGAACGTCGCTATAGCTGAACGTGGAGTCCGACTTGTGTGGAGTGTAAACACTGGAGGATACTGAGGAATTGGATACAGCATATTGCTTAGTGAGACATGGTATTGTTCTCTTACCGAGAAATACAGAATCAAGGCACACCCGTCAATGTGAAAAACTGAGGAGATTAAATTGTTGAAGGTAAAATTGATGCCAACATCAGAGATTCCGGACGAGGAAAACTGCCACATGGAGGTTTTAGGCTATAAGAGGGCACTGGATTCCTCTAGGACTGAATTTAGTAGAAAATTCAAGCATGTAAAGGGGACAGAAAGGCCACATACGGAGGATCCCTTCTATAGTTTTAAGATCTGTCTTTTTCCGCAAGGGCCATTGCCTGATGCATCAGCAACACAACACAGGATTACTCTGTGGAACGAAGCACCTGTATGTAGGAAAACGTATAGAGTGCCACGGTCTCCGCAAGCAATTTTGGAAGAACTTATTGATCAACAGTTGGAGAAGAGAGAAGTAACACCTGGGGGGCGGAAACTGTAATTGTACTGAACGGATGGCGTGAAGAAATATGGATGTTGGTATGACTACCGCCGTTTAAATGGGGAGACTATGATGGATGTCTATCCGATTCCGCACATCACAGAAATGTTTGGTGATCTTGAACAGTTTCAGTACTTCTCAGCAATGGACTTGAAGAGTGGGTACCATCAGCTAGAGATGACTCTGGAGGATAGAGCAAAAACTATGTTTTCAGCGCCTTGCAGACACTGTCAGTATCTCAGGATAGTGAGGTACTGGATGCAGCATGCTGATTAGTGAGACATCGGAAACATTCCAGCATTTATTGGACAGAGTAGAAAAAGGATCAAAACTGTGTTAGTGTTTGGTGTACCTCGACGACGTAATAGTCCTTTCGAGGGATATGGAGGAACATAGGCAACAACAGAGGTAAGTATTCAATGATGGGCAGCTCATTTGACACTAAGTACTGATGAATGTCACTTTGCATTAGAAGAAATATTCTGATTATGACATGTGATTAGTAAGGACAGAGTAAGAACTGATGCTAGGTTAGTGCAAGCAGTGCAAGATTTCCTGGTGTCAGAAACAGCCAAGGACCTACAATATTTTCTGGGTCTCACAAATTATTATAAAAAGCTCACGAATAGGTTTGTGAAAACTGCATGACCACTTAAGCAAGCTGATTGAATTTTCTTATTTTGGGAGACCGAAGGACAACCTGTTCAGTTGTTAAAAACCATTCGACAGCCAAGACTGAATAAAATATTTTTTTATTTAAGACAACCGGTTTCAACAGACTAGCTGTCATCCAAAGGTTTAAATTTACGCTGAACTCCCGCACGAGATGCCAAGTGGATGTCGAAGAGTATGTCAGAAATTGTATTGAACGTGTGCAGCACGTGGATTGCAGTCGTAATCAGGTAATATTTCAGAGATTACCAGAAGGAACAGAGTCGTTTAGTTTCATTGGGACATGTTAAGACCATTCAGCTGAACACCAGCACGTGTGCTGACTACAATAGATCATTTTTCTCATTACACTGAAACGATGTCGATACCAGACCTACAGGCAGTCACAAACAGAAAGCGTTAGTTAATAGTTGATGTTGAAATTTAGAGTGCTGGAGACATAATTACGGACAAGGAAACAAATTTTATATCAGATCTGATGAAAGAGCTGTTTTGGTTATTAAAAATAAAAAAAGTTAAGAAGCAGTCCACTTTTTCCGCAAGCTAACGCAAGGACGGGTCAAATTCATCGTAGAAATGGATAGCTGCTGCGTTATTACGTCAATGAACACCTTTCCAATCGGGACACATATTTATACCTCATAGTGAGGGCATACAACTCCAAAACGCGGACTAGGACAGGGTTGTCGCCATTCAAGAAGGTATATGGGAAGAAGGTCCATCGCCATACGACATGATTAGATAGAAAGAAGGGTGGAGTGCAGGAACGGTGATGGAGAAGTGCGGAGAAAGCAGCAGTGGGCAAATACTAAGGCGTTGGAGAAGCAGGAAGAGGCAGTAAAGCAAGTCGGAATGGTATCTCAGTATAAAGTAGCCAAACGTGTGATTTTATAAAGCTCCTATACTCCAAAGGGAAAAGCGAAGAAGTTTGTAACACAGCTGTTGTGTGTCCAGCGCAATGTGACCAGCGTGACCTACGTGAATGACATACTGCGACCTGTAACCATATCCTTTCTGTACAACGCCCCAGACACCATTTTTCAGCAAGACAATGCAGGACTACATGTTGCTAGATGAACACGTGCCTTCTTGATGTCACAGGTTGGCAGTCATTTGCCCTGTCCCACCAGATCAGCAAAATTGTCACCACTCGAAAACGTGTGGGACTGGCGAATTAACAGGTGCAGCTCTGTGGTCCATTGCCAACCACTACAGATGGACTTTGGAACCAGGTGAATGCAGCATGGATGGCTATACCTCAGGACGCCACTAGCGCCTTAAATGAGTCGATGGCATCACACAAGGAGGAAGTTATCAGGGCCCATTGAGGACCCAGTGCCTACTAGGCAACATGTCACATGCTGAACCGAGGTGACTGAAATGGTAATCATTTCTCCAAAACATACTGATGTATGTGTTCTGTGAATGTGAACGTCCTATATCTAGTTGTTCAAGATGATCTGTTTTTTCTGAATATGAGTGTACATCACCAGTAAATATAAAGCTGCAGCTGCTGACAAGGTCACCAATTGCGCAATTTAACACCGCACGAGAATGAAAGTGGAAGTGGAAGGATGAGCAACAGGGAAAGGATGTCCAGATACCTCACGCTTGGTATGCATTGAGGCCTGGGAAATAACTGAAACGTATTGCGTGGTTTTGTTTTGTGTCTAATGTTATTTTAGGTAAGTTTGCATGTTTGCGTTAGGGTCGAGTTTATCATTAGTATATTAAGATTTGCTCTTCGGAGAAAGCAGGCGTCTGAATGGAGGGGAGGTGATATTGATCCCTTTCATCAGGTTTCTGCATGATGAATGGATGATAAAAACGACCAGGGGTGCACAATACATTGTTTATGGAGAGGATGGAAAGAAGGGAAAGAGAGGATGGTATGTGGATTGTGTCGAAATGCAATTATTGAGGAATTTAAGCAAGACACAGAATAGTGACATTGTTGAAGTTCAGATGAGTAATGTAGAAGTATCACCCATGATATCAAGTTTAATTGGAGTATGTGAGGTAGTAGGAATGAATGTGGCCTGTACCACGGTGATTAAGAGTGGGGATAGGAACATGGATGATTTAAGTGTAGTAATATCTGCCGATTGTGGGATATTACATGTTGTGTTAAGGGCAAGGAGCCTGGACTGGATGCAAAGGGGAGAACATGGGCCAGTGATTTTTACTTTGTGTGTAAGTATAAATGCAGACCTTGTTGTTTTAGATAAACAGTGAGTGCAAAAAGTTGTTAGTAGTGGTGTTGCAGGTATTTTGGGGAATCGATACATGATAATGTCTGAGGATGAGCTTCAGTAATGTAGGAGTGGGTTAGTTACTGAAAGCCCAGCTCGTTAAATGGTGACAAGTGAGAGCTCATGCATCATGTAGTTGTTCTTAGGTAAATGCAGTAGGATTCCATGCCAAAGGGAGGTGATCGAATCAGAACTGTCTTCAGCGAGCAGGTTTACATCACATATAGGTCAGTACATGACAACGCAACAATTGTACTTCGTTTCTACGAGCAAGGAAAACTTATGGCGGCAAGACGTTCAGCTGTGAGGTAATAGGTAGTACAAAAATTGTGTGATATTACATGACCCACATTTCATTTTCCAGTTAGTATAACAGGAGTTACTATGTTGATTGTAACACAGCCCTAGCTGTCAGGAGATGTTGTCCAAACAAAACCTTCCTTTTCATAATGACACCTGAGAACCAAGCCTGGGCCATTCAATAAGTTGTATGATAGCAGAACAGGAGGGGTGGCTCACTGGCGTACAAACTGTAACAGGATGTGGAATAGTATATGTCAGGTATCCGTGATTGTGACCATCATAGTAGCTCTGATTTTTCTCTGTGAAGCTCTTATGTATTTGAAACAATGAGCCATGTGGAAAACTGATTCAGGGTTAATTCGAGTCCCCATAGACTTGATTCCCTGAGCGAGGGATGAAAAATAGATGTGTGGAATTGAAGACTTTTATAATAATTACATAGTAGTTGAGAATAGACAATCTTGTAGTATATATTTGTTTTACAGATTAATGGTAAAGGTAATTTTAATAAAGAACCGAGCAAAAGCAAGATGCTAAGTCTAGTCCGTGGAGAAGGGGCAGTGTAGTTCCACTACTAGATCTTTTTGTAAAAGTAATAACACTTTCAGCAAAAGCAATAAGAAGTAGTGTGAAAGCTGCCAAATATACTGCATTAGCAGCTGCAGTCTGGCGAATGTACTTCGGAATACCACGTACACAAGGAAATTCTGAGATGTGACTATCACACTCAGCAGAAAACTGCACCGACGTAGTACATCTACATCTACATCTACATTTATACACCGCAAGCCACCCAACGGTGTGTGGCGGAGGGCACTTTACGAGCCACTGTCATTACCTCCCTTTTCTGTTCCACTCGCGTATGGTTCGCAGGAAGAACGACTGTCTGAACGTTTCCGTGCGCACTTTAATTTCTCTAATTTTACATTCGTGATCTCCTCGGGAGGTATAAGTAGGAGGAAGCAATATATTCGATACCTCATCCAGAAACGCACCCTCTCGAAACCTAGCGAGCAAGCCACACCGCGATGCAGAGGGCGTCTCTTGCAGAGTCTGGCACTTGAGTTTGCTAAACATCTCCGTAACGCTATCACGGTTACCAAATAACCCTGTGACGAAACGCGCCGCTCTTCTTTGGATCTTCTCTATCTCCTCCGTCAACCCGATCTGGTACGGATCCCACACTGATGAGTAATACTCAAGTATAGGTCGAACGAGAGTTTTGTAAGCCATCTCCTTTGTTAATGGACTACATTTTCTAAGGACTCTCCCAATGATTCTCAACCTGGTACCCGCATTACCAACAATAAATTTTATTTGATCATTCCACCTCAAATCGTTCCCTGGCATACTCCCAGATATTTTACAGAAGTAACTGTTACCAGTGTTTGTTCCGCTATCATATAATCATACAATATAGGATCCTTCTTTCTATGTATTCGCAATACATTACATTTGTCTATGTTAAGGGTCAGTTGCCACTCCCTGCACCAAGTGCCTATCCACTGCAGATCTTCCTGCATTTCGCTGCAATTTTCTAACGCTGCAACTTCTCTGTATATTACAGCATTACAGCATCATCCGCGAAAACCCGCATGGAACTTCCGACACTATCTACTAGGTCATTTATATATATTGTGAAAAGCAATGGTCCCGTAACACTCCCCTCTGGCACGCCAGAGGTTACTTTAACATCTGTAGACGTCTCTCCATTGATAACAACATGCTGTGTTCTGTTTGCTAAAAACTCTTCAATTCAGCCACATAGCTGGTCTGATATTCTATTGGCTCTTACTTTGTTTATCAGGCGACAGTGCGGAACTGTATCGAACGCCTTCCGGAAGTCAAGGAAAATAGCATCTACCTGGGACCCTGTATCTAATATTTTCCGGGTCTCATGAACAAATAAAGCGAGTTGCGTCTCACACGATCGCTGTTTCCGGAATCCATGTTGATTCCTACAGAGTAGATTCTGGCTTTCCAAAAACGACATGATACTCGCGCAAAAAACATGTTCTAAAATTCTACAACATATCGACGTCAGAGATATAGGTCTACAGTTTTGCGCATCTGCTCGACGACCCTTCTTGAAGACTGGGACTACCTGTGCTCTTTTCCAATCACTTGGAACCTTCCGTTCCTCTAGAGATTTTCGGTACACGGTTGTTAGAAGGGGGGCAAGTTCTTTCGCGTACTCTGTGTAGAAACGAATTGGTATCCCATCAGGTCAAGTGGACGTTCCTCTATTGAGTGATTCCAGTACTTTTCTATTCTTTGGACACTTGTTTCGATGTCAGTCATTTTTTCGTTTGTGCGAGGATTTAGAGAAGGAACTGCAGTGCGGTCTTCCTCTGTGAAACAGCTTTGGAAAAATGTGTTTAGTATTTCAGCTTTACGCGTGTCATCCTCTGTTTCAATGTCATCCTCATCCCGGAGTGTCTGGATATGCTGTTTCGAGCCACTTACTGATTTAACGTAAGACGAGAACTTCCTAGGATTTTCTGTCAAGTTGGTACATAGAAATTTACTTTCGAATTCACTGAACGCTTCACGCATAGCCCTTCTTACGCTAACTTTGATATCGTTTAGCTTCGGTTTGTCTGAGAGGTTTTGGCTGCGTTTAAACTTGGAGTGAAGCTCTCTTTGCTTTCGCAGTAGTTTCCTAACTTTATTGTTGTACCACGGTGGGTTTTTCCCGTCCCTCACAGTTTTACTCGGCACGTACCTGTCTAAAACGCATTTTACAATTGCCTTAAACTTTTCCATAAACACCCAACATTGTCAGTGTCGGAACAGAAATTTTCGTTTTGATCTGTTAGGTAGTCTGAAATCTGCCTTCTATTACTCTTGCTAAACAGATAAACTTTCCTCCCTTTTTTTATATTCCTATTAACTTCCATATTCAGGGATGCTGCAACGGCCTTATGATGACTGATTCCCTGTTCTGCACTTACAGAGTCGAAAAGTTCGGGTCTGTTTGTTATTAGTAGGTCCAAGATGTTATCTCCACGAGTCGGTTCTCTGTTTAATTGCTCGAGGTAATTTTCGGATAGTGTACTCAGTATAATGTCACTCGATGCTCTGTCCCTACCACCCGTCCTAAACATCTGAGTGTCCCAGTCTACATCTGGTAAATTGATATCTCCACCCAAGACTATAATATGCTGAGAAAATTTCTGTGCAATGTATTCCAAATTTTCTCTCAGTTGTTCTGCCACTATTGCTGCTGAGTCGGGGGGTCGGTAAAAGGAGCCAATTATTAACCTAGCTCGGTTGTTGTGTGTAACCTCCACCCATATTTCACAGGAACTATCCACTTCTACTTCACTACAGGATAAACTACTACTAACAGCAACAAACACGCCACCACCGGTTGCATGCAATCTATCCTTTCTAAACACCGTCTGTGCCTTTGTAAAAATTACGGCTGAATTTATCTCTGGCTTCAGCCAGCTTTCTGTACCTATAACGATTTCAGCTTCGGTGCTTTCTATCAGCGCTTGAAGTTCCCGTACTTTACCAACGCAGCTTCGACGGTTTATAATTACAATACCGATTTCTGATTGGTCCCCGCATGTCCTGACTTTGCCCCGTAGACTTTGAGGCTGTTGCCCTTTCTGTACTTGCCCGAGGCCATCTAACCTAAAAAACCGCCCAGTCCACGCTACACAACCCCTGCTACCCGTGTAGCCGCTTGTTGCGTGTAGTGGACTCCTGACCTATCCAGCGGAACCCGAAACCCCACCACCCTATGCCGCAAGTCGAGGAATCTGCAGCTCACACGGTCGCAGAACCGTCCCAGCCTCTGATTCAGACCCTCCACTCGGCTCCGTACCAAAGGTCCGCAGTCAGTCCTGTCGACGATGCTGCTGATGGTGAGCTCTGCTTTCATCCCGCTAGCGAGACTGGCAGTCTTTACCAAGTCAGATAGCCGCCGGAAGCCAGAGAGGATTTCCTCTGATCCATAGCGACACACATCATTGGTGCCGACATGAGCGACCACCTGCAGATGGGTGCACCCTGTACCCTTCCGGAAGGACCCTTTCCACATCTGGAATGACTCAACCCGGTATCCACACGCAGTGCACATTGGTTTTCTTCCGCTCTCTTGCTGCCATATCCCGAAGGGGCCCCATTACGCGCCTGACGTTGGAGCGCCCAACTACCAGTAAGCCCACCCTCTGCGACTGCCCGGATCTTGCAGACTGAGGGGCAACCTCTGGAACAGGACAATCAGACATCTCCGGCCGAACATCAGTATCAGCCGGAGACAGAGCCTGAAACCGGTTCGTCAGGCAAACTGGAGAGGCCTTCCGTTCAGCCCTCCTGAATGTCTTTCGCCCCGTGCCACACCTCGAGACGACCTCCCACTCTACCACAGGTGAGGGATCAGCCTCAATGTGGGCAGTATCCCGGGCAGCCACAGTCGTAGTCCGATCGGGGGATGCGTGGGGAGAGCTGGCCGTCCCCGACAAACCCCCATCCGGACCCCCACAGTGATGCCCATTGGCAACAGCCTCAAGCTGTGTGACCGAAGCCAACACTGCCTGAAGCTGGGAGCGAAGGGATGCCAACTCAGCCTGCATCCGAACACAGCAGTTGCAGTCCCTATCCATGCTAAAAGCTGTTGTGCAAGGAACGTCTAAATTAATCCACAGAGAGCACAAACAAATCGACACAAAATTTAAACGGTTATTAAATTACAAGATTTCTTAGTAAATGCAGTAATGCTGCTACTTGCGCACTGCTGACAATGCTTGGCGGCGGAAGGAGACTACGCGATTTTACACTATTCAGGTACTAAAACGCGATGCTACAACTCTCAAATACTATAATACGCCCGAAATTTATGAATTAAACGATGCAAGTACCAAAACCACCCAAAGAAATTAAGAATTAAACTATGTAACAAATGAGTGAGCTAGGAGTATACGACGTAGTGGGTGAGCAGATGTCTCCACAACAGGAGACGTCTTTTGTTATGGACAACATCACAAGGTATCAGGTGTTATTGAAACAAATACACCTTACAGTGACTGAGTTTTTTCCTTCTTGTTTAATCTCGTCATTTTTGTCTTTCCTATCTTTATCTTCATTCCATATTCTTCCCTTCTTCTTGGAGTCTTCTGCAACATCTTCTCTACATTCTCTTTGTTTCAGCCAGCACTGCTGGATCATCTGAGTGTATTTTCGTCTTTATCCATTCTCCTTTCATTATAATGCTTCTTACACATCTGTGGCCTTTCCTATCAGTTCTTATTTTGTATGCTGAATATCTTCAGTGACAGTGAAAATCCTACGTTTACATCCCTCCCAGTGCTCATCTCTTCCACCTCCTCGTTCCCTGTCGTGTGATTTTTTGCTTTGTATACATATTATTAACCTTCTATCTTCACAGTCTGTATCAACACCTTTTAAAATACTCAGCAGTATTCACCATTTGGCTCTAACAAGCTTTCTCTGAATCCTTTTTTATTTCTATTATTCTTCCTCCATCCTCAAAAAATTTCTTTTCCCTTTACCCTTTCTAAGCGAGTACTAACTAACAGTCATGTAGTCTTTGCATTCTTTTGTGTTGTACTTTCTAGGTAAAGGTACTAGAATGGCCTTAAACAGATCTTGATCCCATCCAATCAGTTTTCTATACTATCTTCTGCCTTTTTCCGAATTTTCGTTGTTCCATGTTTTGTGCTCATCCGTTTTATGCAACATAGATTCTGTTATCCATTCTTTATTTCCTTTTCTTTTCATCTCACCAATGTCTATCTCTAATCCTTCCAACAAATACTTCTGGTAGTATTTCACTTTTCAGGGATGCAACACTTCTCCCTACATGTTGCAATTTATTCTGAACACAGTGACTGTACTCTTTCTGAAAGTTCAGTTTCTTCAGTTTCTCAGTAACTCATTTCTTTATCTGTTGTTGTGTCTAAAAATGTTCTAATCTTGTCCGAATATCAGCTAAGAGTAAATTATGGCCAGTATCAGCATTTTCACCTGAAAATGCAAATGCTGTTTTCGGATCTCTGTCGTCTCTTTATAGGACCACAGATTTCTGCTAATATTTGCCTATCAATATTTCTGCGTTGGCTTCACCAACCTTACGCCCCTCTTGTCACTGTGCGGCCGAGACTAAGAAAAATAACGCTGCATTAGAAAACAAAACCAATTCACATTAGTACACCAACGAAATAAAATTAAAAAAAAGATGTTGTACGACATAAACGAAGGTTGGTAGGCGTTTTTCTACATCTGAATAATGATGTCCATTCAGTTTTCGCACAGTCACATTGGAGTGGCGTCAATAGCGCCACCACGAAACTACAAGCCAAGTTTGCTTTAAATAGATGCTGAAACAGTTATGAGCGTTAGTTACCTTTGCAACTGGACGTGGTTAGTTGATTATCCATTATCAACGTGGTATCGATAGCAACGATGCCACAACGCAGGTCCGCTCTGCTAGGTTGGTACTACGAGAGACACCGACGATAGGGCCCTCTAGCCGGTGCTAGCTCCGCGACTGCTTCAGCCCATTTCATCAGGTGCAGACAGTCGGACACTTCGCTTCAACTTCGCACCACCTTACAAGTTACGTCATATGTTTGCGTATGTTATCCGTTCGTAAAGGTGCCTTAACTGTATCTGCAGTACCGAGAGAGTAGTACCTTTTCCTGTTCCTTACCCATGCGCCGCCTCCCAGGCGAGATACAAAAACCAACATCCCACTGAGCTTTAACGAGGTCCTGTAATAGTGCTAAGAGAAGCTGGATGTTCCTTCTGCGTTAATGCAGAAAAACTTGGCAGGAATGTAGCCACTGAAAATGACTGATGGCAGCGGTGATCACAAGAATGTACGATCGCGAGAAGAAGGTATCCTTGACAGTCACGTGTCACCACCGAGAACGAAGACAATCATGTTCGGCTTACGGCTCTGGCAGCAGCAATTTGAGCAGCAGTTGACATCACAGTGACACAACCGACTGTTACAAACTGGTTACTCAAGGACAGTGTAAGTAGGCTGTTTAGGTTTTTTTATTGGTAACGCCGCCGCCACGTAGCGCTCTGTATGAAAATCACTGGCTGTGCCGTGTGCAGTCTGTGTCTGGTTGGCATTGTTGTAATACTCGCCATTGTAGTGTTGGGCAGCGGCAGCTGGATGCTAACAGCGCGTAGCGTTGCGCAGTTGGAGGTGAGCCGCCAGCAGTGGTGGATGTGGGGAGAGAGATGGAGGAGTTTTGAAATTTGTAAGAATTGGTGTCATGAACTGATATATATATTATGACTATTAAGGTAAATACATTGTTTGTTCTCTATTAAAATCTTTCATTTGCTAACTATGCCTATCAGTAGTTAGTGCCTTCAGTAGTTTGAATCTTTTATTTAGCTGGCAGTAGTGGCGCTCGCTGTATTGCAGTAGCTTGAGTAACGAAGATTTTTGTGAGGTAAGTGATTTGTGAAACGTATAGGTTAATGTTAGTCAGGGCCATTCTTTCGTAGGGATTTTTGGAAGTCAGATTGCGTTCCGCTAAAAATATTGTGTGTCAGTTTAAGCACAGTCGTGTATAAATTGTTCTAAGGGGACGTTTCATAGTTTGCTCTGTTGTGACCCATTACCTGTCTGCATGTCAAGAGTCAGGACTGTCTTTCCGTTGGAAGGACAACACTACTTCTTCAAGACTGCATGGAAATCCACTACTTCCATGTGCATTTTCTTTTACTACTCAGACTTTGAGAAAAACACTGCAATTTTACTTTGATGAATGATCAGGACTGTCTTTATGGACTGTGAGAAAATTTTAGCTTTTGACCAACATTGTATCGATATGTGTGTGCATTTCATTTCTTTGTTATTGTAATTATGAAAAAAAATTTCAAATCTGTATTGGCCACTGCCCAAAACAATTTGTAAATTTTTTGTGGGGAGCATGGGGGCTATGTAAGTAGGCTGTTTAGGTTTTTTTATTGGTAACACCGCAGCCACGTAGCGCTCTGTATGAAAATCACTGGCTGTGCCGTGTGCAGTCTGTGGCTGGTTGGCATTGTTGTAATACTCGCCATTGTAGTGTTGGGCAGTTGGCTGTTAGCGGCGCGTAGCGTTGCGCAGTTGGAGGTGAGCCGCCAGCAGTGGTGGACGAGGGGAGAGAGATGGCGGAGTTTTGAAATTTGTAAGAATTGGTGTCACGAACTGATTTATATATTATGACTATTAAGGTAAATACATTGTCTGTTCTGTATTAAAATCTTTCATTTGCTAACTATGCCTGTCAGTAGTTAGTGCCTTCAGTAGTTTGAATATTTTATTTAGCTGGCAGTAGTGGTGCTCGCTGTATTGCAGTAGCTTGAGTAACGAAGATTTTTGTGAGGTAAGTGATTTGGCTCTGGCAGCAGCAATTTGAGCAGCAGTTGACATCACAGTGACACAACTGACTGTTACAAACTGGTTACTCAAGGACAGCTCCGAGCCAGACGGCCTGCAGCGTGCGTTCCACTGACCCCAAACCATCCACATCTGCAATGTCAGTGGTGTCAAACGAGAGCTCATTGGAGGACAGAGTGGAGGTCTGTCGTTTTTTTCTGATGAGAGCCTGTTTTGCCTCGGTGCCAGTGATGGCTGTGAGTTGGTTAAATCTGCGTGCCAGACACTCTGGATCTACATCTGGAGTTACGGCCTGGGGTGCGATTTCGTATGACAACTGGAGCACCTTCGTGGTTATCCTAGGTGCCGTACTACAAATGTGTACATCAGTCTAATGGTTCGACCTGTTGTGCTGCCATTCATTAACAGCATTCTAGCGTGTGTATTTCAACGGAATAACGCTCGCCACACACAGCTATTGCAACCCACCATGCTCAACAGAGTGTCGACATGTTGCATTGGCCTGCCCAATTACTGATCTGTCTCCAGTCGAGCAAATATGGGACATCATCCGTCAACACTTCCAGCATCATCCACAAACAGCAGTAACCGTCCCTGTGTTGACTGACCAAATGCAACAGGCGTAGAACTGACATCCGGCACTTTTACATCACAAAGCGTGCACGTTTGCATGCTAGCATTCAACATTCTGGAAGTTACACCTATTATTAATACCCCAGAATTTCATATTTGCAATTGCTTAACTCGCAGTTACATTAACCTGTGGTCCTGAAATGTTAACTAGTTTAACATTTTAACTAAAGAAACATATTCAAGAAATTTCATTACTCTACAATAACTGAATCGGTTATTAAGAAAAGGTCATAAGTCTATAAAACATGATTTTGAGATATTCAAAGAAAACTGTTTTATGCTTCAGTGGTAGAAGATATGAAGTACTGGAACTTTTATGCTCTGGTGTACCTGGAAACAATTAAATCTGCATCTTAAAACCATCAATTTTTGTTTTCACATTCTTCAAATTAATATTTTTGTATCGTGGACTTATCACCTTTTTGTACCAAATTAAAATAAATAATAGTACAAATATAGAATTTTGAGAATTTATTAATAAACACAAATTAAAATAGTATTTCAACTTAATCATCATCATTACAGATAAGCATTGTTAAACATTTTCTGTAGCTTTCATAGATTTTCATCTTCTTCAGTTGTTGTAGGCCAAGTGAATAAATCAATATAAAAGTTTTTGTGCTCCTCTGAGATGTACTGTTCCAGTTCTTTTTATATAGTTTATCTTAACTTCGCTCATAGAACATTTCACTCCGTGTGCTAACGTTGTTGGGAGGCTGATATTTGTTAGGGGTTTTAAAAGTCTGAATGAGTTTTGAGTCAGTACATCAATGAATGATCGGGGTACTAATACCCCTGGGTTGTGGCTGTCATACTCGAACATATTGTACTATGAAACACTGACGTTGACTTTCATTGAACTGTCTTTTCCCATTGTTTCTAAACTCTGGGAATTGCATTTAAAAGATCTGTCCACCAGTCCTTGTAGCTCTCAACAATGTTGTTATCCTCAAGATAGTTGACAATAAATGAGTTCGTTTTAGTGGTAGAAAGAGGTATAAGTTCACTATATTCTTTCAAAGTGTAAACTCTATCAGTTTGTCGTAACTTTCTTCTAATATCCCCAAGCACCCTATCACAAGGTAGGAAAGAGTACTCCCGGATAGGAAAAGCATTGAAATTTTTTTTTTTCAAATATACCCGTTGCAGGACTGTTTTGTCCTTTATAGTTCATGTACCCTTCTACTCGTAATCTAGCCTTCTTTATTATGATGTGTTTGTATTTATCATAATGCCGTATGCCTTTCGTCTTGTTATGGCAGTTACCTTCTTCATTTGAGTCCATGCTCTCTTTTCTGATTAAATTGCCACTACTAATGAAAGATTACACAACAACCACACAAGATTTCTACATCTAAAACCATACTCAGCAAGCCACCTGACGGTGTGTGGCGGAGGGTACCTTTTGTACCTCTATCGGTTCTGCCCTCTGTTCCAGTCTCGAATTGTTCGTGGAAAGAAGGATTGTCAGTATGCTTCAGTGTGGGCTCTAATCTCTCAGATTTTATCCACATGGTCTCTTCGCGAGATATACGTAGGAGGAGCAATATACTGCTTGACTCTTCGGTGAAGGTATGTTCTCGAAACTTCAACAAAAGCCCGTACCGAGCTACTGAGCGACTCTCCTGCAGAGTCTGCCACTGGAGTTTATCTATCATCTCCGTAACGCTTTCGCGATTACTAAATGATCCTGTTAGAAAGCGCGCTGCTCTCCGTTGGATCTTCTCTATCTCTTCTATCAACCCTATCTGGTGCGGATTCCACACTGCTGGGCAATATTCAAGCAGCGGGCAAACACGTGTACTGTGACCTACTTCCTTTGTTTACGGATTGCATTTCCTTAGGATTCTTCCAATGAATCTCAGTCTGGCATCTGCTTTACCAACGATCAACTTTATATGATCATTCCATTTTAAACCACTCCTAATGCGTACTCCCAGATAATTTATGGAATTAACTGCTTCTAGTTACTGACTTGCTATATTGTAGCTAAATGATGAGGGATCTATCTTTCTATGTATTCGCAGCACATTGCACTTGTCTACATTGAGATTGAATTGCCATTCCCTGCACCATGCGTCAATTCGCTGCAGATCCTCCAGCATTTCAGTACAATTTTCCAATGTTACAACCTCTCGATGTACCACAGCATCATCTGCAAAAAGCTTCAGTGTACTTCCGATGCCATTCACAAGGTCATTTATGTATATTGTGAATAGCAACGGTCCTACGACGCTCCCCTGCGGCACACCTGAAATCACTCTTACTTCGGAAGACTTCTCTCCATTGAGATTGACGTGCTGCGTTCTGTTATCTAGGAACTCTTCAATCCAATCACACAATTGGTCTGATAGTCCATATGCTCTTACATCGTTCATTAAACGACTGTGGGGAACTGTATAGAACGCCTTGCGGAAGTCAAGAAACACGGCGTCTGCTCGTGAACCCGTGTCTATGGCCGTCTGAGTCTCGTGGACGAATAGCGCGAGCTGGGTTTCACACGACCGTCTTTGTCTTACAATCCGGTGCCAACAATAGATCATGCAACAGGTACTTGTAAAATTTGATTGTTGTTAATGTAGGGACATGAACCATAGGCTACTTGGCAGTGATTTACAAATATTACTAAAACTAATAACAAGACGTAGTATGAAAACGTCATGATTCTGGACTTATGACGTTTTCATACCAACTAAAAATTTTGGCAACGATTTTCTTGGCTTTATAGGCAGAAATTCATGTCGTTCTCAACATGCGTCTACAGATGGAGAATGCAAAAGTACTGAAATCTGATTTTGTGAAAAATTGGACTCATGACTTTTTCATAATAACTGATTCAATTATTTTTTCGTGTTGTCATTTTTCCCCGACAGCGTACCTTTTTCCGTGTCTGCGAAGAGAAGTCAATATGGACACGCGTCTCACTCTGGTGCTTCTGTACGGTGAGGAATGGCGGGTAATGCGCTCTGCCGGCCCCCGCCACCGTCATCTCACGAGCCAGTGACTTTGCGCTCTCGGTTCTGTGGGCACAAGTGGCTGGAGGGAGCTTAATGTCCGCTTCGTGTCTGAGCAGAGGCGCTAAGCCCGGATCAGAGGGCGGCAAACACAGCCGTCAGGGCGGCTAATCAAAGCCCCGCTGCGCCGCGCTGGAGAGGTCGCTTTGTGGGCGCGCGCCGCCCTCGAGGACCCCGGCCTAATGCGGCGGCGACGGCCGTCGGCCCTTCTGGCTCCCAGCGGGGAATCCCCGGCACTTTGTGCGCTGCTCAGCGGGCTCTGCGCCGCTTTCAGCCCTTGTTTGGAGAGCCGGCTACGAGGAATTAATGGTGTTAACATTCCGTCGCCTCTCGCGCCGCATTCTCCCCGTTAAATGAGCTGTACTAGAAAGGCGGCTCCTCGAAATCTCGGCCGATTCTTAAATACTGACTCGTGGTCCGAGCCGCTGTTTACGCTTGAAACGGCGCTCGTTGTTCGTATACAAAGCTGGACTCTGCGGCGTGAAGGTGTGCGGCACACATTCAGCCGCCAGTCTTCAAGAAGGGTGATACATCCACGTAGCACAATGGCTGGCTTTCTGGACGTGGTAGTCGTTTTGCTACTAGATGACTTACACCTCGAATAAGAAAGATTAATTTAACAAGAAAATAAGGGATCCTTATAGCTGGATCTCTTGACTAAAAGAAGACATTGTATCACATCAATTGTTCATGTATTTACTAATGAAGCAATACGTAGGTCTGTTGCCATTTATGTACCATTAGTTATTTATTTATTTATGCAGATTAGTCTCATAAGGGCCTGTCTTACTTCTCTCCAGGAATTCTTCACATTTTCAGTTACGTTCATTATGTCATACGTTTTACAAGGGGTCTAATATTTGGAGGGAACTCAACATTTAGAAATGGTTACAACATAAATAGGAAACAGAAGAAACTAGAGCAACAAAAAATTTACGTCTTAGAATTTTTGGTGTAAAGTATAATAATGTAGATAAGCCAAATTGTAGGCTGCGGCAGCAGTGGTCCTGAAGTAATATATGGGAGAGAACAAGAAAGAGGAACGTGTAAAATACAAGTAATGAAGAGAGGACAAAACAAATTCACATCACTGATTGAAAAGTGAAATAAGAAAGAAAGTTTTTCCCCGTGTAGTTTTCTCTATTCGAAGGAACTCCTTTTTGAGAACCAGCTCATTAAAGAGTTGCGGTTCATTACAGCCAATGGACCCAGCAGCATTCTAGGGAGAAGTGATCACAGCTGAGAATATTTGCTAGGGGACTTTTTTTCCTGATAACTAAGGTAATCCCCCGAGGTAGGCAAGAGAACTTTTGCGAAATCTGGAAGGCAGGAGGTGTGGTACTGCCAGCTGTAAAGCAGGTAAGGGGAGGGAGGCAGGTTAAGGGATGCGGTTTCGTGAAGCGAGTCGTGATAGGATCGGTAGAGCATTTGCCTGCCAAAAGCAAAGGTCCAGTTTTGGATCGCAGTGTGGTACACTGTTTTAGTCAGGCACGATGTTTCAAGAGCGACCTCCCTAAATCCTTGTTCACGTACGGCGTTGCAACTATTTTAATTTATTTGTAGGACGATTTTTCAATTCACCAGAGAAAAATTAAAATTCAGTGTGTCTGTTTGTTGGGAGTGTGCGTTTACGAGGTACCGGGGTAAAGAAGAGTTTGTACCTCTTTAATTGTGGCGAATTCTGCATCAGAACTAGACGTGCACTCGACCCCCTATTTACCCACCACAACGGTAACGGAAGAAATTGATGGGGGCCCCTGCTAGCTGGTAAAATAAGGGGTGCACACTCATAGTAATTTAATAAAAATCGTAATCTACTCGGTAAAAAGGGGGGGATTTTTTCATAATAAACGACAGGAAATGGGAATCTGCATATATCTACAAAGTGACATGCGAATTAAATATTACAATGAGCTTTATTATACGTCAGCACACAATGGTACTTGATTGTCGTTACAAACAGTAGGCTAAAGGATAGGGTATACTGAACTATTATGAGAATAAGAGTTGGCTTGAGAACAAGGGCTTCTACTCTCTGTGATGCAATAGATTGACGATAATGACTGGAGGGCCTAATGAATCAAATATTACTCCCCCGACTATGATGCAGTATCGCGATTAGTAGCCAGAGCTCAAACGGAGAAACAAACAATGTGGACTTGTAGCACAGCGAGCGAGTGTACAGCTGAGGACTTCAATACAGAAATGATAGGTCCTACAATGCCGAAGCCGCAAAATACTTTACCAGTCCTAAACCCTGTAGCAAGTCGTCGGTAGGCAGCTTTCTGATGATGCGGGTGCCGACTCCTGCTGTGCAGGAACTCTGTTTCAACCCATGGCCTTGAATGCTGTTCGAGAATTCTAAGTTATGCTCGCGCGGCCGAAGCAGAGAAACTTTTGGATGCATGAGGATGTATCTCCAGGATGAGACACAGCAAAACCACCTAAACTCACCCTATCGGTACAGGTGCGAAAACATAGAGTAAGAATCTGGGTCTTAAGTCTCAGAATGAAACTGGAGTATGACCGAAGTCATCCTCCACAACGATTCCTAGAAAGTGTGACTAAATCACAAGACCGTCCGATTCCGACCAAGATCAGATCCCGAATGCCATTCTCCTGTGCAACGCAAGAGCGAAGCCAATGTTATTCAACTCGACGGTACCGTCAAAATGCTGCCAATCAGCTTTCAGAGCTGATTCAAAAATTTCCCCACACTATCTTCAGATCATCATTCGTGCCAATAGCGACCGTTCCCTCCAGTTTCGTGCAGAGCTTCAGAACGTCAACTGACCTCAGTTTAAGTTGACCGATCATGTCTCTGCTATTTAGCTGGAGGAACTGAACTTGCTGTTTGACTGGCTGTGTAAACAGCATGCCGAGACCACCGGCCATCCGGCGCCAGACAGTCGCATTTGGAAGGGTACCGTCCACAAGAATTTTTAGAATCATGAAGGCAATATACTCAGTCGACGCCAGCAGTCATCGTTCCAGACAGACCGGAACGGTAAACATATAAACTGTGGCAACACTCAGATGGCTCACAGGTCGTTTCGCCCTCCATACAAAAGGCGAAACTCGAGCAAAGTCAGTTGCCCCGCCAGGCACTCAATCGTGTTCGCTGGAATGCAGATCTCCCACGAAAACAGCGTGTCGAGTCCTTCAGTGCTCGCCTCGCAACAAGCCACACAGGGAAGTAACAGAGAAAACTAAAAGCAACAGTACATACAGTCCTGATATGCGTAGCACTCAAGCGAAAAGTTCAAATGGTTCAAATGGCTCTAAGCACTATGGGACTTGAGCCATGGTAAAAATTGCTGTTTTGAAGAGCGTGCCGCAGCGCGTAGTGTGAAGCAGTCGCCCTCCGTTTCTGGAAATCGCAGCCTTGGTGTCTCCCTCTGGTGGAAAAGGGGAAATGTTGCCTGTTCACGTGCATTTAAGAGGCGCTATGAGCTCGCCAGGGGGTCAGTCTGGGTCAGTTTCTCGTCCCCAGCTTGCTAGTCTGTCTCTCGTCGGCATTTGTTAGGCAGTCAGAGTATGTCTGTCGTTCGGAGTGCTAGTATGTCTGTCGTTCGGATCAACATTTAAAGCCGGCAAAATGAGACTCTTTCCACTCCGCCAGTAAGAGAACCCAACGAGTGGTCTCCCGGACGGGGCTTAATTCTTGCATCTGAGTCCGCACGTTAGGCCGCCAGTCTGCTCGAGTTTGCTCAGGCAATGCTCATTGGCGGTTGGATGATCGGTTGGTCGGTCGCGCGCCCAGACAGAAGATGACTTGTCCGTCTTGAGCGTCGGCGCATGTGAGGTCGCCACGTGAGTCCAGTAGACCGCGGCGAATAACGAGGGGTAGTGACTTCGCGGTCGACACGAGGGCAACAGGAGTCAACCCACGACATCAGTCTGGCCGGTGCGAGCTTCGACGCCGTGAGACGGGAGACCTCCGCGCCTTCCTGCGTCCGTTGAAGCGGCTGGCAGCGGACGGTTCGGGAGAGCGATTTGGGAGTGCTGCGCCAGGTCTTCTCAAGAAATCGCAGTTTCTTAGAAGTTACAGGACTGGTGATGATTTACTCTTGTTAAATTCTACTTGTTTTCATGGTGAGGTCACGAGCCGTTTTGCTTTGGGGTCGTCCCACCATTCCTCTCCTTTTGCCCACCCGCGGGAAGGTGGTTGTTTACTAACTGGGTGGTCCGTTTTTCCCTTGTGGAGTAGGGGCCGGTTAGAGCAACCTGCAGTTCGGTTTGTTTGGTGAGCTCCCTATCAATCTACCGTACGTTAGTAGCTGCCTCTGTCATGTTTGTCGGATTTGGTGTGTTAACGAATTTATTGCTTGGAGTGTAACGGCCTAATACCCGAAATATGTTTTGATCCTTGGAAACTTTGATATTATTGCCTATGATCTTGAGAGGACGTATCTGTGTACTGTAGAGCATCTTAACTATTGTTTGGACAACTTTGTAGAATTTTATATAAGATTGCATTTCATGGGCTCTTATTTAAATTATCATTTTAGTATATAAAGTTTCATCGTAAGACTTTTCTTAGAAGTTAAAATTAAGTTACACCTTCGGTGGCAAGGTTAATATTTTAATTGTTAATGTTTTGTACCATTTCCAACCTCCTATGGCGGGTGCATAGTTTGTGTGCTTGTGTAAATTGTTAAAACTCTTAGTTTAAAGTTATCTGGTGTGTTGCACTTTTGCACCATTGTAGTCTTTCAGAGGTTGTTGTGAGCGGTCGTAACTACGGCCGTGTGAAAAGGGAGCGGCAAGGTTCTCTGCCCGAAAGCTCATACAGTCAAAACTAGTTTCTTTCTGCCTCTGAATAAATTGTGACTTTGATATTTGGAGGGTGCTTTCTGATTATAATTTTAAATCTGTTTCTTTTAAAAAATGCTTTCAGGCACTATTAAAGTGAATAAAATTCCCATGTGTTAAAAGGAATTTGTTACGATTTCATCAGTTACTCCCTGGCAACTACTTCCATGCTTACATAGTGTGATTAAATGTGTTAATGTTCTTGATGAATCGCTAGTAAATAAAATAAATTCTTAAGAATATTCATTGAAAATAAAGCACGGTTCAGGACTTAACGTCTGAGGTCATCAGTCCCCTACACTTAGAACTACGTAAACCTAACTAACCTAAGGACAACACACACATCCATGCCCGAGGCAGGATTCGAACCTGCGACCGTAGCAGCAGCGCGATTCCGGACTGAGGCGCCAAGAACCGCTCCACCACAGCGGCCAGCAGGCGAAAAGAAATTTGTGCTCTCAGTACAAATGCTTTCATCAGAATAACCTTATTCGGCCGGTTCCCACCGTGAAATGGTATAAAAGATTAATAAAATTGATGAAAATGAGAGGCATGGAACCTTTTGGGTCGAGTGTGCGCATTTGTGACACTGTGAGTGTGCTGTGTTGTGTGCACGGAAGGAAAGAGAGCGGCTGGGGTAAGAATTAAGAATATGATTCAATATTTGACTGTGAGATATGACAATATACGTTCGTGTACTCTGAAGAATGAGTGAAGTAGAAACCCCAAATGGGCGTATGAGACAGAGTATGTTCGTCATTCCATTTACTTCACCTCATTTTACTTCCTTACTAATGTTTTCTGACTACTTGTCCTTACTTTGGTGGCACAACAGCTTTCGCTATGTACATAGTAGATCTCATGCAAGTAAACAACGATACCTGTTGAATCTTAATAATTTCTAGAAGTTGATGTCAGTAGAATTGTTATACTGTTCGTCGTAAGTGAGTTTATTATTGGCAACAAATGTTTATAATTAACGTACTGCCAGCTAAAAGTTTATCACTAGTTTTTGTAAACAATAAATTGCCATTTATAATATAATTTTCCAGAGTAAATTCTGTCACACACTGACATGGTTATTCAGATGAATGTTGCAGGTAGATCCAAACATTAAACATATACGAGGTGTCCCACACGAAAGCGGTCCCACAAACATGTGTGGTTATTCCGCTGAAATTGCACCGTCTAATTTGTGACGTTTGACGTGGCGGCACTGCTCTGCAACATCGTTTGACGCAACAGTCTGTTTACGCGCGGCGCGTTGGCTGGAGCTCAAGTATTCAGTGTTTAATGACAATGTATCGCTGTTCTCTCGATGAGCGCGTGTTTCTTGTGAAACAATATTGGATTACTGGTTCCATTAAGACATGTCAGCGAATATTCGATGAACGCTTTGGTGACCAGCGTATACCGGCTAAATACTCGATACAAAAGTGAACAAGATGGAGACCAGTAAACGGTGTTGGATCTTCACGGCGGGGGACGGCCGCCATTATCGGAAGAAAAAGTGACTGACGTAGTACAATGGTTGTTGGTCTCTCCTGCAAATTCTGATCGACGTTCATCTCAGGAGTGTGGAATGTCACAGAGCACATGCCACAGTGCTGCGAAGAAATGGTTCAAATGGCTCTGAGCACTATGGGACTTAACATCTGAAGTCATCAGTCCCCTAGAACTTAGACCTACTTAATCCTAACTAACCTAAGGACATCACACACATCCATGCCCCAGGCAGTATTCGAACCTGCGACCGTAGCGGTCGCGCGGTTCCAGACTCAAACGCGTTAGAGAATTTCCTCCCTAGGCCCGACAAGACGCCTCTTGAGACGCAGCAAGGTAGGAGTAGGCAAAATGCAACAGGGAATGACAATATTAATTTGCTAATAGTAAACTGCAGGAGCGTCTATAGAAAGGTCCCAGAACTGCTCTCATTAATAAATGGTCACAACGCCCATATAGTACTAGGGACAGAAAGTTGGCAGAAACCAGACGTAAACAGTAAAGAAAACCTAAACTCAGATTGGAATGTATACCGCAGAGATAGGCTGGACAGTGAAGGGGGAGGCGTGTTCATAGCAATAAGAAGTGCAATAGTATCGAAGGAAATTGACGGAGATCCGAATTGTGAAATGATTTGGGTGAAGGTTTTAAACATTCATGGTGGTGTCTGTTTGTACTATATCGTGTCTCCCCACCACTTTCGCGCAACGACGCTCTGAGCGTGTTTTTTAGGGAATTAACTAGTTTGAACCTGGGACCTGTTGCTGGTAAGGAGACGCCAGACCACACATGACATGTAGAATTCAGAAGAGTTCAGTGATACTAGCGATGATATAACCAACTACTAAATGATCTCAGCGTCAGCTCCACTGCACTCCCTGTAAAAGAATCTTAATACTAACTTAATTTAGTGGAAAGGGTTCAAGGCTTTCCTATTTTTAGTTAGCTGGTAAAATAACGTCGAAAAAGCACTTAAGTTTAACATTGGAAATTTTATTCTACTCACAAAACATCGTTTATAAATTGCACTGTTGATAAAAGGAAATGTTTTAATACAGGATGGTAAAAACCAACTGCGTTCAACAAAAATGTGAACGAATATTCCCTGAATGGGTTTCCAAGTTCTACAATCGATCGAAGGATGACCTATGCCATATCACATCTACAATCTAGGTTTAATTTAAGTTTCACAAAAGAGAAAACTATCAAAATGGTCTACAGTGACCCTCAATTATCTTTAATAACTTATCTAACTTGTCGTAAATTACAGTGGCTGATGTGGCTTCTCAATAACTATATAAAAGAAAAATCATCGCGTTTCAGATCTGTTCTTCAAGTGGCAAATGTGAACACCATGAGTTTTAATTAACGGTCACAATTAGTATTACGCAAAAAGGGGTGTAACAGATGAGAATTCTGCAGTTATGAGTGAAGCTTTATGCGTTCAAATATGCGGCATCGCGTCCGTTCATTACCTTGTCGGCGTTTAGGCAGCGTCAGGGCGACAGCGGCCGGCGCACCAGCCATCCAGCTCGCCGTCTCGGAACTAACTCTCTTCTCTTCTCCTTACTACAATTTACCTAAGTTAGTTTAAAAAAACTATCTGGCTATGTTTTCATCTGACCAATCAGGGTCTCGATGTTAACCTTAAGCTCCGCCTACAAAAAATTCTGTCTATCCAATGAGAAACGTTATACTTTTCGTGGTGGGGCAATGTTTTTTAAAGTTTGCAACGTGACAGAGACGCTAAAATGTCTCACGCTAAAACCTGCAGCTGGTGTGGTCCTTTTAGCGTTATCGTGATATCTATACTGTTCTTCTGGAGGGCTCTATCTTTTAACATGGGCTGGAGGATTGTCCTAATGTAACAGACAGGCGAAAAAGTCTCACGCTAAAACTTGCGGGTGGTAGTGGCCCTTTTTGTGTTATCGTAAGATCTATACTGCTTTTCTGGAGGGCTCTAGCTTTTAACATGGGCTGGGGGTTGTCCTTGACGTACCTGAGACGCGAAACAGTCTCACGCTAAAATGTGCGGGTTGTGTAGTCGTACAGGTATGCTCGCGGCGTGGGTGCCCAGCCTCTCCCTTATCGTAGGGCCTTCTAGCTTAACACGGTTCTGCTCTCGGCTTCTGTCCTCGTTTCTCCCCTCGGAACTGCGTCTGCCTCACGGTGGGAAGGTACGACATGCATTTAGGCATTCTTGTGTTAGTCTGTGGTATTCCATTTGCTCACTCGTTACTCGTATTACTTTGGTTAATTTAATGTCACGATTTATTCGGAGCTTTGTGACATACTAATGGATTTGCTTATCATGTCAGGGTTTTCATGGAAGGTGTTGGATTTGCCTGACACCTTACAAGGTCACGGTTAAAGCAGGCTCAGACATGGTAATTGGATGTCTCTATAGGCCCCCGGGCTCAGCAGCTGTTGTGACTGAGCACCTGAAGAATAATTTGGAAAATATTTCGAGTAGATTTCCCCACCATGTTATAGTTCTGGGTGGAGATTTTAATTTACCGAATATAGACTGGGAGACTCAAACGTTCATAACAGGCGGCAGTGAAAAAGAATCCAGTGAAATTTTTTTAAGTGCTTTATCTGAAAACTACCTTGAGTAGTTAAACAGAGAACCGATTCGTGGCGATAACATATTAGACCTTCTGGTGACAAACAGACCCGAACTATTTGAATCAGTTAATGCAGAACAGGGAATCAGCGATCATAAAGCGGTTATTGCATCGCTGATTTCAGCCGTAAATAGAAATATTAAAAAAGGTAGGAAGATTTTTCTGTTTAGCAAAAGTGACAGAAAGCAGATTTCAGAGTACTTAATGGCTCAACACAAAAGTTTTGTCTCAAGTACAGATAGTGTTGAGGATCAGTGGACAAAGTTCAAAACCATCGTACAATATGCATTAGATGAGTATGTGCCAAGCAAGATCGTAAGAGATGGAAAAGAGCCACCGTGGTACAACAACCGAGTTAGAAAACTGCTGCGGAAGCAAAGGGTACTTCACAGCAAACATAAACATAGCCAAAGCCTTGCAGACAAACAAAAATTACGCGAAGCGAAATGTGGTGTGAGGAGGGCTATGCGAGAGGCGTTCAATGAATTCGAAAGTAAAGTTCTATGTACTGACTTGGCAGAAAACCCTAAGACATTTTGGTCCTATGTCAAAGCGGTAGGTGGATCAAAACAAAATGTCCAGACACTCTGTGACCAAAATGGTACTGAAACAGAGGATGACAGACTAAAGGCCGAATTACTAAATGTCTTCTTCCAAAGCTGTTTCACAGAGGAAGACTGCACTGTAGTTCCTTCTCTAGATTGTCGCACAGACGACAAAATCGTAGATATCGAAATAGACGACAGAGGGATAGAGAAACAATTAAAATAGCTCAAAGGAGGAAAGGCCGCTGGACCTGATGGGATACCAGTTCGATTTTACACAGAGTACGCGAAGGAACTTGCCCCCCTTCTTGCAGCGGTGTACCGTAGGTCTCTAGAAGAGCGAAGCGTTCCAAAGGATTGGAAAAGGGCAGAGGTCATCCCCGTTTTCAAGAAAGGACGTCGAACAGATGTGCAGAACTATAGACCTATATCTCTAACGTCGATCAGTTGTAGAATTTTGGAACACGTATTATGTCCGAGTATAATGACATTTTTCTGGAGACTAGAAATCTACTCTGTAGGAATCAGCATGGGTTTCGAAAGATACGGTCGTGTGAAACCCAGCTCGTGCTATTCGTCCACGAGACTCAGAGGGCCATAGACACGGGTTCACAGGTAGATGTCGTGTTTCTTGACTTCCGCAAGGCGTTTGACACAGTTCCCCACAGTCGTTTAATGAACAAAGTAAGAGCATACGGACTATCAGACCAATTGTGTGATTGGATTGAGGAGTTCCTAGATAACAGAACGCAGCATGTAATTCTCAATGGAGAGAAGTCTTCCGAAGTAAGAGTGATTTCAGGTGTGCCGCAAGGGAGTGTCATAGGACCGTTACTATTCACAATATACATAAATGACCTGGTGGATGACATCGGAAGTTCACTGAGGTTTTTTGCAGATGATGCTGTGGTGTATCGAGAGGTTGCAACAATGAAAAATTGTACTGAAATGCAGGAGGATGTGCAGCGAATTGACGCATGGTGCAGGGAATGGCAATTGAATCTCAATGTAGACAAGTGTAATGTGCTGCGAATACATAGAAAGATAGATCCCTTATCATTTAGCTACAAAATAGCAGGTCAGCAACTGGAAGCAGTTAATTCCATAAATTATCTGGGAGTACGCATTCGGAGTGATTTAAAATGGAATGGTCACATAATGTTGATCGTCGGTAATGCAGATGCCAGACTGAGATTCATTGGAAGAATCCTAAGGAAATGCAATCGGAAAACAAAGGAAGTAGGTTTCAGTACGCTTGTTCGCCCACTGCTTGAATACTGGTCAACAGTGTGGGATCCGTACCAGATAGGGTTGATAGAAGAGATAGAGAAGATCCAACGGAGAGCAGCGCGCTTCGTTACAGGATCATTTAGTAATCGCGAAAGCGTTACGGAGATGATAGATAAACTCCAGTGGAAGACTCTGCAGGAGAGATGCTCAGTAGCTCGGTACGGGCTTTTGTTAAAGTTTGGAGAACATACCTTCACCGAAGAGTCAAGCAGTATATTGCTCCCTCCTACGTATATCTCGCGAAGAGACCATGAGGATAAAATCAGAGAGATTAGAGCCCACACAGAAGCATACCGACAATCCTTCTTTCCACGAACAATACGAGACTGGAATAGAAGGGAGAACCGGTACCCTCCGCCAAACACCGTCAGGTGGCTTGCGGAGTATGGATGTAGATGTAGATGTAGAATCATAGGAGATGTCAGTAGACTGAATGGATAATTATTGAGCTAAATGAATTATAATGTTGTTGTTATGGTCTTCAGTTCAACGACTCGTTTGATGCCTCTCCAACCCAGTATATCCTGTCAAGACTCTTCTCTCTGAAAAACTACTGCAACCTACATCCATCTGAAGAACTTCTTTAGTGAAGAAGAAGATGAACCACTCTGCCACAACGGCCGGCTGCTGCGAAGAAAGCCGGCATGTATCCATGCAGGTTTACCGTTGTCCAGGAACTGAATTTCAGTGAAAAAGGGAAACACATTACCTTTTGCGTTTGGTTGCAGCAATCTGTTGCTCAGAGGCCAAGAATACTGCAGTACACACGATTTAATGATGAGACATGGTTTCACCTCTCTGGCTTCTTAAACTCTCAGAATTCACGTTTGCAATGCAATGAAAATCCACATGCACTGGTCGAGCAACTCTTGCATTCACAAAAGATTGACTTGTTCTGTGCAGCATTGCAGCGTCAGATCATCGAATCAGTTTTTTGCGAGTCTGCTGTGACAAGTATATTTTACAACCAAATGTTTCGAGAATTTGTTAACCAACTGGAAGATGAAGAGTTTACCCTCGGGCTTGTACCACCAGGATGGCGCCACATCCCACACGTCTTGAGGGACGATGGCTGAGGTCGAATCATTTTTCCCTGGCAAAGTCATTTCGAAAGGACAGTGGCCTCCAAGGTCACCAGATTTAACACCGTCTGACTTTTACCTCTGGGATGGCGTAAAAGGCAAGGTTTACAGGACGAGAGAACATTGTCCGTGAAATACAGGTAGTGACACCAGATGTTCTGGCAATCACATTCGAGGAGCTGCAGCGTCGTATTCAGCTGTGTTTACAAGTCGTGGGCGGTTACTTCCAGCACCTTTGTTTTCCTATGAACAAAGTATGACATCTTCATGTCATTTCCTGATTTTTACGCAAAGCCTTTAAGTGTAATTTAAGCAAATCGTTGCTATGGGGCCTCTTTCGAGTGGGACTACGATAAAGTGTAATATTAGATTCTACAAATTTCGATGTATAAACAGATTAATATCTATGTCTTCATTAATTTGTGATGCATTCATCATTTAAATGATAACTGAGCCCAGTTGCAGTAGCCACCGGGTGGGTTCGGTACGCCAGTGGTTGTTACTGATGGTCCTAAGCCTGGAAAAAGTGAGGTTGTGGGGGAGGTTGGCTATATACCTCTCCCACTCACACAGAGAGGAAGAACTATCTGAAAAAAAGACAAATATTGTTGATTACCGTCATTTTGAGATTGCGATATGTAGAATCAGTAACCGCTACCGCAGTAATAGGCAGCTGTTTTCAATTCCCGAACGCGTGAATAATAATTACTACAGATGTGTCAGTTTGAGCGCGCTAAGGCATTGGAATTTGTAGAGAACTGTTTACTGCAGGCGCCGAAGAAGTTGGCTACAATTAGCAGCAACCTGCGTGAGATGTAAAAAATGACTGCTTATTGTTCGTCGACAAGCGAGTGCTCAGGAAAGCGTTACAAGTACTTACAAAAACTCGACACCTGGTCCCTGAACAGCGAAAATGGTGATTATTATTCTTTGAAATGAACTCTCTTACATAACTTCTCGTTAACATATTTATTATTAACGAAAATTAAAAACGCTTACATATTTTAAACAGTATCTATAATACAAAAGACGAATCACTTGATGTTGCCTTTCAGCTACAAGAGAACGGTGGAAGTATAGCCAGTAAACTACTTGCGCCACCTCTAAAAGCTAAACATCAAAGCAGTGACAATTCGGTCGATTAAATTCATTCTGTCCACTATCTTACGTTTTTGGCATTGTGGAAACATCTTCAAATAATGCAACTAAATCATGGTTTAGCAAATGTTTTACTTGATCTCTGCCGGCCGCTGGTGGCCGAGCGGTTCTGGCGCTACAGCCTGGAACCGCGCGACCGCTATGGTCGCAGGTTTGAATCCTGCCTCGGGCATGGATGTGTGTGTTGTCCTTAGGTTAGTTAGTTTTAAGTAGTTCTAAGTTCTAGGGGACTTATGACCTCAGCAGTTGAGTCCCATAGTGCTCAGAGCCATTTTTTTGAACTTGATCTCTATCGTCGTATTCTGGAGGAACGAGAGCGTCGTGCCTGAATGAGTTTCCCAAATTCTTTCGGTCCGCAGCTCGTGGTCGTGCGGAAGCGTTCTCGCTTCCCGCGCCCGGGTTCCCGGGTTCGATTCCTGGCGGAGTAAGGGATTTTTCTCTGTCTCGTGATGTCCTTAGGTTAGTTAGGTTTAAGTAGTTCTAAGTTCTAGGGGACTGATGACCATAGATGTTAAGTTCCATAGTGCTCAGAGCCATTTGAACCAAATTCTTTCGAACCTAAGAGTAGAGACGGAGAATCCACAGAAACAATAAGCATCATATCATTACTGAAATTTGCAAACTAAAACAACTAACAGACTTAGCGGATAAACTTGACATTCTAATCCTAATATTACAAAAAGCTGGTACAGAGATGAAATGTATAAGAGAGAGTCAGATGAAAATCCGACAGGTGGGAAAGAAGTTAAATAAACTGCTTATTATTTCAAAAGTAATCATCATAATGTTAAAACATTTATCCCAATGTGAGACATGACGACCAGTACCTTCATAGAAAAATATTTGCGGTTGCCTACGGAACGAAAATGGTTCAAATGGCTCTGAGCACTATGGGACTTAACATCTCAGGTGATCAGTCCCCTAGAACTTAGAACTACTTGAACCTAACTAACCTAAGGACATCACACAACACCCAGCCATCACGAGGGAGAGAAAATCCCTGACCCCGCCGGGAATCGAACCCGGGAACCCGGGCGTGGGGAGCGAGAACGCTACCTCACAACCACGAGATGCGGGCCTACGGAACAATGTACCTAGGTGTGCACCTCTTCATCGGCCACGAATGTCTTTCTTCAGAGATACTGAAATCGCATGGGGAGCGATGCTCACTGTATGCAGAATGTGTAAGGGCTCCCCAGTGAAACGTCGCGGCATAGTCGAAACGGCATTATTCTATTGCTGGGTAACGCCCAGCCACATGTTGCCAAGGATATTTCGACTACGCTGCAGAAGTTTGGTTGTGAAACTCTTACACATCCTCCATACAGTCTCGATCTCTCCCCTTGTTATTTAAATATATTTGAAGACCTGAAGAAAGACATTCGTGGTTGTGGATATAAAGCAGTCGCCCTGGGGAGAGAAGCAGTGTCGAAGAGGAATGAGGAACGACAGCCGCCCAAATGCAAAGTTTTCCTTTCCTTCATCATAACGACTGCAGATCGCATTGGAAAAGTGTAGAGCAAGTGTGGTGTAGAAACCATCTTCAGATTCACCAGGAAGATAAAAGAATTTTTAAACATCGGCCAAAGATATGCGACATCCTGTTCTGGGTCGGGGGTTCGAACCTGGGACTGAAGATGGCCAAGTTGAAGCTGGGACCCATCGCACCAAATTTCGTCAGGAGGCTGAGCAAGATCAAGAGCGTCGAGGGACAGTGCAGAGTGATACAGTGGTATTCGGTAGCGTTACTTTATTCAGCTAATTTACAGTACTCGATGGGTGCAGCGTAGTGTCGTCATATCGCTCGCACCGTTTTGCCGCGAGTCCAGCCGGCTCAGCAGCTCCTGGTATGCCAACGCTGCTGCTGCTGTCATCAAGGTTGCTCTCCCGGTCACCACCCGCCGATGCGTCACGTCTTGTGCCGTGTAGCTGCCCACGATTCCGGAGACTGCTACAGTTCCTGGTCTTCACTGCCCTCAGCTCCGTTTGGCCTGATCTTTCCGACCATGAGACGAAGCTCGATGTACTGGTCACCAGTGGCACTCAGGCCTCCGCTGTTCCCAGGACAGGACCAGATGCGAACCCGCGCCCTCCTGTATGTGGATGCTGTGCCGCAACTTGCCGCTAGTGGTGCTTGCTGGTTGGTAACACCCGCCGCCGTCTCTGGCGTTGCTGTGCCTCCTGCAGCGTGCGCCTCGCCCGGATCCCGGTATGGCAGGTAGGAAGCGAACGTGGCCCGTGGACTGGAGTAGTACGGAGCCCCTCCTGGACCCGCTGCAGACCCCTGCTACTGCACTCTTTCAGGCAGACCGTGTGACCTCCAAGTTCCAGGCTGCTATTCTCTCCCGCCCCAGTGTTGTTTTCCCGGGCGTGGAATACAGCCCGAACAAGTACAGAGAAACAATGTCTAGGTTTATGCCGATTACTTATAACATTGCTGCCAGACTGGCCCCTATAAGTGTAGACCAGTGCAGGTCCGTCCCGATGCTCGACTGACCTGGCTCACTCTCTCTAGCTAAAATTACCTGTCTATTTATACTGATTTTTCTCTCGCTTCTGACATAGTGTCAGACAGAGACAGAAACTATGACAGGGATTAATTCCCATATGTCAGCCACTTACAAATAGCCCTCCTGGCTCTGGTCTAGCGCCCCACCTCATACATCACAATAACTTCAAGCATCGCCGCGGTTTCCTGCCTCGTTTTTGCACCACTCAAAACAAATCGTGCGTGCAATACCGCTGTCACCGGTCTCCGCGTCCGCGCCCTCGAGTTTCATGTTTACATTGCCGGGCCTGCTGGCTGTTGACTGTTACGACACTCTGCCAGCGGCATCAGATTTCATCGCTCAACCACACCTTCTTTGAATTTTGATAAAATTTCCCTTTCCCTCGATTAAGACTGACACGAGCGCAGCAATCCTTTGGTTAAACCGGGTGTATACAAAATTCCTTCTAGTTGTGGACTGGTTTAAATTGGTACCACAAAAAGATATCTTAACACTCATCTGGTTGAATTCAAGAAGAACTGCCGCCTGAGACAATCGGATAACTCGGCCGTAGTGGGATATCTTTACCCAGCAGGTGATCATGAAATGGTATTCAAATGGTTCAAATGGCTCTGAGCACTATGGGACTCAACTGCTGTGGTCATCAGTCCCCTAGAACTTAGAACTACTTAAACCTAACTAACCTAAGGACATCACACACATCCATGCCCAAGGCAGGATTCGAACCTGCGACCGTAGCAGTCGCACTGCTCCGGACTGCGCGCCTAGAACCGCGAGACCACCGCGGCCGGCAAATGGTATTCACTGAGACGAGTGTCATATCGAAAACGTGGCACTATCGTGCGGGTATATATAGAGAGGCTTCGTGATTTATAAACACTAGAATAACAAAAAAGAGACCGGTGTTAAAATAGAAAAAATTTGGATGTAAGCACTGAAACATAAGAACGACGATCGATTACTTTCAGTCGAGAATGTTGGAATTGCCACAGACAGTCTCGTAGCTGAAGTCACATGATGGACTGTGGCACCAACTACGCTGTTCATTTATTCGGCGCTCCCTGGAGTTATGGTTAAAGTTTGACATTAGACATCTGAAGACGTCACCCGCAGTCGGAGAGGAAACGTTAGGAGAAAGTTTTATACATCGACCAATGCCTACTAGCCCGAAAGTTTTAAGTAATGCCAGTAACGGCAGTCAAATATTAAATTGTATGATGAATTAGAGAGGTATTATCTTACTCTCAGTCGACTACGAAGTCCTCTATAAATCTCTGTTGAATCGGATAGGATACGAAACACGCTGTATAACTTGCAGGGTGAGAATTATTGAAGTATATGAAAAAAACACGTAAATTGTCTACTAACTACGGCGTGCACACACAATATTCAACATGTAAACGTCACTACAGATATTCGGATTTAGGCTATGAAATGTTAGATATGCCTGCCATCATTGCCAACGATTTTGCATGACCCACTGAAGTGTCGGAACATCGATGTTGTCTGTAATATAGCCCCACAAAAAGGAGTCGCATATGTTCAGATCCGGAGAATATGGCGGCCAATAGATGCCCATGGCAGTGACCAGAATGCGGTCCCCAAAGTGCTTCTGCAGGACATCAAATATTCTCCTCCTTCGATGCGATTGAGCTCCGTCTTGCATGTGCTACATCTCGTTGAAATCAGGCTCACTTTGGATAATGGAGATGAAATCATCTTCCAAAACCTCCACGTACCGTTCGGTAGTCACTGTGTCCTCAAGGTATTGCACCAATTATTACGTGACTGGACATTGCAGACCACACAGTCATCCGTTTAGAGTGAAGAGACTTCTCGATCGCGAAATGAGGATTCCCAGTCCCCCAAATCCAACAATTTTCCTTACTGACGAATCCATCCAAATGAAAGTGGGTTTCATCTCAAAGTCAAATCATATTCTCCTACTAATTCCCATCATGCCCCGAGGCCAACCTTGCAGTCTGAACGTCCTGACACAAACTGTTCAGAAGTTATGACTATTTTCTTTTATATAGTTCAATAATTGTCAAACCGTAAGATTACCAAGAAGGTTTTTTAAGAATCAGATCGTTTGTTGGGGAAACCATGAACCTTAAAATCATCTTCCAAATTCGCAAAAACAAACAAATGCTACTCATATTTTTTGACTTCAGAAAATCATATAGTTTCTCAGACAAATAAGCACTTTCTGACGCACTAAGGAAATTCCAAATTGATATATAAAGAAGAAGAAAGGTGACGAAACAAATCCAAAATGACACGACAGGTAAAGTGAAATTTGTGGAAGAAGTTTTTGCACTAATCGAGTCCAAGTTGGATCAGAAGAGGGAGAGGCTTATCTCACTACAATGTAGTTTAGTTCTTAAGAAAATGTTTCGCAAATGGCAAAATAAATGTAGGTCTGTAACTATCAGTAGATGTGTTGAAAACAAAAATACTTTCCATGCTTAGAATGTGCTAATGATAATGAAGTCCTCTCCAATTACAGATAAAAAAAATCATATAGCATGTAGAGAGGCTTCAGTCATTTCACGCTAAAAGACGCAGTAATGAAAGAAACCAGATCGGATTTCAACAAGCAATCTTTAATCACCCAGTTCAGGAAAATCTTATAAGTGGATACATCGAAATACACTCCTGGAAATTGAAATAAGAACACCGTGAATTCATTGTCCCAGGAAGGGGAAACTTTATTGACACATTCCTGAGGTTAGATACATCACATGATCACACTGACAGAACCACAGGCACATAGACACAGGCAACAGAGCATGCACAATGTCGGCACTAATACAGTGTATAGCCACCTTTCGCAGCAATGCAGGCTGCTATTCTCCCATGGAGACGATCGTAGAGATGCTGGATGTAGTCCTGTGGAACGGCTTGCCATGCCATTTCCACCTGGCGCCTCAGTTGGACCAGCGTTCTTGCTGGACGTGCAGACCGCGTGAGACGACGCTTCATCCAGTCCCAAACATGCTCAATGGGGGACAGATCCGGAGATTTTGCTGGCCAGGGTAGTTGACTTACACCTTCTAGAGCACGTTGGGTGGCACGGGATACATGCGGACGTGCATTGTCCTGTTGGAACAGCAAGTTCCCTTGCCGGTCTAGGAATGGTAGAACGATGGGTTCGATGACGGTTTGGATGTACCGTGCACTATGCAGTGTCCCCTCGACGATCACCAGAGGTGTACGGCCAGTGTAGGAGATCGCTCCCCACACCATGATGCCGGGTGTTGGCCCTGTGTGCCTCGGTCGTATGCAGTCCTGATTGTGGCGCTCACCTGCACGGCGCCAAACACGCATACGACCGTCATTGGCACCAAGGCAGAAGCGACTCTCATCGCTGAAGACGACACGTCTCCATTCGTCCTTCCATTCACGCCTGTCGCGACACCACTGGAGGCGGGCTGCACGATGTTGGGGCGTGAGCGGAAGACCGCCTAACGGTGTGCGGGACCGTAGCCCAGCTTCATGGAGACGGTTGCGAATGGTCCTCGCCGATACCCCAGGAGCAACAGTGTCCCTGATTTGCTGGGAAGTGGCGGTGCGGTCCCCTACGGCACTGCGTAGGATCCTACGGTCTTGGCGTGCATCCGTGCGTCGCTGCGGTCCGGTCCCAGGTCGACAGGCACGTGCACCTTCCGCCGACCACTGGCGACAACATCGATGTACTGTGGAGACCTCACGCCCCACTTGTTGAGCAATTCGGCAGTACGTCCACCCGGCCTCCCGCATGCCCACTATACGCCCTCGCTCAAAGTCCGTCAACTGCATATGCGGTTCACGTCCACGCTGTCGCGGCATGCTACCATTGTTAAAGACTGCGATGGAGCTCCGTATGCCACGGCAAACTGGCTGACACTGACGGCGGCGGTGCACAAATGCTGCGTAGCTAGCGCCATTCGGCGGCCAACACCGCGGTTCCTGGTGTGTCCGCTGTGGCGTGCGTGTGATCATTGCTTGTACAGCCCTCTCGCAGTGTCCGGAGCAAGTATGGTGGTTCTGACACACCGGTGTCAATGTGTTCTTTTTTCCATTTCCAGGAGTGTATTTAGGTGAAACTACTGAATCGACTTTGAAAAATATGAAACTTAAAAAGGAGTATAAAAGTCATTTGGAATAATTATCTATTTCACAAACGAGATTTTATAACATAACTGTTGCGTAAGAAGTACTTTGCTCACCTTGCACTATGACGCTGGGCGGAAGAACTGAAAACAGTTCCAGAATTTGACTTACAAGCAAGAGTAACGTTTTCCGGTAAAGTTTGTCAGAAATTGATGAGTGAAAATACTTTAATTTGATCCTTAGACTACATGTAGGACAGCGTGTTTCTTACATTTGTCTTGCATTGCATTTGATTATGGGTTACATACTACATGTGTTCCCTGCTATTACTACTTGCACTGTAAATATTTTCAGCAGACTAGGTAAGATGGCGCTGATGTAGCTTCTCCGAGATTTTATGCGGTTGAGACTAACTGCAAATGACTGTATTAATCACACGTGCCGAAGGCTGACAGGTTACTAGCTTATGTAAGTAAAAGACGGTAAAAACATGTGTCCTTGCACAAAGTACAAATCGGACCCATAAAGTACGATATAACACACTTGAAGTTGTGTTCTATGTGGTTAGTAGTTTATGAACGTGCTCAGTATCCAACCGTGTTGCTACCGCGTATCTTTCACTCCTTTCGTTACCCTTTGCGTTAGTTTGTCGTCTCCTGGTGCTAATAAAGATTTAGGTAGTTTTGACATTGGGTCGCCATCATCGTATGAGGGTCTATTTCAGGGCATACATTGTGTTAGTTACCCTGTATGAAAACTCGAGTACAGTTTTGAAAGGAGGGGAGCTAGCAGCCTTCATGAAGTTGCCAGTAACAGTGAACATTCTTTGTTTTAACAGTAAGAAGGAAGTGCAAAGAGATGCTATTGCCTATATGGATGTAATGATTTATCCTATAATCCTTCTTGAAGACACTTGAACATTATTTTTCGTGGTGTGTTTTGCTAGTTCCAGACCAGATGACTTCCACATTTACAGCTTTATGTTTTTAATAACCAGTATGACAGCACAAGTGAAGGAGTTAAGGTACTTACGCCAATGGTCACAGCTGTTACCTCCATTACTGTAAATGGGGACACAACCTTACAAGACTACCGTTACTTGTAACTTATATCTGCGGTATGATATATCATCAATTATTTATGCTTGACAACGGCAGAACGCTGGAATTACAACAACAGATTAATAACTTCTACAGACGTAAGCAGAATACGATAACGACAAACATAGAAGTAGATATCCTCGCTGTGGCACCGCGGCTTAAATCACTTAATAAAGCAAAGGTCTGCGGTCCAGAATGTATACCAGTCAGGTTCCTTTCAGAAAATGCTGATACAATAGCTCCATACCTAGTAATTATATGCAACGGCTCGGTCATAAAAATATCCATACCTAAAGACTGGAAAATTGCTCTAGTCACACCAATACCCAAAAAGGGAAGTAGGAGTAATATGTTGAATTACAGGCTCATATCACTAACGTCGATTTGCAGTAATGTCTTGGAATTTTGGAACATGTATTCTATTTGAACATTATGAACTACCTCGAAGAAAAAAATTTATTGACACATAGTCAGCACGGATTTAGAAAAAATCGTTCTTGCGAAATACTTCTAGCTCTTTATACTCATGAAGTAATGAGTGCTATCCGCATTTTTAGATTTACTGAAGGCTTTCGATACCCTTCCTTAATAGCCTCTTCTAACCAAATCGCGTATCAATGGAATATCGCCTCTGTTGTGCCACTAGATTCGTGATTTCCTGCAAGAAAGGTCACAGTTCGTAGCAATAGACGGAAAATCATCGAGTAAAGCAGAAGTAATATCCGGCGTTTCCTAAGGAAGTGTTATAGGCCCGCTATTATTCCTGATCTATGTTAACGACATTGGAGATAATATGAGTAGCCCTGTTAGATTGCTTGCAATTATGCTCTCATTTACAGTCTTATAAAGTCATCAGATGACCAAAAATATCTGCAAAATGATTTAGATAAGATATCTGTATGGTGCGAAAAGTGGCAAATGACCCTGAATAAAGAAAACTGTGAAGTTATTCACATGAGTACTTAAAGAAATCCGCTAAATTTCGAATGCGCGATAAGTCACACAAATCTAAAGGCTGTAAATTCAACTAAATACTTAAAGATTATAATTACAAATAACCTAAACTGAAACGATCAGACAGATAATTGGAACCATCACATAGATAATGTTGTCGGTAGAGCAAGCCAATGACTGCGATTCATTGGTAGAACACCTAGAAGGTGCAACAGGTCTACTAAGGAGACTGCTTACACCACGCTTGTCCACCCTATCCTGGAGTATTGCTGTGCGGTGTGGGATCCGCATCAAGTGGGACTGACGGGCGACATCGAAAAAGTTCAAAGAAGGGCAGCTCGTTTTGTATTATCGCGAAATAGGGGAGATATTGCAGCAGACATGATACGTGAATTGGAATGGCAATCATTAAAACAAAGGCATTTTTCGTTGCGACGAGATGTTCTAATGAAATTTCGATCACCAGCTTTCTCCTCCGATTGCGAAAACATTCTGTTGACACCCACCTACATATGGACAAATGATCATCATGACAAAATAAGAGCAATCTGGACTCTTACAGAAAAATTTAAGAGCTCGTTTTTCCCGCGTGCTGTTCGAGAATGGAACGATAGAGAGACAGCATGAAGGTGGTTCATTCGTTTGCCAGACACTTTATTGTGAATAGCAGAGTAATCACGTAAATGTAGATGTAGATTAAGTAAAACATAAACGTGGCCAAGGACTAATCAGAAATACTCTTCAACTGAAGTACAGATATTTAAAAAGAAAATCGTAAGTAGGCCGTTTAGGTTTTTATGTTGGTAATGGCACGTAGCGCTCTGTATGAAAATCACTGACTGTGCTGTGTGCAGTCTGTGGCTGATTTGCATTGTTGGAATATTGGAATATTGTAGTGTTGGGCAGTTTTATCTGAACAGCCCGTAGCGTTGCGCAGTTGGAGGTGAGTCGCTAGCAGTGGTGGATGTGGGGAGAGAGACTGCAGAATTTTGAGAGCGGACGATCTGGACGTGTGTCCGTCAGAAAAAGGAAATTTGTAACAGTGGATGTCATGAACTGTCACACACACACACACACACACACACATATATATATATATATATATATATATATATATATATATATATATATATATATATATATCACTATTAAGGTAAATACATTGTCTGTCCTCTATCAAAATCTTTCATTTGCTAACAATGCCTATCAGTAGTTAGTGCCTTCAGTAGTTCCAATCTTTTATTTAGCTGGCAGTAGTGGCACTCGCTGTGGGCTCTGAGCATTATGGGACTTAACATCTTAGCTCATCAGTCCCCTAGAACTTAGAACTACTTAAACCTAACTAACCTAAGGACATCACACAACACCCAGCCATCACGAAGCAGAGAAAATCCCTGACCCCGCCGGTAATCGAACCCGGGAACCCGGGCGTGGGAAGCGAGAACGCTACCGGCACTCGCTGTATTGCAGTTGTTTGAGTAACGAAGATTTTTGTGAGTTAAGTGATTCGTGAAAAGTATACGTTACTGTCAGTCAGGACCATTCTTTTGTAGGAATTATTGAAAGTCTGATTGCGTTGCGCTAAAAAAAAAAAAAAAAAAAATAAAATAAAATAAAATAATGTGTGCCACTTAAGTGTTGATCAGAATAAGTAAAGAGAGAAATGTCTGAGTACGTTCAGTTTTGCTCATCTGTTTGGAAATGAGGTTTACCAGCACAGTCATTCTTCATTTTTCTAAGGGGACGTTTCATATGTCGACCCTTAGCCTAGGATACCTCACTGGAATCTTCTGATTTTTTTTCTTGTAGTTTGTGTAGTTATTGTAGCTATTGTTTATTGCTAGCGCGTATTTGTAGGGAGAATCTTCTTTGTAGTTGCAGTCTTTCCACAGTAAAACAGTTGTGACATGCCTGTAGATTTGCACCAAATATTTTGCAGCTGTGCTTGCAATTAATTTGATATTTTTTTCAGCGCTATTTTAATGCGTTTTCTTATTTTACTCTTCAAATTGTGCTTTTCTGTGTTATCGTGTGAAATATCATGACAATTATAGTGTGTAAAAAGCGTGAAAAGGTCCAAAGTAAATTGAGAAATGATAGTGACGACGAGCGTAGCTTATCGGCACCACCGTGTAATGAATTAACAGACATTCAAAGTAATAATTTGGTAACTGTGCATAGGGAAATGGACCAGGCGACAAATAATGGTGTAGACAGTGAAACAATTAGTGAACAGAGAAGCATTATCGATCGATCGGTAGGCAACAGCTCGCCTCAGGAATCCGAAATGACAGTACACAATCTTGCATATACTGTAGATTCAAGTTTTGCGTCCTCACCGTTTTCTCAAAGAAGTCAAGACACATTCTCTGCTTTTCAGAATGCGAATGTTGCCGGTGCAAATGCACTGCCGAAAAGCATAGAGGAACAGATTCCAGACACTAATAGATTATTATTGCAATTAATGCAACAAATCAAACAAAGTCAGAGACAAACACAGCAACAGCTTCAAAAGTTAGACGCAATGAAACAGAATCAAAAACAGTCACAGCAACAAATGGAAAAAATCAGAAACAAATTAAAGAAACACTTCAAAAAACACGTGAAGATTTAACAACTAAGTTACATAATATCGAATCGATATGTCAAAAAGTCTGTAATGACGTAAAAACACAAATTTGTGAGCATTTTCAACATATTTTTTCGAGGCATAAAAATGCATTACAGAATCACGAAGCAGCGATATAAGAAATGCATACTATTGTTCATGAAAATCACGGGTCTTTACGGGCTAAAATTGACTCAGTTGCATCTCCCGATTTGGTTACACAACTTGCAAAAATTCAGGAAAACTAAAAGGATACAGTAGATACTCTGAAAATTGGTTCAGAAAGACACATGGAGGAAATTAGTTCATTATCAGAGAAAGTAGTCGAACTTTCGGATCAGCAAAATAATTTATCTACGAAGGTAGATGATTATCTGAATGACACAAGGCCGGTAGTTTTTAATGGCTCTGAACAGTGCGAACAAATTAGGAAATTCAAACAAAATCAGAATCAAATTAATACGCAACACAAAAGAGAAATCCTGGAAGTACAAGGTCAGTTGGCACAAGTAATACAAGAACTACATATTTCAGAGGACACTCGCGCACCAACAAGGGAAGAAGGACTTAGAAATTCGGAGAAGCCACAAAATAATAACACAGGGCATTTCGGAAATTATGAAAGAAATTGGCAAGGTGCACGGAATTTTGAGATGGAACCGCCGACACGACGTAACAATGCCCGATATGCGACTCGCCGACACGATGACTTTGACTATATGCTGCTCATTACTACACGTAAATTCAAAATATTTAAGAATTATGGCAACGACATTCATCCACAAGCGTGGCTTCATCAATTCTTTCACTGTTTTCCTCCCAAATGGCCATTAGAGCACAGATTAGAACTTATGTGTGGCTATTTAGAGAATGAATCAGCTGTAAGAATGCGATCAGTGATTCACGATTGTCACAGTGAAGGAGAATTTTGTCATGCCTTCCTCTCAGCATATTGGTCTCAAGCTACTCAAGACCGAGTAAATTATACTATGAAAATGATGAAACACTTTGAACAATCTGAATTTTCCAGTCTTTTGAAATATTTTGAAGACATGTTGCGACAAGAATCAGTACCTGTCAAACCCATACAGCCCCTTAGAACTCATCCGCATTTGCTTAATCAAATTGCCTGAACATTTAAGACATATTATTTTGGCAGGACGTTGCAAAGTCGACATTGAAGCTTTTCAGGGACTCTTACAAGAATTAGAAATAGTCACAGACAGTAGCAGGATGCGAAAACAGGAAAAGAATCATTACAGGTCACATCTGTCACAATTCCGTGACTACAGAATCAATGACTGGACACAAAAAGGTTATTCTTACAATGCAAATCATGACCAAAACAGACACCACTCATATGACAATCATTGGCAGAGTAATAATAATTGCAGGAAGGATCACCTCTCCTCAGTAATGACTATGACAGAGACAATCATAGAAACAGACAATATGGGAACCAAAATAATTATCATCAAGGGAGACAGAATAACTTCGGACGCAAGGGTCCAGCGCGCAGTTACGATTCCGGGAGAAATTCTCCACCACATGACCGGCAAAAAAGAAACTATGGAAACTACCGACATAACGACAAACCTGAATCTCATCAGAACTGCCGAGATTCAAACAGGGCAGGGCCCTCTCGAAAAGGTGAATTTGTAGAAATTAGGTCTCCAAATCCCAATAACGACGCGCGCCAACAAAGACACAATAGGCAATGACTCATACTGCTGGCAGCCACAAAACGTACTTATGAGGCTGAAGAAGCAGCTACCGTGGCTATTATTTACGTAAAAATGGAAGACATTGGAGACATCTTACTCCAGGAACACGACGTAAAACATAACAACGTTGCATATACTGTAATTCACATTACAGTAAATGACGTAAAATTTACGGCAGTACTTGACTCTGGCAGTCCCATTTCAGTAATTAGTGAAACAGTCTTTAGCAAATGCAACAAATCGAACGATTGCCCCACACTTCCGTTATGTAAGATTAAATTACAAGGTGCAATCGTTGGAAAAAGTGTAGATGTACGCCAACATACCAACTTAGAATTCTTTTGCCAAAGCCACAGCTTCTCTATGCACTTTCTTATTGTTCCATTATTGTCGACGGAAATTATGTTGGGAGTAAACTTTTTGAATGAATACAAAGCAATCTTAAACTTTCACGATGCTGAAATAAGTTTAGAGGAAGAAAGTAAGTCGATTGCTTTGAAATTTGAAGATTGGCTCTCAAACCATGACGAGGAAATTAATCGGCTTTACCTCCTGTTAGATAACAGTTAGGAATTTTCGACGAAACTTGACACTAGCAATCACTCTGCAAGCATTGACAGGGATGATGTCGACGACGTATTTGATACTAATGAGTTAATTCATAATAAAATGCAAACAAATGAGAATTGTAATGACACTGATAGGCAGGACCTTTTTGAGATTTTACCACAGTTTTTACTCACAAAACAGGTAGAATCAAGGGATTTCAATACCAATTTCGTGTTCGTAAGCAAACTAAATTTTGTGTTAGACCATACGTAATTCCGGCACATTATAGCGACCGTGTTAGAACAAAAATACAATCTATGCTTGATGAGGGCATTATTGATCCTGCAGTAAGCTCATACAACAATCCATTACATGTTGCTTGTCTTAGATCCGAGACAAATCAATACTATCATCATTCCTGAAACAGACAGGTCTTCTTGCGACCGTAGATTCCCGCGATCATCGCCGCCAGCAATCATGTACAGTGTCTACTTTCCTGCTAAGTCTTTCTGCAGTACTGCAGAAGGAACATGCAGCTTCTCGTAGCCATATTACGCGACCACTTTCAGACTTGGTCGGATGTTACCAACGTTGTTTTTGTAGCCTTGAAGACATTTTTTACTAACATCAACTAACCATGTCCAACCACAAAGGTAACTAACGCTCACGATCGCTACTGTGTGTAGTTAAAGCAAATCTGCTATGCATCCTCATAGCGGTGCTGCTTATGCGACTGAAGGGAAATTGGGACAGACACACTCGTAGTCTTTCAGATGTAGAAACAAGCCTACCAAACACAACTCCTTCTTGGTGGTGCGATTTTTTTTTCGTCATTGTAGCTAAAACAATAGTGACGTGGGTCGGTCTGTACGGACTAATGGCGATCGCTGTGCTGAGTATCGTTACTTCAAACACAAAAATTTCAACAAGTGAGCGTTAGCAAAGTACAGTCGAATGAACAAACAGAAGATTATGTTTGAAGAGATGAGGATTCTACCTCAAATTTTGGACATCGTTGACTCTGTGCTTAGTGAAGTCTTTGCCATTACGCTGTATGAGAGCTAAAACAAAGGCAACACTTATGCACTTATCAATGGAAAGAAGAAAAAATTAAGTTCAAAAAAATGGTTCAAATGGCTCTGAGCACTATGAGACTTAACTTCTGAGGTCATCAGCCCCCGAGAACTTAGAACTACTTAAACCTAATTAACCTAAGAACATCACACACATCCATGCCCGAGGCAGGATTCGAACCTGCGACCGTAGCGGTCGCGCGGTTCCAGACTGTAGCGCCTAGAACCGCTCGGCCACCTCGGCCGACAAAGAAAGTTCACTGAGGGACACTTCCCAGTCGAATGTTTCACATTTTCCACCGTCTGACGTAAGTGGTGGCGCAGCAAACAACGGTTCATGGTGAATGTAAACTTAATATCAAGATGCCGAGAGCGCCATCTCAGTATTCGTCTTCTCCGTGACGACATGATGATGTGATTACATCACATTTTATAATGATGACTTTAGCTAATCAGCTGCTGTCCTCTGGACGTTTCACAACAATTGGTTCCTCATGATAATGATGTTGGTTATCGCAGAAAACATGGTATCTTATACGAATTCGACGCGATAAATTAACCGAGAATTGTTTCACGCGATGACTCCTGTGCCAGTCCGGGCTGGCAGCAGGCAGCACTTGCTGTGCAGCGTAACGGAGTCTACATTTATCGAAGAGGAACATAAAAACATCAAAACGGTTATAAAACGCTTGCTACATTGATAAAAACTGAAAATCTCGGTGAGACGATGAATGGCTATCACGGCGATGGACTTGGCGTTGTTATGCTGTGGTAAGTGTGTTGGGTGTTGGGGATGCTGTCTGAGGCATGATAACCGGCTTGCAGTGAAATATGTATCTCATTTGTGATAACCGGCAGCGAGTGAACTATAATTAAAAACGGCTGTTTAAAAAAGTATAATCTTCTCATTATATTTAAGTTTCTGAACAATTATCGACTACGTTACTGAGTACTCAGAAAGCACCTAAAATAAACGATTACCGGTACTCACTCCACGGGGACCACATGTTAAATAAAGTTAAACCATCACGTTTGTCCACTACTGTAGTTACGGAGAATGTACAAATATAAAAGACGAAGGAACCAAGCATAAGCAAAAACATGCTTGTTAAGACACAATTATTTTGCCAGCAAAGGACAATAAAATGGGAAAGCACTGAATGATAGATGTTTCATTGTATCTACCAGGATTAGTCATGTTAACAAATACTTTTGTTAACTTCACTCTATTCATTTAAAATACAATTTTGGCTCTTGTTTTTGCAGCACACTGAAAAGTCTGCAGTTTGATGGAACTGAAATAGCTTTCGATTTTCATTGAAAATTTACTAATGAAAGCCAAGGAACACATTTTGCTTTTCATTGTCATTATGGAGTGGCTTGTTTTCATTCATAGACATTGTTTCCCTTTCTCTTTTAATATTACTATACATTTTTCTACTTCAATACTCTTATAGCTGTTAGCAAACACCATCTGTGGTACATTTTATTTTGTCATAATCGTGCACGTTTTAAATTTTATGTTCAATAGTACCTTCAATTTTTTTTTACTTTTCTGAATTTTTTTGTTCTGATGTCAAATCATTAGATCCGATACCTGTAAATACGTGGATAACAAAGAATTCTTCAAAATACATGGCTATCGCTCATATGACAATGTCAAATTTCATTTCAAACAAATTCTTGTAATAATGTTTCACCTTGTTCCTACGAATGAGTTTACTACAAATAAAAAGATTCCTTGTGGTATCCTGTTTGTTCTCAACCTGTATGGGACGCGTTTCATGATATTTTAGCTTGACATGTATTGTGACGATAAAGCTGCAAACAGTTTTTTAAACCCAAAAGTCAGTTTCAGGTTGCCGGGAAATATGGTATAATGCTACGAATAAGAACAACCTTTCTTACGAAATTGTGGACTGTGAACGTAAAAAAAAGGTTCTATTTGTTTCTCATACAATAGTAAAAGCTTATCTGATACAGAGAAATATCTTTCGGAGACACATATCATCCATTTTGCGGAAATCTGCAAAAAAAAGAGACAATAGGGTGGTCTACACAACAAAAACTACAACAGATTGGCAGTGGAGATTGCTTCCACATTTACCCTAACACACAAATATTGCTGACCACGGTGGCCGAGCGGTTCTAGGCGCTTCAGTCCGGAACCGCGCGACTGCTGCGGTCGCAGGTTCGAATCCTGCCTCGGGCATGGACGTGTGTGATGTCCTTAGGTGTCCTTAGGTTAGTTAGGTTTAAGTAGTTCTAAGTTCTAGGGGACGGATGACCTCAGATGTTGAGTCCCATCATGCTCTGAGCCATTTGAACCACACAAATATTAGATGTATTTACATCGTTGCGTTTAATTGTTGCGTGCGGAACGTCTACAGGAACAAAGCTGTTTGGTTAGGACGCTTGTCTACAGTATAAGCCAAGTGGATGGGATACATGAAATGATCCACTAATAAAATATTTCGAGTTAATATTACAATTGTCATTCTTACTGGAATGTAGTGATCCTCTTCGCCTTTTCATAGTGTTGACTGCTCTGTCCTCAGTCGTTAGAATATTTTATGGCAGATTTCGCCAAAAACTGGCGAAATATGAATGGCAATTAATGAGTTTCAAACACATTAAACTTCAAACCCTTAACTTAGTTCTTTGTCTTTAGTTGCTAAATTATAATCGCATTCATACTGTTCCCAGCGAAACGTAAAGCAGTGTAGATGTGTTCCGGTGACTAGAAATGATTATGAGACAGATGAAGACGAGAAAAAGAGAGACAGAGAATTAGAGGCGGGAGTGGTATAGAAAGAGGATACAAAAGATACTGAAAAAAGAAGCGCTATTACGAAAGTTTATTGCATGATACATGAACAGTTCTTCTGCTAAGGTATAACAATTCCATGAGGCAAATATACTTGCAGACGTTTTAAATCGTTGTTCAACAGTCCTGTGAGAGCAAATGGTAGAGTAGTCTAAAAAACAGACAATTCTCTGACTAGTCGAGCATAGAGCAGAACAGAAGAGGAGCGAGTCAAATGTTTTACTATTTCAGATTCTGAACGCCACTGGAAAATGGGAATCTGTTTTCTTTGTTGATAGATTTTTATTAGAGATTGAACCCATGCTGAGGTGTGACAGACGCGAAAGCAAAGAGAGGCAGGAACGGAGGAGGAGCCAGCTACTTTTTCAACGGCGAGGAGGCCGCTCTCATAAACAGAAGGCTCATCCTTGTGTGAAATTGGAAGACCGAACTGTGCTTCTGCGGTCCAGTGGCTAATAGGTAAAAAGTAAATTCTCAGGCGAAACCGCAGTCGCGCTCTGTACAGACACACCGAGGTCTCCTTGGGAAACGGCATGCGAAATGCTGTTCGCGACTTTGGCGAATTTTGTTTCTTTTTTTTTTTTTGTCACTGGCTATGGTCGTGTGATTATTTAATTCCTGCCGGCTGGGATGGCAGAGCGGTTTTAGGCGCCAAGGCCTGGAACCGCGCGACCGCTACGGTCGCAGGCTCGAATCATGCCTCGGGCATGGATGTGTGTGATGTCCTTAGGTTAATTAGGTTTAAGTAGTTCTAAGTTCTAGGGGACTGATGACCTCAGAAGTTAAGTCCCATAGTGTTAAAAAAAAACATTGCTTCCACTCCCCAAGTTGGACGTTTTTTTTATTAATGTAGTTCAGTTGTGTTGATACCAATTATCAATATTTAATTCCCTCAATCAATCTCTAACTCTTTGTACACCTATTAAAGCCTTTGTTTTCCATAAGTTTTGCTGCGTATACCGATAAGTCCGTACCTGCCTCTTCACTGTCGTCCCCTCTTGTACCACATTATGAGGTAACGCGGTCATACAAACCTGCTCATTTTTCTGGTAAGCGTTTTCCAAGGAGCTTTGAAACACGAATGTTGTGTTTACTTACTTACTGGGTGAAACACTATGTGCATTTCTTTACGTATTTTCTAGTCGAACACTGTATCTAATATTGCTATCTTTATCTGACTGTAGTGTCATTCAAACAAGATGGTGTGATGTAATTATGGCTACAAGTTAAATAGACAATTAAATTCACAGAAAACATTGTATGTTTTTATATAAGATATTACTACAAGTTCTGAGCTAGGTTCACTCTTACTGAATCAGCACCGCGAGCAAATTAAGTATTGGATGTGCCTTTCGAACCTTCCACATTTCAAAGGCGCAGGAATAAATGAAACTACGGCTGACATAACAACGAAATTTGCTCCATATGCTAGAGCATCTCCAAGATTTTATTTTCTCGCGTCAGATGTGCCAACAATTGTCGCCATAGTGCAGCATGATCGCATGAACTGAAAATGGCGACTCCATAGCAGCGCGCGCAAGCGGTAGTGTGGTTTCCATAAACAATATCGTCGATTAATGTGCAAACAGATTATCGTATGTTGTATGGATGTGATTCACGTGAAAACAGTTGAGGAATGGTATTAAGTTTCTGGCAACAGGAAGTGTTTTGAAACATTCTGGCGGGGCACGTCATTGTATTTCGGAAAAGCCGGGGGGGGGGGAAGCGTTTCTCAGAAGCCCAAGTAAGTCAGTTCGATAGGTGTCAAGGCAACTTAATGAACTCCAATAACACTGCGTAGTATAGTACACCAGTGTCTTCGTTTGTAAGCTAACGAAGTACAAGTTCTGCAACATCTGATGGCGAACAGCAAACCATGACACAGCAATACGGATATGCTGCAGCTATTGACACGAATTCCCAGCGTCCTGGAAAAAATGTCCATTATCAGGCGAGTCACCTTCTCGTGTATCAGGAACGGTTAATTGACGTTATGTTCGTATTTGCGGCTCGGAGCATTAGGGTGCTACCCATGTACATGTTCGTGCTAGCCTTAAACTGAACGTCCGGTGCGGGCTAATTCAATACACGATTGTTGGACTATTCTTCTTTGTAGAAAACGTAGTGAATGGATCAGTGTACGTGGACACGTTGGAGCAGTTTGTACACCCTCAGATACAAGCCCTGCAACCCAACATCATCTTTCTACAAGATGAAGTTTCGCCCCATTGGTCAAGTGTTGTGTCGCAAGTTCCTGTATATGAAATTTCCCAATCGCTGAATGGGAGGCAGAGGCACCATTGCCTGGCCATCACGTTCCCCCGACATTACTCCGCTGGATTTCATGTGCATGTGTGTGTGTGTGTGTGAGTGAGAGACTGAGTGAGTGACCAGTGGGCGATATGCCTGTGTTAAGACGCCGTATCGCTGATGCGGCTGCAACAGTGACAGAGGACATGTTACGAAACACTAGCAATAAATTGCAACATGGACCACGTCACACCAGCTAAAATTAAGCATAATGTTTCATATGTAGACAAAGAAACTAACGTAGGCGTAGAAACAATATTATACGTATTATACCATCTACACAGTTACTTTTAATAATGGCAAAGCATAGAAATGAACTCATCGTGAACTCTGTAATCAAGAATAAATGCATCAAGAGTGCAGCAGAAACCTGTACCCAAAATAGAATACGTCATTCGTCGACATCAAGTGCACTGCAGACCCACCGGAAGAAAAACCAAGATTAAGTTTCACAGAATAATTTACATTTTGCTCTTTTTTCTTTTCGTACAAAGCGCTGTCTTAAAGATTGCGAGCTATAATTTAAAGCTATTGTCTACATTTTCACAAGAAATCACCTGTCTTACTGTCTGGAATCCATATAATCTAGTGGAAAGTATTTAGAAGCTATCAAAAATGTGCAAAAAGTTTTTTGAACTAATGCCTCTTGCAACTCTAAGAAATTCAACCTATTGCATTAGAGCATCCACACACAAAAGCCGTAATTAACCATACTTTTCACCCAACAGTGAAGTTTTCAATAAAAAATGTGACATTATGCTTCGCAAGTTTTTGAAATGATTTAAACTGTTCAATAAGCTTTTACCAAGATTATCCGTCGTTACAAAATTCTAGGAACATCACATACGTTATAGCATAAAGGAAAGAGAAGGTGGATGAAACAAGCTTTGTTTCACAAATAAGCAAATCCATCAACGTACACAAAATACTGCACGGTTAGACAGACATTACCAAAAATATAATCACCAATCTTCAGTCTTATTCAGGTGCGTGCGTGCATTTATACGCTGTCCAGTCGATAGTTGTTGTTGTGGTCTTCAGTCCAGAGACTGGTTTGATGAAGCTCTCCGTGCTACTCTATCCTGTGCAAGCTTCTTCATCTCCAAGTACTTACTGCAACCTACATCCATCTGAATCTGCTTAGTGTATTCATCTCTTGGTCTCCCTCTACGATTTTTACCGTCCACGCTGCCCTCCAATACTAAACTGGTGATCCCTTGATGCCTCAGAACATGTGCCACAAATTTCTCATCTCCCTAATTCTAATCAGTACCTCCTCATTATTTATGGTATCTACCCATCTAATCTTCAGCATTCTTCTGTAGTACCACATTTCGAAACCTTCTATTCTCTTTTGGTCTAAAATATTTATCGTCCACGTTTCACCTCCATACATGGCTACACTCCATACAAATACTTTCAGAAAAGACTTCCTGACGCTTAAATCTACACTTGATGTTAACAAATTTCTCTTCTTCAGAAACGCTTTCCTTACCATTGTCAGTCTACATTTTATATCCTCTCTACTTCGACCATCTTCAGTTATTTTGATCCCCAAATAGCAAAACTCATTTACTACTTTAAGCGTTTCATTTCCTAATCTAATACCCTCAGCATCACCCGACTTAATTCGACTACATTCTATTATCCTCGTTTTGCTTTTGTTGATGTTCATCTTATACCCTCCATTCAAGATACTGTCCATTCCGTTCAACTGTTCTTCCAAGTGCTTTGCTGTCTCTGACAGAATTACAATGTCATCGGAGAAACCTCAAAGTTTTTATTTCTTCTCAATGGCTTTTAAATCCTACTCCGAATTTTTCTTTTGTTTCCTTTACTGCTTGTTCAATATACAGCTTGTATAACATCGGGGAGAGGCTACAATCCTGTCTCACTCCCTTCCCAACCACTGCTTCCCTTTCATGTACCTCGACTCTTATAACTGCCATCTGGTTTCTGTACAAATTGTAAATAGCCTTTCGCTCCCTGTGTTTTACCCCTGCCACTTTAAGAATTTGAAAGAGAGTATTCCATTCAACATTGTCAAAAGCTGTCTCTAAGTCTACAAATGCTAGAAACGTAGGTTTGCCTTTTTTAAAATCCATTTTCTAAGATAAGTCGTAGGGTTAGTATAGCCTCACGTGTTCCAACATTTCTATGGAATTCAAACGGATCTTCTCCGAGGTCGGCTTCTACCAATTTATCCATTTGTCTGTAAAGAATTCGTGTTAGTATTTTGCAGCTGTGGCTTATGAAACTGATAGTTCGGTAATTTTCACATCTATAAACACCTGCTTTCGATAGTTAAGATTCCGAAAATAATTTCAGGTATTAAGTAACATACAAAACGAAACACGAATTGTTCCGCCCTCATAACAACTGCAGAATGAGCACATAAAATATGAAAACTAGTAATACTACGGGGCCTGCAGGTAGCACTAAACAAAGAGACAGAGCGAGAGAGGGGGGGGGGGGGGGGAGGGGGAGACACCTTATAAAATTTGTATGAAGATGACGAAAGGTGTTTTCATACGAAGAGTGTGAAACAGACTCCTTTCATGTTTTGTTCTCCTATTCATTTATGGTCTCGCCATCACTTAACACATAGGTTTCTGCAGCGGCACATATCAAATGTCTACTTCTCCTCCAAATATTTCATGATACGCTTTTTCATTCTTGTGGATACTGTGACACGCACAGATTTTAAGAATTTTCCTGTCGACTGCGAGTGAGCACTTAATCATGAAACTACTTCTTATGAAATGCTCCTTATCCCTTTAACGGTAGGCCGTAATTTGCAGTTTCTTTCAACACAGAAGAAATTTAGCCCTCCTGATTTGTTAGTTTACAAAATTAAAATATTCACAGAAAACACTCTCCCAATGGAGACTTCTAAGCATCTTTAACGATCAGACTCAAAACTGCCCTCTCTTTCTTGATTTCCTTCTTCGCTTTTCTTCTCGTTTTCTTTGTGTACCCATATTCTGTGCTAAGCCAGTTATGCACTCAGCTTACTGATTCTGCCAGCTTTTCTTTATTTTAACTAAATTGGTTATGTCTACGCGAGATCTCATCTGAGTCCTGTAGTTTAGAACGAAACTTTCTACAACGAGGAGTAAGGTAAATTACTGTTGTATTTGTGATCAAATATCTAAATTTTATCTTTAACCTGGACAACATTTTTATATCACCAAGGAGTATCTACACTAAAGAACTCATATCCAAAACAGATCAAATCGATTATGTAACTTAGGGACAGCCACTGTTAGTTCCACACACCTTTCGAAAACTAGCGCGGCAAAGTTACCTCACTGAAGGAGCCCGACTCTGCCAAGAAATCATCTTAGCCACCTGTCAGCAGGATTAAAACGGATTGCAAGAACCTTTGGGAAACCACGCAGGAGCAGTTTCGCTGAAACACCTCTGCGTAAAACGAGAACCTAGGGTCAACATTAGCCTTATCAGCTCATGTTTCCCCAGGCTCATTGAAGCCATAATACTTGTTCTCTCACAGCCTTCAAAGAGCCACTATCGAGAACGTTTACAAATTATGCCATTGTTACAGGGAGCTAGTTCCGCCAAAAGAAATTATAGTCGAAGTGGAAGACCCAGATTATTTAGTATTAAACAGAGATTTGGAAGACTTACGATCAAATGAGGCAGAAGGGATGTATAACATTCGTTCGGAATTTCTAAAATAAATGGGGGAACATGATTATCAAAGCTGATGTGTAGAATATGTGAGAATGGAGACATACCATGAGACTTCTGGTAAAATATCCACTCAATCCCGAAGACAGAAAGGAAAGATAAGTGCGAGAAATATCCTACAGTCAGTTAACAGCTCAAGCATCCAAGATGCTGTCAAGAATTATAAACAGAAGAACAGAAAAGAAAACCACGGATCGTTTTGAATTTTAGAATAATAAAGAAGTCAAAGAGGTTGGTCTGATATGGTTACTGGTCATAGAAGCAAGAAATAAGAAACAACAACGCACAGTAATAGGATTTGTCGACTCAGAAGAATCGTTCGACAATGTAAAATGGTGCAGGACCTTTGAAATTCTGAGAAAAAAAGGAGTAAGCTAAAGGGAAAGACGGCAGTGTACAATTTGTACATGAATGAAGAGAGAACAATATGACGAGAAGAGCAAGAACGAAGAGGTCAGATTAAAAAGGGTGTGAGATGGAGATGTAGTCTTTCACCCATACTGTTGAAACAGTTAATCGAAGAAGCAATGACGAAAATAAAAGATAGCTTGATGTGCGGAATTAAATTCGAAGGTGAAAAGTTATGAATGATAAGATTTGATGGTGACTTGGTATCCTGAGTAAAATTGTAGAAGAATTACAGGACTTATTGAAAACAATGAACAGTTTAATATGGATTAATAGTAAACAAAAGAAAGATGAAAGTGATGAGGGGGTAGCAAATATGACATTGGCGGTGAAGTTAACGTCAGAAGTGATGACCACTAAGTAAAAATAGTTAAGGAATTTTACTGTTTTGGAAGAAAAACCACATGATGGACCAAAGAAGGACAAAAAGGGAAGCAGCGCAGGGAAAGAGGGAAATCTGGGCAAAAGAAGCCTATTAGTAGTAAATATAGGACTTAATTTGAAGGAGAAATTTCCGAGAATGTACGTTTGGAGCGCAGCAATGTGTGGTAGCAAATCATGGGCTGTGGGAAAACCAATAAAAAAGAGAATCAAAGCGTTTGAGATATGGTGCTATAGAAGGATGTTGGAAATTAAGAGGACTGACAAGATAAGGAATGTGGAAGTTCTCCGCAAAATGGGCAAGAAAAGAAACATATGGAGGACACTGAGGAAAAGGGGTGACTGGATGATAGGATATGTGTTAAGATATCAGAGAGTAACTTGGATGGTTACAGAGGGAGCTGTCGAGGGTAGAGGCTGAAAGGAAGGACAGAAACAGCAGTACATGCCAGACATGATTGAGGAGCGGGGTACAGATGCTACTCTGAGATGAAGAGGTTGGCACAAGAGAGGAAAACTCGAAGGGCCGCATCAACCCAGCCAGAAGACTGATGGCCCAAAGAGAAATGTAAATAGTTTCTTCACGTTACATAGTTCATATAATATGTTACACAAACATATTTCTCTACAATGAGCTTGAAGTTTCACAGTGGAACATTTTACTGCTCTGGTAAGTCTGCAGACAGATAACACACTTAAAGATGGGATGGTTACTGATATTAATAAATATCTGTAGAAAAAGAAGGAAAGTGGAGTGCTTAGAGCTTCATGCAGCTATGGAGAAGTATAGAACCGTGGAGACAGAAATGGAAGAAAAGAAGTGACTGGTTACTGCTCCTGTTTTGTCTCCCAAGTAATGGAAGAAATGAATCGATACAGATTGCCCTGAATTATTGTATGAAGATCCCAAGCTCCATAGTTTTCATACCTTCCAGAACTAGAAGTACTCTAATGACATGACTCTGACGCGATATTTCAAGTCTCGAAGGCAGGCAGACGAACAGTGATTTAAACCTGCACCTATAGAGAGGGTATAGCTGAACTTTTGTCGTGCCCCTGTGAATGCCAGAATTCCCCGTATGGGTTGGACTGGACTCATACATTCGATGAAACAGATGTTCCGCTACGGATGATTAATAGGACAGGGATGGTCCCAGCAAACGACAGGCATGTCTGTTATACCATTTATACGTTAAGAAACAGAGTGTTCTTCTAATTACGAAATGAAACAATGGCCCATATTGATGCCTGTTTATTACAAAATTCTCTTGTGGCGTACATGAACAACAAATTACGAATATTACACGATCTGTCTTATCGGAAGAAATTCAGAGATCAAGAAAGTTACCAGTTGTTAACATGGTTCAGTACTAACCTAATTCGGCAGAGTTTGGATGGTTCAGGGGCACAAAACAACACGGCAATATACAGGGTGAAGCTAAATTCGCGCATTCGGGCTTCGCAGCGCTATTCCTCACATGGCAGCCATAAAAAAATGTTTGTCACAAAATTTCGTCTTGCTAGTGCATCCGGCAGAAAGAGGACGTTAAAGAGCGGCAATCTGGCAACACTGTAACCACACCTAAATTAACTCCCTCTTTCTCGTAACATACGTCGTACTCTACCGTAGGCTCAGTGGATACAGTTTTGGATTAACATGCAGGAAGTCGAGGGTTCAATCCTGGGTTGGGGCGCACATTTTTATCTGCTAATTTCATTCTGACGTTTCATACTGTAATACACACCGTTTCTTAGTTCACATGTATCCTAAATTTACATTTTGTAACGCTGAACACAACAAATATGTAGTTAAACAAATAAGAAATAGGCAGCTGAAACAAGTGACCTGTAATAGGACAGAATAACTACAGAAACATTATCAGTTTCGAGATGCTAAAGATGACAGCACAGTGCAATAACACAACATCTACTTCTCATTTATACTACATGTAATATGAGCGCTCAGACGTCGCACATTAACATCCAGTGTCAATAAAAATGTCCATATTTATCACCGCATGACCTTTATAAGAGAATATGTTGTCCTCAGAACAACAGATGTTCAAAGCCACCTCCCTGCACGTCCAAACATTGCGCAGCCCGCCAGATCATACAGCTCTGGACCCTTCGCAGCAAAGCTGCGTCCACAGTAACAAGAGCAGCATGAACACGCACTACCAGTTCTTCCACATTCGCCGGCTGAGTTGAGTACACGTGCTCCTTCAGGTGTCCCTACAGGAAGACATCCAGGGGATTTAGGTCAGGTGAATGCGGTGGCCATACAATTGGACCTCAACATCTGAGCCATTTCCATAGAAATGTTCTGTCCCAATACTGTCGCACATTATTTCCAGAGTGTGGAGGTGCACCATCATGTTGGAACCATATCCTCTGCCGAACATCTAGTGGAACATCTTCCAGCGCGTCAGGCAGATAGTTTGAGAGGAATCCATGATAGCTTCGTGCAGTGAGCCGGTCAGGGAACATGTAGGAGCCCAAACACCTGTAGTCCAATATTCCGGCCCAGGTGTTGATACCAAAGTGAACTTGATAGCCACGGTCGTGGGTTACCTGCGGGTTAATCTCACACTAATGGTGTGCATTGTGCATATTGAAGACACCCTCAAGAGTGAATACTGTTTCATCTGACAATATTAGGTGTTCATGAAGTCATTGTTGGCTTCATAATGTTGCTGGAACCATTCACAGAATTGCATCCTACGATGGCGATCTGCAGAACGCAGGTTTTTCATGAAAGCATAATGATAGGGGTGCTGTCCACGCTAGTGCAGTACGTTAACGACCGTGCGCTGCCAGACATGCAGTTGCCTTGCTACGTTACGTTTACTTCGCTGAGGTTCTTGGTGTACGACCTCCAGAATAGCTTCCTCAGTTCGACGAATCTGTGGAAGACCTCTGTTTCGCGATTGTGGAAGGAGAGAACCTGACTCCCGAAGGTGCAGCTCCAGATAACGAAACATATATTTATCTGGATGGCGTCGACGAAGATATCTAGCACCGTATTCACGAGTTGCAACACTAACCCGGTTATCAGATGCACCAAGGATGAGAAGTGTACCCACATATTCATCGTTGTGTATGTCATACGTCTGCCACACTGATATAGATGTTTACGATGAGAAAATCCGATACGTGTACGCATGTACATTGGAGTCTGTCACAGGTGCGTTACTCAGCTCGAAACTACTCCCTGTTTGGCGGACAGCGCATACAATATAACATCATAGATCCAATGTTCTACTGATTTATTTTGCTTTTGTTTATTAAATGTTACATCGTTGAGCTTCTGTAAATGTTGTTTGATTGAATCGGTAACACTAAATTGTATACTCCTTTCTTTGTAAAAACTCTGATGTAATTGTTTGATTCTTTGCAATGTAGTATATCTGTCATTTAAATTCTTTGTCCCATTTGGAGGGAGACAAAACTTACTGTATACATTTGGAATTAGGGTGAATAATTTTTGTAGAAATACTAATATGTGCAAATGTTCTGTTTCATTTTAATTTTTTTTTTTTGCTGTTATGTAAACTGCTGAACTTCACTTAGGGTTCTTAGTTAGTTTGTATGTAAAAGGTGTAGTGGTTCCCCTCGGGAACGGAACTGTGTAGCGCGTGGAAATTGTGGTTGGACTAGGTAGAAAAGGTGGAACAAGAGTCAGTCGGGGACGAGCTACCAAACTGTGAACTGCCGTTTAAAAGTTGCATACTGTACTAGTTCCGAGAGAGGCTTTTTCTGCCACTTTCCAATCCCTCGTATGGATGGATAAATAGCTGGAACGATTCTGGAATTTGTATCCATCATCGCCGCCAAGAAGGGACAGAGTTCAGCAATTCTGTCTGCAAATCTGCCTGCCAACATGCAGTTGCCACCACATTGCGCACTCACTGTAAAGGAGTACTATAATAATCTTCAGTGAAGGAGCAGCTTATTGGGTGATTTAGTGTGCACAAATATAAGGTAACTTATAGTTGAATTCATGTACCTACCTTGATTTATCCCTATCACAACACCTTTCAGGTTCCTCTCCATTTAAACTATGATTACCGAGTGTCCTAGATTGTGGAAAAAATGAAAGCCTCAGAACATTAAATAATGTTGTTTGATCTTTGGTAAGAAGGGAGTATTCAGATTTACTGTCGATTTATTGAAATTGTGGGAAGCAGTAAATGTAGTTTTGTAAAGTTTTAAAGTCTCCTATTTAATCATTTACTTTCAAGTGGAAGACTGTTGTAATAAAGACAATTTGCAGTTTCTTTTGAAGATTAAAAGCTCTTAAAACTGAGGCTTATAAAGTTTTGCTTAGTAGATTTGCTTAGTAAATTTTAAAAGGTGAGTCAGTTTCTTGTAAATTTGTCAACATTGTTTCTCGCTGTAGTAAAAGTTGTGAACTGCATTTATGGAAAGTTATATACTCATGCTTGCTAAGCACTTGTTTCTTTTGGGCATTGAACGTGCATGATAATAGTGTAATAAAATCCACAGGTTATCCTCTACCACTATTTATGAAAACAATAATTTCTTTATTCAAAAGACAATGAGAAGTAATCTGTTAGTGAATTCCATTTAACTTTCATTCTAAACAGAATAGTATTTAGTTGAGAGATACTTAACCTGTGACCAGTTCATAATTTTGCAGTGAACTACATTTATAATTTCATGCCAGGTAGGAAAATATTCTGCAGTGAATAGTAATAATAACGTTATAAAGAGCATTCAGTTTGAATAAGCATTGAAAGTAATAGTGTGTTTCGTTATTTGTTATTCTTATGCAAATAGTTTGTGCTGCTCTAGCTGTTAGCTTCAATCTTACCGTAAACGTATATATGTGTCAGAGTTCATTGCACTCGCGTGTGGCCAAGTCTAGGTTGTGTTTGTCCGTTGAAGTTACTTACACCTACTTTCTTAAACGAGAACGTTAATCTTTCTCTTGCCTAATTAGGCTGGCGACCGTTTTCCTTATTCTTTAAACAGTATAGCTAGGCAAAAATATTGTTTGTTACTGTTCAAATATTTACGAAATTCTGACTTTCACTTCCGATAAGCCACGTCCGTTAGGTACAACACAGTCAACGTAACAAAATTCCTCTCAGAGGGTAACATTGCTCTCTTGCGTTATACCATGAAGCTTGGTTTCATCTGAGTGGTTACGACAGTTCATAGAGTCGCTGTGTTTCACAACCTGCCTCCAACTTTAAGGTTATGGTACATCACTAGCAGACAGGTAGTGTTATAACAGTACAAACACGTCTTCAGTCCTGCACGCTCTTCCACCAAGCGCGCATTACCCCTCTGACAAATATTGTTCTGCATGATTCATACCGACACCGCTAATTGTGAAATGTTCGAATTACACCGTTTCCCTAGCGGTAATAGACGTGATGTTTCCACAATTCCATCGATAGAACAACAATAATAATAATAAAAATAACAAAATAATGCATTGAGATACGTACTGAACAGTATGTGTTACCAGCCTCAATGTTGAAACGCACAATTAGTGGGACCATGGTGATAACATATAAAAATAGTATGGTCATTATTTGCAAAGCACGTCGCTAGTCCTATTGGTAACGTAGGCACTAACGAAATGTAATGGACCTCAACGAGGCACGTCCATGGGACCATTGAAGAAGGGTACAAAGAAAACAGGTTTCGCATCTAGTAGATGAAGTGGTGTGAAAAATTCACGCCCACGGCGTGGAAAGGGCTTCTTTCAAAACTGACAAATCCTCCATTTCTACGATTGCAGTAATTAAGTGCAAATGTTTTCTAGAAGACCTGCTGCAATCGCTGTTGGTGATTAGGATGCCAGATACCGTACCACCTGGACTACATTTACCAAATAAAAAACATGTGCCTCAATCCAGGATCGAACCATCGACTTCCTGCATGCAAACCCAAAACTGTAACCACTGCACGAACTGTACAGCACAAGTACTGTGAGCTGACAGAGTTAGTTACCATACACGTGGTTAAGGTGTTACCAGATTGCCACTCTTTAACGTCCTTTTTCTGCCGGATGTTCTAGCTGGACGAAATTTTGCGACAGATTTTTTTTGTCTCTGGCTTGTGAGGAAATGCATTGCGAATCCCGTGTGCCCGAATTTCGTTTCACCCTGTATACATGAATTAAAGGAAGATAGAAAGCATGATGGTCATGCAACGACTGGCTGAATCAGCTAGAATATTGAGAAACTATGTACGCAGCTATCATTACCAACTGAGTCGCAGTGAGTGTTTAACCAATCGCAAAAACCACTGGATTCCAAATTGAGGCTAATCGTAACAGTATACCTACAAATACGCACTAGTTCTACCTCCCTTTCCCAAGATACGATTTGTCGTCATATTCAACACTGAGATGCGTGAAGTGCAGCAGGTGCCGCGACCTGCTGCTAGTTGCGACATACAGCCTTTCCATACAATCTTCAGACGCAGTCTCAGAGTCAGATGTTCTTTACCATAATCCAAATCTAAGACTCCTTCACTCTGTCCCAAGCCAGAGTGTTCTCTCATTAATCTCTATCAGAAGGCGAGTTGTTCTGTACTGATGATGTCTTTGTTCTCGACTCTTCAAGTATGAAAGCAGCTCTGCGAAATGCTGGCCAATTATCTTTTTGCTAGCAAGACAACAATTTCCCTTCCACGCAAACATTGTACAACCTTAACCAATCGTTATTCATCGGTGCTTGAATTTCTTAATACTGACTTACTCTCCCACTCTTTAGTGAGTTTGTCTTATCGAGTGTCTCTTGTTCATGCACTAAAACCAGCATATGCTCATCCAGTTTTGTGAGGGGCTGTTTACTGAGCTAACAATGAGTGGCTTGGACATGGATCTATTCTTTATGTCTTATGAAGAATGGTTTCACATGGGTGCTTATGACAGCTCACAGAATCGCAGGTTCGGTGCAGTGGAGAATCAGCAAAACTTCCACGAAACACCATTGCATGATTAGAAGGTTGGGCTTTGGTGTACATTGTATGAACGCCGCATCATTGATCCCATCTCCTTTCAGCCGTCGCTGACTTTGGCGCGTTGCATTGCCAACATTTTCAAACTATTTGTGGGAGCAGTAACGAAAGAGGAAAAGACCTACAGTTACTTCCAGCAGGATAGAGCAAGTGCCCATACAGCCAGCCGACCCTTGGTGCACATTTATACAATCTTCAAGTCTGACAGTTGTTAGCAGAGATCAGTCTGGTCGCGACCCCAACCGGACACCCAGGTCACCTCTCCCGCCAGTGCGCGACTACTACGTACGGGGAGCCCTTAAGTCTCAGGTGTACTGGAACAACTCTCATGGTCTTATACACACATCAAAAAAAGTTTTGCATCACCTCGGTTCCAGGAATTTCGGAACCTGTATAGAAAATTGCAGTAGAGATCAACATAAACATCATTTCCGTTCTTTTTACTGCTCATGAAACCACACATGCATGTTGTACCAGCATACAGCGAGACCTTCAGAGGTGGTGGTCCGGATTGCTGTATACACCGATACCTCCAATACCCAGCAGCACGTCCTCTTGCACTAATGCATGCCTATATTGGTCGTGGCATACTACAGACAAGTTCATCGATGCACTGTCGGTCAATATTGCCCCATTCCTCAACGGCGATTCGCCGTAGAACCCTCAGAGTGGTTGGTGGCTCACGTCTTCCATAAACAGCCCTTTTGAAACTATCCCAGACATATTCGATAGGGCTCATGTCTGGAGAACATGCTGGCCACTCTAGCCGAGCGATGTCGTTATCCTGAAGGAAGCCATTCACAAGATGTGCACGATGGGGGCGCAAATTGTCGTCCATGAAGACGAATGCCTCGCCAGTACGTTGCCGATATGGTTGCATTATCGGTCGGAGGATGGCATTCACGTATCGTACAGCAGTTACGGCACCTTCCGTAGCCACCAGCGGCGTACGTCGGCCCCACATAATGCCAACCCAAAACATCAGGGAACCTCCACCTTGCTGTTCTCGCTGGACACAATGTCGACGACGTTCAGTCTGGCCGGATTGCCCCCAAACACGTCTCTGAGGAGTGTCTGGTTGAAGGCATATGCGACACTTATAGGTGAAGAGAACGTGGTAGCAATCCTGAGTGGCCCATTCGGCATGTTTTCGGGCCCATCTGTACCACGCTGCATGGTGCCGTGGTTGCAAAGATGGACCTCGCCATGGACGTTGGGAGTGAAGTTGCGTACCATACAGCCTATTGCGCACAGTTTGAGTCGTAACACGACGTCCTGTGGCTGGACGAAAAGCATTATTCAGCATGGTGTGCGGTGCTATCAGGTTCCTCCGAGCCATAAACTGTAGACAGCGGTCATCCACTGCAGTAGTAGCTCTTGCGCGGCATGAACGAGGCATGTCATCGACAGTTCTTGTCTCCCTGTATCTCCTCCATGTCCGAACAACATCGCTTTGGTTCACTTGCAGACGCCTGAACACTTCCCTTGTTGAGAGCCCTTCCTAGCACAAAGTAACAATGCGGACGCGATCGAACCGCGGTATTGACCGTCTCGGCATGGTTGAACTACAGGTAACACGAGCCGTGTACATCCTTCCTGTTGGAACTACTGGAACTGATCGCCTGTCGGACCCATCCGACTAATAGGCGCTGTTTACGTCTTTGGGCTGGTTTAACGACATCTCTGAACAGTCAGAGGGACTGTGTCTGCGATACAACATCCACAGTCAACGTCTGTCTTCAGGAATTCTGGGAACCGGGGTGATGCAAAACTTTTTTGAAATGTGTACAATTGCAGCAGAACATTTCGGATGATACTGCAGCAGTTCCAACATTCCAGCTACCATGTGCTTTCAGCAACTTTCTGACGAGGGCCCAAAAGGGCCAAGAGATGAATGGTGGTCTGTTTTAACACCTTCTAAAATCACGTTAGCATTGTATTTCCATCCCTCTGCTGCTTTCTTTGTACTCTGGAACTTCGTTCTCAAGACCACTTTTATTCGCCCCACCCTGTTTAATAAAGTCTCACGCGTGGCTCATCCGTTGAGAGATGAGGATGTCGCAATCCAATGGTTCTTTCGCGACTTCACGAGAAAGAGGACAAAAGGGCAAGAGAAAAATCATTACGAACTCTCAGGGGAATACTAAAGCTGAACCTGCTTTGTTTACCGACGCGAGGCCCACTTCATAAGAACTGTGCCAAGCAAAAACGCAGAAGTTTGTTCCCCTGGAGGGCCCCATTCTGTCATAATGGGGAGCGGCGTGACTTGTAATAGTGGAACGGGTCGGCGCGTGGCTCATTGGGTCCGGGCCGGCGGCGCAATCAGTCGTCGCTCCACTGTCCACGCAGCACGGCGGCTGCGGCCTCGCTACTGGGACGCCCACGTTATTTTGTGGCGGAATATCAAATTAACTCTCCGGGACCGGCCAGCGAGATCTGATACTGGCGCTCTTTTCAGTATTCATAATTAATAAGAGATGAGGGCCCGAGAGTGATTTCACGAGGGCTGTTAAGTGAAAATACACCGGCGCTCTTCCTGGAACCGGGCGAAACTGCTGATGAGGCAGCAAGCGTGAATTGCTGTTTAAATTTGCGCCTGCACTGATGAATAGGGTTCCGACTTTCATACACGAACCAGTTCTTCGTACAGGGAATTGACCTTATATCTGTACTCGAACGCAATAGATACGAGCCCCTGTTTGAGAATATGGATACTTAATTCTCTTCTTCTTTTTCTTCTTTACATTGTCACGTAGTCTCCTGATCATTATGCAAGCAAATTTCACTCACGAATACGACCCTTTACGAATTTATTTCACCTTTTCTGGGTGAGGTCCCACAGAGATGAAGGCACTGAACTTGGAACAGCATTTCTAATGGTTACAAAACGGCATGAACAGATCTTACTTTGTGTAACGAAAAATTGCTCTCTCTAAATGTGGAATAATGCAACGTTATGGCAATGACAACGACGGAACTTGATAGTATACACGTGCTACATGAGGGGTGGCCGAAAATACCGCCTGCGAGCCTTGCCCTGGCACAAATGCCATAAACCTTAGCCGGGCTGGCAAGACTCCGTAACGCCACGTCAAGCTGTCCGAGTGTGAGGAGGGGGGAAACTACGAACGTGCCGCATTTAAATGGCAGAGAAAATGGTTCAAATGACTCGATGGGACTTAACATCTGAGGTCATCAGTCCCCTAGACTTAGAACTACTTAAACCTAACTAACCTAAGGACATCACACACGTCCATGCCCGATGCAGGATTCGAACCTGCGACCGTAGCAGCAGCGCGGTTCCAGACTGAAGCACCTAGAACAGCTCGGCCACAGCGGACGGCAAATGGCAGTGCGGTCACACAGCGTAAGACTTGGTTTTAAATTTCATATTTTTCAACATAAGAAACTAAACAAATGTACACTATTATTTAATTACTTCTTATCTGGTACAAACTGTTGGCATACGGACAGGTGCAGACAATTTCACGCATTTTTCACACTCAGGTTACCACGTTATCGTGACTTATTTGGTTTCATAATCGAAAAACCGTCTTTCGCACTCACATGTTAATCGAAATATTTTAGCGCTTTTGCAGACTCATTACGGAGACGTGGAAACTGTACTCGGGGAAAGCAATGTAGGAGCCTGGACAGTGTTGACGTTAAAGTGATTTGTCTTCAAAGCGGGATTTACCTTGCAGTTCAGTCAGTTACATCTGCACATACTCAGGAGGTCTTTCAACCGAAATGGTAAGAGTCATGAAAACAGATGTAAGGCTGGTAGTTTTCCCAAAGCGAGTACGAAACTATTCCTATAATTCTTTCAAGGCCACAATGAGTTCTTCCGAACACGCATTTTCTTTATGGACAGTGAGCTTACGGAACTGCGCGGTGTTTGTCGGAATGTATCCCTATCCCTTCTACAGCGTGATTTGCTTTTTAAATGCATCCACAACATATCAGAAACTAGTTGTTCCTCACCTAGGAGTGTCCTTCTGTGGGCAGTGTGCCGTCAAGTTTACTTAAAATGCGAGGTTTGCAATCCATTTCGGATGTTCTAAGTTTCGTCCCTGCACTCCTTTGTCCTTCGTAAATTCTACAATAGCGAATTTTAAATCGAAAACTCGATCCAGACTTGCCCCTTTACTTGACTGACGCACTTTGCACTAATGTATAAAATACCCATTCTCTTCGCTCATTTCCATCGAAAACTGTGGCAGCTGACAGCGGAATAACGCTGGCGAATTCAGAAATTTTCTATTCGTAGAACCAATTTCTTCACGTGCTACCTGCATTCAACTTTACTCTTACTTACGACTTCGGAAATTTTCCATTTGTACCACTAATTACTTCATGTGCCACAAGCCTCCAGATTTAGCATAAACTACTTCTTGATGTAGAGAACAATGAATTCCGTCTGTCGATCGTTGTAAATTTTGGCTCTTTCGTTGCTAATTAAATCCTTACATTTTTTGTGCGTGGTATTGTAATGTTTAATATTTGCAGTACTTGCTTATTCGACTGCATAACATATATTGAGCACTAATCCCTCTCTTTTGTCATACCCATTCATTTTAAAGCCTACTGACGATAGATCGCTAGCTGCCTTTCTGTGCAAACAGCCATTGGACCTGCGAACGTCCATCATATTTCGAACAAATAGCGAAGGGTAAACAGTGCTGACACCACGATTCAGCCGAACTTAATAGAGTTGTACCGACCGAAAAATGCCACACCGCAATAGAAAATAAAAAGACGCGTTCTTCTGGGTACTTCCGAAAAGGGCCGAACAAAGCCGAGTGAGGCCGAGCCTCGGCCTGCGCGTGGCCCGCACGCACTGCGCCCGTGACGTTTACCCTACATGACCGACCCTGTGCTACATGGAGCATATCAGATCGTTTAAAGTCGGCAGCTCGTGGTCGTGCGGTAGCGTTCTCGCTTCCCGGACCCGGGTTCCCGGGTTCGATTCCCGGCGGGGTCAGGGATTTTCTCTGCCTCGTGATGACTGGGTGTTGTGTGATGTCCTTAGGTTAGTTAGGTTTAAGTAGTTCCAAGTTCTAGGGGACTGATGACCATAGATGTTACGTCCCATAGTGCTCAGAGCCATTTGAACCAAGACCGTTTAAGTCCACTACATACATGTAAAACTGCAGCACCAGGAAGGATAGCGAATAACGGAATTTTAGAGTTCATATTCCGTATCTATCGTAATGTAGGAAGAATAAATGATTACATTTATCGTGAAAAAATTTGGAAATTAGTGATAAGTTCCTATGGGACAAACTGTTAAGGTCATCGTCCTCTAGGCTCACACACTACTTAATCCAACTTATGCTAAGGACAACACACACACTCATGCCCGAGGGAGGACTCGAACCTCCGACGGGGAGAGCCGTGAACCGTGACAAAGTGCCTTAGACCGCACGGCTACAACGGGCGGAATTTTTTTTTTCGTGATTTGAGAATATACAGGGTGCAAAACGTAGTACACAGAGCTGCCAACTCTGGAAGCAACAGTTTCTCAAACATTGTTGCATTCTTCCTGTAGTCTCCTCATAATAAAATGAAGGATTTCACGGCCAGATGTCTTGGCTGCTTGCAAATCTTGAGGATTATGTGGTGTTACTAACCTGTTTCTACGGGTTGTTACATTAAGATTCGGGTCGCCACCGACGCTAACCATACAACTAATCTAAGATTTGGCCGAGTCTGAAAATAAATTAATTTGATCACAGACCAAAACTCATAAAAATGCATACGTCATGATATGGCTCATAGGCGATGCTATGTAATTAATAGCATTGCCTGTGCACTGTTCACGAGATTCAAACATTTAAAATAGAATAGAAAATGCATGAATACTGTGCATAAGATCATCTCCCAGCAACACACCTGAAAATAAGACATAATCTAAAGCTTTTTTTTTTAAATAAAAGGGGAAACTAATCACTGGACCTGTGCGCAAGGAAACGCGTTGGATGTGCTAACGGGAAAGCTATGAGGTGAGTGGCTTAGGTGCAAAAGGTAACCTCGGAGTACAAGAGAACATTTTGGATAAAATCATTTACTCCTAAGATATGGATGTGAGGCGTGTACACAATTCCTGATAACATTAATTCCTAAAACATTAAAGAAAAGCATCGGTACATTCACCGTTATAATCTACACCTAAAAGCACTGGTGTGATTCATTCACACAACTGCTGTTGCCTGGTAACTGATCGCAATAACTCGTTAAACGGTACACGTTTCGCAGTACACCCGCATGACCACGTGGTTTGTGGGGACGCAATTTCTAGGTATCGTGGCCAAGTTGCAACAATACCACATCACACAATCATGAACGGATAACATTCTTTAAAACAAGATCGGCCAGTTAGTGATGACGGTAGCCTAACAAACTCTAACGTTCAACCACGTGATTGGATCCCCATGGATGAAAGATACATAAAGCAAGGAAAATTTAGGAGAAGGCAAAGCTATTAATATTTAGAAAAATGAAAGCTTATACAGGCACAGCTGAAGGCAAACAGACATTCATACAGAAGCGAGTGCTCATTTCTTATCGACACCTTTGTGTGGCGCTCTTCCGGCGGATCGAAGTCTGCTACAGAAATTTATTAAAAGATAAATCTACTAAAGTTTTGCATTCCTTGCTGCGACAAGGCCAAGCAATCTTTCAGAGTTGAAAAGCGAGACCAAAAGCTAACAGGTCTCCCCTCGCCAAGTAACAACGCGCCACCCGGTCGGTCAACTCACCCTTCTTCGACGGGAGCTCTGCTGTGGACGCTTCCCGTACCGGCGGCAGACTGTCTCCCTTTTTCATTTCCAGCCTCTTCCACGCTCCGTGTGGTCCTGAAAACCCAAAGATCCCATTTCCGTCACCAACGTAACGCAGGTGGATTTCTCACAAGTAGCGCAAAACTCTTTGGCTACTTGACCACTACCAGAGTTGGCTATTCTGCACAACTGCTGCTGGATCTGTATGACAACGCAGACTTTCTGCAGCAGAGTACACCACCGTCGAGCAACGTGACACACAACCACGTTTATTCAATCACACCACGATGAGAGTTATGAGAAAAGAGAAACAAGGAAAAGAAACAGAAACGCCAGTGAAAATGGGCTAGCGGACTAATGAAAGGTGGCTACAGGACCCTTTCAAGGTTCTGGTCAGTTAAGCCTTCCAGCTTCTAATCGTTCGTTCAGAACTTCACTGGACATGTTCAGAAGCTAAGACATCTGGTCGTGAAAGCCTTCATTGTATAGTCGGAATATTCTATGCGTAGAATGCCTCAAAGCAGCCGGAAATCTCGAATTTTTACGTAAAAAGAAAGCACGTTAATTTGTGTTCTTGTTACGTAGTAGAGCCTCGTCTCCTACACCGAACTTTTTAAAATGAAACAGGATTTTGTGTATAGCTAAACGGATTTATGATTATACAGAAGCAACGCTACTCCAAGTAAAGGTTACATTACGCAAGACGAGACAATGGATTTTGTTAACTATAAGTTATTGCAACTGTATTTGTTCATTGCTAGTAAGGTACAAATAGATCTGTGGAATAAAATAGACTGCCTTATGTTCAGACCTATGGAAGCTATAACGGGAGCAACCTCTAACAGGCATAAGAAGCCGTTGGAAAAATTACACACTAATGTAGAAAGTACATGCAATATGGTGATATCTGATACTGTTATTAACTGCTCGGATAGGGTATTGCCTCGAGATTTCCGTCGTTGCGAAAGGAGGAAATTTTGACACAGCACCCGGTAAATTCCATTTGAGGATATTATCGTGAATGTGAACGCATGTATACGAAATCTCCTCAAAGAAACTGCAAATGCAACTGGAAACCACTAGAGTATTGAGCCTCAGTAAACCTTTGAAAAGTAATTTAACATAAGGTGAGGGAAAGCCTTTCAAACATTTGAATACACACGAGGAGATAGAAGTTCTTCCCCTGAGAAAGGGACGGCTGTCGTTGCTATGAATAAAAAGGATTACCGAAGACAAATTTTCAATTTTTTAACGTGAGGACAGAACAAAAAGCTTAAGAAAGACACTAAATTCGGTGTACTGAAAAAAAATTCTGCTTAAGAAATATACTACAGCTGGCGACTGAAGAAAACAAATATTCTGATAAAGTCGTCTATCTCAATTCAAAGAGGAAATAAAAATGTCTTGTTGAAGGCTGAAGCTGTGTGGTCCAGATTTTATTAAGTTTCCAAAATTCATAAAACTGATGCTTCTCCAAGATTCAGTGTTTGTGATATCAATTCCCCCATGTATCAAATATCAAGATATCTTGTAACTCGTTTAGAAATATATATTGGGAGAACTGTCTCCTATATAAAAGATTGGCTGCTGAGCATATTCTTGTAAGTTTGGAGATAGTGTCTTTATTCTCTATGTCACCAGTTAATGAAATTATGATATCTAGAACAGATGCTTTTCCTGGCGATTGGTGTCTGGAGCTCTTATGTAAATATCTGTCTATAAACGTAACTTTGCCCGCTTCCATAGATGAGTGGTCAGCGCGATGCCCTGCCTCGTGGTGGAGCCGGGTTATATTCCAGATACTGCCAGGGACATTTCCTTGATGGGAGGAGTATTACGGTGCACTCAGCCTCATGGAGCCAACTGAGGAGCTATTCGACCCATTAGTAGCGGTTCCAAGGGTAACAAGCGCGACGACGAGCGGAAGAGTGGTGTGTTGACCACATGATCCTCCACACTGCATCCAACAACGCCATTGGTACAGAACTACATGGCGGTCCACAGGCCCGATTGGTCCCTTTAGGGCCACAAATGCAGAACTTCATCTTACCTTACATTACCCTACCATACCCAACACGTGACTTTGCAAGAATCTTTCCATCGGTCTGTCTTTTAAGTAAAACGTCCAATAACGTTACTCTGCTCTCATTATCCATCTCTATGATAAATTTGATTTTTGGTTTATATTAATTTGTTAGATAGCAAAAGAATTTTGCTTCATCTACAGTAAATAGTGGTGCCATTCAAAATCTTTTCGACACTTGCTAGAGAATTTGCATCTTAGAACACCTGGACACCAAGTATAAATGTCTGAAACAGGCTTTCGAGATAAATAACTATTCAGGGAAAGCAGTAATCATAGACCGAAGAGCAATGATAAAACAACAACGGAAGAACACATTCTCCTATTTTTTACCAAAACAGAAGGTTCACATTGGGAACATTTTACAAAAGTATGATATAAAATCGGTTTTTAGACTAATAAGAATATATGTCAGCCCCTTATATCTATAAAAGACAAACGCTCTCCTCTTTCGCCAATAAAATTCCATGTGTGTATGTGTGTGTGTTTGTGTGTGTGTGTGGTAAGGCCTACACTGTAACAAATGTGAATATAGGAGTGAAGGAACATAAAAGTTTTATCTGAAACTAAAATTTTATCTAGAATGATTAACTATTATCCATAGCTTTATAGAAAAGCCATCGAAATATATAAACGTGGGAATATTTTAACAGAAAAGAAGGAGCCATGAAACTTAGTGATATATGGTTAGCAACTCTATAAGTGGAGAGATAAATTTTATCTTTGACAGATAACAGTTCGATAGTGATGTTTCATATCTGACAAGGATTACCTCTGCGAGTCACGTGCAAAATTTTACCACGCCCTTTTTTTCGCTTTCCGACGTCCGGCCCGTTAGTCAGTACGACTCAGCGACACCATGGGAATCTCGTCAGAGCTCTGGACGAAACCTTATAAAAGGGAAAGTGTCATGGAGTACGATCATACAACCCAGGAGACTCACCACCAGCTTGAATACCAACTGATAGGTAACAATTTCTCTTTTCCCGGATTTCATCGTCTGTAAATATTTCATTTCTATATACCAGAAATTCCTCATTAAAGGGTATAGTTTATAGTGCTGCATTCAGATTAATTGAGTATGTCTGGCTACAAATTTATTTGATGACCCTACTGCACTAAGTGGCATAAGAAGTCATAAAATCCTGCAACTCTGGGATTCTCAGAGCATTGGAAAGTAGCTGGTAAATAGTGAGGAAAGAAATCTGCCACTACCTAATGTTTCACTTTCCCTATCTTGTACGTATAACTTTTGGAAATCAAAAGTGCGGGAAGAAATACTCATTCGATCTGTGGTATCTCAAAAATGGAATTTGCATCAGCAATTACTAAGACAATAGTGGATTTTTAGGTCTGTCTGCTCATTGACTGAGGATTGAAAATACACTGCTGAATGTACATGTTTGGTGCAACTGCAACAGATATAGTGTTAAATTTTTCTGTATATCAGCTGCTGCTTTTAGCAATACACATCACGTACCTTGATCTAGGCTGTTGTATTTTCTCAATATAAACTGTCTGTTACTGCACTAAGTAACACAGAAAAACATATGTGTTTCAGCAGTACAACACTGATGTTACAAAGTTATATCATTTTTCAGCGAAAAAAATTGAAATGGTGCTATTTTTACAAAGATAAAATAAACATTTGTGCAATAACTTTTCTAAAAGTATGTAGAATGATGTTTCACCTCATATATACTGCCTGCGTAAAAACTGTTCAAATATCTAAGCGTAAAACATTTTTTTGTCTTCATGTAAAATTTTCTTTTTGTTAGCTACAATACTGTTTGGCTGAATGATTCATTTACCATGCCCTCCTCAAGAGAGCACTGTGAATTTTTAAACGAGGTATTTCAAGCATCAAGAAAAGAGAGCACATCCTTGGATCGAGAATAATCAGGATTTCTGAAGGGAGAGATTAAGAATTTGTGAAGGGAGAGATTAAGTTTTTGAATGACTTCTTACAATTCTGACCCAGGTCAGACTTTCAAAGGGTATTACAAACCACACTACGGAAAACAGCTGCAGTCATTTTTAGGTATATGTAGCTTTTGTAGAAATTAGATATCAGGTAAAGTATTTAATGAACGAAAATTGAGCAGGTTATTGAACTCAAAGAAAAATTTGAATGAGCGACAAATGTTGGGAAGCATTTGAGAATCTGAAGGATACTCTAAGTGAATATTAACTAATCTAAATTTGGGCAAGCCTTTCTGTAGACAACAGCAAATACAGTTTAGGAGTGATACTGATTAAAAGTTTTGGGATGAAGAGAACAAAGATAACCAAACACTTGAATTTGTAAGCAGCAGTTTGAATAACCATGGAAAGATTTACAGTGTGCCAGAGCGCAAGGCCTTCATCATAGTATGCGACTTAAAATTTTTTAAATATATTTCTTTGGGCATAAGACATACGTGTACAGCGATCATTGATTATTATTCAACAGCACTGACATTATGGCGACAGTTTTTAATATCGGCTAGTGATATTTATTTAATTTTCTTTATCCTGTGCTCTGCATGCTTGAGTAAAGGTATGAGGAAAGTATGTAAGTACAGCTTTATTCCGCAGGTATCCCCAAAAATCTGATTAAATTCCCCACTAATCTGTACATCCTGTAAAGTTGTAAATCTACATATATTTATTTCCAGTCTGCCGCCATATCGACAGAAACTGGCTCCCCCTCCCACCATCATTTCTGTGTCTGCTCTGTCTTATTCCAAACAAACTACTACAGGCTGCCTCTTCCTAAGCAAGAGCCCTAGCAGCTACATCCCATATGAGTAGGAGGGGGGTGGGGAGGGGCGTGCAGGCCGTTTGTGGCGCATTTTGTTAGTGCAGATTGCCTAACATCATGGGCAGGTATGCACTCAGGGGCAAACCTATTGTTCTCCTTTGACTGACTGGTACTTAACTTATTGTTCTCCTTTGGCTGACAGGTACTTAACCTATTCTTCTGCTAAAAGGATCTGTCCTTTAGATTGATGGGCACTCAACCTATTGTTGCCCTGACCCACCCCCTCCTAAACCACCACACCCCATTTGCTACAGGAACACTTTCAGTATTGTTCTTGGAATAGGCCTCTCTCACTCTTATCAATTTGATTGAGTACTTTATTAAATTGATCAATTAATTAGCCTCTTCCACTCTGATAAATCCCCTCCCCTCCCCCTTCCCTGCCCTCCCCATAAAATGGCAAGAAGTTCAGATTCCATCAGGACAATGCAACACACCTCTACTAAGCTACAAAAATGGCGGGGAAATAGTTCTCTCGGGCTACCAGCACTAACCGAAGTCATCCGACCATCACCTCTTCCTTAGAACTGGCAGGGAGTTTGAATTTAGGAGGAGAGATAGGTTAATTGGACTATCTCTAGTAATCTAAGAAAATGGCAGGAAAAAAAGGGCCGTGGGGCTACCTCCACTAATTAAGTCACCCAGCCGCCACCTCATCCTAGGAAATGGCAGGAAGAGGACTTGCCCTGTGCTGGACATAAGTCTTTATTGTGCATGCACTATTTATTTAAACAATCATAGGCAGTAGCACCATCAAGTGTAGTCAACATGGGGTCTGGAGTCCAACTGACCTGGTACACAGTACTGCCACCAGAGGGCGCTGTTGTCCATTCCATGACGTAATCCGAGATGGCGGTGTGGGGTGTAGAGAAATGGCGGGAAACAGTGTGGTCGCCATGGTGTCCAGAGTACAACTGACTTAGTACACAGTACTGCCACCAGAGGGCGCTGTCATCCATCCGCGACGTAATCCAAGATGGCGGGGGAAAATGAAGGAAACAGTGTGGTCACCATGGGGTCCAGAGTCTAACAGACATAGTACACAGTACGTCCACCAGAGGGCACTGTCTTCCAATCCGTGGTGTAACCCAAGATGGTTGTCTGGAGGGTAAATGACTCAGCCTGCACTGGGGTGCTGTAGGGAGGAAGGAGTGTACTTTATTTATTTTGGAACAATTTATGCAGGGACGAATTTTAGATAGTATATTTACGACACTGATACAAAACACACACCCTGACATGCTTGGGGTCACGTTACACAGCCTACAGACCTGTAAACTACTCGTGTATTACCAAAATAACGTTCTGTAAACATGCAACCAACTTCTAAATTACCGAAATAATTTCAGTACACAGCATACAGACATGTAAACGACTCCTAAATAATGCAGTACACTGATGTGCAGACACAAGATCAATAACACATAGCACAGCCTACTGAGCTGCTTGGAAAATAATACAAGAGATACGCAAACAACATGCGCATGCACCGCCACTGCCCCCTGTCCACTGGATTGCACAGGAAGCTACCGCACACGCTCCCAGAAGTCGGGATGCTCCGGCGGCCCCCGAAAAGAGACCCAGCTATCAGCTGCCAATCCGTGCACAGGTGCCCATTCGCATCCCTCAAGCATTAGGCGGCAGTATCCCTTCTATACATGACACTCGAAATACGTGATCACCTAGGCACCATTGCTGACGCGACCGGATGGGAGCGAAGACCTATTAGCAGAGTGCAGACGCTCCAAGAGAGCGCAAGCGTCGATTCCACTGGAAGCCACAGCAGAACGCAAGCCAGTGCGAGCCATCGCTTTCACGCCGGTGCTACCTACAGTGAGAAAGTGAAAGTTGGGTCTATATTCAGGAATAGAGATAGAGTTCTTTGAGTGTTATACCAGCGTCACAGAGCTCCAAGGCACGCTCACGCCGGTCCCATGCGTGAGACGCCTCTGCTCAGCACGTGTGTTTACCATTGCTGACATGCTACCTGTGGATACTGATGTCACAGAATAGCGCAGGGTGCATTATTCCTTGCAATCCTAATGGGACATGCGGGCTGCATCTAACAGTGCACATTTACCCAGCATGGCTGACGCATAGCGTGAAATGTTCGTCCTGCTATCGATATGCAGGGTGTTACAAAAAGGTACGGCCAAACTTTCAGGAAACATTCCTCACACACAAAGAAAGAAATATGTTATGTGGACATGTGTCCGGAAACGCTTAATTTCCATGTTAGAGCTCATTTTACTTTCGTCCACGTACGGTGAATGGAGCACGTTATCATTATTTCATACAGGTTACTCTACCTGTGCTGCTAGAACATGTGCCTTTACAAGTACGACACAACATGTGGTTCATGCACGATGGAGCTCCTGCACATTTCAGTCGAAGTGTTTGTACACTTCTCAACAACAGATTCGGTGACCGATGGATTGGTAGAGGCGGACCAATTCCATGGCCTCCCCGCTCTCCTGACCTCAACCCTCTTGACTTTCATTTATGGGGGCATTTGAAAGCCCTTGTCTACACAACCCTGGTACCAAATGTAGAGACTCTTCGTGCTCGTATTGTGGACGGCTGTGATACAATACGCCATTCTGCGGGGCTGCATCAGCGCATCAGGGATTCCATGCGACAGAGGGTTGAAACGTCCCCTTAGAAAAATTATACACCACTGTGCTTAAACTGACACACAATATCTTTAGCGCAACGCAATCTGACTTCCAAAAATCCCTACGAAAGAATGGCCCTGACTAGCATTAACCTATACGTTTCACAAATCACTTACCTCACAAAAATCTTCGTTACTCAACCTACTGCAATACAGCGAGCGCCACTACTGGCAGCTAAATAAAAGATTCAAACTACTGAAGGCACTAACTACTGATAGGCATAGTTAGCAAATGAAAGATTTTAATAGAGAACAAACAATGTATTTACCTCACTAGTCATAATATATATAGCAGTTCATGACACCAATTCTTACAAATGTCAAAACTCCGCCATCTCTCTCCCCATGTCCACCACTGCTGGCGGCTCACCTCCAACTCAGCAACGCTACGCGCTGTTAGCATCCAGCTGCCGCTGCCCAACACTACAATGGCAGACAACAATGCAAACCAGCCACAGACTGCACACGGCACAGCCAGTGATTTTTATACAGAGCGCTACGTGGCGGCGGCGTTACCAATAAAAAAACCTAAACAGCCTACTTACATAGCCCTCATGCTCCCCACAAAAAAATTTACAAATTGTTTTGGGCAGTGGCCAATACAGATTTGAAAAATGTTTTCATAATTACAATGACAAAGAAATGAAATGCACACACTTATTGATACAATGTTGGTCAAAAGCTAAAATTTTCTCACAGTCCATAAAGACAGTCCTGATCATTCATCAAAGTAAAATTGCAGTGTTTTTCTCAAAGTCTGAGTAGTAAAAGAAAATGCACACGGAAGTAGTGGATTTCCATGCAGTCTTGAAGAAGTAGTGTTGTCCTTCCAATGGAAAGACAGTGCTGACTCTTGACATGCAGACAGGTAATGGGCCACAACAGAGCAAACCCACAGTAGAGTCAGTCGAAGTTTTGAAGAATATTGGTAGGTAGGTCATCACAGAGTAGACCCCTTGTAGTCCTGGTAGAGATTACGGTATTGGTGGGCCAACAGAGATGTAGACCCACTGTAGACCTTGTAGAAATAATGGTATTGGTGGGTCATCAAAGGTGTAGACCCACTGTAGTCCTTGTAGAAATAATGGTATTGGTGGGTCATCAAAGGTGTAGACCCACTGTAGTCCTTGTAGAGATGGCCAGCAGCCATCTGTTTGACTGTGCAGGCACACAATCACCATTGAAGAGTCTTGCGGATAATATAGCAAGTCCATAACCACCACTTGTGCACTTACAAAAATTGTTTTTGAAATGTCCTTAGAACCAGCAATGCTGTTATCCAGTCCCTTACTGAATTATCAATACACTTGCAAACACTATCAATCCCTACTTCTCACATATTGTGCATATACCATGACCAACAGAAACGTGTGCAGTGAAATGTAATTTACAAGTTACTTAATTTGATGAACTGGTGTCAATTACAATTTTATAACATAAGAATACAATAACAAAGGTACAAAATACATCTTTAAAGAACATAACAATACAGACAACATTTGCAGTAGTACAGGCTTAGAAAAGAATCGAAATAGCAAATACATCAGTGTTAAAAAAATTACAACATAAGTACATACATAAAAGATCAGAATAACTTTTGAAACATCAACTTCACACATGAGCATTAGAACAAAACAGAATAAATAATGTGTAAACATCTTTACAAAGTCAATAACATGTTATTAATGCAAATTATATTTGAGGATAACAGTATTCCTCATCATAATGAATGTAGCTTAGTATTAGAAAAATTCTTCAACATAAGTTATCAGATAAACATATAAAGACAGGAAGAACATAAATACTCAAGGGTACACAAACACATAGTGGGATAACACAAGGAAAGGGCAGGGTTTGTTTTACTGCAGTATTTTGCAAACAAAACTTTCTTTACTTCTCGGAGATCTCCCTTCGTTCTTCATTATTTCCAAAAAGTCCTATCTATACCTGCTTTCTGTACTTTTCTCGTATAACCTCTCAGTGCATTTCTTCAAATTCATCGCAACTCATTCTCTTATATAGGCTACCCCCTCTTAAGCTAACTTAAATCTACTGAGCTCAGATGATTAACTAAGGGATGAGGCAATGCAGCAGCACAAAACAATTTACACAAACAACAATGATAAATGCAAGTAAGCATAGCGAGCAGCAATAAATGTAATAATTTATATCTAAACATGACAAAGCTGAAGCAGAAAAAATATCACAGTAAAAATGTTTAATACCTATGTCACATCTGAACACTAGCGTGATGCATCACGAGAACATACGCTAGCAGATAAATTAACAAATCGTAAAAAAAATTATTTATGCAGTTCCTGTGAAGGGAAATGTCTATTTATGTTCCCTCATTTTCTTAGAAGTAGATCATAATTTTTTTTTTTTACTGGATCTGTAGGCATAAAATAATTATATTAGTACATCTATTAAATTTTATTTTAACGAATGCTGCAGTGCAGCTAGAAACTAGATATTAAACAAAATAGGCAAAGCAAGGCGTGAAACGTCATTTGCTAGCCATAAGGCATTTCATAATGCAGTAAACAATCTTCCAACTAGCAAAACAATAGACATGAAACGTTGCTCATCATTTCATTTCAGTAAATATCATAAATTAAGAACTCTACAGTGTAATCATGTTTTCAAGTTTGAGGGTGTCGTACTTACTGTGCTTTCTACAAAGGAATATCAATAGCGAGGATAATGGCTTCTTCTTTTTTTCTTACCTGTGCCTCTGAAAGGCACACACTAATGGCTTTCTTATGTCACGTGGTTGTCGCGCAGCTGGGTGCCCACGACGCATTACATGCAGGTGGTCACTTGACTGTCTTATCGAAATATTTAGGACACCAGTTTCCGCTACAGTGGCAGTCTCATATAAAAAAAAATTCACAGGTCAAGAATTTGCGTTACAAATCTGTAGAAATAAAATCATTTAAACATAATTGTGTCCAAAAAATTTTCGCCTGCATAATGATACATTCACGCATATATACACTCATTTCATAACCCTTAAAGTACGATTCTCGGTTTCCAACATCCTTTTTCACAAATCAGAGTCCCTAACCACTACTCATTATTTCTTACCTTATTACACATATATATATTCGTCGACACTTCTTCAATATTTCATCATAACAGATACGTAGCGTAACCAAATAACTCATATAGCATCAGCTTAAACATACCTCAGCAGCATAATTCACTTAGTCATCGTAATAATAACATCATAACACCTCAATTAAATTCTCAAAATCGTCGTAGCTTCCTCCAATAATTTCAAACCCTAAAAAAATTCTCTGCTGATGTCAAAAGTGTCATCTGCCTCAAACGTACCTTAAAAATCGTGATCCCATACCAAATACATCATTCAAAGCTCTCATAGTATCACAATGGTTCCGAAAAAATATGAACATTTCACAAAGTACAGACAAAATTGAAATTTCATAAGTGTGAAGTTATTCAACTGCGTAATTGCGTAAACATGTGTCACTGACGTAGTAAAAAAATGTTTGTCTCTCAGTTAAATGCTCAGATAGCTGTGTAATTTATGTATTAGAGAAATATGGTACCGATGTGTAAAGTTGTATAAGCAAATACCATATTAGCTAGGGCTCCTTGTGCTTGCCAGACACATGGTACACAAAGTAAGCGTGTACCCCCCTGAGGAATAATGTAATTATATCCTCAGGTGTTACAGATTACAGCAATGGAATGAAATGTATCACAGAAAACTTTCTTTGTAATTCATATATGTTGAAAAATAAATAGTTTAATGCATGTCCTGTAGCGCTAAATGTGCGTCTTGCTGTAAGACAATCTCTGTGGAAGTGTCGTAGTTATTGTCCTCCGAAAGCTAAGTTCTGCAGAAGTCAATGTACTTACCTCATGATAAACGAAATTGAAATGCTTTGCTTATAGATATCTTAGTTATTACGCTTATTGCCGTGATGAAGTAAGTACTGTACTGTACGTATTGTTGTGCTACAGAAAAGGCTGTCTCATTGTAGCTATACCACAAACGTTACTACTAAAACATGTTTTACTTTCCAGAAAAATTCAGAAAAACTGTACAGATATAAAACAGATAAACTGCAAAAGCAACATTGTAAATTGTCACTCATTAGTAGCGTCGTGATAAAATCGTGTAGCTGTCACATAAACTAACCACTGTGTCATCTCGTATCATCTCGTACTTTAAATCCAGAATGTATTTTCAAGTAAACCAAAATGTTGCATTAAAATCTCATTAGCAATACTGGTAAATGTTCTAGGTATGTGAGCCTTATAGTCGTTACATAATCGTGCAACTAACAAGCAAGAATTTACACACGAAATAACACAGTGATGTCTGTTCACTATAACAATGCATTCGTAATTTCAGTTTAAAAAAGTTCCCTAGGTTCTAGACTGGATAGTTAACTTCAAAACATTGTTGCATGTTAACAGTTTCTAAGTGTGACAAAGCATACTAGAAATGTGAAGTGAAATGTTTTATGGCAAAGACAAAGTTAAAAAGCAGATTATCTTTCAATAAACGGTTTTACATGTGAAATGTGGTGTAAACCTTTACTCTTCCTAGTACGCAGAGTTTCAACTTCAACGCAATTATCTTGTGGTATACGTCGAATTCTGTAAGGTCCATTGTAAACTAGAAAGAATTTGTGACTCGAGTGTTTCTTCTTATGTGACAATGGATGAGCTTTAATGAGAACTTTCTGACCAATATATAATTTCTTTGCATTTGCTTTACTGTGTAATTTTTTCCTTTTGTCTGCAGCAGAATTTATATTTTTAATAGCCAAATCAATTATGTCTTTGTGTCGAAGTTTACATGTATTCGGAAAAGGTACAAGCTCTCTGATTCTGTTTGGTGGTTCTTTATTCTTCAGTACAAGAACAGGTGGTAAAGCAGTGGAGTCATGAGGCATTTCATTCAACACGTTTTGAAATAAGTGTAAATATCTGTCCCAATGCTGATGCTTTCTGTGACAATAAAGTCTGCAAAGCTTATTGATTTCTTTCATAATCCGTTCAGACGGGTTACAATGTGGTGAGTACAATGAAATAAAAACAGATTTGATTTTATGGTTACGAAGCATGCGTGACCAAACAGCAGATCTGAATTGCGGTCCGTTATCTGAAATGACTTTACTAACGTGTCCAACTTCACGTAAGAAATTTCTAACAAAGGTGTTGGATACAGGCCGTCCAGTGGCTTTACGTAACGGAGTGAAAGAAACAAATTTTGAAGTAAGTTCAACAGCGACTAGAACGTACGAAAATCCATTAGATGTTCTGACAAGCGGTCCCAAGAGATCAACAGCAGAAAATTCTTTTAATTTAGAAGGAATGATAGGAAACAATGGAGTACGATGAGAGACAGTAGATGGTTTCGCCTTTTGACAAAGTGTACAAATAGACAAGACTCTTCGAATTCTCTTTTCCATATTGTTAAAATAACAAGTCGTTCGAAGAATATGATAACATTTTCGTGGACCAAAATGTGCATAGCTGAAATGAATGTACCAAATGAGCTTATTAACAAAATCGTCTGGAATGCAAAGTACCCATAGCTTGTAATCAACAGTGCATCGTTTGAACAGTATGTTGTTTCTAACCAGATAATAATGCCGAATCTATGTGTGTGTCTTTTCATGCCATTTACTTTTGATGTCTTTCCAAATCGGATCTTTATCTTGTTCATGAGTAATGTCCTTTAAAGATGTGGTGATGAAGTTTTCAAAGGCGACTTTCTGGATGTAAAGAATACTGAAATTTCTCTCGAGGTTGCTTTGTGTGTTACTTTTCTCAAGCCCAGCCGGTGCGCGTGACAGTGCGTCCGCAACAATGTTCTCCTTACCGGGAATGTAGACTATTGTGAAGTGGAATTCTTGCAGAAACAATGCCCAACGTTTTAACCTGTCATGATTTAATTTTGAAGACATAAGAAATTGTAATGCACGATGGTCACTGTATACTTTTACGTGCTTACCATAAAGAAAGAAACGGAATTTGTTAAATGCCCAAACGATAGCTAAAGCTTCTAATTCAGTAACGGAATAATTTTTTTTCAGATTTTGTTAGCACTCGGCTAGCAAAAGCAATGGTTTTCTGAACAGTAATGTCATTTTCTGTGGCTTCTTGAAATAAATGGGCACCAAGACCGACTTTAGAAGAATCCGTGCTAAGGCAAAAATCTTGTGAGAGATCTGGATGAGCTAGTATTGGCGCGTTAAGTAACGCTTCTTTCAAAGAATTGAATTCTAACTGTGCTTGTTCGTCCCAGTTCCAAATAGTATTTTTTCCAGTGAGAGAACAAAGTTTTGGTGTAACTAGAATTTGCATATTCAGAAAACGACGGTAAAAATTTACGAGACCTAGAAAACTGCAGACTTGTTTTTTTGTGGATGGAACTGGAATGGCTCTGATTGCTTCTAACTTTTCAGGATCCGGCTGGATGCCTTCAGAAGAAATAATATGTCCCAAAAACTTCACTTTTGTCCTACCGAATTCAGACTTTTCCAAGTTAACTGTAATTCCAGATTCTGCAAAAATATGTAACATGCTGTTGAGGATGCGATTATGTTGTTCCCATGAGGCTTCTGCTATCAGAATATCGTCCACATATAAGGTGATGTGACGTTTTAAGAGCTCAGGTAATATGGAATTTAGCCCGTGAATGAATGCTGCCGAGGAAATGTTCAAACCAAAAGGAAGTTTCCGAAACTGATAACAAACGCCGAAACAAAGGAAAGCTGTGTATTTTCTACATTCTGGATGAAGTTCGATCTGATAAAAGCTGGATCTGAGATCAATGGAAGACAACACTTTTACACCATTAAAATGTTGACGAAGTTCTTCCAACGTTTGCGGCCTGTCTGTTTCAGGAATAATGATAGTATTGATTTGTCTCGAATCTAAGACAAGCCTGATCGATCCATTTTTCTTCTCAACAACATGTAATGGATTGTTGTATGAGCTTACTGCAGGCTCAATAATGCCGTCGTCAAGCATAGATTGTATTTCTGTTCTAACACGGTCCCTATAATGTGCTGGAATTAAGTATGGTCTAACACAAAATTTAGTATGCTCACGAACACGAAATTGGTATTGAAATCCCTTGATTGTTCCTGTTTTGTGAGTAAAACTGTGGAATGTGCTTGTAAAATCTCAAAAAGGCCCTGCCTATCAGTGTCATTACAATTCTCAATTGTTTGAATTTTATTCTGAATTAACTCATTAGTTTCAAATGTGCCGTCGATATCATCCCTGTCAGTACTTGCAGAGCGACTGTTAGTGTCTAGTTCCGTAGAAAATTCCGAACTGTTGTCTAACAGAAGGTAAAGCCGATTAATTTCCTCGTCATGGTTTGAGAGCCAATCTTAGAATTTCAAAGCTATTGACTTACCTTCTTTCTCTAAACTTATTTCAGCATCGTGAAAGTTTAAGATTGCTTTGTATTCATTCAAAAAGTCTACTCCCAGTATAATTTCCGTCGACAACAATGGAACAATAAGAAAATTTATAGAGAAGCTGTGGCTTTGACAAAAGAATTCTAAGTTGGTTTGTTGGCGTACATCTACACTTTTTCCAATGACTGCACCTTGTAATTTAATCTTGCGTAACGGAAGTGTGGGGAAATCGTTCGATTTGTTGCATTTGCTAAAAGCTGTTTCACTAATTACTGAAATGGGACTGCCTGAGTCAAGTACTGCCGTAAATTTTACGTCATTTACAGTAATGCGAATCACAGGATATGCAATGTTGTTATGTTTTACGTCGTGTTCCTGGAGTAATATGTCGCTAATGTCTTCCATTTTAACGTAATTACTAGCTACGGCAGCTGCGTCGTCAGTTTCATAAGTACGTTTTGAGGCTGCCAGCGGTATGAGTCATTGCCTATTGTGTCTATGTTGGCGCGCGTCGTTATTGGGATTTGGAGACCTAACTTTTAAAAATTCACCTTGTCGAGAGGGCCCTGCTCTGTTTGATTCCCGCCAGTTCTGCTGCAATTCACGTCTGTCGTTCCGATCACATCGTCTGTCGTCATGTCGGTAGATTCCATAGTTTCTTTCTTGTCGGTCACGTGGTGGAGAATTTCTCTCTGAATCGTAACTGCGCGCTGAACCGTTGCGTCTAAAGTTATTCTGTCTCCCTTGATAGTAATTATTTTGGTTCCCATATTGTCTGTTTCTCTGATTGTCTCTGTGATAGTCATTACCGAGGAGAGGTGACCTTTCCCTATAATTATTACTACTCTCCCAACGGTTGTCATACGGGTGGTGTCTGTTTTGGTCACGATTTGTATTGTGAGAATAGCCTTGTCGTGTCCAGTTATTATTTCTTTCATCGCGGAATTGCGACGGATGTGACCTGTAATTGTTGTGTTCCTGTTATCGCGTTCCGCGATTGTCAGTGTCAATTTCTAATTCTTGTAAGAGTCCCTGAAATGCTTCAATGTCGTCTTTGCAACGGCCTGCCAAAATAATATGCCGTAAATGTTCAGGCAATTTGATTAAGCAAATGCGGATGAGTTCTGACAGGCTGTATGGGTTTGACAGATAGAAATACTTCACAAGACTGGAAAATTCAGATTGTTCGAAATGTTTCATCATCATGATGCCATGTTTTACTCGGTCTTGTGTGGCTTGGGACCAATATGCTGAGAGGAAGGCATGGTAAAATTCTCCTTCACTGTGGCAATCGTGAATGACCGATCGCATTCTTACAGCTGGTTCATTCTCTAAGTAGCCACACATAAATTCTAATCTGTGCTCTAGTGACCAGTTGGGAGGAAAACAATGAGAGAATTGATGGAGCCACGCTTGTGGATGAATGTCGTTGCCAGAATTCTTAAATGTTTTGAATTTACGTGTAGTAATGAACAGCTTATAGTCAAAATCATCGTGTCGGCGGGTCGCATATCGGTCATTGTTACATCGTTTCGGCGGTTCCATCTCAAAATTCGGTGTACTTTGCCAATTTCTTTCATAATCTCCAAAGTGCCCTGTGTTGTTATTTTGTGGCAGTTCCGTATTTTTATGTCCCTCTTCCTGTATTGGGGTGCGAGTGTCCTCTGAAATACGTAATTCTTGTATTCCCTGTGTCAACTGATCTTGTACTTCCCGGATTTCTCTTTGGTGTTGCGTATTAATTTGATTCTGATTTTGTTTGAATTTCCTAATTTGTTCGAACTCTTCTGTGTCATTAAAGACTACCGGTTTTGTGTCATTCAGATTATCATCTACCTTCGTAGATAAATTAGTGAACTGATCCGAAAGTTCGGCTACTTTCTCTGATAGTGAACACATTTCCTCAGTGTGTTTTTCTGAACCAAGTTTCAGAGTGTCCATTTGTGTTGAAATCGAATCTACTGTGTCCTTTAAGTTTTCCTTAGTTCTTGCAAGTTGCGTAACCGAATCGGTGGATGGAACTGAGTCCATTTTAGCTTGCAAGGTGTCGTGATTTTCACGAACAACAGTTTGCAATTCTTTTATGGCTGCTTCGTGATTCTGTAATGAGTTTTCATGCCGCGAAAAAATAGGTTGAAAATGCTCACAAATTTGTGTTTTTACGTCATTACAGATTTTTTGACATTTAGGTTCAATGTTATGTAACTCAGTAGTTAAATCTTCACGTGTTTGTTCAAGTGTGATGTCTAACTTCCGAAGATTATGTTCCATTGTGTCCAACTGTTGCTGTGTTTGTCTCTGATTTTTTTCCATTGTGTCTAACTTTTGAAGATTATGTTCCATTGTGTCCAACTGTTGCTGTGTTTGTCTCTGATTTTGTTCCATTGTGTCTAACTTTTGAAGATTTTGTCCCATTTGTTTCTGATTTTGTTCAAGCGTTGTGTCTAACTTTTGTAGCCTTTGTCCCATTTGTTGCATTAACTGTAATAACAGTGCACTGGTGTCTGAAACATGTTCCTCAGTGCTTTTCGGCAGTGCATTTGAACCGGCAATATTCGCATTTTGAAAAGCAGAAAATGTGTCTTGATTTATTTGAGAAAACGGTGAGAACGCAAAATCTGAATCTACTGTATTTGCAAGATTGTGTCCTTTCATTTCGGAATCCTGAGGCGAGCTGTTACCGACCGATCGATCGATAACGCTTCCCTGTTCACTAATTGTTTCACTGCCTACACCATTATTTGCAACCAGCTCCATTTCCCTATACACAATTACCAAATTACTACTTTGAACATTAGTTAATTCATTACATGGTGGCGCTAACACACTGCTTTCGTCTTCACTGTCATTTCTCAGTTTACTTTGGAGCCTAGTATTACGTTTTTCACACGCCATTATTGTCACAATTTTTCACACGACAACACAGAAAAACACAATTTGAAGAACAAAAATAAGAGAACACATTAACATAGCACTGAAAATAATATCTAGTTAATTGCAAGCGCAGCTGCGAAATACTTGGTGCAACTCTACATGCATGCCACAACTGTTGTACTGTACAACAATGAAAGACTACAACTACAAAGGAAATTCTCTCTATGATTACGCGCTAGCAATAAAAAAATCTACATTAATTACACAAACTACAAGAAAAAATCAGAAGATTCCAGTGAGGTATCCTCGGCTAAGGGACAACATATGAAACGCCTCGGCTAAGGGTCGACATATGAAACGTCCCCTTAGAAAAATTATACACGACTGTGCTTAAACTGACACACAATATCTTTAGCGCAACGCAATCTGACTTCCGAAAATCCCTACGAAAGAATGGCCCTGACTAGCATTAACCTATACGTTTCACAAATCACTTACCTCACAAAAATCTTCGTTACTCAACCTACTGCAATACAGCGAGCGCCACTACTGCCAGCTAAATAAAAGATTCAAACTACTGAAGGCACTAACTACTGATAGGCATAGTTAGCAAATGAAAGATTTTAATAGAGAACAAACAATGTATTTACCTCACTAGTCATAATATATATAGCAGTTCATGACACCAATTCTTACAAATTTCAAAACTCCGCCATCTCTCTCCCCACGTCCACAACTGCTGGCGGCTCACCTCCAACTGAGCAACGCTACGTGCTGTTAGCATCCAGCTGCCGCTGCCCAACACTACAATGGCAGACAACAATGCAAACCAGCCACAGACTGCACACGGCACAGCCAGTGATTTTTATACAGAGCACTACGTGGCGGCGGCGTTACCAATAAAAAAAACCTAAACAGCCTACTTACAGGGTGGATGCATGTAACCTCTCTAACGGAGGACATTTTGAACATTTCCTGTAACAAATTGTTTGAAGTCACGCTGGTACGTTCTGCTGCTGTGTGTTTCCATTCCATGATTAATGTGATTTGAAGAGAAGTAATAAAATGAGCTCTAACATGGAAAGCAAGCGTGTCCACATAACATATTTTATTTCTTTGTGTGTGAGGAATGTTTCCTGTAAGTTTGTCCGTACCTTTTTGTAACGCCCTGTATATCTCAGAAACGTTAAACTTTCTCAGTGCTAAAAGCCTATGCACACTCACGAAAACACTACTAATCATAACAAGATCCTTGTTGTTTGGAAAGAGAGCGCTCTCTAAGCACAGACGGGGTGGGGAAATCAGAACAATTACCCTAACAGAATTCGAAGCACTGTCTTACAGAAGAGAAAAGAAAGGGCGGAATTTTCGGTATCCTACAGCTACAGGTCTGGAGATGTCCTAATGCCACAGCGGCGGATGAGTGACAGCATCCCCATCAGAGATGGATGGTGTGCTTCAACTTGTCTTTGACACTTGCTTTCTCAGAACGTTCCATACATACCTTGCCTACATCTTGTTCAAAGCAGTTTGTAGATGCTCATATGTCCCAGCACAAAGGATGTCTTGTGAATGAGTAGAGCATTATGATTGTATTTTGTACAGATCACCATACTACACCGAGAATTAAACTCTGCAAAGTGGCTTACAGATCGTTACTTAATTACACAGCTCTCCCACTGGGGCCAGGAGCTTGAATTTCAGGGTGCAAAACAGATCCCCTACCCATCAATATTTCACCGTGTACAGTGTCGATGTAGTAAACATACAATTTGCATCCTTCGCCATATAAAATCAGCCATTTTGCATCATTCGTGCATATACTGCAAAGACAGACAGCACCGAATACACTCCTTGCAGCACTAGATATTTCCCTGTGAGGTCGGTGGTCGTCCACCCCCGATAGTTGACCAGAGAGCACTCAGCGGACTGAAGCCACTCTCAGAACTGTTCTACAAATGCAGGCTCATCCCCCCTTTGCACACACGTGTTACTGTTTCTGGTCTGGACCTGCTTGCTTGCTTGCTTTTCTAAACCCATCTCCAGACTCTGGGATTACAAGAACACATCTATTTTCGCATGGTTTGCCATAATATTATATCATTTTTGCAGTATCCTACCAATCGCTGGAGCAACATAATTCCGAAGATTGAGACTTGAAATTATTTCTCTACAAGCGCAAAACTTTAGCTAGGTGGGGCGTGCTATAAACCACTGACTAACTAGAAACTTGTCACGTCTCTGGAGACATGTACGCATCCAACTCGAAAGAAACAGAAAACTGATATTTCCACTCACAATACCGATGTCGGTGATGTAGCAGATTCCAAATAATCCCTATAATTTAAAAGGTCAACTAAACTGTTTCTAATGTCTAGAGAACCAGCAAATGCATCTTCCACATACTAGATGCACAGACAAGAACCGATCTTTTCTTAACTAAATAAAGGCACGGGATCGGCAGAAGCATTCAACTGAACAATTTACATGGGAGGGAATAACAGTCGAGAGCAAACACTTCCATATTCTCAAATTTCTACGCGATCACGAAAGCTATCCAACACATACTAAGTATTAGTTGGATATTTGGTCGTATAGAGGACAACATGGTTAAGTCATCTACATTCCTACACTCGAACAGGCCTCTCCATTCTGACAGCTCCTACCGTTAACGGGAAATGTGAACCATCCCTGCACGTCACTGGCACTGCACGCCAAGCACTCACAGGTAGATTCTGCATCCTAAGAAATCGGTCACATATATATTTTATCCCTGTACTTACAACTGAATGTTACAATCGTGGTCTCAGTTGAATGACATTCGATAATGAGCAAAGTATCGGAAATACACCCTGTTGACGGCTGTGTCTCTGGAAATAGAAATGTAAGTACCATTCTAATGACTTGACATACTCTTCCCTTTGCTATTACAGTACTCGACGACAAATCCATAATTTCCTTGCGAATGGAAACAGTCATTTACTCTCCACATGTCAGAACACAGGCACATACTTTATAAGCCTGATGCTCAAGGTGAACCTGTCACGCATCCCCTGCTACTAAGTATAATACTTCGTCAATTACTGATCAAATTCGATACGAAATGATACTGACCGAAAATCAACGATGAGTGGACATGTCTCATACGTTTTTCTTGTGAGTGCTGCCACCATGTCTTAGAAAGAGAGGTTTAATCATCTTACAGACCGCCAGATGTTTAAAAACCCGATCGCAACAACTACAGTATGTTACTGTCACAAGTGGTCCTGGTACTACATGTGCACACAAGTATCCATTTTAAAAGGTATACCGGCTTTATAAATCCGCCTATGGCATTAACTACGAACCACGTGGTTTTTCCAGACAAATACCGAGATGGTGATTGTAGGAGTGTATATGATCAGACCAGCATTTCGGTTACATGTAGCCCATGATGCAACCTCGTCATAAAATCGCTGGATTTTGAACGTGATTTGGTCAAGGAACGTGGTATGAAACCGCTATTTTCAACTCCCTCACACTGACGCCACTAGATATTTCTCCAGTTCTTGCAACGAATTTTGTCTTGATACCATGTCAGAGATTCTGCAATATATGCACTGAGTTATAGGAAACGACTGATGAGAAGGATCACAAACAGTAGTAGATGGTGTGCTGATTGAGGTCATAAGTATAGTACAATAGCTTTCCAGATCTCTAGTGTTACGCTGTCTGCTAGAAATGATCTCCATGATTTGGAACCAGGTCTTTCTCTTCAACAACATACCTGTGTTGGATCCTATGGGGAAGTCCTCTAATGATTACAGCCACAAGTGAATCATGTTTCTGACACTATCATATCTCGAAACGAGTCACCTTACAGCCACATGCGAATTATGTTTCTGGCACTCTCATGTCTCGAAACGAGTCACATTTCTCGTATCTGTCTGCTACGGTAAAATTCCAACGTGGTTTTAGTCAGTCCCTACGCATCTTGCGACTGCTACCATTTCCGCAGCTTTATGCATGTGATCGTTCCAATTTAAGTCGGAATTGAGTAGAAGTTGGAGAAAGTGATATCCACTGCCTTCTGCAAGCCGTTGAGAAACAGAGCGATCTGAGTTAGTGCGACAGGACCGTGTTTTGACCATTAGGTGGAAATGAGCGCATTGTGGTGCGTCTGCATACTGCATACAGATACTACAGTCTGAAGCAGATCCATGTGCCTCAGGTCCCATTCACGCCTGTCAGCCCAACATGCCATCATCGTTATTCTGTACCATCCAACAGAGAAAAATTACGAAATATAAAAGCTCCACTGACTTCATCCCATACAGAACTCAAAAAGATTTTTACCGCTTCTCTCTCCTCCCATATATAGAAAACAAATACAATCTGCATGCCGGCATCGAGCACATGTGATAATCCTAATAAATATATAGGCATTTATCAACTGCATAGATCAGTTTAAAGTTTCATCACCTATACTGTAGGAGGATGACCGTATCCCACAGACTATACTGTAAGTCACAAGAGTCACTCCCTGTGACCCTGTGTCATTGTTTGAAACATTGTTTGTTTTCTGGTCTAACGCGCTTTGTACACTGCCATACATTTTGTTTATCCACCACGACTATAAGGTCTCTGTCATGTGCTAAATTGACATTAACAGGTTCTGATCCACGGCCTCTCGCAGAAAACTAGACCTGGCACTGTGACGTGATTGACGTCATTCAAGAGGGCTGCTGTTACGTCAGCTGATGACACGACTGACGTCATTCAAGGTAGTTGCCGTGACGTCAGCTGATGACGCGAATACCGTTACCCAAAATAGCAGGAAAGTGCCACACATCCCCTGCCCAGCCTCCCTGGCGGGAAGTTGAATTTTGGAGGGAAGATAAGTCAACGGGGCTACCTCTACATTTAAACTCATCTGTCACAGTGATGGAATAGCTGATGGCTCAGCGTTCCATTTCGACTGATTCCTCATATTACAATCATGTACGTGATCACTGTTTCCGTGCTAGCCATCCCCAGAAGGTGTCACCCATTCACAAAACTCTTTCTCCAACTCGAACAAGCGTTGTCAATCAATCATTATGTGGCAACTAACAGTGTGCCAGTGGACAGATGGGATGGAAAAGAGACCGCCGATGTACTGAAATAATAAGCATTACAGTTGACAGTGTGAACAATTATATCAATTTTACAGTAATTTCAACACTGAACAATGATGTGACAGTATGATTCCCAGTTTCAGTATCATAGCTAAACCACTCCTTCTACACTTTGCGAGTATCATTTCAAATGCAGATAGATGACTGTGCAGTACGTCCATTAATTGTTAATTGTCGAACACATGCATCATCAAAGTATACCAGTCAGCGCTCTAAATATTTCGAGCATTGAGCATAATTTACGATTTATCTCCATGCGGATGGGAGTGACAGAGCATTCTCGCAGTCTTAGGATAAAATTAGAGACTAAAATGCCTCCACGTACTGTCTTTGACCAACCCGCCCTGCAGCACCGTTACCGATTTAATCTGCAGCTGGACGGAAGTAGGCCGGCCAGAGTGGCCGAGCGGTTCTGGGCGCTACAGTCTGGAACCGCGCGACCGCTACGGTCGCAGGTTCGAATCCTACATCGAGCATGGATGTGTGTGATGTCCTTCGGTTAGTTAGGTTTAATTAGTTCTAAGTTCTAGGGGACTTATGACCACAGCAGTTGAGTCCCATAGTGCTCAGAGCCATTTGAACGGAAGTAGCCCGCTACATTCCGCGTCTCGCGAATGAATGGAGCTAGCTGAGTCCTCACCCATCCAAGTACACATGATTTCTCCAGATGCTCCCTTGTCGAGGAGGTTAGCACCCCTTATCGATCTATAGTAATAGATTTGAAAGCGCGATGTAATAGCAGATGGTTAAGAAGGACAAGAAACGGGTGATTTTTATGCATGATGGAGCTCTGGATGGATGGAGTTCGAAGCATTTTATGTAAATCAACTATGCTATCAACTCTGAAGTATTGTTATAGAATCTGGGATCAGTACCTGGAAGGTATTGATAAGAGAGAACATAAACACCTGCACTCCTAAGGCTACAACGTTCCGCACTTAAAAGAGGCTATAATGTTAGATCGCTTGCGTTTGTGACCTATCAGTCAAGTGGAATACAGCGCTGTTAATATTCCAATGTAGAAATATATTTCCAGTGCATGACATACATCTTTTTTGTAGGTTTCTCTATGATAAACTATGGGATCGAACCGTAAAACGAGAAAACTACTTGCTTAAAACAGTGGCTTCGTGTGATACAAGAACAATACAGCTTTACATAGATGTACAGCGTCCACTGTCCACATCTGATCATGGTTCAGAAATTATACTACGCCCACGTCAGTCCTATATAAAATGATCATTAGTAACGGAGAACAGCTCTTATAAGGAAACAACGAAACGCATAGCAGTGGTGTCCGACATGTGAAATTACAAGTCATGCCGTCACTAACTCTGTAAAGAGCACGTCTGCCAAGCAGATGCATACACAGGGGATTGCAGTGTCTCACAAACACCTCAATAAATGGCTCTGAACACTATGGGACTTAACACCTATGGTCATCAGTCCCCTATAACTTGGAACTACTCAAATCTAACTAACCTAAGGACATCACACATATCCATGCCCGAGGCAGGATTCGAGCCTGAGACCGTAGATGTCACGCGGTTCCAGACTGAAGCGACTAGAACCACACAGCCACACTGGCCGGCCACAAACACCTATCGCTAACTTAGTTGTGAAACTGAAGTATTGATTTTTCACTTAACATGCGACAGGTGATGCGAGCACATCGCACAAATCTTGGTTCGTGTAGAGTAATGTTTCATGTTTCATCACACTTGAAGCGGAAGTTTACTGTTAACGATCGCAAGTAGACAGTGCTCTGAAACCCTCACAGAACAAGCAACTGAACACGTGTCGAACGCAGGCTATGTCACATAACTGATGCAGCCTGATGGAACATCAGGAAAAAAATGGTCAAATGATCTGCAGCAACTTCTCCCTCTATCTTTCTCTCTCTAGAATGCATCATCAGTCTACCATTAAATCGTACCTCGTTACAACTCCATCTCAAACGACCAATCCATCCACTCTACGTCATCCTTTAATGCAGGCGCAAGTAAGTTAGAGGCAGATGGTTCTCTGTCTTCCTCAAAAGCTTCAGATACAGTAGTCAAGTCGCGTGTATCACTGTTACCTCAATGGACATGGAGTACAATGCTACCTCGACGGAAAAAAGTGACTGTTTCCCTGGTTACCTTCGCTTTCATGTCGATGTTTTCTCAGATACCTCTTGCTGCGTTATTTGGACAGTTTATGAGTTGATTTCGTGTCTGCACATGAGTGTACTGCATTATTTAGGAGGAGTTCGCGTGTTGTGTGCTGTGTACTGAAATTATTTCAGTAATTTTGGAGTGTTTGCGTGTCTGCAGAGCATTATTTCGTTAATTTACGAGTAATTTACACGTCTGTAGGCTGTGTGACGTGCCCCCAAGGGTGTCAGAGCATGTGTTTTGTATCAGTGTGATAAATATGCTATCTAAAATCCATCCCTATATAAACTGTTCCAAAATAAATAAAGTACACTCCTTCCTCTCACCAGCAACTCAGCGCAGAGTATGTCATTTTTACCTCCGGACAGAGCCATCTTGGGTTACATAATGGAATGGATGACATCATCCTCTGGTTGTCGACTACATCACAGAACAGATGACAGCAC